>NC_037671.1:142277408-143023455 GCF_003255815.1 Theropithecus gelada | reverse complement strand
GTAGCGTGATGCCTCCAGCTTTGTTCTTTTGACTTAGGATTGTCTTGGAGATGCGGGCTCTTTTTTGGTTCCATATGAACTTTAAAGCAGTTTTTTCCAATTCTGTGAAGAAACTCATTGGTAGCTTGATGGGGATGGCATTGAATCTATAAATTACCTTGGGTAGTATGGCCATTTTCACAATATTGATTCTTCCTATCCATGAGCATGGTATGTTCTTCCATTTGTTTGTGTCCTCTTTTATTTCACTGAGCAGTGGTTTGTAGTTCTCCTTGAAGAGGTCCTTTACATCCCTTGTAAGTTGGATTCCTAGGTATTTTATTCTCTTTGAAGCTATTGTGAATGGGAGTTCATTCTTGATTTGACTCTCTGTTTGTCTGTTACTGGTGTATAAGAATGCTTGTGATTTTTGCACATTAATTTTGTATCCTGAGACTTTGCTGAAGTTGCTTATCAGTTTAAGGAGATTTTGGGCTGAAACAATGGGGTTTTTAAAATATACAATTATGTCATCTGCAAACAGGGACAATTTGACTTCTTCTTTTCCTAACTGAATACCCTTTATTTCTTTCTCTTGCCTGATTGCCCTAGCCAGAACTTTCAACACTATGTTGAATAGGAGTGGTGAGAGAGGGCATCCCTGTCTTGTGCCAGTTTTCAAAGGGAATGCTTCCAGTTTTTGCCCATTCAGTATGATATTAGCTGTGGGTTTGTCATAAATAGCCCTTATTATTTTGAGATATGTTCCATCAATACCAAATTTATTTAGTATGAAGGGCTGTTGAATTTTGTCAAAGGCCTTTTCTGCATCTATTAAGATAATCATGTGGTTTTTGTCTTTGGTTCTGTTTATAGGCTGGATTACGTTTATTGATTTGCATATGTTGAACCAGCTTTGCATCCCGTGGATGAAGCCCACTTGATCATGGTGAATAAGCTTTTTGATGTGCTGCTGGATTCAGTTTGCCAGTATTTTATTGAGGATTTTTGCATCGATGTTCATCAGGGATATTGGTCTAAAATTCTCTTTTTTTGTTGTATCTCTGTCAGGCTTTGGCATCAGGCTGATGTTGGCCTCATAAAATGAGTTAGGGAGGATTCCCTCTTTTTCTATTTATTGGAATAGTTTTAGAAGGAATGGTATCAACTCCTTCTTGTACCTGCGGTAGAATTCGGCTGTGAATTTGTCTGGTCCTGGACTTTTTTTGGTTGGTAGGCTATTAATTATTGCCTCAATTTCAGAGCCTGCTATTGCTCTATTCAGGGATTCAACTTCTTCCTGGTTTAGTCTTGGGAGAGTGTAAGTGTCCAGGAAATTATCCATTTCTTCTAGGTTTTCTAATTTATTTGCATAGAGGTGTTTATAGTATTCTCTGATGGTAGTTTGTATTTCTGTGGGGTTGGTGGTGATACCCCTTTTATCATTTTTTATTGCATCGATTTGATTCTTCTCTCTTTTCTTCTTTATTAGTCTTGCTAGTGGTCTATCAATTTTGTTGATCTTTTCAAAAAACCAACTCCTGGATTCATTGATTTTTTGGAGGGATTTTGTGTCTCTATCTCCTTCAGTTCTGCTCTGATCTTAGTTATTTCTTGTCTTCTGCTAGCTTTTGAATGTGTTTGCTCTTACTTCTCTGGTTCTTTTATTGTGCTGTTAGGGTGTCAATTTTAGATCTTTCCTGCTTTCTCTTGTGGGCATTTAGTGCTATAAATTTCCCTCTACACACTGCTTTAAATGTGTCCCAGAGATTCTGGTATGTTATATCTTTGTTCTCATTGGTTTCAAAGAACATCTTTATTTCTGCCTTCATTTCATTATGTACCCAGTAGTCATTCAGGACCAGGTTGTTCAGTTTCCATGTAGTTGAGTGGTTTTGATTGAGTTTCTTAGTCCTGAGTTCTAGTTTTATTGCACCATGGTCTGAGAGACAGTTTGTTATAATTTCTGTTCTTTTACAGTTGCTGAGGGATGCTTTACTTCCAACTATGTGGTCAATTTTGGAATAGGTGTGATGTGGTGCTGAGGAGAATGTATATTCTGTTGATTTGGGGTGGAGAGTTCTGTAGATGTCTATTAGGTTCGCTTGGTGCAGAGCTGATTTCAATTCCTGGATATCCTTCTTAACTCTCGGTCTTATTGATCTATCTAATGTTGACAGTGGGGTGTTAAAGTCTCCCATTATTATTGTATGGGAGTCTAAGTCTCTTTGCAAGTCTCTAAGGACTTGCTTTTTGAATCTGGGTGCTCCTGTATTGGGTGCATATATATTTAGGATAGTTAGCTCTTCCTGATAGTTAGCTCTTGATCCCTTTACCATTATGTAATGGCCATCTTTGTCTCTTTCGATCTTTGATGGTTTAAAGTCTGTTTTATCAGAGACTAAGATTACAACCCCTGCTTTTTTTTGTTTTCCATTTGCTTGGTAGATCTTCCTCCATTCCTTTATTTTGAGCCTGTGTGTGTCTCTGCATGTGAGATGGGTCTCCTGAATACAGCAAACTGATGGGTGTTGACTCTTTATCCAATTTGCCAGTCTATGTCTTTTAATTGGACCATTTAGTCCATTTACATTTAAGGTTAATATTGTTATGTGTGAGCTTGATCCTGTCATTATTATATTAGCTGGTTATTTTGCTCACTAGTTGATGCAGTTGCTTCCTAACATCGATGGACTTTACATTTTGACATGTTTTTGCAATGGCTGGTACCTGTTTTTCCTTTCCATGTTTAGTGCTTCCTTCAGGAACTCTTGTAGGGCAGGCCTGGTGGTGACAAAATCTCTAAGCATTCGCTTGTCTGTAAAGGATTTTATTTCTCCTTCACTTATGAAACTTAGTTTGGCTGGATGTGAAATTCTGGGTTGAAAATTCTTTTCTTTAAGAATGTTGAATCTTGGCCCCCACTCTCTTCTGGCTTGGAGAGTTTCTGTCGAGAGATCTGCTATTAGTCTGATGGGCTTCCCTTTGTGGGTAACCCAACCTTTCTCTCTGGCTGCCCTTAACATTTTTTCCTCCATTTCAAATTCGGTGAATCTGACAATTATGTGTCTTGGAGTTGCTCTTCTCGAGGAGTATCTTTGTGGCGTTCTCTGTATTTCCTGAATTTGAATGTTGGCCTGCCTTACTAGGTTGGGGAAGTTCTCCTGGATGATATCCGGCAGAGTGTTTTCCAACTTAGTTCCATTTTCCCCATCACTTTCAGGCACACCAATCAGACGTAGATTTGGTCTTTTCACGTAATCCCATATTTCTTGGAGGCTTTGTTCATTTCTTTTTACTCTTTTTTCTCTACACTTATCTTCTCGCTTCATTTCATTCATTTGATCTTCAATTGCTGATACTCTTTCTTCCAGTTCATCAAGTCGATTACTGAAGCTTGTGCATTTGTCACATATTTCTCATGTTATGGTTTTCATCTCTATCAGTTCTTTTAAGGTCTTCTCTGCATTGATTATTCTAGTTATCCATTCATCCATTCTTTTTTCAAGGTTTTTATTTTCTTTGCGTTGGTTACGTAGTTCCTCCTTTAGCTCTAAGAAGTTTGATCGACTGAAGCCTCCTTCTCTCAACTTGTCAAAGTCATTCTCCATCCAGCTTTGTTCCATTGCTGGTGATGAGCTGCGTTCCTTTTGAGGTGGAGATGTGCTCTGAATTTTTGAATTTCCAGCTTTTCTGCCCTGCTTTCCCCCCATCTTTGTGGTTTTATCTGCCTTTGGTCTTTGATGATGGTGATGTACTGATGGAGTTTTTGTGTGTGTGTCCTTTCTGTTTGTTAATTTTCCTTCTAACAATCAGGACCCTCAGCTGTAGGTCTGTTGGAGTTTGCTTGAGGTCCACTCCAGACTCTGTTTGCCTGGGATCAGCAGCAGAGGCTGCAGAAGATAGACTATTGCTGAGCAGTGAGTGTTGCTGTCTGATTCTTGCTCTGGAAGCTTCGTCTCAGGGGTGTACCCTGCCATGTGAGGTGTGAGGTGTCTGTCTGCACCTAGTGGGGGATGTCTCCCAGTTAGGCTACTCAGGGGTCAGGGACCCACTTGAGCAGGCAGTCTGTCCATTCTCAGATCTCAACCTCCATGCTGGGAGATCCACTGCTCTCTTCAAAGCTGTCAGACAGGGGCATTTACCTCTGCTGAGGTTTCTGCTGCTTTTTGTTTAGCTATGCCCTGTCCCCAGAGGAGGAGTCTAGAGAGGCAGGCCCGCCTCCTTGAGCTGTGGTGGGCTCCACTCAATTCGAGCTTCCCGGCAGCTTTGTTTACCTACTTAAGCCTCAGCAATGCCATGCGCCCCTCCCCCAGCCTTGCTGCCACCTTGCAATTAGATCTCAGATTGCTGTGCTAGCAATGAGGGAAGCTCTGTGGGCATGGGACCCTCTGGGCCAGGTGTGGTATATAATCTCCTGTTGTGCCATTTGCTAAGACCCTTGGTAAAGTGCAGTATTAGGGTGGGAGTTACCCAATTTTCTAGGTGTTGTGTGTCTCAATTTCCTTTGGCTAGGAAAAGGAATTCCCTTCCCCCTTGTGCTTCCCAGGAGAGGCGATGCCTCACCTTGCTTCAGCTCTCGCTGGTTGGGCTGCACCCGTGGACCAGTGCCAACTCTTCAACACGCCCCAGTGAGATAAACCCGGTACCTCAGTTGAAAATGCAGAAATCACCTTTCTTCTGTGTCACTCACACTGGGAGCTGGAAGCTGAGCTGTTCCTATTCGGCCATCTTGGGCATGCCCGCCAAAGTATATCCCTTTATCGTTTTTTTATTGTGTCTCTACAATTCTTCTCTCTTTGCTTCTTTATTTTTGTAAGTATTATTATACTTTAAGTTCTAGGCTACATGTGCACAACATGCAGGTTTGTTACATAGTCATATATGTGCCATGTTGGTTTGGTGCACCCATCAACTCGTCATTTACATTAGGTATTTCTCCTAATGCTATCCCTCCCCCAACCCACAACCCCCTAATAGGCCCTGGTGTGTGATGTTCCCCTCCCTATGCCCATGGGTTCTCATTGTTCACCTCCCACTTATGAGTGAGAACATGTGGTGTTTGGTTTTCTGTCCTTGTGATAGTTTACTGAGAATGATGGTTTCCAGTTTCATTCATGTCCCTGCAAAAGACATGAACTCATCCTTTGTTATGGCTGCTTAGTGTTCCATGGTGTATATGTGCCACATTTTCTTTATCCAGACTATTATTGATGGGGATTTGGGTTGGTTCCAAGTCGTTGCTATTGTGAATAGTGTTGCAGTAAACATATGTGTGTGTGTGTCTTTATAGTAACATGATTTATAATCCTTTGGGTATATACCTAGTTATGGGATTGCTGGTCTAATGGTATTTCTGGTTCTAGATCCTTGAGGAATCGCCACACTCTCTTTCACAATGGTTGAACTAATTTACACCCCCACCAACAGTGTAAAAGCATTCCTATTTCTCCACAAAGGTGTTTCCTGACTTTTTAATGATCACCATTCTAACTGGTGTGAAATGGTATCTCATTGTGGTTTTGATTTGCTTTTCTCTGATGACCAGTGATGATGAGCATTTTTTTTCATATGTCTGTTGGCTGCATAAATATCTTCTTTTGAGAAGTGTCTGTCCATCTCCTTTGCCCACTTTTTGTTGGGGTTGTTTGTTTTTTCTTGTACATTTGTTTAAGTTATTTGTAGATTCTGGATATCAGCCTTTTGTCAGATGGATAGATTGCAAAAATTTTCTCCCATTCTGTAGGTTGCCTGTTCACTCTGATGATAGTTTCCTTTGCTATGCAGAAGCTCTTTAGTTTAATTATATCCCATTTGTCAATTTTGGCTTTTGTTGCCATTGCTTTTGGTGTTTTAGTCATGAAATCTTTGCCCATGCCTATGCCCTGAATTGTATTGCCTCGGTTTTCTTATAGGATTTTTATGGTTTTAGGTCTTACATTTAAGGCTTTAATGCATTTTGAGGTAATTTTTGTATACAGTGTAAGAAAGGGATCCAGTTTCAGTTTTCTACACATGGCTAGCCAGTTTTCCCAGCACCATTTATTAAATAGGGAATTCTTTCCCCATTGCTTGTTTTTTTTTTCAGGTTTGTTAAACATATGGTTGTAGATGTCTGATGTCATTTCTGAGGCCTCTGTTTTGTTCCATTGGTCTTTATATCTGTTTTGGTACCAGTACCATGTTGTTTTGTTACTGTAGCCTTGTAGTATAGTTTGAAGTCATTAGCGTGATGCCTCCAGCTTTGTTCTTCTTGCTTAGTATTGCCTTGGCCATGTGGGCTTGTTTTTGGTTCCATATGAAATTTAAAGTAGTTTTTTTCCAATTCTGTGAAGAAAGTCAATGGTAGCTTGTTGAGTATAGCATTGAATCTACAAATTACTTTGGGCAGTATGGCCATTTTCACGATATTGATTCTTCCTGCCTATGAGCATGGAATGTTCTTTCATTTTTTTGTGTCCTCTTTCATTTCGTTGAGCAGTGGTTTGTAGTTCTCTTTAAGAGGTCCTTCACATCCCTTGTAAGTTGGATTCCTAGGTATTTTATTCTCTTTGAAGTAATTGTGAATGGGAATTCACTCATGATTTAGTTCTCTGTTTGTCTGTTATTGGTGTATAGGAATGCTTGTGATTTTTGCACATTGATTGTGTATCCTGAGACTTTGCTGAAGTTGCATATCAGCTTAAGGAGATTTTTGGCTGAGATGATGGAGTTTCCAAATGTACAATCCTGTCATCTGCAAACAGAGACAACCTGACTTTCTCTTTTCCTGTTTGAATACCGTTTATTTCTTTCTCTTGCCTGACTGCCCTGGCCAGAACTGCCAATACTATGTTGAATAGGAGTAGTGAGAGAGGGCATTCTTGTTTTGTGCCAGTTTTCAAAGGGAATTCTTCCAGTTTTTGCCCATTCAGTATGATATTGGCTATGGGTTTGTCATAAATAGCTCTTAGTATTTTGAGAAGTGTTCCATCAATACCTAGTTTATTGTGAGTTTTTAGTATTAAAGCCTGTTGAATTTTTATTGAAGGCCTTTTCTGCATCTATTGAGATAATCATGTGGTTTTTTGGTTGGTTCTGTTTATGTGATGGATTACGTTTATTGATTTGCATATGTTGAACCAGCCTTGCATCCCAGGGATGAAGCCCACTTGATTGTTGTGGATAAGCTTTTTGATGTGCTGCTGGATTTGGTTTGCCAGATTTTATTGAGAATTTTCTCATCAATGTTCATCAAGGATATTGGCCTAAAATTCTCTTTTTTGTGTGTGTCTCTGCCAGGCTTTTGGTATCAGGCTGACGCTGGCCTCATATAATGAGTTAGGGAGGATTCCCTCTTTTTCTATCGATTGGAATAGTTTCAGGAAGAATAGTACCTCTTTTTATGTCTGGTAGAATTTGACCGTGAATCTCTCTGGTCCTGGACATTTTTTGTTGGTAGGCTATTAATTATTTCCTCAATTTCAGAACCTGTTGTTGGTCTATTCAGATTTTCAACTTCTTCCTGGTTTAGTGTTGGGAGGGTGTATGTGTCCAGGAATTTATCCATTTCTTCCAGATTTTCTAGTTTATTTGCATAGATGTGTTTATAGTATTCTCTGATGTTAGTTTGTATTTCTGTGGAATCAGTGGTGATATCCCCTTTATAATTTTTTATTGCATCTATTTGATTCTTCTCTTTTTTCTTCTTTATTAGTCTTGCTAGTGGTCTATCTATTTTGTTGATTTTTCAAAAAACCAGCTCCAGAACTCTTTGATTTTTTGAAGGTTTTTTTTGTGTTTCTACCTGCTTTAGTTCTGCTCTGATCTTAGTTGTTTCTTGTCTTCTGCTAGCTTTTGAATTTCTTTGCTCTTGCTTCTCTAGTTCTTTTAATTGTGATGGTAGGGGGTCGATTTTAGATCTTACCTGCTTTCTCTTGTGGGCATTTAGTGCTATAAATTTCCCTCTACACACTGCTTTAAATGTGTCCCAGAGATTCTGGTACATTTTATCTTTGTTCTCATTGGTTTCAAAGAACATCTTTATTCCTCCCTCAATTTTGTTATTTACCTAATAGTCATTCAGGAGCAGGATGTTCAATTTCCATGTAGTTGTGCAGTTTTGAGTGAGTTTCTTAATCCTGTGTTCTAACTTGATTGCACTGTGGTCTGAGAGACAGTTTGTTGTGATTTCTGTTCTTTTACATTTGCTGAGGAGTGTTTTACTTCCAATTATGTGGTTAATTTTAGAATAAATATGATGTGGTGCTGAGAAGAATGTATATTCTGTTGATTTGGGGTGGAGAGTTCTATAGATGTCTATTAGGTTCGCTTGATCCAGAGCTGAGTTCAATCCTGGATATCCTTGTTAATTTTCCGTCTCATTGGTCTGTCTAATATTGACAGTGGGGTGTTAAAGTCTCCCACTATTATTGTGTGGGAGTCTAAGTCTCTTTGTAGGTCTCTAAGGACTTGCTTTATGAATCTGGGTGCTCCTGTGTTGGGTGCCAATAGATTTAGGATAGTTAGCTCTTCTTGTTGCATTGATCCCTTTACCATTATGTCATGCATTTCTTTGTCTTTTTTGATATTTGTTGGTTTAAAGTCTGTTTTATCAGATACCAGGATTGCAATCCCTTTTTTTTTTTTTTTTTTTGCTTTTCATTTGCTTGGCCGATCTTCCTGCATCCCTTTATTTTGAGCCTATTTGTGTCTTCGCACATGAGATGGGTCTCCTGAATACAGCACATTGATGGGTCTTGACTCTTTATCCAATTTGCCAGCCTGTGTCTTTTAATTGGGGCATTTAGCCCATTTACATTTAAGGTTAATATTGTTATATGTGAATTTGATCCTGTCATTATGATGCTAGCTGTTTATTTCGTCTGTTAATTGATGCAATGTCTTCATAGCATTGATGGTCTTTACAATTTGGCATGTTTTTGCAGTGGCTGGTACTGATTGTTCCTTTCCATATTATGTGCTTCCTTCAGGAGCTCTTGTAAGGCAGGTCCTGGTGGTGACAAAATCTCTAAGCATTTGTTCGTCTGTACAGGATTTTATTTCTCCTTCACTTATGAAGCTTAGTTTGACTGGATATGAAATTCTAGTTTGAAGATTCTTTTCTTTAAGAATGTTGAATATTGGCCCCCACTCTCTTCTGGCTTGTAGGGTTTCTGACAAGAGATCTGCTGTTCATCTGATGGGCTTTCCTTTGTGGGTAACCTGACCTTTCTCTTTGGCTGCCCTTAACATTTTTCCCTTCATTTCAACGTTGGTGAATCTGACAATTGTGTGTCTTGGGGTTGCTCTTTTTGAGGAATGTCATTGTGGTGTTCTTGTTGTTCTCTGTATTTCCTGAATTTGGATGTTGGCCTGCCCTGCCAGGTTGGGGAAGTTCTTCTGGATAATATCCTGAAGAGTGTTTTCTAACTTGGTTCCATTCTCCCTGTCACTTTCAGGTACACCAATCAAACGTAGATTTGGCCTTTTCACATAGTCCCGTATTTCTTGGAGGCTTTGTTCATTTCTTTGTACTCTTTTTTCTCTAATCTTGTCTTCTCATTTTATTTCATTAATTTGATATTCAATCACTGATATCCTTTCTTCCACTTGATTGAATCAGCTACTGAAGCTTGTGTATGCTTCATGAAGTTCTCGTACTGTGGTTTTCAGCTCCATCAGGTCATTTAAGCTCTTCTCTACACTGGTTATTCTAGTTTGCCATTCATCTAACCTTTTTTCAAGGTTTTTAGCTTCCTTGCGATGGGTTAGAACACGCTCCTTTAGCTCAGAGAAGTTTGTTATTACTGAACTTCTGAAGCCTACTTCTGTCATCTCATCAAACTCACTCTCCACTCAGTTTTCTTCCTTTGCTTGTGAGGAGTTGTGTTCCTTTGGAGGAGAAGAGGTGTTCTGGTTTTTGGAATTTTCAACCTTTCTGCTCTGGTTTCTCCCCATCTTTGTGGTTTTATCTACCTTTGGTCTTTGATGTTGGTGACTTATGGATGGGGTTTTGGTGTGGACGTCCTTTTTGTTGATATTGATGCTATTACTTTCTGTTTGTTAGTTTTCCTTCTAACAGACAAGCCCCTCAGCTGCAGGTCTGTTGGAGTTTGCTGGAGGTCCACTCCAGACCCTGTTTGCCTGGGTATCACCGGTGGAGGCTGCAGAACAGCAAATATTGCTGTCCGATCCTTCCTCTGGAAGTTTTGTCCCAGAAGGGCACCCACCTCTATGAGGTGTTTGTCAGCCCCTACTGGAAGGCATCTCCCAGTCAGGCTACATGGGGGTCAGGGACCCATTTGAGGCAAGATTCTATCAGTTATCAGAGTTTGAACACCATGTTGGGAGAGCCAATGCTCTTTTCAGAGCTGTCAGGCAGGGACATTTAAGTCTGCAGAAGCTGTCTGCTGCCTTTTGTTCAGGTACGCCCTGCCCCCAGAGGTAGAATCTATAGAGGCAGTAGGCCTTGCTGAGCTGCCATGGGCTCCACCTAATTCAAGGTTCCCTGCCTTTTTGTTTACACTGTGAGCACAGAACTGCCTACTCAAGGCTCAGCAATGGTGGACAACCCTCCCCCTGGCAAGCTCCAGCATCCCAGGTTGATCTCAGTCTGCTATGCTGGCAACGAGCAAGGCTCCATGGGCATGGAAACTGCCGAGCCAAGCATGGGAGGGAATCTCCTGGTCTGCCGGTTGTGAAGACCATAGGAAAAGCACAGTATTTGGGCAGGAGTGTGCCATTCCTCCAGGTACAGTCACTCATGGCTTCCCTTGGCTAGGAAAGGGAAATCCCCCAACCCCTTGCACTTCCTGGGAGAGGTGACGCCCTGCCCTGCTTCGACTCACCCTCCACAGGCTGCACTCACTGTCCAACCAGTCCCAATGAGATGAACCAGGTACCTCAGGTGGAAATCCAGAGATCACCCGTCTTCTGTGTCAATCTTGCTGGGAGCTGTAGACCAGAGCTGTTCCTATTTGGCCATATTGGAAGCGACCTCTCTTTTCTTCTTTATTAGTCTGGCTAGTGGCCTATCTGTTTGTTAATCTTTTCAAAAAACCACTTCCTGGATTCATTGATTTTTTGAAGGGTTTTCCGTGTCTCTATCTCCTTCAGTTCTGCTCTGATCTTAGTTATTTATTTATTCTACTAACTTTTGAATTTATTTGCTCTTTCTTCTCTAGTTCTTTTAACTATGATGTACATATACTTTCTATTGTGGATGAGATAGCATTAGAAAAGAGAATTAAAGTGCAGGTCAGGCTTTGACAGAAAAAAATGGGTAGAAGGGAGAGTATTTTAGGCACCAAGATTTTCCCAGAGATGAGGCAATAGAGGTCATGTATGAACTAATAGTTCAGTTTGGCAGGAGATGAAGAAATTAGGGTAGATTATGGAGTTCAGGTTACATCTTGGAGAATGTTAACTCTAAACAAAGGATAGGAAATCACTGAACTTGTATAATCTTTAAATCCTCCCAAATTATTTTTTCTAAAGCCAAACTTTGTCTTACTTCCTTGGCTATAGCTTGACAAAGGGAATTCCTTTTTTCTTCTCTGTGTAATTGGTTTCTCTTTTCTAAGTACTCTTCCACACATCTACCAGCCATTTGAAACTCCACTTGGTCATGTTGCCTACTGCTCTGAAAATTCTGAGAACCTAAAATAGAGGGAAAAGGCATAGCTGCTTAGCCTGATATTTGGTGCTATTTACAATCTCACTCTGACTTTCCTGTTCAGTTTTATTCTCTGTGAAATGTTCCAGATCTTTCTGCTCCTGCCTAGCTAGATAATTCACTGCTTTATGGTAGGTTAAGTGCATTTCTGTCTCATGGCCAAAAACCCAACTGTAATGCAATTTTCCTTCTCCCCAAATCCATGAGTCTCATCTTCCTTCTGCATCCAGCCCACGTCCAGCTCCTCTAAGATTTCCCTAACCCAACCAGCGATAAACATCAGCTACTGTTCTCTTACCAATATCCTTTGCAGTTTTGTCAAGCACTCATTCAGTGACTTACACATTCTTTGATTCTGCTGAAATTTGTAGGATGCCTGCTATGTGTCTGGTGCTAGGAAGATAAATGTCTCAGTTCCAGCCCTGTTGATAATTTAGTGAGGGAGATAGACAATCACAGTTACAATAGAATGTGAGAGATGCAATAATAGCAGTAAAACTGAGTAACTTGAAAGCACCTAGCACAAATTGGAAATAGAGAGGAAGGGGAGGGAGGGAGGGAGGGGGAGAGAGACAGAAAGAGAGAGAGATAGAGAGAGAGAGAGAGAGAAGGCTTCCTGGTAGCAGTGATTTCTCAGCTAAGCTTTAAAGGATGAGTTGTAGTAACAAAGTGATGCTGTGATGTGGGCAGGATCAGTACGTGAGAGATTGGCTAATTTGAAGGACCACAAAAGCTAACTCAGCAGATATTGGTTACTAATAACGCTTGTAGAAATGTATGATTTGCTCCATGCTTTTATGAACAATTTTTCTTCAGTTCAAGTGAGGGACAGGTGCATCATCTATCACTTTTTGTCACTAATCAGTTCTAGTCACACCAAGCTGACAACTGGAAAATTATTTTTAAAATCAGCAAATATTAAAACTGTTCCAAGAAACAAGCTTTTTCAAAGGGGGACCTGTGTCTTTTCTTCACTAAACTACAGATGATTATGATGATGAATTACTGCTGACTTTTTACTCCTCTTCAGTCAATAATGGAGACTGTTATAGTAAAACCACATTCATTCAGCAAATATTTATTGAGTGCTGTATCAGACTCCTCTTAGGCACCGCCTCCAGTTCCTCTCCCCCTCACCTGTCTCTGTGTTGCTCCTACCAGCTTCCTCCAGGGGCAACTATCCCACACTGAGCTACTTGCTTCTTTTCTGTTGACCACAAGGAAGGAGGCTCTGGGGGTCCCTGTACAGCACCCATGCATACACAGCTCAAAAAGGCAAGGGAGGCCAGGCAAAATAGGGTTAGTGGATGAATTCTTCCCCCAGAGGACTGTCTTGAGGCGCAGTTTCTATGCTTAGCAGAAGATCGTATCTTGAGATGGGCAAATATTTGCACTTGGTATTCATCTTAAGGAATGGTTCTCCCTCTTGCCTCATAACCCCTTATCTTCATCCTCACTTTTGCTTCCCTGGCATTTCATTCACAGGCAAAGTAGTTGAACTTAAAACTCTTATCTTCAGCTTTGCTTTCTGGGGAATTCAAGGTTAAGACAAACACTTACTATGTGCCGGCACTGTTCTAGGCTCTCAGAATACAGGGAACAAAGACCACTGTGGTTTATCTTCAAAAGGAATGTGAAGGTACAAATCATGTCCTTTGCATCCATGCAAACATTTTATTTTTTAGAAGGCTTTTCTCTACAATGTTCTCTGCTAAAGGAAGAAATGATGGGGGAGTATTAGGATAGAACATTTAATAAGCTATATTTTGTATAAGTAGAGCACAGGGCATATGGAGCTTTGTGACAAAGGATAAATAGAAAACAAAGAGAACAGTCTTCATAGAACAATCCTAGGTCCTATGGCCGCAGGTTTTTCCCAGAATATATTTTATTTCTCACCTTTTATTTCAGTTGTAGATACTTCTTTCTGGATTCCCATGCCAAGCCTCAACTTCTGTTCCCTTAATAATCAATTATTTCTTTCTCATTTAATGCCTAAGGTTAAACAACTATTTCTTTCTTTCTTTTTTTTTTTTTTTGAGATGGAGTCTCGCTTGGTTGCCCAGGCTGGAGTGCAGTGGCGGGATCTCGGCTCACTGCAAGCTCCGCCTCCCAGGTTCACGCCATTCTCCTGCCTCAGCCTCCGAGTAGCTGGGACTATAGGTGTGTGCCACCATGCCCTGCTAATATTTTGTATTTTTAGTAGAGACAGGGTTTCACTGTGTTAGCCAGGATGGTCTCGATCTCCTGATCTCGTGATCCGCCCGCTTCGGCTTCCCAAAGTGCTGGGATTACAGGCATGAGTCATGGACAACTGTTTCTATGAGGCTATGACCTTCTTTACAGATGTATGATCAACACATTAGGATGTCTGATCATTAGAGCGTGTTTTGGGAAGACTGAGGATTCAAGGTTAAATTTCAAAATTAATATATCTTTTTATATGTTCTAATACTTGGTGTCTTAGAGTTCACATGCTAATGGCATTGTGAGTTATTTTAAGTTTTTCTCTAAGCATGGGAAATGGCCAAAGAAAGCACATATTTTTATTACTGAAGGCTTTGAAAATATGTTAAAGGGAAGATATTTTCATTTTTATTAGTCATTTTATTATCTTTTCTTTTTTTCTTTTGTTTTTCCTTTTTTTTTTTTTTTTTGAGACAGAGTCTAACTGTGTCTCTATCCAGGCTGGAGTGCAGTGGCCCAATCTCGGCTTAGTGCTATCTCTGCTTCCCGGGTTCAAGGGATTCTTGTGTCTCAGTCTCCCAAGTAGCTGGAACTACAGGCTTGTACCACCACACCTGGCTGATTTTTGTATGTTTAGTACAGACGGGGTTTCACCATGTTGGCCAGGCTGGTCTTGAACCCCTGGCCTCATGTAATCTGTCCGCCTCGGCCTCCCAAAGTACTGGGATTACAGGCGTGAGCCACTGCGCCCGGCAATTTTAGCAGTCACTTTAAAACATTCCACAATGAAGAGCAGGTGCCATTATTTTGGTATTTCTGAATGATCTTCTGAATCCGCACACCTATTCTGATCTCTAGAACATTTGAAAAACATAACATCTCATCTGCCACCCCCACTAGCTCCGCCCCAACTTTCCCCCGTCAAATTAGAATCTTTTCCACCTCCTCCTTGTCAAGACTCTGCCTGAATATGGCCAGTCATATGGAATTCCACATAAGTGCCTCAATTGCCAAGGGATTTCATTGACTTGGGGTAGATGGATATTGTCCATTGGTCACTATGAGAAAGAACACCGTGGAAGTGTTGCTTACCTGGGCTTCTCTTAGTGGAAGCAGCCCCTGGTGATGGCTCCAAATAATCCCCAGTACCATCTAATCATACACTTACAGAGGCAGGTGAAAAGTCAGGAGATAGAAAGTCTGCAGTCAGACTTTGGAAATTTGTTCTCTGGCAAACATGGCGTCAATATACTGAAAATCTGAATGGAGCATACAATAAGCAGCTGTTACTTTCTTCTTCCTGGTTTCAGATTGTCTGGGTTTCAATGCCAATTTTAAATTCTGCCTCCTGTCAAAAATTCAATCACTTTGCAAAGAGGACTGCTTCCGCCTCTTAGAAAGTAGCAGGAGGCTCTACTCGTAAAGGGAGGCATTTGAAAAGATTAAATTTTGGTTGCTACCTTAAAGTAGGATTTAGCATTTAATACAATATTTTTTGGCAAGAGTTTGGCTGATTTCTTCCCTGCCCAGAACTGTTACTGGCTGTTCTTGCTTTATTATTAGCCTCCTTTTTAAAAAGCAGCACCCCCACTGTTTTATGCATCAGTCAGAAGGCAGGGTTCCTACTCTTAGTTTCTTGAACTGAGCTGGAATTTGTGGTTTGATACTAGGAAGGGCGTTTTCTGCACTTTTTTCTTTCTGGTAAGTATAAAAATGGAATGCAAATAAAAGTTAAAAGTGTTCACTGACTTTTAATACCACATGAAGAGTTCCTGCAGAAGCACCTCAGCGTTGTAAAGAATTATCAGAGACTCGAATTGTCCCCTAAATGACATATTTTTTCACAATGCCAACTTCAGGGCAAACTTGCCTAACGGGCCACATGTTTTAGGGGTTCGGTTGGTTGGGAAATAGCTAATTTTCAATTAATAAGGGTTGCCTTTGGAGTTCGTAGGGGACTTTCACAGATATGAAAAAATGATACTTGTTTTCTATTTGGCTTGCAATATTTGAGTGCATACTCTTGGCCAGATGCTTAGAGGAAGGGAGTTATGAATCTTACAACCCTGGCCTCCAATAATTGATCAAGGCTAAATCCTGTTATCAGGTCTCAATTGTTTCCAGATGGATGATCTGGTACTATAATGCTGTTACCACATGATTCTGAGGGATCTCCACTACTTGGAGACTTCTTTTCCTGAACCTTATGACCTTCTGTCAGAGACCCAGAGTCTAATGCTGGTGGAGACTTTAGAGTTCTGGCTGATAGACTATAAACACAGGAATGAGTCAAATGGGTACTAAAATAATGACGAAGATGGATTCTAGAATGGAGCTTGGAACTTAGGCCAATGTGGATGGAGTTACCAATGATTTCCCCTGAATTAAAGACAATTGGGCCAACAGAGAGGAGAGCCAGGTTTATTATGCCTTGGACATAGCTGTGTAACCACAGAATGGCTTGCCCCTTCTGTGGGAGAAGGGAAGTCCCAACTAAGGGGTCTACTGCATGGGGTCTAGAAGTACAGACACCTGCCATGCATGGTGATAAGTAGGTCAAGAGGCCAAGGGAGAGTCAATAAATGGCATCTTGTTTTTGTGACATCTACTGGTGTGATAGGCCAATTGGATGAGGCACCTCTCCCAAGAGAAAGAGCAAGTAAGGGATCAGAAAGACAAACTGGAAGTGTTTTCTCTGAGGAGATTTCATTGGTTCTCCCTTTGGTAGACTTGGTCAGAAATCCTCTCTTCTCCATGGAAATATGAGGATTAGTGGAGAAATTTTAGACTTATAAAAAATAACATTTACAAACATTTTATGTAACATTTAAAATGTTTTATAACATTCTAAACATTTAAAAAGCATAAACATTTTAAAAGCATTAAAAATAAGTAATTACAAAATCACATAAATTGTAAATGTACAGTTTAATGAATAATTTAAAAGCTATACTTGTGGACACCTCCAACCCCCACCTATCCAAGAAAAGAAAAAGAACGCTGCCAGTACCTCCAAAATCCCTTCCGATAACTTTGTTGTTGGTCGACTTAGCTGAGCTGAAAATATGTTTCCCTAAATTTTCTTCCTGTATGGTTTTGCGTTGGGCTTAGCAACTAGGGAAATTTGCATGGGATTTTAAAGGAAGGAATAAAGGACCATCTGTTTTTTTTAAAAAAAAGTTTTAATAAATTTTTAATTGACAAACACTTGTCTATATTTATGGGATATGTTGTTTTGCTATATGTATACATTGTTGAAAGAAGAAATCAAGTTAATTAGCATATCCATCCCCTGACCTTTTTTTTTTTTTTTTTGGTGAGAACATTTAAAATATTCTCTCCCAACAATTACGAAATATACAATACTTTATAGTTAACACAGTTGCCATGCTGTGCAGTAAATCTCTAAAATGTATTCCTCTTTTATAACTGAAACTTCATACTCTTTGACCAACATTTCTTCTTTACCCATCCTCTGGTGACCACCATTCTACTCTCTCTCCCATGATATCAACTTAAAAAAAATATTTTAAGTTCATGGGTACAGTGCAGGTTTGTTACACAGGTAAGCTTGTGTGATGGGGGTTTGTTGTACAAATTGTTTCATCACCCAGGGATTAAGCCTAGTACCCATTAGTTATTTTTTTCTGATCCTTTCCCTCCTCCCACCCTCCATCCCCTGAGAGGCACCAGTGTGTGCTGTTTCCCTCTTTGTGTCCCTATGTTCTCATTATTTAGCTCCCACTTATAAGTGAGAACATGCAGTATTTGGTTTTCTGCTGCTGTATTAGTTTGCTAAGGATAATGGCCTCCAGCTCCATCCATGTCCCTGCCAAGGATATGATCTCATTCTTTTTAATTGCTGCATAGTATTTCTTTTTAATGGCTGCATACATGGCTACATGTATGTACCACATTTTTCTTTACCAAGTCTATCATTGATGGGCATTTAGGTTGATTCCATGTCTTTGCTATCGTGAATAGTGCTACAATGAAAATATGCGAGCATGTGTCTTTTTATAATAGAATGATTTATATTCCTTTGGGTGTATACCCAATAATGGGATTGCTGGGTCGAAAGGTATTTCTGTCTTTAGGTCTCTGAGGAAT
The DNA here is from genome assembly GCF_003255815.1 of Theropithecus gelada. Lineage (NCBI taxonomy): Eukaryota > Metazoa > Chordata > Mammalia > Primates > Cercopithecidae > Theropithecus > Theropithecus gelada. The sequence goes on along the minus strand of NC_037671.1, from coordinate 143,005,523 downwards.
TGTTACGTTGTCTTCCACAATGGTTGAACTAATTTACACTCCCACCAACAGTGTATAAGTTCCTTTTTCTCCACAACCTCATCAACATCAGTTATTTTTTGACTTTTTAGTAATAGCCATTCTGACTGGTATGAGATGGTATCTCATTGTTGTTTTGATTTGCATTTCTCTAATGATCAATGATGTTGAGCTTTTTTTCATATGATGCTGACCGCCTGCATGTCTTCTTTTGAGAAGTGTCTGTTCATGTCCTTTGCCCACTTTTTAATGGTGTTTTTTTTTTTCTTGTAAATTTGTTTAACTTCTGTACAGATGCCGGATATTAGACCTTTGTTGGATGCATAGTTTGCAAAAATTTCCTCCCATTCTGTAGATCATCCGTTTACTGTGTTGACAGTTTCTTTTTGCTGTGCAGAAGTTCTTTAGTTTAATTAGATCCTATTTGTCAATTTTCCTTTTTGTTCCAATTGCTTTTGGCATCTTTGTCATAAAATCTCTGCTCATGCCTATGTTTTGAATGGTATAGCCTTCATTGTCTTCCAGGGTTTTTATAGTTTTGGGTTTTACATTTAAGTCTTTAATCGATCTCGAGTTACTTTTAGTACATGGTGTAAAGGAGGGGTTCACTTTTAGTCTGCATATGGCTACCAGTTATCCCAGCACCATTTATTGAATAGGGAATCCTCTCCCCATTGCTTGTTTTTGTCAGGTTTGTAGAAGATCAGATAGTTGTAGGTGTGTGGTCTTATTTCTGGGTTCTCGATTCTGTTCCATTGCTATATGTGTCTGGTTTTTTATCAGTACCATGCTGTTTTGGTTACTATAATCCTGTATTATAGCTTGAGGTCAGGTGGTATGATAACTCCAGCTTCATTCTCTGTGTTGTTGTTATTATTATTATTATTATTGTTATTATTTGAGGCGGAGTTTTTGCTCTCTCATTGCAACCTCTGCCTCCTCAGTTCAAGCAATTCTCTTGCCTCAGCCTCCCGAGTAGCTGAGATTAGAGGCACCCACCACCACACCCAGCTAATTTTTGTATTTTTAGTAGAGATAAGGTTTCACTATGTTGGCCAGACTGGTCTCAAATTCTTGACCTCAGCCTCAGCCTTGGCCACCTGCCTCAGCCTCCCAAAGTGCTGGGATTACAGGCGTGAGCCACTGTGCCCAGTCCCCAGCTTCATTCTTTTTGCTTAGAATTACCTTAGCTATTCAAGCTTGTTTTTTATTCCATATGAATTTTGAAATAGTTTTTTTCTAGTTCTGTACAGAATCTCAATGGCAGTTTAATAGGAATAGCATTAAATCTATAAATTACTTTGGGCAGTATGGCCATTTTAATGATATTGATTCTATCCATGAGCATGGAATGTTTTTCCATTTGTTTATGTCCTCTGATTTCTTTGAGCAGTTGTTTGTAGTTTTTGGTTTTTTTTTTTTTTTTTTTTTTTGAGATGAGGTTTCACTCTTGCTGCCCAGACTGGAGTGCAATGGTGCAATCTCGGCTCACCACAACTTCTGCCTTCTGGGTTCAAGTGATTCTCCTACTTCAGCCTCTTGAGTAGCTGGGATTACGGGCATGCTCCATCACACCCGGTTAATTTTGTATTTCTAGTAGAGATGGGGTTTCTCCATGTTGGTCAGGCTGATCTTGGACTCCCAACTTCAGGTGATCCATCCTCCTCGGCCTCCCAAAGTGCTGGGATTACAGGCATGAGCCACCATGCCTGGCTGTAGTTCTTGTACAGACCTTTCACTTCCCTGGTTAGCTGTATTCCCAGGTATTTTATTCTTTTTGTGGCAAATGTGAATGGGAGTTCATTCCTGATTTGGCTCTCAGCTTGACTGTTGTTGGCGTATAGGAATGCCTGTGATTTTTGCACACGGATTTTGTATCCTGAGACTTTGCTGAAGTTTATCAGCTTAAAAGCTTTTGGGCTGAGACTCTGGGGTTTTCTAGTTACAGGATCATGTTGTCTGCAAACCAGTACAGTTTGACTTCCTCTCTTCCTATTTGGATGCCTTTATCTCTTTCTCTTGCCTGATTACTCTAGCCAGAACTTTCAATACTATGTTGAATAGGAGTGGTGAGAGAGGGCATCCTTATCTTGTGCCAGTTTGCAAGGGTAATGTTTACAGCTTTTGCCATTTCAGTATGATGTTGACAGTAGGTTTGTCATGGATGGCTCTTATTATTTTGAGATATGTTCCTTCAATACCTAGTGTATTGAGAGTTTTTAACATGAATGGATGTTGAATTTTATTGAAAGCCTTTTCTGAATCTATTTAGTTTGAATAGGTTCTCAGATCTGGTACATTTAAAATGACCCCATTTCTCATGTAAAAGAGGCACTGGTAGCTTATGGCATGCAGTGAGAAAATAGTTACTTAAATTTCACTTGTGAACTGTCTATCAGAGACAAGGTTTTAGATGACCAAGTAGCTGCTTTCATAGAATACTGTTAGTGACAATAAAGAATATAAGGATTTTCTTTGCCTTTAAGTGCAATAGAGAACTTGGTGGGGGAGGGAAGTGATCAGTTCACAGCTTTAAATTACGGATTTGTCTTTAGTTCTGTTTATGTGATGAATCATATTTATTGATTTGCATATATTGAACCAACCTTGCATCCCAGGGATCAAAACTACTTGATCATGTTGGATAAGCTAACTGATGTGCTGCTTGCTGGGTTTGATTTGCCAGTATTTTGTTGAGGAGTTTTGCATCAGTGTTCATCAAGGATATTTGCCTGAAGCTTTCTTTTTTTTTTTGTCAGGTTTTAGTATCAGGATGTGAAGGCTGTGAAACAGAAAAGATGACAGCCTGCTTCTCCCTCTGGGAACTCTGTACCAGGGAGGTATGGACCTGTTGCCCATCTGAACACATCTGTAAGAGGTGCCTGGAGACCCCCCAGTGAGGAGGAATGAGATCAGGGGCCCACTTTAAAAAGGAGTCTGGCCATGTTTTTGTAGAGCAGATGTGCTGTGCTGCGGTACCACTTCCATCCCTGGTTGGCTTGGACTCTCCAAAGCCCAAAGGCTGAAACTGCTAAGTTGCCCTAACAGCAAAGATGGATTCCCACCCCTCATCCTAGGAGCTCTGTCCCAGGGAGTTTTCAAGTCTCCTGTAGGCCAGAGAACACTGGCAAGGGGAGGCACAACACTGCTACCAGTGACTGGCTGGAATTCCAAGTCAGTGGGTCTATCCTTTGAGGCACCATGGAGGTGGGGCCCACAGACTGTCACTGCTCGGCCCCCTGGATTCAGCTTATTTCCTAGGCGTATTTGTGGAGGTCTAACCTCCCACTTTGCTAGAGTTGCAGCTACTTTTGCCGGGAAGCCCGGAAAACCAGAGTATCTAAAGTTCCTGGTCTCCGTATGTGCCTGGGCAACTGCTCTGCTGAGACACCATGTATCTCTGTGTGTCAGACTGAAGGCCCTGGTGGAGTGGGCTCATGAGGGGATCTCCTAATCTAAGGCTTGCAAAGATCCATGGGAGAAGCTGGGGTCACACATTCACTCACCACTTCCCTGGGCAGGGGAGTTTCCCTTGGCTCCATGTCACTCCCTGGTGGGCTGTTGTTCTGCATTGCTTTTCTCTGTTCTCTATGGGTTGAGTTGTTTTCCTTGATTAGTCCAAATATGAGTACCTGGATGTTTCAGTCAAAGGTGCTGTATTTGCTTTCCCCTTCTGTTCCTCTCCATGTAAGCCATGTACACTAGCTGCTTCTAGTTGGCCATCTTGGCCACTCTCACCCAGCATCTGTTTTATGATCTGAATATTGGTGTTGGGTGTTTGGCCTGTGGCAATTTGCACATGCCTTAATGAAGGGCTAACTTGCCTTGTTGGTGTGGGACAGCACTCAGGCTTGTGGTAGCTTCAGTTCCTGAGGGGCCTCCTTTCTTGACTTCTTTGAGACTGGTGCCAGGTGTGTTGAAGCTCCATGATAAAGGTAACAGCTTCTCCTGCAGGTTATCTGCTGTATGGATTTTGGAGGCAGTTAGAGACAGACTCAGGCTCTAGTTTTTCCTCATGAGTTCCAGTTTGTTCTCATGGATTCTATTTCCTCCTTGTGCAATCCAGTTTGTTTTTGCTCTTGCCCACTTCATGGCTAGCTCTTTCCTTTGACTGCCAACCTGGCTGATTTATAACTACTGAAGGCCCATCACCAGACACAAAGTATAACATGTATTCCCTATAGTTAGTTCCTTAGTCTACCACATCACTCATGGTGGTTCCACTTCTTGGATCAAACCTTGATTGATGCTGAATTTGGTGTTGGAAGTAGTTCCAGGGGAACAGAACTCAAAGGATGGGTTCTCTGAATTGGTTCTAGGCTACCTGGAATAGGTTCTCAGATCTGATACATTTAAAATGACCCTTTTTCCAATGGTAAAGAGACACTGGTAGTTCATGGAATGCAGTGAGAAAATAGATACTTAAATTTCATTTGTGAACTGCCTATAGAAGGCAAAGCTTTGAATGACAAAGTAGTTGCTTTCATAAAATACTTTTAGGGACAATAAGGAATGTAAGGGTCTTGATTTTTTGCCTTTAAGTGCAATAGAAAATGTGGGGGAAAATGATCAGTTCACAGCTTTAAATTATCAGCTCAATATATAGGCAAACAATGTGAAGATTATAATAATGCCCTAACAGAAATCTCTCATGGCCATAGGACCAAGATTTGGAAAACCAAACCCAAAGTTTAATGATAAATGGCTGAATTACAAGGCAAATTGAATTCTCAACCTTACCAGATGTCTATGTTAAAGTTAGGCCATTCACTGGGAAGGAATGGGGCGCTAAAAATTTGATGTGGACATATGTGCTGATTCTGTGGAAGTTGAGGACCTTTAACCCGTAAATTTCACTAAACCATTTTTTGCCAGCAGAAGTTATCCCTCTCTCTTCTGTCTGATGAGGATAGCTCCCTTGCTGGAGGAAGCAGTACTGACCTTCTTTGAGGAGACTGCTAATCTTCTGTAGGACATACTTCTACCACATCTCATTGTTTCTTGACCTATAATAAGACTCAATTTTTGCCAGGCCCCAGGTAGTAAGGTATAAAGTGTACCCTATAAGAAGATACAATTAACGTGTAAAAAAGATAGCAAGATTCTGCCAACTTACACCACCAGAAACATGGGAAACTGGGAATTGATCCTACAGGTACTGGATCAGGGTGAAGAAATATGTTAGTTTGGAAGGAGTTTGTTGATATAGGTTTACCAAGTCAAGATTTTGGATTTCCTGACTTAGTTCAAATGGTTGAGAGTGGCTCTAATAGTTTGATCAGTTGGTTGACAGAAACCTCCACCCAGAGGGTCCCTTACATTAAATAAAGTTTAAATGCCAGAATGTTCATGAAACCCTGTAGAAGAAGGTATCCAAAGACTTAGTGATCTTAGGATGCTAGAATGAATTGACCATAAAAGTTCTGCTTGTTCATGCCATTATTCATGCCCACACCCCTAGAAATATCGCAAGGATGCTTCCTCCATCAAGGCTCTAGGAAATGCATCTGTGAAGTGAACCACAGCATCATTGAAAAGCTCTGTGGTGGCTATTCTCTGTAGTCCAGAAATAGCAGCAGAAAGTACTGCCAATAACTGGATTCAATGAGAATGACAGCATCCAGGAGTGGCAGGGGACAAGTAGTAGCACTTAATGGACAGCAGAGCTGAAGTAGCCATGAGAATGGTCTGAGCTGTAGAAATCTTTGGTATTGGTAATTGAACATGGTATCCTTAGAAATGAAGTAGATAGACATCTTAGTAAAGTTTTACTCGATTTGATAAGTAGCTCTAGGTCTGGTAAACAAGTCTGATTTGAAACACCATAATAGAGAGTCAATATACTCTCAACCAATCCTCAGACTTTATTCTCTTGATAGATACAAAGTCCCTTGAATGAAGGATCCCTTAAATGAAGGATCTTTGACTATGGAATACCTTTGAAAATTTTTTGAGGAAAAACCCATTACACAGGCAATATTTATATTATAATACTCCTCTTAGCCTTCTAAAAAGTGACTTGTAGTCATTTCCCAGGATAATTGTGCGTTGGCAAAAGAAGAATAATCAGACTTTGTGATTCTGATTCTGAATTGACACTAATTCCTGGAGAAATAAAATGCTATTGTGGTCCACCAGTCAAAAGAGGGTTAAACGAAGTCAGACAATAAATAAGCTTTTGACTTGTGTCAATCTAGAAGTGGGTTCAATGAGTTCCTGAACCTACCTTGTGTTTAATTCTCTAGTTCTAGATTGCACTGTTGGAATAGACATATTTAGAAACTGACAGAAGCCCCAAGTTGGTTCTGTATCCTTTGAGGTAAGAGCTGTTATGGTAGGAAAGGCTAAACAGATGCTACAAAAACTACCTCTACCTACCAAATTAGCAAACCAACAGTAATATTGTATTCTTAGAATGATTGCAGAGATTAATGCCACCATCAAGGATTTGAAAGATTCAGGTGATTATTCCTACTAAATCTTCATTTGCTATTTGGTTTGCGAAGAAGATGGATCTTGGAGAATGATGATGGCTTATCATAAGCTTAATCAAATTATAGCTGCTGTTCCAGGTGTTTCTTCATTGCTGGGGCAAATCGACATATCCCCGGAGCACCTGGTATGCAGATGTTGATTTGGTACTTTTCCCTTTTACCTGTTCTATTAGTAAAGAGTATCAAAGCAATTTGCTTTCAACTGGCAGGGCTGGCAATATATTTTCACTGTCTTACTTACAAGCTATATAAACTTTCTAGCCCTAAGTCAAAATCCGGTGGACAGGGACCTTGATCATTTCTCCTTCCCACAGGATATAAACATGTTTGTGATATTATACTGATAGGACCTAGTGAGCAGATTGTAGGAACTGATCTAAACGTCTTGGTAAGGATACATGTGCCAGACGGTGGGAAATAAAAGTTCACAAAAAATCTCACAAAAATTCACAAAAATTCAAGGGTGTTGTATGACCCAGCAGATCAGATGGTACTTGAAGTGTCTGTAACAGACAGGGATGCCAGAGGAGCTTTACATAGCATATATAGGTGAATTATAGTGGTACCTTTAAGATTTGGAGCAAAAGCATGACATGCTCTATGGATAACTGTTTTTCTCTTGAAGGGAACAGTTCTTGGCTTGCCCTTGGGCACTAGTAGACGCTGAGCATGGACTACCAAATTACTATAAGACCTGAATTGCCCATCATGAACAAGATGTTTTCTGACCCACCAAGCATGAAGTTTCACATGGATTGCAGCACTAAATGAAAATCATTAAATGAAAATGTTTTATATGAGACTGGGCTCAGTAACTAACCCAAATGCCCATGGTCTTTACTCCTGCTACATAGGTTTCTCTCTCTCAGTCTTCATCCATGGCCTCATAGGGGGTTTCCTATGACCAGATTGGAGGACAAAAATATCTGGGAATTATTTACAGATGATTCTGCACAATATTCTGGCTTTACCCAAAGTGATGATTGTAGCACCGTAGACCCACCATGGGATAACCCTGAAGGACAGTAGGAGAAAATCATCCCAGTGGGCAGAATTTCCGTCAGTGCACACACCTTGTTCTTCATTTTAGCTAGGAGGGGAAATGACCAGAAGTTCCGCTCTATACTGATTTACGTTGGTTGTTAATTATTTGTCTTGATTGTCAGGAAATTAGAAGCAGTAGGACCAAAAGACTGGTGATGAGGAGGTCTGGGGAAGAGTTATGTGGCTAGACCTCTGTAAATGGGCAGGGTGTGAAAATACTTGTAATCTTAATCTAGTATCAACTAAAGTGACCTTCTCTTTCCCAGTTTTCTTTCTGGGAACATCTAGGAAAGGGTTTACCCCCTTTTTTTCTATTCTATCTTTCTACCTGGGCCTCTGAAACTTCAACTTTTTATTGAAGGAAATTGTAATTTTCTTCTCATTTTTTTCTGTCCAATTCTGTTTAAGATTCAAACTTGCTTTTGCACTGGTCTTTTTCCTTGAGTCTGAAAAAAGTAACTTTCTATAGATTGTCTAACGTAGGCTTTCAAAATGTCTTCTTTGGGATGTAATAACTCCACTGGTATTTTTCATTACAACTCAAATAGCTGGTATATACCCTGTAACATAAAGATCCATTCTTTGTCTACATTATAACAAAATATATTTTTTCCTGACTAGACAGGATTACAATCATGTTCAAAGCATAAGTAATTCATTCAGAATCAAATTGAAACAACATAGTAGAGATGATTCTTGATGCCTATGTTCGAGCCATTTTGGTCTACTCCCTTAAAATTATGTCTTCTTTCTAATTGGTTATCGTCCAAAGAAGGTAAATTTGAACAGAATTTGAGCTTAGCATAGAAATGCAAAGTCCTGAATAGCAGCCACAACAACTACAATACCATTACTTTGATTATCTTCTGTCCATGTTTTATAGCTATAGTTCTGGTTAAGTAATTTTTTAAAATATTTTTTTCGAGAATTTTTCTTCCCATTTATGCCTATCTTCTAAGGTTCTGATGGCCCTGAGACCAACCTTATCAACATGCATTAGGGACATTGTGCCCTACGGTCCCTAAAGAAGTAAAGTCAGCACTCTAGTGTAAACTCCCAGAAAGACCCTCTCTCCAATACAGGAGCGAATTTCTCTGCACTCAAGAACATTTCTTCTCATTCAACTTTAGGTTCTAGAAAAACCTATTCATCCAAAAATGAAGCCATTTCTTTCTAAACGCAGACTAGGCCCTGTGCCTTAAGTTACTAGGCAACACTGTAATTAATACTTAAACATTTAAGCTTGTGGTACCATGCCAGTTACTATCCAAACCCCTGAGAGCACCAGCCACAGGAAGCATTCCAAAATGCTAGGCTCCCTATGAGGTTCTTTGCCATCCAAATGCTACTTTCAGGTCAATATGTCCTATGTTGGTACCTAGGGTGCTAATTACATTATTTCTGGATTCTTAATCAATTGAGCACAGCCAAAGGAAGTAAAATGCACCTTGCAGTAGAGTTTCAGTCTTGTTGACTTGGTAACCCCTAACAAATATCTGATGATTGAGCTTAGGCTAAGTTGGCATGAGGCCTCTTATTTTCTTCTTCTTCTAGGCCCTGTTCCTCATGTGTAGGGAGTGCTGTTTCTGCAGAGCACACATTTTCCTCAGCCAACCATACAGAGGATGGTGACTGTTCAATAGTCAGCGTGTGGCAGAACAGAGAGGCTGGCATGCTGCTGGGCTTTCAATGCTGTGCCTCAGCTTCTTCTGGCAGCATGGTCAATGTGTGTCAGATTCTTCTTCTTTTCCCAGACAGATTTGTTTTTATTCTAATAAGGAAGAATCCATAAAGGGGCAGTGAGAAGATCTAGAAGTATTCACCCCAATACTGCTCTATCCCTATGGAAATGTAGAAGGAGAAGCAAGTATTTTCCCAATAGATATCAACTGAAATGAGGACAAAGCTCTTGTTTTCACAAAAGTGTTCTTGTTGGATGTTGTAAGTGGATGAGCTATATTAGACAAATATTCTTAAAACTTCAGAAGCTCAGTTTTAGCTTTTAAATTCCTTTGCAAATAGCCAATGGATTAATTTTTTAAGCTTATTATAAAGCAGGATAGGGTATTTTTCTTGCTTGGTTCCCTTGAGCCCAGAGTCTTAGAAATGGGAAATCTGGTTTACACAGAAACAAGTTCAGTTCTCAAGGTCGAACAGCATACTGATGAGCTAGAAGGTCTTTATTTATTGAATCAGCTTACTCTGCTACACTTCAAACAGTGTTGTCCATATGCCTTTCTCACAAAGAAAGCCGTGGGATATTGCATAAAACTGCTGAATCATCGTCATGGTACAGACAAATGCACAGTCTTCAGGAGACAGCTCTTCTATCAACAAAGATTCCCTGAGCAATTTCTTACTATATTTCATATGATGCTGAGATAATTCCTGGGGATATAGTGATAGGTGTTGTATTTTCTTTACCTTTCACAAACTTCAAAGTGCCAAGTTAATACAATATTTAGTCTTTTACATACAATCTTATAAATTACGTAGAATTCTGGTTGATAAGTGCAATAAGAGCTCTTTTAAAGAGCACCTTGTAAGTCTATAGATCTGGTCACAATATAAACCAAATTTCAACCCCCTTCCAGGCATCTCTGTCACCATAATATAAGAAGAATTGACAATGCTTCCCACATGAATATGTCACATTATATGGCATTTACCAGAGTTACCCAAGATAAAATGCTTATTGGTCACATGAAAAAGGGAATATATAGGCTTAGGTAACTGGGAAGTCCAAAGAGCATCTGGCTTCAAGCAAGTTTTAAATTCTGTAATGTCATTAGTGTCCTGCTTCCCTTCGTGTATCATCATGTGTTGGAGAGATGGTCAATGGTAACCTCAAGCCTATGTTTGCAACTCCTCATCCCAGCCAGCATCCATTCACGACATTTTAAGGAGGACTCTGTCCCAGTTTGGTTCAGATGTTCATGCCTGACCCAGTGGCCAGGGTCGTGGCCAGTGCTATGAAGTACTACGAGTGGTTAGACTCAACTCATGGGCCCACCCGAGGCAAGGGAAGGCTGGGGTCTGTGGACTCCCACACTTTGGTCCAACTACACGAAATGAGAAAGAGGGAATTCCCCAGAGAAAGGGGTGTTCATACAAGATGAACAGGGAAAGGGTGTTGGGAAGCAAAAACCAAAAATATCCAGGGAAATCACTCTCTAAAATAGTCTTTCCAATCTATTTACACCTGGAAATAGCAAGATTCTTATTCTGTTAGGTACTAGGGTGCTGGAAAATGTTAGAAACAACTGAAAGTCTGAAGAAAAATGCCCTGATTTGTACCATGTGGAAATTCCATGGTATAAATACTCCTATATGGCTGCTCCAAGCTGCCAACCTCACATGACTGCACACGGAGCTGGGAAGAAATTTGTGTAGTAAGCAGCACACCATCATATTCTATCCCAGATACAATGCCTATAAATGACCACTAGAACACAGATAATAGTAAAATGCAGTAAAATTATGAGGAAGGGATGAGTTTTTATTACATTTGTTTTCCATACGGTGTACTCAATTGCAAGTTTATATCATATACTTTTTAAATAATGGTTTTAATATCCCAGCTCTCATAGCCTCATTTAATTTCAAATTCATACTCCTTCTTCCACTTCCTACCTTGGATAGTTTACACATTTACCTGTCTGGACTCAAAAGGTCCTCATGAAATTTTTTATTATCCAAGTTATATTTTTGACAGGGCAAAGTGCATTTCTCTCTTTTTTATTTTTAAGTGGAAAGTAAATATACGTTTACTTAACTCTTAACAACTCTTCCTCTGGCTACCAGTAAATTTAGCTACACTGAAATAGAGGAATTTGTTCAAGATTTAATTGTCATTTTTTAGATAAACTCTTAAAATATATAAAACATATCCCCACAGAAAATAGGTCAAACACAAACTACATCACATTCAATGAATAAAATACAGTCTTAGTGGGACCAAAAGGTAATGAAGTAACATCACTACTTAAAACCAAGAACTCAATGTAGATACATTGATAAAACAAAAATAAAAGCAACTTACTACAGAACTACTCTTCAAAGTTTAAGGAAAGAACATGGAAAAGTTCAAAGACTTGCTAGCCAGCAGCTCCTATTCCTTTTTCAGGGAAGAGGCCAGAAAGGGGTCAGAAAATTTTCATTTTGTGTTTTGATCTACCTCTAAGATAACATATTCTGCAAATTTTATGACCCAAATGGATAGGCTGAAATTACTCAGAGAAAAACTGAAAGAACTCAAAGAAAGAAGAGCTTATATTGTCAGGTGAATTATTTTTTATTAGTATGTGTGGGGATGAAGGGTGTGCAGGGAAACAAGCAAGGATGAGAGATCACTCTGGTCAAGAAGAGAATTCTCATCTTAGACCTTGGATTTAATGTCCAAGGTCCAAAGTTGGATCTACGCAAATTGCAAGTTGCACCAAATTATTTTCATAGGCACACTAGAAGGCATGGGGTTTCTTCTGGTCCATGACTAGTAATTCCTTAAGAGAGAAAAATTATAAACCCCATTCTCACTTTGGGAGTCAAGTGCTATTATCTGAAATATTTGTTCTCTGCACAGTAGAATAAAGCCACAGGCAACAGAAATATTTCTCTTTAATTAATTTTTATCAGGATCACTTCTGATTACAGACCAATGTTTAATCCAATTTTCCTACAAGTTGTGTGGGTTTGGCTTTCCCTAATGTTCTGTTTATAGCTTCTCAGTGTGTTGCTTGGAAAATGATGATGAAGTTATAAAGATAGCTTAGTGACTTCATCCAAGACAGGAAGAAACAAAGAGGTGGCTCAGGAATTAGAAAAATCCTTTTTAAGTGCAGATGCCCTCTTAGGAATGGGTAACAGTGGCAACCCTGTGAAACAAGCTACCATCCTCCTCACAATAGGGCAATTAATTTGATGTGTTCAGATGAACTCATGTACTTCAAGAGTATGTGTTATAAATGCTCCTCATCTCTGAAATTCTCTCAATATGTATTAAAAAATCCCAGTGTCTTTATTCTGGGCTATGAGAAATCTGTGGGAAATTAGAATATTGTGAAAAGCAAAAGATGACTGCTCTGTGACCAAAAATTTATCCTTAAACCTCTCAGTGCATTTTTATTCAGAAGAATGTTTCTGGATGGAAGTTACTATTTCTCAACTCTGTGCGAGGAAATATTGAGCAAAGGTTCACTGAAGTCTGCAGCTGTCAGTTCTGGAAGCCCTGTGAGGTTGAGGCAATGATGCTTCTTGCCAACTTTAAGTAGGACTTCATAATCTGATGAACTGGATTTAGTGGTCTCTGGGCTTCAAAAGGGTGCGACCAGGGCAAAAAAAGGAAAAGGTGGGACTATGTGAAGAAAGAGTGTAGGGCCTGACATTTGAGGAAGGAGCTTCATACTCTGAATCCAAGGGCAAGAATGAAGATCTAAGCAGAGTGCAGGAAGTAGAGAGACATGGAGCTATGGAAGAGAGAGCACAGGGAGGTGACCCAAGATGGACCCCTGAATTCATCTCTGAATTCATTTCTATTATCTGGATTTCCATTTTCACAGGTCAGAAAGACCAATGGTCAGATGAGTTTGTTGCCTTCTTTCTCCTCATTTCTTGCTCTGGTTAGCTTATGGAGGCTAGTCTGGGAAGGTCTCTTACCGGAGGCCACAGGACTGCTATGTCCCAGGAATTAGACAATGAACCCATGAATGTCAGAAGAACATTTGCATAAGAATAGGGTACTCTGTCTTAGGAAAAATATGATGATGGGATGTAGATGTAGAAGTTGTAGAATGGATAAACTTTGACACAGTAAGGTATGACAGTAAACCGCTGTGTAATACCTCTATGGGATTGATGATTTGACTGTAGCCAGGCCTGCTGCAAGCTTGATGACACAGCAATAAATAGGAAGCAAAAGTGCATATGTACAATTAAGCAAGAATTTTTCATGAGTTAATAGGATGAATCCTTGAGTACCAACAACATAAAAGGCTAGGCTTTTGTAACATAGATAATTTTTTCCCACAGATGCTAACTTTGCGCAAATTTTTAGGTAGACCTCTGTGAGAAATGAGGAAGGCCTCAGGAACTATTTCCTCTCACTTGTATCAGTTAATTCATTTATTCAACAAATATGTTTAAGCACCTGCTATGTGCCACGTGCTGTTTTAGGCACCAGGAATATAGCAGCAAACAAAACAGGCAAAAATCTCTGCCCTCTGAGAGTTTATATCTGGCAGGGGGAGTGAGACAATAAAACAAAATAAATTGGTCTAGATTGAAAAAAATAAATAAAAAATATTTGTTCAGGAATACATATACATGTAGTAAAACCGTAAAGAAAAGTAAGAGAATACTAAACATAAAATTGTTGGTTTGGCAGTAAGCTGAAGTGAAAGGGACTGTAGATGCATGTAGGAGGTCACACTCAGGCGTTCTCAGGCCAAGAACAGCCCTTTGTGGTTGAACTCAGCTCTGACGCATTTCTGTTCCGTATAGCGCTTAGCACCTTAGCCCAGAAAAAGACTGTGGTTAGATTTAGGTAATTGAAATAAAAAGCTCCTAGTTAGATAATTTGTGTGTGTAGGAGTTGGACTAATGTCTCTGAATATTCCAGCAGTCCAACTTCTAACCAGGGTGCCTGTATTCATCAGCATGGACTGCCTTAACAAAATATGAGATAGTTTATATGATGAGGTAGTTCATATGATGAGGTAGTTTAAACAATTCATTTTCTCAGAGTTCTGAAGGCTACAAGTTCCAGGTCAAGATGCTGGCTGATTAGTTTCCCGGTGAGGGCTCTCTTCTTGTTTTGCAGACAGCTACCTTCTTACTATATTCTCATATGGCCTTTCCTCTGTGGTGAAGAGACAGAGAGAGAGGGAGAGCGAGAGAGAGAGTGCAAACACAAGCTCTGGTATCTCTCTTTTAATAAGGATACCAATTCTAAAGAACTAGAACTCACACTTATGACCTCATTTAACCTTAATTACCTTTCTATATAAAGATCCTATCTCCAAATACAGTTACACTGGCACTTCAACATATGAATTTGGGAGCGGGTGGGCCCAATTCAGTTTATAACAATGCCTATGATAACGTATTCTGCTGGGAAACATTCTTCTGCTAACGTGCTCAGGAGGGCCCTTTGACCCGGGCACTTTTGCTTTTGCCACTTGTTCTCTGAATCCTTGCTTAAAGTCTGCCAAGTGCTATATGAGGTAGTTGGAATGGAGTTTCCACAAACAAACAAGCTAAAGCTAGTATTTTCATCATGTCACTTTCATTCTTCTCTTATGAAAATTCATCAATCTGTTACTGGGCTTTCAAATGAAAACCAGTGTCTTTATATATAATTCTACTATAATTTTAGATTTATCTGACCATTATTGTTTGGAATGGTCCTAGCAAGGAATCTGTTCTATCAAATTCATGCCCTTTTAAGCATGGCTGTTTATTAGCTATCTTTCTTTGTTTCTATTTTGTATTAGACCACAGCTACTCAGAATTAGAGTAATCAAATTCCTGCTTCAAGATACTCATAACAGGCCAGGTGCAGTGGCTCATGCCTATAATCCCAATACTTTGGGAGGTTGAGGCAAGAGGATTGCTTAAGGCTAGGAGTTCAAGACCAGCCTGGGCAACATAGTGAGACTCCATCTCTACAAAAAAAATTGAAAAATTAGCCAGGCATGGTAGCGCATACCTGTTGTTCCAGCTACTTGGGAGGCTGAGGCAGGAGGATGGCTTAAGTACAGAAGTTTGAGGCTGCAGTGAGCTATGGTCACACCACTCCACTCCAGCCTGGGTGACAGAATGAAATTCTATCTCTAAAAAAAAAAAAAAGTCGGTGAAACCCCATCTCTACTAAAAATACAAAAAATTAGCCGGGCATGGTGGCAGGCACCTGTAGTCCCAGCTACTCGGGAGGCTGAGGCAGGAGAATGGCGTGAACCTGGGAGGCGGAGCTTGCAGTGAGCCGAGATTGCGTCACTGCACTCCAGCCTGGGCAACAGAGCGAGACTCCGTCTCCAAAAAAAAAGTTACTCATAATATTGCTCCATGTATGGCCTCTTTTATACCTTTGTTTGGTGGTTAGTTACCTTTAATAATGTCATCACCTTTCATGAACCTGCTACTCAGAAAAAAAAGATAGCCTATATATGCCTTGTTGGTCCCCTTCCATGGTAACCCTTTGCTTCCCCTCACTTAAAGTAACCTCCATCCTGAAGAGGTGTTCATCATTCTCTCTTTTTTTTCTTTTTATTAAGATTATTTTTAAAGTTACAAAAATGAATATCAAATTGTATATTATCTTCTAAGAATTAGTTTTATTCACTTAATAGCCTATTGCTAAGATGCTTTCATATTATTGTCCATTATTGAAGGTCGTTTATTTTAACTACTCTATGAAACTTTATATGCATATACTGCTGTTTCTTCACCAGTCTCCTGTCATGAACTCTTGGGTTGTCTACATGTTTTGTTAATATGAACAATGGTGCTATGTGTATTGTTTCTGTGGAATTGTTGCTTACAGTGGGTGTGAATGTTCAACTTTATGATATTGACATTGTCTGAATGTTTGTGTTCCCTCAAAATTCATATGTTGAAATCCTAACCCCCAAGACGATAGTGTTGGGAAGCGTGGCCTTTAGCAGGTGATTAGGTCATGAGGGTGGAGCCCTCACAATTGGGATTAATACTTTTATAAAGAGACCCAGAGAGTTAGCTATCCCCTTCACCATGTAAGAACACAGCAAGAAGGTGCCATCTAGGACCCAGAAAGTAAGCCCTTACCGGACACCAAATCCGCCAGTGCCTTGATCTTGGACTTCCCAGCCTCCAGAACTGTGAGAAAAAAATTTCTGTTGTTTATAAACACCCAAGTTATGGTATTTTATCTTAGCAGCCCGAATGGACCAAGACAAATATCAAATTGCTTTTCTCATGGTTTTAATATTTTGCATTCCCACTAGCAATGTAAGAGATCCTGTGGAACCACATTCTCTAAATACTTGATATTGTAAACTTCATATTTTTTTTTTTACTATTTGAAAGAATATGATATGCTATTAACTGTGTTTTTGAGTTGTGTTTACTCCATTGCTAATGAAGTTCAATATTATTTCAAATCTTTTTTGGCCATGTGTATTTCCTCCTTTATGAAATGCATGGGTGGGATAATATTTGGAAAGAGAGAAAACTAGAATCTTTCCACATTTCATGTACAAAATCAGCTTCAGATCAATTGAGGACTTCAATATAAAGAATGAAGCTTTGTACTTATGTTAGAATATATAAGTAAATATGTCTTAGACCTTAGTGTAGCAGAAGAGTTCCTTAACAAGACACAGAAACTGTATCTCTAAGACCAAGATAAATTTGGTTATATTAAAGTCGAGAAATTTTATTCATCAAAATACATATTCAAGATGTGAAGAGACAAGTTACAGACTGAAAGAAAATATTTACAATACACACAACCAAAAAAAATTAGTATCAAAGTAATATCTCTGATACTCTGATTAAGAACACCTCTAAATCATTAAGAAAGACATTAAAAAACTTTAGAAAAATAAGCCAAAGGTATGGCGATGTATTTCTTTTATTTCTCATTATATACCAATCTATTTTTAAAATTAGATACAATAAGGCAAAATGATTAAGAATATGAATTTTGGATTTTAAAAAAGCTATGGTTCAAATCCTTGCCCTGGTACTGATTAATTGTGTGATCTTTGGCAAGTTTTCTAAAACTTTCTAGGTTTCAGTATTCTCAGCGGTAAAATGTTATTGTGCCATTAATTGATGAATGGATAAATGCAATGTGTTATATCCACACAATGGAATATTATTCAGACATGAAAATGAAGTACTGACAGCTGCTACTACATGGATAAACTTTGAAAATATTATGCTAAGTTAAAGAAGCCAGGGACTGAAGGCTGCATATTGTATGATTTGATTTACATAAAATATCAAGAACAAACAAATCCATAGAGACAGAATATACATTAGTAGTTGCTATGGTTTGAATGTGTTCCCTCCAAAGTTCATGTTGAAACTTAATCCTCACTGTGATGGTATTAAGAGGTTGGGTCTTTTGGAAAGTGGTTAAGTTATGAGGGCTCTGCCCTCCCAAATGGATTAGTGCCTTATAAAGGGGTTGAGGGGAACAAGCTAAGTCCCTTTTTCTTTTCTTTTTTTTTTTTCTTTCTTTCTTTTTTTTTTGAGACAGAGTCTTGCTCTATTGCCCAGGCTGGAGTGCACTGGCATGATCTCATCTCACAGCAACCTCTGTCTCCTGAGTTCAAGCAATTCTCCTGCATTAGCCTCCTGAGTAGCTGGGATTCCAGATGCCTGCCACCATGCCCAGCTAATTTGTGTATTTTTAGTAGAGATAGGGTTTCACCATGTTGGCCAGGCTGGTCTTGAACTCCTGACCTCAAGTGATCTGCCCAAAGTACTGGGGTTACAGGTGTGAGCCACTGTGTCTGACCACTTAGTTCCTTTTTTGTTCTTACCTCCCTTCTGCCATGTGAGGATGTAGCAAAAAGGCCCTCACCAGGCATCTAAAGCTAGTACCTCGATCTTGAACTTTCCAGCCTCTAGAACGGCAAGAAATAAAATTTCTATTATTTATAAATATGCAGTCTTCTGGTTTGTTATAGCAGCCCTAATGGACTAAGACAGTGGTTTCCAGGAGCTATGGAGTGGGAGAATGACTGCTAATGGGTGTGGAGTTTCTGTGGTAATGAAATGTTCTGGGATTAGATAGTGATGATGGTTGCACATCTTGTGAATGTACTAAAGCCCACTGAATTGTACTATTTAAACCGGTAAATTTATAGTGTGGGAATTCTGTCTCACTTTTAAAAAAGAAAAATGTTATTGTGGGCTGGGCGCGGTGGCTCATGCCTGTAATCCCAGCACTTTGGGAGGCTGAGGTGGGCAGATCACCGGAGGTCAGGAGTTCGAGACCAGCCTGGTTATCATGGTGAAACCCAGTCTCTACTAAAAATACAAAAATTAGCTGGGTGAGGTGGCGGGAGCCTGTAATCCCAGTTACTCAGGAGGCTGAGGCAGGAGAATCATTTGAACTCGGGAGGCGGAGTATGAAGTGAGCCGAGATCGCGCCATTGCACTCCAGCCTGGGCAACAAGAGTGAAACTCCATCTCAAAAAAAAAAAAAAAAGTTATTGTGAGTGTTCTATAAGACAACTCATGTAAATGTCTCAACATATTGTCTGCCACATAATAATCATGCAGAAATAACAGGTAGCTTAAAAAATGAGATTCCATTTTCTTTTGTTTTACTTTATAGCTATGAATATCTCTCTCCAGCATGTATATTTTTTGGACTCAGATTTCATATAGCATTGTCCTTGAAGTGACCTTCAGAAATAGAATCAAAAGAATTATGACAGCTACCCTTGTAAATAACAGTTACCATTTATCGAGTGCCTGCTAGATACTAGTCCCAACACTAGATGTTTTCTATGGTTTACTTGTTAGATCCGTAGAACAATCTTATGAGTCATCCCTATATTACATTTGAGAAAACTGGGGCTTTTTGGCTCAATATCAAATAACCATCTGATCTGAGAATGAAACAAAGAATTGCTTTTTGTTTGGTTTTGTTTTTTAGATGGAGTCTCACTCTGTCACCAGGCTGGAGTGCAGTGGCATGATCTTGGCTCACTGCAACCTCCACCTCCTGGGTTCAAGCGATTCTCCTCCCTCAGCCTCCTGAGCAGCTGGGACTATAGGTGTGTGCCACCACACCCAGCTAATTTTTGTGTTTTTAGTAGAGACGGGGTTTCACTATGTTGGCCAGGATAGTCTCGATCTCTTGACCTCGTGATCTGCCCGCCTTGGCCTCCCAAAGTTCTGGGATTACAGGCGTGAGCTACCGTGCCCGGTCAAAACCAAGAACTTTTAAACTCCCAAGTCTACTTCTTTCTATTATACCATATTACACAAAGGTGTAAATTGCTGTGGGAAACCACTGAAGAATGCCAAATAATGCTATGAAGCAATTGACTCCCATCTAGTAATATGTTCAGACCATTTTAAAATAAATCTCTTTATATAGATTTTTTTTCTTTGAACACTAGAGACTATTTTATAAATAGACAGCTGCTTTGCTGCTGGTAGTAGTTTGCTCCTGACATTCTCCTAATTTCCTTTCATGTACAACACAAAATATGGATTAACTTCTAGCATAAAAGAAGAACCAAATTAGTCATAAATGTCAATTCTGTGAATATCATTTTAATCAAAGCATTTGAAATTCCCTTATCATAATTTTCCACAGCATCTGTCATAATTAGTAAGAGCTCTGAGCCAGTACTATGGTGTTAGAAAAATTTGTAATCAACTGCATATAACTGAAATATCATCAATAAGAATAGACTGTAAAATCATTGAGTAATGTAGTCTTCCAGCAAGTCGGCTTCCACAGACAAACCTCCATGGAGGTTGTATTTTTACCCCAGGCTTTTTTTGATCTGCTGGCAACCACAAGACTTTGAGCTAGGGCTGAAGACATCACAAGAAAAGTTTCTTTCATGAGAGGATCCTTTTCATCATTGTATCGAGTTCTCTTATCAGTTCTTATCAGAAGTGTGGCACTTGGGGTCAACAAGCTTTCAGAAGCTGCCCCAAAATGAGGCCAAGGGAGTTTGAATGGAAAGTAAAGTTTCCCCTTTCAACTTGGGCAAGTTGCATGTCATATATGAAAGCCAGTGTTTCAGGAAGAACAGCTCTATTCCAAGTATATCAGAAAGCTGGCATTCCACATCACCACTGAGCCTCTTGTGTTAAGGAGAAACTAACCTTTGTTGGTGCAGTTTATAGGTGGACACTATAATATTTACCTTCCATATGCATCTCATTCATCCAGTACCATTGCTCCTCTCTTACAGCCAAGAAATTGAAGCTAAAAGCTGTTAAGTAACTTACATACACAGCTAGTAGGTGGAGGGGTCAAAATGAGAACTGCCCCGGCAAAGTTAGGCTGTTTTCGTAACACTATTGCCTCTCAGAGAAAGTCATTGGCTAAGCGAGGAAGAATATTGTAAACATAAGAATGAACTCATTCTTTTACATATGCCCTCTAAAATAAGATTTTAAAGACATGTCCAGAAGAATTATTCTATTCTAAAAATAAAGATATTTCTATTTGTACAGTTCAATAATCCCGATTGTTATGGAGAACATTTTTTATTCCTCATTCTTTGCGTTTCCAGGGAAAAACTTCTAGTCTCTTCTCCCGCTGGGTTCTTATTCTTTCCTGGTGGAGGAGGATGACCATTGGGAGATTGCTGAGAGCACCCTATCCAGTGTGCTGCTGTGGGGAGAGGGCTGCACTGAGAGATTCATGGGCCCCGACTCGCTCCTGCTTTGTTGGACAACTTACTCTCAGAAGTGCTAGACTCACGTTGCTCTTCCAATGTCTATATGCTAATTAGCCATCCCCTCCCTAAATTCTTCAGCTTCCAGAGGACCAGTTTAATTCAGTTGTGGGAGTTGTGATATTTGTGGGGTACTAGGAAGCTCATTTTTGCCTTAAGCCTAAACCGTATTTCTGACACATTTTATGAAATACCCTCTTATATAACTTGACAATTTGACATCCATTTGGCTTTGGTCTTAGTGTTTATATTTTATTTGCATCATTTAACTTGATTCTTCTAATAACTCTGGAGTCATTTATTTCTCACTTTCTTTCACAACCCACCTCCAGTCTTTCAGCAAAAACATCTTTTCAAAAGTTAACCTGAGTCCGTCTTTTCTCTTGGCCTCCCATGCTATCACCCTGGTCTGAGCAACCTTCATCCCTGGCCTGGGTTACTGTTAGCACCTCCTGACTTAGATATGTGTTTCCGCATTTCCCTCCTGGAGCAAGAGTGAGCCTTTTGAAATGTTGCTCCTCTGCTCAACACCCTGGGAGCCTCCCCTTTTCACTAGAGTAAAAGCTAAAGGTCATATGGACTGCCCCATTTTCCTCTGTGACTTGTCACTTACTTGATAACTCCCCTTGCCAACACAACTCTGGCCACACAGGCTTCCTTGGTGTTCCTTGAAAACACTAGGCACATCCATCTCAGGCTCTTGACCATCTAATTCTTCTGCCTGGAACACACTTTCTCTAGGCACCTATTCATTGAACCCCCTCATGTGCAGGTCTTTGCTCAAATTATTGCCCTCTCAATAGGGCTAACCAGGACCATCCTACTCAAAATCATGATCTGTCCCCCACTCCTGTGCTCACTGTCCTCCATAATTTTGTTTTCTGTGACATATTTGTAATATAGATAATTTATTTATTATATGTATTGTTTGTATGATCTCTCCAATTGAAATTTCATAAGCTTTACTGTGTGTTTTGTTCATTGGTGTAGTCCAAGTGCTTGGAACATATTTGTTGAATGAATGAACAAATGAATGAATATGAAATTATAGATTTCTGTACTTTTTCTATTTCCTTCTGTGTTTTTGTTGTGTCTTGGTTCTATTTCCTTCCAGCCAATTTTTTAATATTGTGTTCTCTTTTGTTTATAAAGTCATGCTAAAAACAGCAAGGAGCAGGTAATACACACAAATGTGCAGTTCTCTGTTCAAGCACTTACCTCAGAGCTACTGACTCAGTAGGTACAGTAGTCCCCTTATCTGTGGTTTCACTTTCTGTGGTTTCAGTTACTGGAGGTCAAATGTGGCTCTAAATATTAAATGGAAAATTCCAGAAATAATTCATGCGTGAGTTTTAAATTACATGCCATTCTGAGTAGGGTGATGAAGTCTCTTGCCATCCCACTCCATCCTGCCCAGGATGTGAATCATCCCTATGTCCAGCTGTGTAAACTATCCATTATTCACTTAGTAGCTACTTTGGTTATCAGATTGAAAAAAATACAGTTTTTAATAGTATATAAAGGGTTCAGTGCTATCCAAGATTTCAGGCATCCACAGGACGTCTTGTAACATATCCCCCTTGGGAAAGCGGGGACTACTGCATGTTATTGCAGACAAATGTTTTGTGTGGTGTACAAATGTCTCCAACTTCCCAGCCTATAATGTTTATTTCTTTACCACTCACTGCCTGCTGTTAAGCCAATGGCATGCATATTAGATTTTTGTTAAGACAGCACCTACTTCATTTACATACTTCTGCGTGGATGGAGTAACACTAGCTTCTGTAACAAAGGGAATCCAAAATACAGTGGCTTAAGAATCCAGAAGTGTGTTTCTCCACCAACAGCCTTGAGGTGAGTTTTGATGGGAGCTCTGCTGTGTGATGTCATCTATACCCTTGGGCTGGCAGTGGCCCTGCTTTCTGCAAGATATGGCTTCCAAGCTTGCTTTAGCTGTTGTCATTCCCACACGTTTCATTAGTGAGACCTTAACCTCATGACCACCCTAATTTGTGCAATGAAACATAGGAAATGTAGTCTCTCACTGGACAGCTAGGTCTCAACTATAATCCTATCACTATGAAAGAAGGGCGAAATAGTATCAAATTGCAGTCTTAGCACAGGTAGGTATTATAATTATTATCATTTTTTATTTTTTATTTTTTTGAGACGGAGTCTCTGTCGCCCAGGCTGGAGTGCAGTGGCGCAATCTCCACTCACTGAAAGCTTCGCCTCCTGGGTTCACGGCATTCTCCTGCCTCAGCCTCCCGTGTAGCTGGGACTACAGGCGCCCACAACTGCGCCCGGCTAATTTATTATTTTTGATGGATAGCTTCATTATTTAAATTTACATATAAAAGTTGCCTTTTTAAGTTACACAGTTCAGTGTTTTTTAGTGTATTCAGAATGTTGTGCAACCATCACTATTAATTGCAGAAACTTTTCATCACTACAAAAAGAAATCCTATATCTCTTATCAGTCACTCCCTGTTTCTCTGTCTCCCAAAACCTTGGAAGCCACTAACCCATTTTTTGGTTTCTATGAATTTGTCTATTCTGGACATTTTCTATAAACGGAGTCATACAATATGTAACCTTTTGTGTCTGGCTTCTTTCACTTAGCATAATGTTTTCAAGGTTCATCTATGCCATAGCATGTCTCCCTACTTCATTGTTTTTTATGGCTAAATAATATTCTATTGTATGCATATATTATATTTTGTTTATCTGTTCGTTGACCAGTTAATTGTCATTTGGTATTTGAATTGTTTTCACATTTTGGCTGTTATGAATAATTCAACTGTGAAAATTTGTGTATACATTTTTTGTGGACATATGTTTTTATTTCTCTTGGGTATTTAAGAGTGAAATTAGAATCATGTGGTAACTCTACGTTTAACTTTTTTGAGGAACTGTCAAACTGCTTTCCAAAGCAGCTGTACCATTTTACATTCCCACCTGTGTTGTATAAGGGTTCCAATTTCTCAACACTTACTATTGTCTTTTTTTATTCTAGCCTTCTCAATGGGTGTGAAGTAGTATCTCATTGTTGTTTTGAATTGTATATCTTTGATGACCAATAATGAGCTTTTTTCTTTGTTCTTATTGGCCATTTATGGACTTCTTTGGAGAAATTCCTTTTCAAGTCCTTTGTCATTTTAAAATTGGGTTGTCTTTTTTATTGTTGAGTTATAATAGTTCTTTATTTATCCTTTATACAGACCTTTATTAGATATATGACTTGCATTTTCTCCCATTCTGTGGGTTGTCTTTTTGCTTTCTTGACAGTGTCTTTTGAGTTATCTTCATTTTTTACAGTTGAGGAAAATGTGGCTGAGATATTAAATAGCTTGTCCAAGATCACCAGGTAGACCATGTTCCCCAGTGTCCCTTGCAGTTAGTTATGGCCATGAGACTGAGTTCCAGCCAATGCAATGGGAGTAGTGGAGGAGATGGGGGTGTGTGCAACTTCCAAGCCTAGCTGAAAACAACCTCCCCTGTGTGATGTTCATGCTCTTTCCTTGTTCCAGGGCACTGGGATGGTGGTGTCCAGGACAACTCAGACACATCAGAATAGTCATTCAGCCTGGGTTCTTGAATGACTGTGGAACGGTGGGGGTGTGGAGGGAGAACCACTGACTAAAATACCTTCCCAGGACTGGCACAGCAGAGAAAACAAACAAACTTCTTGTTCTTTGGGTCACTGAGTCTTTTGGGTGTACTTGTTACTTCAGCTTAACCATCCCTGACTAATACAACCTAGATTGCATTCTGCTTGAACATGTTCAATACTGGAAGTTTCACTACTTTTCAAGGCAGTAAAGGTAACTCCTGTTTTTTAACGCCGAGTCAAAATATTTTTTCCAAAAATTCTACACATGGTTGTAGTTCTTCCCTTTGGAGTAACAAGAATAAATTTAGTACTTTTCTCTAGAATAAGCCTTCAAATATTTGACCACAGCTTAAGGGTAACCAAGCCTTTCTTTCTTCAGAGTTTGCTTATAAACAGTTACATTTTATCAACACAAAAGACAATCACTAAAGCCAGAAGCTACCTCTCTCCTAAAATATGCTACACAATATGGTATTCAATGTCACTTTTTTCTTCTGCTGCTTTTTTTCAGACCAGATAGAGCAGAGCCATGGAAGAAATACTCCTCAGATAATTTTGGTTTAGTCCTCTCCCCAGTTTAAACTTGCTGTGCAAGCTGACTGAAAGAAATCTTATAAAATGGAGGTATGTGGGGGGTCATGGGATCCAAGCTGTCTTTATATTACCACTGCACTCTGCAAGAGAGAGAAAGAGACTTTGAGCAAGGAAGGATGAGCACATGACCCCCTGGGTGTTGATGTAGAAAATGTAAGCTTTTTAAAGACGTGTGAGGGGAGACCCTGTGGGGTTGAAAAGGCAGCCGGGAAAGCTCTTGAGAGTCCTCCTTTCCATGAAGGCATTTAAATGAATTTCCTCATTCTGCTTCTTCCACAATACCCTGCGGGGAGTCCCTGTCTCTCAGCAGGACTCTTTTTACCTGGCAGGATTATTTTTCTCCTTTCCATTTGCCAGACATGACTTCTGACCAGGACTTTCCCATGTAGCCTCCACAATTGCAAATATACCCCTCTATTAATAAATACGGCTGATGAATATTTGGCTAATTTCCATTCTCTCCCAATGTTAAATACCTCTCAGTGTGATCTAATTCAAATGTGTCCTCTGCCTGGTTTAGTCAGCTTAGGGATGTTCTCACCTGCTTGAGTTCTACCACAAAAAGGTTACTAAAGTACAATGAGTTGATTTAATTTGATTTTAATGATTTCTACAGATATTATTATTATTATTAATATTTTGAGATGGAGTCTTACTCTGTTGCCCAGGCTGGAGTGCAGTGGCACAATCTCGGCTCACTGCAACCTCTGCCTCTGAGGTTCAAATGATTCTCATGTCTCAGCCTCCCGAGTAGCTGGGATTACAGGCGCATGCCACCATGCCTGGCTAATTTTTGTATTTTTAGTGCAGATGGGGTTTCACCATGTTGGCCAGGCTTTTCTTGAACTCCTGACCTCAAGTGATCTACCCACCTCGGTCTCCCAAAGGGCTGGGATGACAGGCGTGAGCCACCGTGCCCAGCCAGTTTCTAAAGATATTAAAATATAAACTAATCTTCAGCCTCAAGAGTTTATCCTAACTTGAGAGGAAGCCAAGTTCCACTAAAATGCCTCAGTTCCTAAAAGCAGATATAATTTTTTGCATTGACACAGTGGAGATTTCAGCTGGTGATATAGACTGAACTGTCCATGCAATTCACTTTTGTAAGATTCCCTGTGGAAAAAGAGGTGAGGGAACAGGTGAAACAGCAGAGTGAGCTCTTTTCGTTTCTAGACTGACCGACCTGACCTTGCCCGAAAGCCATCAGCTGAATATCTTAAGTTGGAAATACTGAACAAAGCTTATGGCTGTATTGGCGGAGAAGGATAATTGTCTTCCTGCTTATTTAATTCATCTTCCTTCCCCATGAACTCCCTGTGTTCATCTGATTTTGATTTATTTTTCTTCTGACTAACAGTAACCTCCTTGTCAGGATGCCCCAAAAGGCACACCAACAAGCTGACGGCAGCTAGGGCTTCTCTATTCACCAGAATTATCTGGCTTCAAACAAGAATGCAATTTCCTGGGCACTAATGCTATCCATGTTCTGTAATGGTCTCTCCTGCTTCCATTAGTGACAGTAAAAGGCCCTTCGTGAGCGGAAAACTTTTATGCATGCACATGCAGGCACACACACACACACACACACACACACGCAATATGAAAGTTAAAAAAAAAAAGCTGGAACATACTTGCCAACAAAAGCTTGATGCTAAGATACTACCATTTCTTTTACTCAAAAGGTTAGTAATTGAAAGCAAAAGGCTGTCACTGGGCCACTGCTGTGTCTGAAGTCATCTTCAAAGATGATAACGACTTCCTTCTGTGAGTAAGGCACCACCCCTCCTTCCCTCTGCCCCACCTCTGTGAGGTCTAACATAATCTGTTGGTCTTCATTAGGGGACTAACCAGAGGTCAGAAGGCAGTAGGAGAAGGATGTAGCATTTGTTCGTCCTTCAGAAAATCCTAGCTTGCCTCCAGGTATACTGTCCTTTTTCTTGTAAAGCCTAGCTGCAAATGTAACAAAGCTGTCTTTCACTTGGAAAATAAACTTGTAAGATGCAGTTCTCTCTCCTTTGGAGGATTTTGTTCCCTTTAGGATCCCCAGGTACAGATGGGAATTGACATCTGGATCCTCCTTCACACTCTTTTTCAACAACCATCTCTCCCAACCTAGCCTAGTTTTTATTTGTGAGACCTATGTAGAAAATTGCCTTTAACTTATGTTAAGCCTACTCTTGCTGTCAAAGATTTCCCTCAATAGCTGAACCTCCAATATGTACTTTGCAAACTTCCTACTGACTTCTCCCATTTGTGCGGACTCTCAGAAGAAAGTTCCCGTTTGTTTTTCGGTATCCAACTTTTTCCTTTCCAGACAGAAAGGAGGGTATACATCCATGATGAAAAGAAATTAGTGCTCTAGCCTAAAATGCTGGGCCTAGAGTCAGTCTCTCAGTTCTAACTCTTATTATTTGTGTAACACATAACCAAGGACAAATCATTTGACTATTGAGAAGCCTATGTTCTTTATTAAAAGGTCAAGATAATGATGCCCAACCTCTAGGGTCAACTGGACATGTCCAGGAATGAGAGCTGTGAAGTAAGACAATGTAGGGCAACCACCTGGCCGGTGGGGAGCACTCGATCGATTTATTAACTCTTAAGGAGGAAAAGAGGAAAAATAGATTCTTGTATCTGCCCCTAGCTCTCTGTAAGACTCTGAGGTAATCTTTAATGGAATCTTAGAGCTGGAAAAGCATTGGCCTCATCTAATGCAACATTATCATTTACCAGAAAGAACCTTGTGTCCCTGAGAGGTTAACTGATTTGAACATCACAAAGTTCCTGCCAGAGGCCAGACATGTCCAGGGTTCCTGAGACCATGGCCAGCAGTTCTTTGCCTAATGTTGCCTCTCCCCTAACCAGAAAGTTTTTCTTCACCAGACGGATGTATTTTTCTCTAATCCAACTTACTTTTTTCATTGAACCTAGCACCTTAGCCTTCCAATTCCTTTTAAAATTTAGTTTTTGAAGGAGCTAAATCATTTTTCTTTCTGAACTTTCGGGCCAGGTGTGGTGGCTCATACTTGTAATTCCACCATTTTGGGAGGCCTAGGCTGGTGGATAGCTTGAGGCCAGCAGTTCCAGACCAACCTGGCCAACACAGGGAAACCCCGTCTCTACTAAAAATACAAAAAATTAGCTGGGCATCCTGGCAGGCTCCTGTAATCCCAGCTACTCAGGGGGCAGGAGGTTGTAGTGAGCTGAGATTGTGCCCCTGCACTCCTGCCTGGGCTACAGAACAACATTCAAAACAAACAAACCCAAGAACAAATGAAAAAACAAATAAACTGTCTCTGAAAGATATGAAAATGAGAAACAATTAAATTTTATGAAAGCTATGTGATGGCTTTACCACATCATCTTAACTTTCTCCTTTGTGAGAGTGTCACTCAAGCTCCCATCAAGCACATATATACGTTTGACACCTCCTCTTAGCAGGGGCGGGCAAGCTACAGCTCATGGGCTCAATCATCACGCTTACCCCTAGTTTGTAAATAAAGTTTTATTGAAACACAGCCGGGCTCACTTGTTTGTGTGTTGTTGCTGGCTGCTTTCTGGCAACAATGGCAGAGTTGAATATTTGTGACAGAGACTGGCCTACAAAGTCTCAAATATTTACTCTCTGGCTCTTTACAGGAAAAGTTTGGGGACTCCCTGCTCTTAGCACCCACCTCACCTTCAAATTTCCTTTATATATATCCTCCAAGAAACTACTTTCCACAAGAGCCTGGGTTTATTTTTGCAGAACATTTTAAAAGCATTTGATTATTTACTGTTGCCTGAATTAAAAAATATGGACAACAATTTGAAAAATATGAGAGAGCAACATAGCAATCAGCTGTGATCTCGCCAGGCAGAGCTATGGACTGCAAGTGTTTTAGTCCTGGTTCAAGGATTCAGTCAGCCAAGAAAGGCCAGGCCCGTCAACCCTGGGCATCAGAGGTCCCTGAGCCTTCTATAAGCAAGTAGTGTGTGTTGAGTTTCAGGGTAGGAAATAGAGATAGCTTAATTGTTCTGTATAATACAGTGGGGAATTCTTCATCATATTTTTTAAAAATTTAGCTTTTCAAGCTTCTGGAAAGGAGGAAGTAGAGGAGAAAGAAAGATGAAATGAAAGAGCAACAAAATGGAGAGGTCAAGGGACTTTGAAGGAGAGAGGTGGAGGTTATGCAGTTTTAAAGTTTTGAGTTGCTATGATATAAACTTTCAATCATCTCCCCCAAACCTTCAATAAAGTGGACCTCACATCCTAAGATCCCGGGGGAGTAGCATGTTTGGCTACTCTTTGATTGTGGGGGAGATCCATGGCCAGTTTCCCATCATGTGGATCAGGTTCCTCACATGCAGGGCAGTGACACCCTGGGCAAAACAGTCTAGCGGAAGCAGGGGCTCAAATAAAGAAGCAACTGTGTTAACCTAATACCCTTGGAAATTTGGATTGCTCTTGGCAAGGTCACTGAACTTTCCATAAATTGTGGAGTTAGGAGATCTGAGCCCATGTTGTCCAGATTTTAAGGCACAATGAAAGCACACACAACCCAGAATATGAGTGTGTGCGTGTGTGTGTGTATGTGTGTGGCCTTTGTATATGTAAACTAGTTTCTTTTCACCTTCCCCGTCTTCCAAAATAACAAAACAACTAAGTCAAAATTGCAGTTGGTTATTTCTATTCTTTCTTTCTTTTTTTTTTTTTTTTTTACACTTTAAGTTCTGGGGTACACGTGCAGAATGTGCAGTTTTGTTACATAGGTATACACATGCCATGGTGGTTTGCTGCACCCATCAACCCGTCACCTACATTAGCTATTTCTCTTAATGCTATCCCTCCCCTAGCCCCACACCTGCAACAGGTCCCGGTGTGTAATGTCCCCCTCCCTGTGTCCATGTGTTCTCATTGTTCAACTCCCACTTACGAGTGAGAAGATTTTCTGTTCTTGTGTTAGTTTGCTGAGAATGATGGTTTCCAGATTCATCCATGTCCCTGCAAAGGACATGAACTCATCCTTTTTTATGACTGCATAGTATTCCATGGTAGCAGCCACATTTCTTTATCCAGTCTATCATTGATGGACATTTTGGTTGGTTCCAAGTCTTTGCTATTGTGAATAGTGCTGCAATAAACATACGTGTGCATGTTCTTTATAGTAGAATGATTTATAATCCTTTGGGTGTATACCCAGCAATGGGATTGCTGAGTCAAATGATATGTCTGGTTGTAGATCCTTAAGGAATCACCACACTGTCTTCCACAATGATTGGACTAATTTACACTCCCACCAACAGTGTAAAAGTGTTCCTATTTCTCCACATCCTCTCTGGCATCTATTGTTTCCTGACTTTTTAATGATCACCTTTCTAACTGGTGTGAGATGGTATCTCATTGTGGTTTTGATTTGCATTTCTCTAATGACCAGTGATGATGAGCTTTTTTTCATATGTTTGTTGGCTACACAAATGTCTTCTTTTGAGAAGTGTCTGTTCATCTCCTTTGCCCACTTTTTGATGGGGTTGTTTGTTTTTTTCTTGTAATTTTTTTTTAAGTTCTTTGTAGATTCTGGATATTAGCCCTTTGTCAGATGAATAGATTGCAAAAATTTTCTCCCATTCCGTAGGTTGCCTGTTCACTCTGATGATAGTTTCTTTAGCTGTGAAGAAGCTCTTTAGTTTAATGAGATCCCATTTGTCAATTTTGGCTTTTGTTTCCACTGCTTTTGGTATTTTAGACCTGAAGTCTTTGCCCACACCTATGTCCTGAATGGTGTTGCCTAGGTTTTCTTCTAGGATTTTTATGGTTTTAGGTCTGACATTTAAGTCTTTAATCCATCTTGAGTTAATGTTTGTTTAAGGTATAAGGGAGGGGTCCATTTTCAGTTTTCTGCATATGGCTAACCAGTTTTCCCAACACCATTTATTAAATAGGGAATCTTTTCCCCATTGCTTGTTTTTGTCAGATTTGTCAGATCAGATGGTTGTAGACGTGTGTGTTATTTCTGAGGCCTCTATTCTGTTCCATTGGTCTATTTATCTGTTTTGGTACAAGTACCATGCTGTTTTGGTTACTGTAGCCTTTTAGTATAGTTTGAAGTCAGGTAATGTGATGCCTCCAGCTTTGTTCTTTTTGCTTAAGATTGTCTTGGCTATGCGGGCTCTTTTTTGGTTCCATATGAAGTTTAAAATAGTTTTTTCCAATTCCGTGAAGAAAGTCAATGGTAGCTTGTTGAATAAAGCATTGAATCTATAAATTACTTTGGGCAGTATGGCCATTTTCATGATATTGATTCTTCCTATGCATGATCATAGAATGTTTTGCCATTTATTTGTGTCTTCTCTTATTTCCTTGAGCAGTGGTTTGTAGTTCTCCTTGAAGAGGTCCTTCACATCCCTTGTAAGTTGTATTCCTAGGCATTTTCTTCTCTTTACAGCAATTGTGAATGGGAGTTCACTCATGTTTTGGCTCTCTGTAGCTGGTTATTTCTTAAACTGTGTACAAGAGGATACAAGTTGTTTAGCTGTTTTCTGGATGACAGGAAGGGGAAAGAATAGACAGGAAAGAGTGATGATGAGCTGCATTATTCAGCCTCCATACTCTAAAAGCCAGTAGTGGAACAGAAGTCTGAAAAAGACTTTTCTTCCTCTAAACAATGACCACAACACTGTCATCATCCTATAAACACTTTTGGAGACTTACCGTGCTCACAAGTGCACAATCCACCTTTAAGTGTCTTGTTATTGGGCACACCGCACTACTTAAGTTGTGAATAGGGACAGATGCCTAAATGTGTCAATGAAGAAATGTTCCTGAGGAGCACAGATGAGGGGGAATATCCTCTTTTATAACCTTCAATTTTTCCTTTTTCCATCGGTGCCAACACACACTGCACAATGAACGTAATTTTATTTTCAATTGACAAAAAACTATATATTTATCATGTACATGTTATTTTGAAATAAGAACATAGTTTCAATACATAATCCTTTAGTTTTAAGTTTTTTCCTGCACTATATTGAACAGGATCATACATGATCCTTTATATAGTGTTTAAATCTTTACTCTTTGTTCAAATCTGATGAGTGTTGCAGACGTTCCATATTTCTGAAATATCCTAAGTAAAAGTACTTTTTTGTGACTCTAAGAGATTAAGACTGGGCAGAAATCACACATTTTCAGGTCAGTCTTAAATGAAAACAGGGTAGTTGGCCCTTTACAGGATATGATCTGAGAAATATCTGCACCAGTGTTCTCTGTACAACCTTGTGATTCAGTTCTGTATTTTTACCAAATGAGATGAATTTCTCTAAGTTGAAGCATCATTCCCTGTCAAAGTCCCCAGGGAAGAAGTAACCCTTTAGGACAAGCCTATTATACCACTTTCCAAATTAAAGCTTGCCAGTGGCCCTCAATCCTCTCAGAGAGAGGCCAGGTCCTTTGCCGGTGCACCTGGCTTTCACTGCCCAGCCCCCGCAGCAGCTGGCCCACTTCTATAGGAACTGCAGAGAACTCACTGAAGGGCACACTTGAAAGTGTTTTCAAGCCAATGCCAGCTCCTAGCACCTGTTCCTCCCTCCCTGACAGCAGGGCCACCTCCTCTCCCGCTAGGAGATTAACTGCATCTCAACAGAGCACAGCAGGGCCCCATGCAGCACTAGTGTGTGTGTCTACTCAGCTGGACTGTGTTTGTTCTTGCTTCCTTAATGAGGTAGCGTAGCAACCCAGCACATCTTACCTCCCGCGCACCACACCCACGACTTCCCTTTCATCCCAGCTCTTAGCAGCCACCTTCCCCTACACATAGCCTGGGCTTGGACCACGAGGCACAGTGTGGGTGCCAGCAGGGGCTCTGCTCTTTCCTGCCTTGGTGTACTTGTGCCTGTGTTCTTTGCTGGACTGCCTAACCCACCCTCGGATGTCTGTAAAACTCTTACGCAACCCTGAAGACGCTGGCTCAGACACAACTGCTGGCCTTCCAAGGTATAGTTCATGACATCCGCGTCTGTGTTTTTCACTAGCATCTTGGGCACACTCTTGCAGCATTTATAGTATTTGAGGTTTTTGTTGGTGGTGTTTATTTTCTTTCTCTTCCTCTAGATTTAGTCAAAGAAGAATCATCGTAATAATCTTCATACATTCAGAACCTGTTATAGTGCCTAGCTCCTAATAAATAAATACTGGTTGAATCAAGGTAATGTAATAGCTACTAACACTCTAGGGAGAAATACTTTATTATAGCCTTTGTGGGTGACCAGCTAACATCAGGCTCTTCACTTCAAAATTAAAGTCAGAAAATATCCAACCCAGTATTTCCACTAAACTCTCCATTCCTAGGCCCAACCAAGCTTATCAGTATCACTCTTGAATGTCTTACAGAGTTTTGAAGCAGTGTGCCCCAAACTGAATTCCAGATTTTATCCCCCAATTCTTATCTTTCTGGTTTTCCCCATTTCAGTTAATGGCAACTTCATTCTTTCAGTGGCTGAAGCCAAATATTTTGGAGTTAAACCCTGATTCTTTCCTTTCTCTTATTTTCACATCGAGGTCTTTAGCAAATCCTGTTGGCTCTTCCTTGATTCCAGCACTGCTCTGCTGGTCCATGCCACCATGCTTGCTTATGTTTCCTGCCAACAGCCTCCTAACTTGTTTTCCTGCTTCCACCTTTGCCTGACTCCCACCCTGTTTCATGGTCTTTTCTCAATATAGCAACTCGAGAGGTTCTTTAACATGATGATTCAGATCATCTCACTTCTGCCCTCAAAACTCGCCAATGACCCTTTTGTTCCCTGCTGTTCCCCAGCGTCTGAACAGTGCCTGGCATATAATAGGCATTCAGTATTTGCTGAATGAATAAATGAAAGTTTCAGCCTTGGTTTAAAAAACAGATGCCAAGAAGTTGCAATTTATCATATTATTTTTTGGTCACCTAATAGGGTATATAATCTGAATGTGCTACATTTTAAATATAATCATGTTTTTAATATCACCAATATGTTCTGGAAATATCATAGTACTGAAGATAATCTCTTTCTATCTAGCAATAAATTGGCCACAAAATAACCATTTGGTCCTGGCTGGTGTCCTAGCTCTTAGGGAGTTGGTTTCTTCAGCTTTGAAAGGAGAGAACTGGATTCAAAGATTTTTGTAATCTCTTGCAATTCAAAATGTCTACGATTATTTTATTTTATGTTATTTTTTGGGGCAAACTTTAGCTCTTTCCCTATCTCAAAACACGGACTGGACTTGCTTTTCCTGAATGGCCCTTCATTGGACCTGGTTTTTAACATACAAGTTAATTTTATAGAAGAAACCTACCCAGACACTGGAAGAATTCAGACCTGGTAAGGTGGGGTAGGAGAGCACTCCTGGAGAGGCAGACCCAGTGTCTTGGACCTAATGGGATTTGGGGAGAGAGTGTATGAGACTGACTGTGAGGACAAACCTCTTCTACTGCCAATCTTTGTCCTTTTCTTCCTTTGAGACCTGGGCCGGGGGATTAGTGAAGTGTTCTTGACTTTGGAAAGTAATGTCAAGGAACAAATTTCCAAGTGCAGCTCACTTACACTGTTTGGGAGATTGTATTTGTTCAAAAAGTCGTTTTAACGCTGAGGTTATTTGCAATAATTTTTTCAGTGGTATATTTACATAGGAAGCTAATATAAGATGAAGTCATTGGTGTCAACTCTAAGGGAGTTTTGAGTAATTGGGTGGAAAGGTTGCTCACCTAGCCTTTGGGTGGAAAATTGTAAAAACAAATCAAGTATGTAAATTATAAAAACTTCACATTTCAGTATTTTAAAATTAAATTGAATTCTATTTAAAAATATTTATAGTATAGGTTTCAGATGCTGCACTTCAAAACCTGCAATTATTTGTGTATGACTTTTAAATACTTCATTTAAAAATGAGGAAATTGACTGCTTATGTAACTTTAAACTCTAATAATTTCAGTTCTTGCTCATAATCAGAAGATAGCAAATGGCATACAAAAGCAAGGTATTTCGAATTTCCCAGCTTCAGCCCAGCGACTAACCCTCATCAAGCATTGTTCAGAACAATTTTCCAACTCATTGATGACATTCTCCAGTTTCTGCTGAGTGATTTTGCAAATTGCTTTCATCATCCTTGCTCCAAGCTCTTCCAAACAATGTGCCATCAGTGAGTAAATAAATATTTTCTGCTTGCTTATATCACACCCAAATCCAAAGTTAATAAAACTTGAGTGTGATTGGAGCTTGTAAATATCAGATCTAAACAATCATTTATAGAATTGTTTGTCCTTAATTACTAACATAATAAATAATAACAGTTGTAAAAAATTCAAGAATCACAGAAACGTACAGTGTAAGTTACAGAGTTCATCCTGTCTACTCTCTCATCATCCCCAGGCTCACACCTGGAGGTAGCTGGAGTTATCAATTGGGTATCATTTCAAAAATCTTCTCTATTCACAAACACACATACTTGTATACACACAGTACACCTAAGTATGAATTTCTCCTCTCTCTCTCTCCCTCCCTTCCTCCATCCCTTCCTCCCTCTCTTCCTCCCTCCCTCCCTTCTTTCCTTCCAAAAATGGGATCTCCTCTGGTTATGTCATTAAATCCTTTTTCTACCCAACAAGCATCATAGTGATCCTTCCACAATAGCACATACAAGTTTGCCCCATTTTTAAAATGGCTTTTTGGTATACTGAATCTCAAACGTGCTATAATTTATTAACTATTCTCCTACTGTTTGGCATCTAGGTTGTTACCAGGTTTTCAAGGTCACCAATAATGTCACAAATTTTGGAATAAGGGATGAATAAAATAGTTAAGGTAAAGGAACAAGAAGAAAGTTGATCTGTGCCATTAGATAATCTGAGAACTCAAAGTCAAAACACAGTCAGAATTATGTTTCATCAGGCCTTTGATAACTGAGAGCTGACCTCAGGTTACCATACCTCAGATACGATGGTGGCAGTCCACTTGCTGGATGAAAGTTGCTGCCTCGTGAGTGTCCAGAAGCTACAACCTACACAAGTGGGCAAAAGAGACTATGGCACCTCCAAACTCATAATCTCCGGCAGAACATATGAAAGACTTGACTTCTGAGATTATATGTGGGAGGGCTCCTGGGCCAGTCTACACCTGGACACATCCTCATATGTTCTGGTAAGAATCCTGATGCCACTGGGTTTCTGGAAAGGCCTGAGGTCTTAGACTACCCAGGGGCTCACCTAGAATCTTGAGGTAGGTCAGTTCATTCCACCCTGTTTCTCATCCTTGTCAGCCAGACACAGCCCCAAATGCAAGCCCTTCTGCCCATTGAACTTTTGCCTCTCATTTAATCCTTCCATGGCTGTCTTCCCACCTAGCCTTTCCATTGGTCCTTCAGAGTCCTCTACACACTCCTCCTGATCACAGAGCAATTCCTTTGACTTACTCGTTCTACACCTGCATCTGACTATCTGAAGAAAACATCATTAATTTTGTAGTCTTTTCAAGGATTGTGTGGAGCCTGCTGATTCTTCAACATCTTCACCATCTCTGAGCCTGAGTCCGAGGATGGGATGAGGAAGAAAAAAATCAGAAGCGAGAGGAGAGTTGGCTTCCAAATAATATCTTTATCCCCTTATGGATGGCTCCCTGTAATGTGGGCTCTATTACTACCTTCCCTTTCTTGTCACTCTTATCTTCTAAACTCTTGGTCATTTTTCTAAATTTATGGAAAAATTTGGTTCCTGTGTGCATCATAATCTTCCCGTCTTTATAAGTCCCACCTTCAGCCTGGGAGATTCCATTTGCAATGTGGGTACTCAGTGAAGATCCTGGTCTAATGGACTCTTGACTGTCTCTTCTTCATGAATCACCACCTCCGCTCTCCCATTTCCGTCCTCCACACCCATGTGCACGTCTCATCCATCAGAACATTTTTCCTCTAAGTTCTTAAGTTCCCATCTCTCTCTCTTTCTCTGCCTGAATTTCCTCTCCTCCCAGCCCTCTCACTCCTTCACTCCCACCTGCTTAGGAGCCTCATCATGATCCTCACGCTGACATCGTGAGCCCAGAGCCTCTGCCTCGGACTTCAGACACTCATTGTATGTCTTACCTGATGAGTCTTGGTGCAGATTTATGTTTCATCTCTATTCCACCTGTCTTACCCTCTCCTTCCCTGTGGTCAAATCCATGTCCAAAAGCCAGCTATCCTCCACCTGAGCTGTTTTAATTTTCTTTGGAAAGCTCCCCCCGCCCCCAGTTTTTCTTTGTAATTTCACCTTGATCAGCTTCCCCGGATGCCATACACACTATTCCATGACAGGGAAATCTTGACTTTCCCTTTCTTCCACTTGATTGAAGATTCTCCCTATTGCTATCGACCCCCCACGCCCCAGTCCTTATTGTGATTGCCTTCTGCTGTTCATCAGTCTGGCCTTTAACCTTCTTCCGCTCACTTTCATGGGGCTCTAGAGCTGTCTGCCAGCCCAGAACAGCTTCATTTTGGAGGCCCAGGGGTGTGTCAGAGGATATTTTCAAATTCTCTTATAATATATTATGTCTTGAAATCAAAAGGGGACAAATTGACTTTGGCAATTAAAATTCTCAAACAGACCAATATTGCTACAAAATATAAAACCTAGAAACAGGAACAATAATTATGATAATAATAATAATATTGCATACCAGTATATAATAAGAGTTATATACTGCTTTCATTATTGAAAGATGGATTTCTATCTATTATCTTATTTGATTCCTATTCCACAAAGTTCTAAAAAGTAGCACTCTTTCATTTTTATAGATGGGAAACTGAGTTACGGTGATGTAAAGTGACTTCTGTTGGTTTACATACTATGTAGCCTAGGGAAAAAAAAGCACATTAGAGCACATGATTTCTGAATCTAAACTTTGTGCTCTATTTTGTACCTTGTTGGCTTTCCAAAAAGTATCTAATTTTATTCCAAAGGGGAGGAAAACTCAGTAAAGTTTGAATTAATATAAGACTTTGTGACCCAGAAAAAACCCTGTCCTTCAGGATAATAGTGAAAAGACATCATGATTTTGCACTATCCTTGAACCATTCTAAAGTTCAAGCAAGGACATGGTTAGTAAAATACCAGCTCTAATTTTAGAAAGGATGAGAGGGGGGACAGGGAGACATGTGAGGTTTAATCAAAAGTGTTATCATTTGGGGATGTTAATAAGCCATTATCAAGCCCCTTGTGGGTCTGGCACATTTGACCTCATTATCTGGGGAGGCACATGACATTGGATACCAGCTTCTGGTCACCAGGCAGATGACTCAGAGCCATGGTTGCTGAAAGCCTGCTGGAGACAGAATTGCAGGATTCAATCACAGCCAAGAACTCCTTCCACACACTCTCTAAATAGCATGTGATAACTGCTTTTATCAAACAAGAGCAGCACCTGGTTTTTCTTCTAACCCCATTAAGTTTGGATGCTCAGAGGGTACAGTAAACGCCTCATCAAGAAAGCATAATATTTATTCTGCTTTCAGACTCTTCGTAAAGGTACCTTTAGATAGCAGAGTCTAGTCTGTTTTCAAGGTGAACCTTGTTACAAAAAAATCCAGGGTGGGGGTAAAAACAATTGAATAACCTGATTGAGTACTCAGGCTTAGGTCTGAACAACAGGATATATAATCATGTCCTTATGTCCAACCAAGGTGACTTCTGACCAGAGCTATTGGAAGCCACTTAGTGAGAGGATTCCAGATGGCTTCAACCACAAAATCTTCACTAACATGAGATTTACCCGTAATTGTACAGGAAAACCTCATTCCCACCAAACATGACCATGTTTTTGGAATGTCTTAGACATATACTCCTTTTGGAAATGTGAATCTAGATTCAGAAAGTCCTGGAGTCTTCAGCTCTGAGAAAGCTGAGCAGCCCAGGTCTAAGTCAGAGGATGCTGCGAGAAGACTGCACTGCCCTTTGGTCATCTTGGTGGCTTGTTTTTGCATCAAGAAGATTCTAGGGGGTCATTACCTTCTCCAGTTTCTAAGAATTCTTCTCTGGCCCTTGGGAAACTCATCCTCTTTTCCAGAATGACTTCAGGGGTTGGGTGTGTTAGGATTGTTGAGGGTTGATAGAGCCCTGGAAGGGCCAGGATGGAATAGAACTCAAAGGGTCTGAGAGGCGCTAAGATGCTTACATACCAGTGCCTGTTCCCTTGGCTGTCCATGCTGGGTTGACATGCGTCTTAGATATTGAGGGCCATGGAACTTGGATTTTTTTTTTTTTTTAATTTTAATAGGTTTTTGGAGAACAGGTGGTGTTTGGTTACTTGGATAAGTTCTTTAGTGGTGATTTCTGATATTTTGGTGCACTTGTCACCTGAGCAGTGTACACTGTACCCAACGTGTAGACTTTTATCCCTCTCCCCCTTCTCACCCTTCCCTTTGAGTCCCCAAAGTCCAATGTATCCTTCTTATAGTGCTTGGTCTTTTCCCAACACTCAACGGAAAGGTGATTACTCCCAAGAATGGTTGAAGGCATTCAAAGGCCTTACTAGGTTAACTATAAACAGA
This sequence comes from Theropithecus gelada, assembly GCF_003255815.1. Classification (NCBI taxonomy): domain Eukaryota; kingdom Metazoa; phylum Chordata; class Mammalia; order Primates; family Cercopithecidae; genus Theropithecus; species Theropithecus gelada. The sequence goes on along the minus strand of NC_037671.1, from coordinate 142,965,815 downwards.
TGCTAGAGTATTCCCTAACTAAACATTGGTAAGTGAAAACGTCTGTGGGCATTAGGTTTATTTCCTCTTAGGCTTTGACCAGGTAAAGCTATTTAATCTTGATGAGAAATAAGTACCCAAAGAGCCCCCAAATGACATAGCTATCAGATACCTGTTTTAAAAAGTGGTTATTAATAGCAGAAAAAAATCTGTCCTCAGAGTAGACCTTTCTTCTGGAAGCTCAAATATATGAATAATATATTAGTTGTTGCTCCATTTTCTCAGAGGGACAGCCTCCTGCATGTCTCTGAGATTCTGAAATAGCCACAGGCATGTGCCATTCTTTATCTGCTTTCGAGCATGAGCCAGAATGCTCAACACAAGACAGAACCCAGGCCATTCTACTTGGAATGTTGGCTTCCAGTTTTCTACTCATCAAGGAAGCACATGGTGGGAAAGATTAAAGTGACAGGAGGTGCCCTTCCCTCTGCTCTGGCAAAGTGGACATTCAGGCCCTCTTCTTCCGTGTGCCAAGAGGCAGAGGAGCAGGGAGTTGGCCTGGAAAGAGGTGGGACATTGGAGCTTTTCTCTGAGTGCTCTGCCTTATTGTACTTCACACTAAATATTTATTTATGTATATATTAATGAATGACTCCTAGATGTGTGACTACCAAATAGTGTTACAGTGCAGTTTGAAGAAAATAAAAGTGGATTTTAAAAGATACAACATCTCTGGAAAACCTTCTGTTTATTTTCTTTCTTTTTTTTTTGGTATTTACTTCAACTTTTAGGTTCAGGAGGTATGTGTACAGTTTTGTTACATAGGTAAATTGCATGTCACTGGGGTTTAGTGTACAAATGATTTTGTTACCCAAATAGTAAGCATAGTACCCAATAGGTAGTTTTTTGACCCTTACCCTCCTCTCACCTTCCCCCCTCAGGTGGGCCCTGGTGTGTCTGTTCTTCCCATCTTTGTGTCCATGGGTACTCAGCACCCACTTATGAGTGAGAACATGCATGCTTGATTTTCTGTTCCTGCATTATTTTCCTTCGGATAATGGCCTCCAGCTACATCCATGCTGCTGCAAAGGACATTTTTTCATTTTTAATGGCTGTATAGTATTCCATGGTGTGTATGTACCAAATTTTCTTTATCCATTCCACCATTGATGGATATTTAGGTTGATGCAAATAGTGCTGCAGTGAACATATGCGTACATGTGTCCTTATGGTAGAATGATTTATATTCCTTTGGGTATATACCCACTAATGGGATTTCTGGGTCAAAAGGTAATTCTGTTTTAAGTTCTTTGAGAAATCTCCAAAGTGCTTTTCACAGTGACTGAACTAACTTGCATTCCCATCACAGAGCGTAAGTGCTTTCTTTTCTCTGCAACCTCTTCAACATCTGTTCTTTTTTGTAATAGCCATTCTGACTGGTGTGAGATGGTATCTCATTGTGGTTTTGATTTGCATTTCTCTAAAAATTAGTGCTGTTGAGCATTTCTTCATTTGCTTGTTGGCTGCATGTATGTCTTCTTCTGAAAACATCTGTTCATGTCCTTTGTCCATTTTTTTATGGGGTTGTTTGGTTTTTGCTTGTGGATTTAAGTTCCTTATAAATTATGGATTTTAGACCTTTGCTGGATGCAGAGTTTGCAAATATTTTCTCCCATTTTGTAGGTTTTCTGTTACTCTGTTGATGATACTTTCTGTTGCCACACAGAAGCTCTTTAGTTTAATTAGGTCTCACTTGTCTATTTTTGTTTTTGTTACAATTGTGTTTGGAGACTTTGTCATGAAATCTTTGCCAAGGTCTATGTCCAGAATGGCATTTGCTAGGTTTTATTCTACAGATTTAATAGTTTTAAGTTTTAAATTTAAGTCTTTAATCTACCTTGAGTTGATTTTTTTATATGGCGAAAGGAAGGGGTCCCTTTTGAATCTTCTGCCTATGACTAGCCAGTTATCCCAGCACCATTTATTAAATAGGGAGTCCTTTTCCCATTACTTATTGTTACCAACTTTGTCAAAGATCAGATGGTTGTAGGTGTGCAGCATTATTTCTGGGTACTCTTTTCTGTTCCATTGGCCTATGTGCCTGTTTTTGTACCAGTACCATACTGTTTTAGTTGCTGCAGCTTTATAGTATAGTTTGAAGTCAGTCAGTGTGATGCCTCTGGCTTTGTTCTTTTTGCTTAGGATGATTGCTTTGGTTATTTGGACTTTTTTTTTTGGTTCCATATAGAAAAGAAAATGCTTTTACTATAGCATTTTCTAATTCTGTGAAAAAAATGTCATTGGTAGTTTGATAGTAATAGCATTGAATCTGTAAATTACTTCGAGAAATATAGCCACTTTAACAATACTCATTTTTCCTATCCATGAGCATGGAATGTTTTCCCATTTTTTGTGTTGTCTCTGATTTCTTTCAGCAGTGTTTTATAGTTCTCATTGTAGAGATCTTTCACCTCCCGGGTTAGCTGTATTCCTGATGTTTTATTCTTTTTGTGACTCTTGGGAATTGGATTGTGTTCTTGATTTGGCTTTCAGCTTGGATGTTATCAATGTATAGAAATGCTACTGATTTTTTATATTCATTTTGTATCCTGGAACTTTACTGAAGTTGTTTATGAGTTCTAGGAGACTTTGGCCAGAGACTATGAGGTTCTCTAGTTATAGAATTGTATCACCTGTGAAGAGAGATAGTCTGATTTCCTTTCTTTGTATTTGGATGCCTTTTATTTCTTTCTCTTACCTGATTGCTCTGGCTAGGACTTCTAGTACTACGTTTAATAGGAGTGGTGAGACATTATTTCTGGGCTCTCTATTCTGTTCCATTGGTCTGTATGTCTGTTTTTGTACCAATCCCATACTGTTTTGGTTACTGTAGCCTTGTAACGTAGTTTGAAGTTGGTAACATAATGCTTCCCACTCTGTTCTTTTTGTGCAGGATTGCCTTGGCTATTTGGGCTCTTCTTTGGTTCCTAAAATAAAAGTTAGAAAAAAAAAACCAGGAATGGTGAGAGTGGGTATCCTTGTCTTGTTCTGGTTTTCTTAAGGGGAATGCTTTTCGCTTTTGTTCATTCAGCACAATGTTGTCTGAGAGTTTGCCATAGACAGCTATTATTGTTTTGAGGTATGTTCCTTTGTTGCTAAGTTCCTTAAGGATTTTTAACATGAAGGAATATTAAGTTTTATCCAAAGACTTTTCTATGTCTATTGAGATGGTCATGTGGTTTTTGTTTTTAGTTCTGTTTATGTGACGAATCCCATTTATTGATTTGCATATGTTGCATCCCAGGAATACATCCTCCTTGATCGTGGTGAATGAGCCTTTTCATGTGCTGCCAGATTTGGTTAGCTAGTATTTTGTTGAGGATTTCTGCATCTGTGGTGGTGGGATATATATGCTTGTACTCAATGGGATTTTTAAAAAATTTATACTTTAGGGAGAAAGCACAGTTAGGAAAGAGTAGAGGGTCTGAGACCATGTCATGTTAAGACATTTAGAGTTTGGGCCAAGGGAAAAGTCACTAAAGGAGGTGGAGAATGAGTAGTCAATAGAGCCCAGCTGAGGGAGACATAGACACCCAGAGAGGAGAGAATTTCAAGGATGCAGTGAGGACCAAAAAGTTGCCTTTGTGTCTCACTGCATGAAGGTTATTGGTAAGCTTGACTATAGCCATTTCAGTGCTGAGGTGGAGAAGGAAGTCTGGTTTTGTCACTTGAGGAATGAGATAGTAGGATGTGAATTTGTGGTCATGAATAGCAAGTGAGCCCAACCAGCTTGATCGTGGGCTTTATGATAACAGACACACCCACCGGGCACCAGCATTGATAATAGTCTGGGTGTCAGGTTAATATTGCCCTGCTTAGAATGCCTGGCCCCACTGCTCACTGAGGCATCACTGGTGTTTGAATTTGCAGTGTTAGGAGCTGGATGATGGTGATTCATTTTCCCCATGTGCACAGCACTCATGAACTGTCTTTTACTGGGGATGATGACACCTGCCCTGGACGTGATTTCCGAAGCCTATGGACATGACCCACATAAGCTGATCCAATCCACTTTAGCTGTTACGTTAAGAGAAAAAGCAGAGGCTTTGAAAGAAGAATAACTTGAATCAAAATTCAATGTCTACCATTTATTGCTTTGTAGACTAGTTTGGGTAAATAATCTTAATTCTCTGAACTCTGTTTGCTGATCTACAAAACAGGGATAATAGTACCTCACATCAGGATGTTACATAGATTGGAATTATTGCCTGTAGAATTTCTAGAAGATTGTTATGTACCTAATAACTGGTCAAACAATGGTAGTGTTATATATTACCAAAAAGCCAGAGTTGAAATTAATTGTTAAAAATTTTTATTACTTGGAGATATAAAGGTTTGGATGCAAAGATTTTTGTACCTTGACCAAACTGACACAGCAAAACTTGTGACTGGTGCTTGAGGAAGCTCAACTAAATGGTAAACTTTCTGGAGGCGAGATACTCATCAACATTCAGAAGTCATTTTAACACATTGTGATCTGAGGAATAACCCTGGGACTGCAAGGATGTTACAAATGAGAGCATTGGCAATGCTTCTCTCTAGTCACCATTGACTTATTCCATCATTAAATGACTAGATTTGTTTTGACCTTTTTAGGGAAACCTCTTAAAAACATTGGCAATCAGATCTCATATCTTTGAGTCTTCTTTGAAACATCAGCTGGCCTAAGGACATGATACCCCACATTGGATGTTCAGAGACTGGCCCAAAATTTCCAGGTTTTTCCTGGACAGCCATTTCCTGATGGTTTTTGGTTGAATGTGTTCTAATTCACAAGTAAACAGCTGCAGATTTGAGCAGAGAGGCTGTTTTCATCAATTGATTTTTGTGAGTGTGTGCCAATTAGAGGATAAAGCAAGGTACTTTGAAACTACTAATGGAATAGTTTCCAGTTCACTAGTCACACCATCTGCAATACTATCTTCTTAAGAGAGTAACCATAAGCCTGAGAAATACTAAGAGCAGTTTATGGAAAGGCCAAGAGAAGCTCCTCTGGACATTGTTTTTTAACCCTCTCGAACTTGTCAGTTTCAACAGTCTCTCTCCAGAAGCCACATTTGACCTTATCTGAAATCTCAATATTGGCTAGGAGTGGTGGTTCAGGCCTGTAATCTCAGTGCTTTGGAAGGCTCAGGTGGGAGGGTCCCTTGAGACCAGGAGTTCAAGACCAATCTGAGCAACATAGAGATCCTGTCTCTAAAAAATGTTTTAAAAATTAACTGGGGGGTGCTGATGTGCACCTGTAGTCCTAGCTCCTTGGGAGGCTGAGGCAGGAGGATAGCTTGAGTCCAGGAGTTCAAGGCTGCATGAGCTATGATCATGCCACTGCACTCCAGCCTGGGTAACAGAGCCAGACCTTGTCTTAAAACAAAACAAAACAAAACAAAACAGCCGGGCATGGTGGCTCATGCCTGTAATCCCAGAACTTTGGGAGGCTGAGGCAGGTGGATTGCTTGAGGTCAGGAGTTCAAGACTAGCCTGGGCAACATGGTGAAACCTCATCTCTACAAACATACAAAAATTAGCTGGTTGTGGTAGCACAAACCTGTGGTCCCAGCTACCCGGGAAACTGGTGTAAGAGACTCTCTTTAGCCCAGGAGGTCGAGGCTGCAGTGAACCAAGATTGCGCCACTGCACTCCAGTCTGGGTGACAAAGTGAGACCCTGTCTTGAAAAACAAAACAAAACAACCAAAAAACCCTCAATCTTTGCAGACAGCAGACTTGATACTTTTCCTTCACTTGCAAATGCCTATAGTGCTCTGCATCTTCTACACTAGGAAAGCCAGTGTTTAACCAAATATTTTGTTCTATTCATCTAACACGTATTGTTATAATTTTAATTCTTATAAATCCCTGTTAGTACATTTTCTTTTATTTTTATTTGTGCTTAAGACAGAGTCTTACCCTCTTCCTATGTGTAATGGTTGGGAAAAGGAAGAAAAACAAGCACGGCCTCATTATTATTGGTGATGTAGTTATTATAGGCTAATAATAAGGTGGAATTTAACTTGTAAATCGAACTATAATGCACTTTCCGGGCTCAGTCAGCTGTAAATGTTCCAATGACTAGTTTTTCTTTTCCAGGAACTTAGAGCAGTTTTAATGAATTCTAGAGGTTTATTAGCTGCTGAATATAGCATGTGAAACTGCAGAGGTCAATATCAATTGAGAAGTGAGTGATTGTATTATGCTGTTTGTCTAGACAGAGCAAGGCTCTGAGACCAGTCTTCTTTTACTCATATTTCTTTGAGAGATTGGAAGGAAGACTGTTAGGGCACAACTCACCTGAAAGGGCTGAGGCCGCAGTGCTTCTGGGCAGGCAACTGGAAAGAGCATTTGCCTCTGAGAGACTGAAGCAACCAACCTTCCTTCCTTCCTTCCTTCCTTCCTTCCTTCCTTCCTTCCTTCCTTCCTTCCTTCCTTCCTTCCTTCCTTCTTCCTTCCATCCTCCCTCCCTCCCTCCCTTCCTTCCATTTCTCTTTCTCTCTCTTTCTTCCTCTTTTTATCTTTCTTCTTTTCAGGGAAGCGGGCACTAGAGAAACAGAAGACCCAGATGAAAATACTTTCATAGAGGGTGATCATGACGGAGTTACTCTGACACAGCCTGAGTTTAAGTCTCAGCTCCACCATTTGCTAAATATTACCTTAAGCAAATGACTACTTATCCATATCTTGGTTCCCTCTTTGTAGAATGGAAATAATAACGGTGTCTACCTGTTTGAATTGTGTGCATGGGAGTGTTATGGTATCTCAATTGGCTTTAATTTGCATTTGTGAGATTAGTGATGTCGAACACTTTTTCATGTACTAATTGACTGTGTGTGTGTATATACATGTATATATATTTTTTTTTCTGTAAAGTGTTTGTTTAAATCTTTTAAACATTTTAAAATTGGATTGTTTTACTATGTTGTAGAAGTTCTTTTTGTGTCTTGGTACCAGTCTTTTGTCAAATATATGTTTAGTGAATGTTTGCTTCTAGTATGTGGCTTTTTGTTTGTTTGTTTTTTAGACAGGGTCTTGATTTGTCATCCAGGCTGGAGTGCAGTGGTGTGATCATGGCTCACTGCAACCTCCACCTCTCAGGCTCAGCCTGCAGAGGATCTGGGACTACAGGTGCACACCACCAGTCTAATTTATCAATTTTTCTTCTGTTATTGCTTTCGGTAACCTAATCAAACTTTGCCTACTCCCAAGTCAAAAAGATATATTTTTTTTATGTTCTCCTATAAAAGTTTTGTGATTTTGGCTGTGTTAAGACTGGAATACACCTCAAATTATTTTTTGTATATAGTGTGATGTACAGGTTGTTGTTCATTTTCTTTATAATAATAGTTATTTCAGCACTATTTCTTGGAAAGATTTATTTTACTTCATTGGATTGCTTTAGAGCTTTTGTTGAAAATCAAATAGCTGCATAAATATGAGTCTATTTTTGGCCTCTCTCTTCTGTTCTGTTGATTATTTTGTTGATCTTTATGTGCATATCACACATTCTTGATGAGTAAATTTTTATTGTGTGTCTTAAAGACAGGTAGTCTAAGTCTTCCAATTTTGTTATTTGTTAGAATTGCTTTGGATATTTTAGGTCAGCACTTTCTAATAGAGCTTCCTGCAATGATAGAAAAGGTGTGTATCTACACTGTTCAATATGACAGTCTCTAGCCTTGTGTGGCTATTGAGCACTTAAAATATGGCTAGTGAGAAAGGAGAAATAAATTTTTAATTATATTTAATTTTAATTAATTAAAATTTAAGTATAAACAGCCAACTGTGGCTACTGTATGTATTAGACTGCCCAGTTCTGTGTCCTTTGCATTTCAGTATACATTTTAGAATCAGCTTATCAACTTCTATTTTTTAAAAGGCCTGTTGAGATGACTGGGATAGTACTGAGTCTACACAATGTGTGCAGAATTGATATCGTAAAAATATTAAACTTCAAATCCATAAATATGCTCAATCTCTCCATTCACCTAGATCTTTTAAAATTTATCTCACAAATGTTTTGTAGTTTTCGGTATAGAAGAATTGCATGTTTGTTGTTAAATTTATTCCTATGTATTTTATGTTTTTGATGCTATTATAAATAATATCAATTTTTAAATGTCAATTTTTAATTGTTTATGTTCTTATGAAAAATTACAGCTGGCTTTGTATATTCATTATGATTTCTGCAACCTTGCTAACCTCACTTATTTACTTATTTTAACAGCTGTTTAATAGATGTCCTAGGATTTTCTGTGTAAACAATGGGTCATCCAGAAATAGAGCCAGTTTTATTTCTTCCTTTCTAATATTTATCCCTTTCATTTTTTAAAAACCTGTCCTCTTGGATTGACTAGGTTTTCCAGGACAATGTGCAATGAAGTGGACATGCTTGTCTTATTTCCAGTCTTACAGGGCAATAATTCACATTAAGTAGAGATGTTAAGCAGGGGTTTTTTTATAGATAATTTTATCTGATTGAGGAAGTTCCCTTTTATTTCTAGTTTACTGAGTGTTTTTCTTTAAAATCAGGAATGAACATAAGATTTTGTTAGATGCTTTTGCTGCATCTATTGAAATGATCATCTTTTTTTCTTTTACTTTGCTAATATGAAAAACTACATTAATTTTTAGATCTACCTTCTACTCCCGGCATATCCCTATCTGGTAAAATCTTTTAAATGCATTGCTAGCTTCAATTAGCTGTAGGTTGGTTAAGCATATTTGCATTTATGTTCAGAAAGGATATTTGCCTGAACTTCATTTTTTAGTAATGTCTTTGTCAGGTTTTGGTATTAGGGTATGCTAACCTAATTAAATATGTTCGAAGGGGTTCCATCCTCCTCAATTTTCAGAAAGCATTTGTGTAAAATTGGCATTATTTCTTCCTGGAAAATTTTATAGAATTCACTAATGAAACTGTATGGGCCTAGAGTTTTCTTAGTGGGAAGATTTTGGTGATGAATCTACTTTCTTTAAAAAATATTTATGGTTGTTCAGATTTTCTAGTTCATGGATATTTTTCAAAGAATTTATCTATATTGTATAAATTGTTGATTTGGTATTTAAAACATGTAATTTTTAATTTAAAAAATTTTAATTTAAAAGTAAATTGCATTTTTGTTTTCATGAATTTGGCTGTATCACAACTTGCTTATCAATTCACCCACTGAAAGCCATCTTGGTTGCTTCCAGTTTTTAGCAAATATGAATATAGCTGCTCTAAATATTGTGTGCAAGTCTTTGTGTGAATGTAAGTTTTCAGCTCATTTGCATAAATACTTAGGAATAGGATTGCTGGATTGTATGGTAAGACTATGTTTTAACTTTGTAAGAAACTGCCAACCTGTCTTCCTAACGACTGTATCTTTTTGCATTACCACCAACAGTGAATGAGAGTTCCAACTGTTTCACACCCTCCCCAGCATGTGGTGGTGTCAGCGTTTTGGGTTTTGGCCATTCTAATAGGTGTGTGGTGGTATCTCATTGTTGATCTAATTTGAAAATCCCTAATGACATATGATGTTGAACATCTTTTCATATACTTATTTGCCATCTGTATATGTTCTTCGATGAGCTGTCTATTCAGATATTTTGACCATTTTTCAATAGGATTGTTTTTCTTGTTGAGTTTCAAGAGTTCTTTGTATATTTTAGATACAAGTTCTTTATCAGACATGTGTTTTGCAAATATTTTCTCCTAGCCTGTGGCTTGTTTTTTCAGTCTGTAATATCTAAAAATAATTGCCAAATGCAAGATTACCTATATTTTGTCTTGCGTAAATTCCAGAAATCTTATAAATTTACCTTTTACATTTAGGTCTATGATCCATTGAGTTAATTTTTGTGAAAGGTGTAAGGTCTCGATTCACTACTTTGCATGTGGATGTTCAATTGTTTCTGGTCCAACTGTTGAAAAGACTATGCTTTCCCCACTGAGTAGCCCTTGTTTCTTTGTCAAAGATCCATCAACAGTATTGTATGAGTCTATTTCTCAACTCTTTATTCTGTTCTATTGTCTATTCTTTTACCAGTATCATACTGTCTTCATTATTGTAGTTTTGTACTAAGTGTTGATGTTAGGTAATATCAGTCCTCTTCAGTATTATGTTGGTTATTCTGGTCTTTTGCTTCTCCATATAAACTTTAGAATCAGTTTGTTGATATCCACAAAATAACTTGCTGACATTTTGATTGGGATTGCATTAAATCCATAGATCAAGTTGGGAAAACCTAACATCATGACAATATTGAGTCTTCCTATCCATGAATGTGGAACAGCATAGCCATTTATTTAGAAATCTTTTAAATTCTTTCATTGGAGTTTTATACTTTTTCTTATGTAGATCTTATATGTACTTTGCTAAGTTTATACATAAGTGTTTAATTTTTATGCTGCCAATGAAAATGCTATGTGTTTTTAATTTAAAATTCTAATTGTTGCTGGCATAAAGAAACTGACTTTTTATATTAATCTTGTGTCCTAAAACTTTTTTATAATTGCTTATTAGTTCCAGGAGTTTTTTTGTTGATTCTTTGGGATTTTTCTACATAGCAAATCTGTTATCTGTGAGAAAAGAGTTTTATTCCATCCTTTTCAATCTCCATACTTTTTATTCCCTTTTTTATCTTACTGCCATGAGCCTGGGCTTCCAGGATAATGTTGAGTGAAAATGGCGAGAAGGGACATCCTTGCCTTCTTGATCTTAGCGAGAAAGTACCTCATTTATCACCATTAAAGTATGATGTTAGCTGTGTTTCTTTAAAATATATATATATATTTTTGTCAAGCTGAGGAAGTTCCCCTCTATTCCTAGTTTTTTTTTTTTTTTTTTTTTTGAGAGCTTTTATCATGAGTGAGTGTTAGATTTTGTCAAGTTCTTTTTCTGCATATATTTGCATGATCATATGATTTTTCTGCTTTAGCTTGTTAATGTGATAGATTGCATTGACGGGATTTTGAATGTTGAACCAGCCTAGAATACATTCCACTTGCTTGTGGTGCATAATTCTTGTTTTTAAAGAACACTGTTGGCTGTTATGGATTTTTCTATCTGTCATGAGAGATACTGGTCTGTAATTTTCCTTTATTGTAATGTCTTTATCCAGCTTTGGTAATGCTGGTCTCATAGAATGAATTAGGAAGTAATATCTTCACTTGTATATTATTGAAGAGATTGTAGAGAATGGATATCATTTCTTCACTAAATGTTTGGTAGAATTCAGCAGTGAAACCATCAGCTTAGTGTTTCTTTTCTGAAGGATGATTAATTGTTGAATCAAAATTTTAAATAAATATAGAGCCATTGAGATTGTTTCTTTTTTCCTTGTATGAATTTTCATAGACTGTCTATTCAGAGAATTTCTGGACACAGTTGTTCATAATATTCCTTTATTATCCTTTTGTAATGGTTAATTTTATGTATCTATATGACTACCTGGGCTAAAGGATACCCAGATAGCTGGTAAAGCATTATTTCTCGATGTGTCTGTGAGGGTGTTTCTGGAAGACATTAGCATTTGAATCAGTAGACTGAGTAAGGAAGATCTGCCTTTACCAGTGTGAGTGGGCAACACACCCAACCCATTGAGATTCTGGATAGAACACAAAGGTAAAGGAAAGGAAAATTTTACCTCTTTTTTCTTGAGCTAGCACATCATCTTCTCCTGCCCTTGGATGTTAGAGCTCCTGGTAGTTGGACCTTTGCACTCTGGGGCTCACACACCCTTCCCTGCCTTTATTCCTCCTCCCATTCGCTAGTTCTTACGCCTTTGGCCTCAGACTGGGAGTTACACTATGGGCTCCTCTGGTTCTCAGGCTTTCAAACTGAAGACTGAATTATACCACCCATATTCCTCTTTTTTTACATTTCTCATATTATTTCATTCAGATATTTCATATTCTGATAATTTGTGTCACCTCTCTTTCTTCCTTGGTTAGCCTGGCTGGAAGTTTGTCACTAACATTGATCTTTACAAAGAGACACTTTGACTTCATTGATTTCCTCTGTTGTTTTCCCATCTTTTAATTTCATTGATTTCTGCTTTAATTTTTATTATTTCTCTTTGTTGCTTCAGGTTTTCATTGTTTATTTTTTTCTAGTTTCTTAAGGTAAAAACTTAGATTTATTTTAAATCTTTCTTATTTTCTAATATATGCATTCAGTGCTGTCAGTTCCCCTCTATGCACTGCTTTCACTGCACCCCACAAATCTTGATAAACTATGTTTTCATTTTCATTTAGTTCAAAATATTTTTAAGTTTCTCTTGAGATTTTTTTTACCTATCTGTTATTTACACGTATCTTATTTAATCTGCAAGTATTCTGAGGTTTTCCAGATACCCTTCTATTATTGATTTCTTGTTTAATTCCATTAGGGTCTGAGAACATACTCTGTTTGATTTCTATTATTGTTCAGAATTTGTTAAGGTGTGTTTTATGGCCCCAAATGTGATCTATCTTGATGGGTGTTGCACGTGACCTTGAAAAGAATGTATATTCTGCGGTTGTTTGATGAAATATTCTATAAATGGCATTTAGATCTGGTTAACTGATGGTGCTGTTCAGTTCAACTACATCCTTTTCTGCTTGTTGGATCTCTCAATTATCGATAAAGGGGTGTTCAAGTCTTCAGCTCTAATAGTTTTAGTTTGTAGTTTTATCGATTTTTGCCTGATGTGTTTTGACATTCTGTTTTAGGCATGTACATATTAAGGATTGTTATGGCTTTTTGGGGGGGTTGGTTGTTATGTTTTATTGGAGAATTGACCCCCTTTGTTGTTATATAAAGTATTCTTTCTCTAGCCCTGATAATTTTTATTTGCTCTGAAGTCTGCTGTGCTTGAATCTACATAGCTATTTCTATTTTCTTTTGATTAGTGTCAGCATAGTATATCTTCATTCTTTTACTTTTAATCTATTTATGTCTTCATATATGAAGTGGATTTATTTTAGACAAAATATAGTTGGGTCTTTTTTTTTGGTTTGTTTGTTCACTTTATCCACTCCAATAGCCTCTGTGTTTTAATAGGTGTGTTTAGACCATTCACATATAAAGTGATTATTGATGTAGTTGTATCAGTATCAACCATATTTGTATCTGTTTTTTATTTGTTACCATGGTTCTTTCTTTTTTGTCTTTCATACTTTTCCTGCCTTTACTGATTTTAACTGGGCATTTTATATGATTCTCTTTCTTCTCCTTTACTACCATATATATTATCCTTCTTTACCAAAAAAAAAAAAAAAACTTTTGTTGTGGTTCCCCTAGAGTTTGCAATACGCATTTACAACTAATCCAAGTCCAATTTCAAATAATACTATACTGTTTCACGACTAGTGCAATCCTTATAACAGAATATTCCTAAGTCCCTCCCTCTCTACCTTATTATATTGCATTTCACTTCTCTATAAGTTATAATCACTCAATGATTGTTTCCATTATTATTTTGAATAAACTCTTGTTTGTTAAATCAATTAAGAACAAAAAAAAGGACTTTATTTCACCTTCATTTATTCCTTCACCAGCTCCCTTTCTTTACATTGATCTGAGTTTCCAACCTATATCATTTTCCTTCTCTCTGAAGAACTTCTTTTAATATTTCTTGTAAAGCAATTCTACTGTCAACAAATTATCTCAATTTTTGTGTACCTGAGAAAATCTTTATTTCTTCTTCACTTTAGAAGGATAAATTCAATAGAAACAGAATTCTCACTTAGTGGGGCTGTTTTCTTTCAACATTTAAAATATTTCCCTCCACATTATTCTTGCTGCCATGATTTCTGAATATAAGTCTGATGTAATTCTTATTCTTGTTTCTCTATAAGTATTTGTATTCTATGGCCTTTTAAAAATATTTTCTCTTTGTATTTTTTTTGCAGTTTTAATATGATATTCCTAGGTATAGATATTTTGGCATTTATCCTGGTTGTTGCTCTCTGAGCTACCTGAATCCATGTTTTAGTGTCTGACATTAATTTTGGAAAATCCTTAGCCATTATTACTTAAAATATTTCTTCTGTTTCTTTCTCTCCTTTTTTCTCTTTCTGGCATTCTCATTACACATATATTGCATCATTGTCCTGCAGTTTTATAATTGTCCCATAGTTTTTAGATATTCTATTGCTTTTTATTTCATTCTTTTTTCTCTTTACTGTTCGTTTTGGAATTTTCTGTTGACATATCTTCAAGCTTACTGCTTCTTTTCTAACCTGTGCTCAGTCTACTGATGATCTACTGAAAGCAGCCTTCATTTTTGTTACAGTGGGTTTATTTTCTACTTTATGGCAAAACATACACAACCTAAAATTTATAGTGTTAACCATTTTTAAGGGTACATTGCGGTGGCAATAAGTACATTCACAATGTTGTGGAATCATCACCACTGTCCATCTCCAGATCTTTTTCATCATCCCGACAGAAACTCTGTTTATTAAAGAGTTACCAAGTCTCAGTCTCCCTTTTTCCAGCCCCGGTAACTTCTATTTTCTGTCCTTATGAATTTGCCTATTCGACATGCCTTACATAATTGGATTAACACAATATTTGTCTTATTGTGTCTAAGTAATTTTGAATTCTATCTTGGACATTGCCAATGTTGTGTTACGGAGACTGGATTCAATTATAATCCTCTTAAGAATGTTGGCAATTTTGTTTTGGTTGCCAGTGAAGTTTGTTAGACTTAAACTTGCAAACTATGCCTCTTGGCAGTCACTCAACTCTCCATTCCATCGTTTTATCCTTAGGTGGTTTGCTTGCAGACTACCCACCCATGCACAGTTCAGGGCTTAGCCAGAGATTCAGGCAAAAGTTTGCACACAGATTTTGGCTCTTTCCCTCTGGGTCGCTACTTTTTAGCTTTCCTCCTATATAATCAAGTGACCATGGTTACCCTGAAGTCTGTTCTCCTAGACTTCCGTTTTTTCATTAGAGTTTTAGCTGCTGTTTACCGACAGACTTCAGCATGACTGATTTGAGACTAAACGCCATAAAAATGGAAAAGCAACTCCTTACCAGTTTCTTTTCTCAGTGTTAGCTCCCCCTCAGAATCTACTTGCTTTTGTTATTCTCCAGAATCTTCAGGTAGTGTTTCATTCTATTTTGTCCAGAGTTTTAGTTATATATGGGGGGGTTAATTGTTAATTAATAATCCTATTATTACTTTTGAAAACAGACACAATAAGTAATAGTATCTGAGTAACTCTTCAGCTTACCAAACCTCCTTGAAGATAATAATCAGCTGGGATGCGTATTGTATATGCAGATTACCATTCTCCTCCCATGGAAATTCTGATTAAGTAATTCTGAATTGGGAACCAGTAATTTGTTCTTTTAGTTAGAGGTTGCAAGTGACTCTCATTTTCAGGGATGTTCAGACAAACATTATGTTAGACCCTTGCTACCCAAAATGTGGGAGCTTGTTAGAAGTATAAAATCTCAGCCTTCTCCCAAGTCATACAGAATCTGAATTCATATTTTGACAAGACACTAGATGATTTATAGGAACATTACACTTGCAGAAGTGCTAGTTTGGGCTACTATGAATTTTTAAGGTAGAATATGAAATGCTCACTGATTTTTTTTCCATTGTGTGTTCACTCATCAAATACTTTTGGTGATAAATAAAATAGACATAAATCCTGCCTTTATGGTCAACAGCCAATAAATAAATAAACAAGCACATTAATCACTATTATAGCCTGCAAAGTGCTATAAAGGAAACAAATATGGTGAAAAGATATAGGCCAGTGATTCTAAAATTTCAGACAATTTAGAATCACCCGGGGGTATTTTAAAAATTAAATGCCAAGGCTCTACCGCAGACAAATTAAACCAGAATTTTTGGGGATGAGATGCAGGCATCAATGCTTTTTAAAATCTTCAGATGATTCCAATGTACAGTCAAGTTTGAGAATCAAGTATACAGCGCTAGTTGAGGATAACTAGAAAGGTCAAGAAAGGTCTCATTTGTTCTGAGACTTGAAGGGTAAATAGGTATGTAAAGACTCAAGGGAATAGCATTCCTGGAGGTGGGATCAGCAGGTACATAAATCTCAAGAAAGGAATAAGCTTGATGTATTTGAGGAACTGAAAGTGACAATGTGGTTTGAGGTATGATGAAAGGTGTAAAGTTGAGCAAAGCCAACAATGTTTGTTTGCATCCATGGGCCACATAAAGGGTGTTTGGCACACATGGAACTATCAATTTGAGATATGTTAAAAATTTGTCACAGGTGTTACAGGAATTTTGAATTAATAATAGTTGCAATGGATGGCACAGTGTGTAGATTTTTATCCAGGCTCCCTCTATCTGGCTCAGTGAGAGATTGTCTAAGCTTGGGGTTTTTACATGCAGCTAGTTTCTTATACTCTATTTTTTACTGAATTAGAAAATCCCAACTTGTCATCAGGAATGGCAGCAAGGGATTGATGGTTCAGGTAGATGATTTTGGATATTCTAATGGAACATGGACAGAGAAATTATAGCATAGTTGCTTGATAAAGATTATATTAAAGTTGCATTAGACTCTAAGTCAGCAAACCCTCCATTGCTTTTTCTGAGACTTCATCTGGTTACTAGTTGTCCATATGCTATGTTGGTCTGGCAACTGGGCTTCATTTCTTGTAGTAGGCAATTTATAGTTTATTAATAAGCAATAATTCAAGGTTTAGTTTTTGTTACATCTATTGTTCAAATTTACATGGATAGGTACCAGGCTGAAATGTTCACAAACTTTCCCTTTGTAAACTGCCTGCTATGCTCATAGAGACCTGGAGTGGGACTATCAGGAGACATTGGCTGTGGATCCCTCATCATCAGTTCCCTGGACACTGGTGGGTGTCACTAGCCATACCTGGGCCATCAGCAGACATTCATCACAGTCCCCTTTCCATGAACACCTCATTGATACATGGGCCATGAATTCCACAGGAATTGGCTCATTTTTGCTCTAGCAAGGAACTCTCCTGGCTACCTCATGTTGTCTTCCATTTTTCTTCTCTTCTGCTATAGTCTAGCTTATTGTTGTTGAGTCTACTGTTTAAAAATTATTTCCTGAGTAAATAGTATTAGTATTAAAGTGACTCGATGTAAGGAAAATCAATGTGCTGCAGTTAAGAGTAGGCCGAGGTGGCCTTCCAATGCAGCATGATTCAACAGGTTTGGAGTGCAGGTGCACAACTCTGCACATTATGAAACCACACCATGTGAGGCACATGAGGTGATCACCCATGTGAACTCGTGCTTGACTCAGAGCCACTGTTGTCTGCAAATGGTATAATTACTCTGCTAATGCTGTACATATGGGTTATGCCCAGGCTCACTCCCAGAGAGAGAATATACATACTGCTTGCGCTCAGGTTGGCAGCCAGGCTTGTGCCCAGGTTTATGCCCACAGCTTGCACCTGGGCTTACACACACCCAGAGAGAGTAAAAGCCATGTTGAAACTGTTTATGATTCCTTGAGTGTTTTTCCAGCTACCTGCCACTGGTCTACCCACTCCCCTCAGTCCTCAGCTTGGGCTGGAACCTGACACTTGGCATAACACTTGGTCAAAGGGCATGAATTTTATTCAAGATTCAAATCAAGGCCGGGCGCGGTGGCTCAAGCCTGTAATCCCAGCACTTTGGGAGGCCGAGACGGGTGGATCACGAGGTCAGGAGATCGAGACCATCCTGGTGAACATGGTGAAACCCCGTCTCTACTAAAAAATACAAAAAACTAGCCGGGCGAGGTGGCGGCGCCTGTAGTCCCAGCTACTCGGGAGGCTGAGGCAGGAGAATGGCGTGAACCCGGGAGGCGGAGCTTGCAGTGAGCCGAGATCCGGCCACTGCAACTCCAGCCCGGGAGACAGAGCGAGACTCCGTCTCAAAAAAAAAAAAAAAAAAAAAGATTCAAATCAAATTGCTGAATTTCTTTCAACAAATTTTCACATTCATCAGAGACATATAAATCCTTATTTCATGACGGTATTATCATTTACAACTCTTTGGCAGTCTAACAAAATAAAATAGCGCTGATTTGGTTGTATTAATCTTCAATTCTTTATGTTTTAATAAGATGGATTTCTTAAAATATATTTTTGGGGCATGTAATTTTTTTTGTCTTTTGCCCATTTTCCTCTTAGGTTATTTGTCCCATTATTTATAAGAATTATTTATGATGAAAATACAAATGAACTGTCACATTTTGCAAATATTTTCTCTTTGTGCTATTATACTTAAAATGTATTTATGGCACTTTTGGCATATTAATGTTGTTCAAAATTGTTTATAATAAACTGTACTACTCTTTTCCCTTATGATTTCCTTGTTTTTGTTTAACAAGTATTTACCCTGAGGTAAAAGAAAATATTCAGCTTTTACCCTCTGATTTTTTGGCTTATACTTATCTTTTAATTTTCACATAGGGAACTGATTTGTTTCATAGTGACAGGTTTAGTAGTTACCTTCATATAAGTATAAAATTGTATGATTTAATTGTCGATGTACCTTTCTCATTCCTGACTATAACGAGAATACCTCTAGCATTTTCCTATTTAGCCTAATGGAGGTTTATAGGTTGAAGTAGCCATATTTTAATTCATGAGCATTTTAGTGGAATGTAGGGAGGTGATTCAGTTTTATTTCATCTATTACTAGTATAACCCAGAAACCTGATAGATTTAAATGTATACAAGGGCTCTTTCCCTGATTTATAGATGGGTCTGATTTCTAAGCAAATTTTAAAAACATGTTTTTTAGGGGAAAAAGGGGACATATAAGTGGAAGCAGATATTCATGAACTATAAACTACTAGGCAAAGAGAAAAGCTTTCTGTTTTATCTGTTATAAAGAAAGTCTCATGTGATGTAGCCAGGTGAAAAATTTACACAGATTAATGAGTAAGACCTTTTTCATTTTTAAGCTGCTTATTTCACAGCACCGCATAGACCATATCAACTCTGGTGACCAGACCCATTTTGGGCAGTCTACTAGGAAAATGATTGTTAGTGGCACATACATTTATTTGAATTTAGAGTTCATACCGTAGTCATAAGTCAATTCAAAATCAGGAGATACCTTGCTATATTTATCCTTGTAAACTTTGATTTTGTAATAAACCAAATGATTTCCAAGAAAAGTAAGACAAAGATATACTTTATAGCATTGTGGATATGCATGTCATACTTTGGCTGGCCACTGCCTTTTGATCAGTCATTCTATATTTAGGGGCATTTCCACTTGAGTCCTACCTCTCCAATGTAGGAATTAGAATTCAGCTTACCAGCCTTTTTTGAACTAGGATGATGGCATGTGACCTGGCCTTTGCCAATGAGCCCACCCATACAAGCCTCTTCTGAAAGTAGCTGAGGTGTGGTTTTGCTTCCCATGGAGGGGTCTGAGTGGAATGAAAAGGCAGCAGCTTTCAGAGACAGCAGTGGTGGCTGACAGTGTGGTCCGATGCCCAGGACTGGGACAGCAATAAATCTACAGTTCCTGGCTGCTTAGTACCAAGTCCCATCCCACTGTCTTCCTAGGGATTTTGGAAAAAGTTATCTAATACTCTCAAGAAATTGCTTTTCTGCTTACGCTAGTTACACTACACCCTATGCTTTGTGACTGACAACCCTAATCAGCAGCTGGTCCACAAGAAAAAAGACCACTGAGATGACAGTCCATCCAAAAGCATAGCGGGAAGCTGAATTTTAAACTTGAATATTTAGGTGTATGCTCTAGGAACATGACTGTCTGTATAATGCCTGGGCAAGTGAAAAAAAGAAAACTTCAGTTGGCCAACTCTAGCTTTGTTGGAACATGGTCTACAGTATAGTTTTGTATATGTCAAACAATAAGTTGAGTTGATTGTTTATGGTCATTAAATCAGCCCTGTGTTTTGGCACCCCGGCAACACAGGTACAACTTAGAGCACACTGTAGATTCCTAATGAGCTTCTGTATCTGGGCCAGGCTGAGTTTTATAAACGCAGATAAACAGAACTCATCTGCTTATAATTTGCTAGTGTAAACGCGCCTGCCTGCGGGTTCCTGAAGCTTTGTGTCATGCTCTTTATCTTGGATGGTGGCTGGCGAGAAGCACATGATCCTATTTACAATGCAGCATATAGTTTCTCAATTGCAATCCTCACAGCATCTCCCCGAGGTTAGAACCCTTCCTTTACTCTAGAACCCATCTCTTTACTTTAAAGAGGACACGCCAGTGGATTTTCCACTTCATTTAGTGATGTTTTGATGTGAGAGCAGAGTGTAGATAAACTAGGATTAGAATACCCAAGGGCCTCCCACCTGTTGGAAGATAAACATCTTCTCTTTGGTAGAATTTTTTTTTTCTTTTTTTGTGTGTCACCCAGGCTGGAGTGTAGTGGCATGATCTCTGCCTCCTGGGTTAAAGCAATTCTCCTGCCTCAGCCTCCTGAGTAGCTGGGATTACAGGCATGTACCACTATGCCTGGTTAATTTTTTGTATTTTTAGTAGAGATGGGGTTTTACCATGTTGGCCAGGCTGGTCTCGAACTCCTGACCTTGGATGATCCACCTGTCTTGGCCTCCCAAAGTACTGGAATTAGAGGCATGAGCCACCGTGCTTGGCCTCTTTGGCAGAATTTGGTACATAAATGGATCTGTAAATGGTAGACACAATTAAACCAAATTGCTTCTAGCCTGAGAGAGAATAGCATGTGTGTCACTTAGATCGGTGGGCTGAGGTTTTTTTTTTTCCCCCCAAGAAAGAAGCATTAGCTCCATTTTGATAGATGAAGAGTAAGTTCTAGTGAAGCCTAGAGAAGTTGGGGAATATGGCCAAGCTGACAGGTTAGGAAGTGGCAGAAGAAGGTCTCAAACCCGGATATGCCTGACTATAGAGCCTGCCCTCTTATCCCCTGCTCCTGCTTCTTCCCTGCTGGGGCTCCCCATGTTAGTCCTGGGTGGGGCCATGCTGGCCTAGGGTAGACACTGTCTGGCATGGCCACTGGGGGCTCATTTGACTCTTGCTTTTCATGCTGGCTAGGAGCGGCTTCAGCTTTCTCTCCTGTTAACAGTAATTTGACTTTTACGTCTTTAAGACTCTCTCTGAATTTCCAGAAAACACATTTCTATAGGCTAGAAGCCTCCCCAAGACAGGTATCTTGGAGAAATACATCCTCTGGTTTTTGAATAACCACAAATGATAAGTTAAATTCTCTAATTCAATTACTTTCTTGAATGTCTACTGCAGGCCACATCCTTGTAATTTTCTGAACACCATGAAAATTAAAGTGTAGCAGTTCAGTCCTCAGGGAAGGCAAGCACTTAAGACACAACAAACTTTTTTTTTTCCTTTTCAGTTAAATGAATTCTTTGTCCTTTCAGTTTTTTATTTTAATTTCCAATTATAAACAGTTGGAGATGCTGTGAAATTTTGAAAAGAAACAGCACAGTTTCAAATATACTGGACCCTGAAAACTAAAGGACTCTACATTAAATAAACTATCTTTTAAACTACTTAGTCAAATCACTGCCCAAGAACATGGCTATTAGCTAGAGTGGGTCCTGTGTATCTGAGTGAACCGGGGCCATTTTGTATTTTTTCCAAAAGCTAAAACATTGCCAAGCTTTTGCATTAGTGGTTGAGCTATGCAACCTTTTCTCCACTGAGAATTTTCACTCCCCAAGTTCACCCCCAAGAGCCAGCCGCCCTTCCTGAGGTCATCCGGAGCTGTCTATTGTCCTGACTAAAGAATATTACCAGGTCGTCCCTTATGTCTTCACAGCTTTAGACAGAGTCAACTTCCACTCACTTTTCAACATAACTGTGCCCTTTGATGTCTGAAGTTCGCTATTTACCTCTGACTCCCTGGAAAAGCCAAGCCTCGATTCAACACATGCCCCAGGTGCAAACAGTCCCCAACTCCTGTAAATTCTGCCTCCCAGAAAACCTTCATAGCTGTAAGCTCCTCTTCTCGCCTGTCACTGCCTTGATTCAGGCCTTTGTCATTTCTCAACTGGATGGATGATCACAGAGCTCACTAAGTGGTCCTCCTTCCTGTCTAACCCTTGCATCTCCTTGCTGTCAGGGCGTTCCTACATTTCAGGCCTCTGCTAAAACATCTTTCATGACTTTTGATAACTTTAAGGATAAAATGCAAACTCCTTAACATGGAACGAAAAACAGAAGGAAGGGAGGGAGAGAGGGAGAGAGGAAGGGAGGGAGAGAGAGAGAGAAGGAGGATGAGATGGAGGAAGAGAGAGAAGAAAAGAGGAAGACAGGTCTTTTCTTCCTCTGGCTCCTGCATCCACATTGGCACCATTCCTTGTTCCACACTCTCACTCTCCCTTCAGCCAAGTCACCAACACCTCCCTTCTTCCCTCCATCTGGCTAACACACACTTGTGCTTCATGGCTTAGCTCCTTGGGAAGCCTTCTCTAAGCCCCGCAATTCCACATAAGGAGCCCCGCTCTGTGTCCCCTTGGTCATGACACCCATTGCTCAGTTTTGTCATGTGTATTTATTTGCTGCCCCACTGGACAAGGAAGAAGTAGGGGGAGATGTCTTCCTCATCCACGAATCCAGAGGATACACAAGCCTAGCAACTAGGAGGCACTGAATAAATGTTTGAATGGTGGCTGACTGAGGAAATCTCACTTCCTACTGCTCATAAGACTCCTTGCATCTTGGATTCTGCTCCTTGCTCTTCACTTTACAGATCCCAGAGCCCGACAAAGTTATTCATTCCCATGATCTACTTAGTAATATAAAGAGAAGACTTGGCCAGGCATGGTGGCTCACACCTGTAAAATTCTAGCACTTTGGGAGGCGAAAGCAGGAGGACCACTTGCATCCAGGAGTTCCAGACCAGCCTGGGCAACACAGCAAGACCCTATCTCTAAATATTTTTTTAAAAAATTAGCCAGGCCTAGTGGAACGCACCTGTGGTTCCAGCTACACAGGAGACTGAGGCAGGAGGATTGCTCGTGCCCAGGAGGTTGAGGCTGCAGTGAGCCATGATCACACCACCGCATTCAGCGTGGGCAGATAGAGTGAGACCCAGTCTCAAAAAAAAAGAAAGAGAGGACTTAAAGTCTCCCTCTTCTTTTCCTCTTACTTTGCTCCCAGGTGACCAAAAGCCTCACTTCACTTTAAGACATTGCTAGCCTGTTTTCTATTTGAGAGACTTTATCATATCTTATCTTGGTATCTCCAGTACCTGGCACAGGACTGGCTTATGGAAGATGCTCAATCAGAGGGTAGAATACACGTTCATATCCAAGATGAGGAATCTGAGGTCCAGAGAGGTTACTGACTTTCAAGCACCACTCAGCTGCTACCTGGTGCAGTTGGTGTGAACCCATTTATTCTGACTTCTAATCCCCTGCTCTGTTTGCTACGGCAGCCTGCAAGGTTGAAGTGTGTGATACATTTTATTAAAGTAATATTAATCCCTGAGAGGAGATTTGGGAATTTCTCATGGTAGACTTGAGCTGGTAAAATAAGGGTTAGCCTCTCCTTCCTTGCCTCTCATTTCTCTTGAAATTCAATTCTCCTTGTAAAAACTTTCCCCAAGAGTTAGTGCGTGTATTTCAGGTATGCCTGCCTTTATGTTATTCAAGTTTGTACAGTCTGTGTCTTAGCTCTGTTTGTAGAGTGCCTCCGCATTAGTTAGGACAGGCTAAAGTGCTGTGAAGATAGGCCCAGGCTGTGGTGACTTAAGTACAATAGAAATATCTTTTCCACATAGTAGATGTTCCAGGTCAATGGGGTGACAGGAAGGTGGCTTCTTCTTGCGGGTAGGTTGACAAGGGCCTCTGCTGTCTTCAAAATACAGCCTCTGAGCTTGCTGTTTGTGATGGCTCGTTAAGCAACCGGAAGGAGAAAAACATGGCAGTGATGTGATGTGCAGGAGGTTTTATGGGGTAGAACAGGAACTAGGGTTACCAACTCAGTCTGATTTTGTTCAAGTTATACTGGTTTTATTTTTATTTTTGGCCAGGAAAGGTAACTTTTGTATACACTGTTTTTAGAACAGAAAATTCCATATCCAGGGGAACACCTCAGTCCTAGATAAACAGGGACAGCTGGTCACCCTGCTTGGTCATGGCATACCCCGCTTCTGCTCATGTTTCATTGGCTAGAACTTGTCAACTGGTCACACAGACTGCAAGGGATGCTGGGAAATGTCGTTTATCTGTGTGCCCAGGAAACAGTCCCAGACTCACAAAGAGCTCTCTGCATAGACAGTTGGTGAACGTTTCTTATAGCTGTGAATACTGAAGCTGAGAAGCCTAAAAACTGGTTTACAAAAGGAAATTGACACAGAAGGGTGGAATAAGGACCCCAAATCCAGGCCAGGAAGTGATGCCAGAATAAAGCCTTTGTTGGTAGTTACTAACGATATGGGGTGCAGTTCCTGTGTTTCTTACCACAACCTTACTCAGGGTTTAGAGTAAGGATTTTTGTGACTAAGACTAAATACAATCGTGTTTTGAAATCTCACCTCAAGGATTCATATGGAGCAAGGATTCATATGGAGCAAGCCTCTGAGGAACAGAGAATTTGTAGTGGTGAAACAAAATGACTGGACTTCATCTACAGGCAGCTTTCAGGATTATGTTCAGTACCTTTATTCTTGGAGAACCTTGCTGGATCTTATTCTACTAACAGCCATGATTTGACCCACTGTGTATTTAAATCCATGCTGTATTAATCATAGTATCACTTGTTGTAAGCTTTCTATGTGCCAGGACAATGCTAAATGCTTTACTTGCATTATCTCATTTTATCCTCACGACACTAAAGGGCTTTAATTTTCCCTGTATTACAGATGATGAAATTAAGGGTGATAGAGGTTAAATGGTTTGTGTATCACCGCACAGCTGTATGTCACAGAATTAAGATTTAGCCCCAGCTCTGTTTCATTCTAATGCCTGACTGCATATTCTACACAAGAGAGAGGCCTGAGAGGGGATTATATTGTTAATTTTGGGATAAACTAAAATCTGCCCCAAGGATATCATATTTCTCTAGGATGAAATGAAAGGAGAGATAAGAAATACATACTCCAGCAAAATACTAGTTAAATGAGTTCTGTGTTACAGTTCATTATCTTATTTCTAGAAACACATGCATATTACCAAAGTGTGTATGCATGTGGGTGTGCATGTGTGTGTGGTGTATGCATGTGTGCGTGTGGCAGGGGTCAAGGCCAGAGTCAGTCAGCAAATACCTGTATAGGAGACACTGAGGTAAGCTGTTCCGAGCTCTTCTTTTGGAACTCAGGTGTTTATTCCCCCAGCTTCTGGGAATGTTGGCAGCTTATAGCTCTTAGCTCAGTTCTTCTCCAGGACTTTCCCTCAGGCTAAAGAGAGATTTCTTGCCCAAGGTCATGCTCTTTTCCTGAGGGCAGTCCACACCCAATATGACTGATTCACTCAAGAGTACAAATGCCCTTGCCCCAGTTGGGGACAATTCTGAAGGCCATCCAACCTCTGTGTAGGATCAGTGGAGGCTCTAATTGCTATTGTGTCCTAGATCAACTTCTTCCTCTAAGCAATAATCCTTTTGTGCCTCTGCAAGTGATGACTCTGAGAGCAATCCCTGCCCCCGTAAACTTCCTGTGTGCTAATCTCCATCGCAGAGTTGCTTTCTTGGGAACCCAAACTCCATTTTGTATCATTATATAAATATAATATATGCCATTGCCAAAGCCTTATCTATTATCTTTATTATGAAGACTAGAACCTAGAACACATGGCCTCACAAATGTCAACACATACATATTTCTTAAATAAGCATAGATTTTTCAAACATGAATTATTTGTTATACCCCACTCCACTATTCCTTCTGCGGTGGGCCATGTAGAGCAAGGAACCCTGGATCTGGTATGTGTCTCTGAAAGTAAGGATGTGAACCTGCATGAAAGTCTTCATTTTGAATTTTAAACAATGTTAGTTTTATCTCTCCCCTCCCACCCCATTTAACATTCATTATTGTGTTGCAAATACAAACACAGAAATAGAATCAGGGACAGGGTCAAAACAGGTCTGCAAATAAGTGGTTAGGTAGGAGGATGGATGTACTTTAGTGGAGAGAGCATCCTGTAGATTTCACCTCTTAAATATTTCTTGACTTCATCTGCTTCCCTCTTTCCTGTTTATTTTCTCTTGCCTGGTTTGGTCTAGCGTGTTATCGAGATTACTACAATAGATCCCTGGGTTTTTTCCCCCATCTCCTGTCTTATTTGCTCCAAAAAATATCCATATTGTAGCCAGTGATTTGCAGTATAAATCTGTTATCCCACTTGTTTAAATCTTTGAGTGGCTCACTGTGGCACAGATGGCTAGCTGTCCTCCAAAATGTATGTTCCTCTTCCATAGGATGGTGTTATCTTCACAACATTGCAACCCCATTTGACCATTCTTGTTTCTGGGTGTGACCATGTGATTAAGCTCCTGTCAATGGAATGCTAACAAAAATAGTGTAGGTCACTTACAAGCCATGAATTTTAAGAAATAAATGTAGTTTTCCATGCTGTCTTCTTATCTTCTGACTGGAAAAAGATAAGTCCCTACAAGTTGATGGAGCAACAAGACAGAAGAAGCCTGAGTTCTTAAGGACTGCCCACCAACAGTTTGAATGTAATAGTTTGAATCTTCTGCTTCAAACTATTCCATGAGCAAGAAATGATATTCTGTTGAGTTTCAGCCAATATACATATTGAAGTCCAATTGTTACAGCAACTAACCTGCTCAAACTAATAGATTCTTTTTTTTTTTTTTTTTTTTTTTTTTTTTTTTTTTTTTTGAGACGGAGTTTCGCTCTGTCGCCCAGGCTGGAGTGCAGTGGCCGGATCTCAGCTCACTACAAGCTCCGCCTCCCGGGTTCACGCCATTCTCCTGCCTCAGCCTCCCGAGTAGCTGGGACTACAGGCGCCTGCCACCTCGCCCGGCTAGTTTTTTGTACTTTTTTAGTAGAGACGGGGTTTCACCATATTAACCAGGATGGTCTCGATCTCCTGACCTCGTGATCCGCCCGTCTCGGCCTCCCAAAGTGCTGGGATTACAGGCTTGAGCCACCGCGCCCGGCACTAATAGATTCTTTATTACTCTTAGGATAAAATGTAAACTGTGTAACAGGACTTACAAAGCCCTGTGTGATTTATCTCCATTTTTGCTTCTTTAGCTTCACTGCTGTGGTTAAGACTATAAGCTCCAGAGCACATTCACAAGGGTTCGTATCCTGGCAAGTCCATGTGGATGCTGTACCCACAGTGGATTTGAATCACAGCTAACAAACCCTGAACTTAGGAATTCTAGCTCTTTTTAACGGGGCTGACAGCAAATCCGCCTGAATTTTGCCTCAGCAGGAAATAGTATCTTTATTATAATAGCAAACAAATCTGCCCTCTGCTCTAGGAGAGACATAATCTCTATCTCTGAAAGCTGTTTGCAATCCTTAAAAAAAAGTCTGGAACATAAACTGTCAGTGCCTCTGCTCATAAGATGGGCAGAAATTCAAGAGAGCCGGGGAGATATGTCTCCCAACAATGTTACCTACTTCATTGGAATATTGTGAGGACTAAATCAGTTATTGCCTCTAATGACTTAGAATAGTGCCTGGAACATAAACCCTCAATACATGAGTCAGTATTATCATGAATCTCCATTCTCATATACTTACATGTGTTAATCATTTTGAGCTGCTTTCATTTACTCAAACATGTCTTGCTTTCTTTTGGCTCTGGGCTGTCAAACTGATGCCTGTGTCTAGAATATTTGGCTCCCCTTGATGCCCACCTAATTCCTGCTTCTCCTCAACGTTTATCCCCAACCTATGAGCTTAGACCCCGTACTCACATAGTCCACTCACTCCACTTCTCTCTTAGAATACTTAGCAACCATGTTTTGCTGCTTCTTGCTAAAGTGTTTTAAATTCCCCTTGAAGGTAAACTCTGGGAGATTAGAGGAAACATGAAGCAAGAGAAAGTGGCTCTTGTTAGCTTAAGGAAAAAAAAGAATGTATTGGAAGTTTTCTAGGTGATATGGTTTGGCTGTGTCCCCATCCAAATCTCATCTTGAATTGTAGTTCCCATAATCCCCATGTGTCATGGGAGGGACCTGGTGGGAGGTAATTGAATCGTGGGGGTGGTTACCATGCTGCTATTCTCATGATAGTGAGTGAGTTCTCACGAGATCTGATGGTTTTATAAGGGGTTTTTCCCCCTTTTGCTTCACACTTCTCCTTCCTGCCATCATGTGAAGAAGGACGTGTTTCCTTCCCCTTCCACCATGACTGTAAGTTTTCTGAGACCTCTCCAGCCATGAAGAACTGTGAGTCAATTAAACCTCTTACTTTATACATTACCCTTCCTTTATAAATTATATAATTATAATTAATCTCAGGCAGTCCTTTATAGCAGCATGAGAATAGGCTAATACACTAGGCTATCTCATGAAATCAAAGCTGAAATGGAACAATCAAGAATGTGAGGAGGTGGCTAGCAAGAAGACTGAATAGGAACAGTTCCAGTCTGCAGCTCCCAGTGAGATCAATGTGGAAGACAGGTGATTTCAGGATTTCCAACTGAGGTACCTGGCTCATCTCATTGGGACTGGTTAGGCAGTAGGTGCAGCCCACGGAGGGCAAGCAGAAGCACGGTGGGGTGTCGCCTCACCTGGGAAGTACAAGGGGTCAGGGAACTCCCTCCCTTAGCCAAGGGAAGCCATGAGGAACTGTGCCATGAGGAACGGTGCATTCCGGCCCCGATACTATGCTTTTCCCATGGTCTCCACAACCCGCAGACCAGGAGATTCCCTCCAGTACCTACCCTACAAGGGCCCTGGGTTTCAAGCACAAAACTGAGCGGCCATTTGGGCAGACATTGAACTAGCTGCAGAAGTTTCTTTTAATATCCCAGTGGCATCTGGAATGCCAGCAAGACAGAACCATTCACTCCCCTGAAAAGGGGGCTGAAACTAGGGAGCCAAGTGGTCTAGCTCAGTGGATCCCAACCCCACAGAGCCCAGCAAGCTAAGATCCACTGGCTTGAAATTCTCACTGCCAACACAGCAGTCAGAAGATGACCTGGGACACTCCAGCTTAGTGGGGTGAGGGGCATCCACCATTACTGAGGCTTGAGTAGGCAGTTTTCCTCTCACAGCATAAAGAAAGCCATCGGGAAGTTCGAACTGTGCGGAACCCACTGCAGCTTGGCAGAGCCACTGTAGCCAGACTGCCTCTCTAGATTCTTCATCTCTGGGCAGGGCATCTCTGAAAGAAAGGCAGCAGCCTCAGTCAGAGGCTTATAGATAAAACTCCCATCTCCTTGGGACAGAGCACCTGGGGGAAGGATCATCTGTGAGTGCAGCTTCAGTAGACTACAACGTTCTTGCCTGCCAGCTCTGAAGACAGCAGGGGATCTCCCAGCACAATGCTTGAGCTCTGCTAAGAGACAGACTGCTTCCTCAAGTGGGTCCCTGACTCCCATGCCTCCTGACTGGGAGACACCTCCAAGCAGCGGTTGATAGACACCTCATACAGGAGTGCTCCAGCTGGCATCTGGCAGGTGCCCCTCTGGGATGAAGCTTACAGAAGAAGGAACAGGCAGCAATCTTCGCTGTTCTGCAGCTTCTGCTGGTGATACGCAGACAAACGGGCTGGAGTAGACCTCCAGCAAACTTCAGCACACCTGCAGCAGAGGGGCCTGTTAGATGGAAAACTAACAAACAGAAAGGAAAAGTATCAACATCAACAAAAAGGACATCCACACCAAAACCTCATCTGAAGATCACCAACATCAAAGACTTTGGTCTTTGATAAATCTTTGTCGGTAAATCCACAAAAATGGGGAGGAACCAGTGCAAAAACTGGAACACTTCTTCTCTTCCAAAGGATCACAGTTCCTCTCCAGCAAGGAAACAAAACTGGATGGAGAATGAGTTTGATGAATT
The DNA here is from genome assembly GCF_003255815.1 of Theropithecus gelada. Classification (NCBI taxonomy): domain Eukaryota; kingdom Metazoa; phylum Chordata; class Mammalia; order Primates; family Cercopithecidae; genus Theropithecus; species Theropithecus gelada. Next base: position 142,935,865 of record NC_037671.1, on the reverse strand, counting down.
GATAGAAGTAGACTTCAGAAGGTGGGTAATAACAAATTCCTCCAAACTAAAGAAGCATGTTCTAATCCAATGCAAGGAAGCTAAGAACCTTGAAAAACAGTTAAATGAATTGCTAACTAGAATAACCAGTTTAGAGAGGAACATAAACGACCTGATGGAGCTGAAAAACACAGTACAAGAACTTGGTGAAGCATACCCAAGTATCAATAGCTGAATCGATCAAACAGAAGAAAGGATATCAGAGATTGAAGATCAACTTAATGAAATAAAGTGTGAAGACAAGATTAGAGAAAAAAAAATGAAAAGGAATGAACAAAGTCTCCAAGAATTGTGGGACTATGTGAAAAGACCAAACCTATGTTTGGTTAGTGTACTAAATGTGACAGGGAGAATGAAACCAAGTTGGATAACACTCTTTGGGATATTATCCAGAAGAACTTCCCCAACCTAGCAAGACAGACCAACATTCAAATTCAGGAAATACAGAGAACACCACAAAGATGCTCCTCAAGAAGAGCAACCCCAAGACATGTAATGGTCAGATTCACCAAGGTTGAAATAAAGAAAAAACAGTTAAGGGCAACCAGAGAGAATGGTCGGGTTACCCACAAAGGGAACCCCATCAGACTAACAGCAGATCTCCCTGCAGAAACCCTGCAAGCCAGAAGAGAGTGGTGGTGGGGGGCAATATTCAACATTCTTAAAAAGAAGAATTTTCAACCCAGAATTTCATATCCAGCCAAACTAAGCTTTATAAGAGAAGGAAAAATAAAATCCTTTACAGACAAGCAAATGCTGAGAGATTTTTTTCACCACCAGGCCTGCCTTACAAGAACTCCTGAAGGAAGCACTAAACATGGAAAGGAACGACCAGTACCAACAACTACAAAAACATACCAAACTGTGTCATTATGAAGAAACCACATCAACTAATGGGCAAAATAACCAGCTAGCATCATAATGACAGGATCAAATTCACATATAACAATATTAAACCTTAAATGTAAATGGGCTAAATGTCCCAGTTAAAAGACACAGACTGGCAAATTGGATAAAGAGTCAAGACCCATCATTGTGCTGTATTTAGGAGAACCATCTCACATGCAGAGACACACATAGGCTCAAAATAAAGGGACGGAGGAACATCTACCAAGCAAATGGAAAGTAAAAAAAGGCAGGGGTTGCAATCCTAGTCTCTGATAAAACAGACTTTAAATCAACAAAGATCAAAAGAGACAAAGAAGGCCATTACATAATGGTAAAGGGATCAATTCAACAGGAAGAGCTAACTATCCTAAATATATATGCACCCAATACAGGAGCACCCAGATTCATAAAGCAAGTCCTTAGAGACCTACAAAGAAACTCAGACTCCCAAACAGTAATAGTGGGAGACTTTAAAACCCCACTGTCAATATTAGACAGATGAATGAGACAGAAAATTAACAAGGATATTCAGGACCTGAACTCAGGTCTGGACCAAGCAGACCTAACAGACATCTACAGAACTCTCCACCCCAAATCAACAGAATATACATTCTTCTCAGTACCACATCACACTTATTCTGAAATTGACCACATAATTGGAAGTAAAACACTCCTCAGCAAATGCAAAAGAATGGAAATCATAACAAACAGTCTCTCAGACCACAGTGCAATTAAATTATAACTTAGGATTAAGAAACTCACTCAAAACCGAACAACTACATGGAAACTGAATGTCCTGCTCCTGAATGACTACTGGGTAAATAACGAAATTAAGGCAAAAATAAAGATGTTCTTTGAAACCAATGTGAACAAAGACACCAGACATACCAGACTGAAGGGGTGGCCTGCCCCTCCACACCTGTGAGCGTTTCTCGTTAGGTGGAATGAGAGACTGTAGAAAAGAAATGAGACACAGAGACAAAGTATAGAGAAAGAAAAAGTGGGCCCAGGGGGCCGGCACTGAGCATACAGAGGACCCACCCCGGCACCGGTCTCTGAGTTCCCTTAGTATTTATTGATAATTATCTTTACCGTCTTAGAAAAAGGGAAGTGACAAGATAATAGGATCATCGTAGGGAGAAGGTCAGCAGTAAGACATATGAATAAAGATCTCTGTGACATGAATAAGTTTAAGGAAAACTGCTGTGCCTTGATATGCATATGTAAACATCTTCGTAAACCTTTTTAGTGCATAAAGAGCAGCATTGTGAGCTAGCAAGTCCCACCTTTCGCCCTAAGGCAGTTTTCTCCTTTCTCAGTAAACAGAACATACAATTAGGTTTTACACCGAGATGTTCCATTGCCCAGGGATGGGCAGGAGACAGATGCTTTTCTCTATCTCAAACACCAACGACTGCCAACAACCGCCAAGAGGCCTTCTTTCCTCTTGTACTGGTCCTCCTCAGCACAGACCCTTCACGAGTGTCAGGCAGGGGGATGATCAGGTCTTTCCCATCCCACGAGGCCATATTTCAGCCTATCATATGGGGAGAAACCTTGGACAATACCTAGCTTTCCTAGGCAGAGGTCCCTGCGACCTTTGGCAGTGTACGTGTCCCTGGGTACATGAGATTAAGAGAATGGTGATGACTTTTAACCAGCAAGCTGCCTTCAGGCACTTGTTTAACAAAGCACACCCTGCAAAGCCCAAAATCCTTTAAACCTTGAGTCACCACAGCACATGTCTCTTGCAAGGACAAGGTTGGGGGTAGGGTCACAGATTAACAGCATCTCAAATACAGAACAAAATGGAGTCTCTTATGTCAACTTCTTTCTATATAGACACAGTAACAGGCTGATCTCTCTTTCTTTTCCCCACACCAGACGTACCAGAATCTCTGGGACACAGCTAAAGCAGTGTTTAGAAGGAAATTTATAGCACTAAATGCCCACAAGAGAAAGCAGGAAAGATCTAAAATTGACACCCTAACATCACAATTAATAGAACTAGAGAAGCAAGAGCTAACAAATTCAAAAGCTAGCAGAAGACAAGAAATAAATAAGATCAGAGCAGAACTGAAGGAGACAGAGATATGAAAAACCCTTCCAAAAATCAGTGAATCCAGGAGTTGGTTTTTTGAAAAGATCAACAAAATAGATAGACCACAAGCCAGACTAATAAAGAAGGAAAGAGAGAAGAATCAAATAGACACAATAAAAAGTGATAAAGGGGATATCACCACTGATCCCACAGAAATACAAACTACTGTTGGAACCGAACTGTCGATTCCTTCCTGGGCAGGGGTTGCCGCGAAGGACCACCTGACACGAGATTCACAGCAGAGAGTTATTTATTACTAGCGCGCTAGGGTCCCAAGCTCTAAGTTGGCCCTGGGACCCCGACTGCTTGTTACAGGCTGTTTATATAGGCAAACACAAGTTCAAACACAGCTTATGGCGCGAAATTCAAACAAAGCTTAAGGCGCAAAATGATTGGGTCTAGCTATGGCCTGAGCAAGGTGTCTTGTTTTAATTGGTTAGAGCAGGACCTTATGAGGTTCTTTCCTGGAGTTGTTGATTCCGGGAACTTCGAGGCAGAGTGGGACCCCCGGAATTGGCAGGGTGGGACCCCATGAGGTTGTTTCCCGGAATTGGCAGGGTGGGACCCTACCGAGGCAGGGTGGGACCTTATCCAGGCAGGGTGGGACCCTATCCAGGGCCACCTGGTGTTAATTTTTTTTTTTTTAAGTTTTATGAGGCCTAGTTTCTAAGTTTTATGAGGCCTAGTTTCACTACCATCAGAGAATACTATAAACACCTCTATGCAAATAAACTGGAAAATCTAGAACAAATGGATAAATTCCTGGACACATATACCCTCCTAAGTCTAAACCAGGAAGAAGTCGAATCCCTGAATAGATCAATAACAATTCTGAAATTGAGGCAGTAATTAATAGTCTACCAACCAAAAAGTCCAGGACCAGACAGTTTAAAAGTCGAATTCTACAAAGAGGACCTGGTACCATTCCTTAGGAAACTATTCCAAACAATAGAAAAAGAGGGAATCCCCCCTAACTCATTTTATGAGACTAGTATCATTCTGATAACAAAACCTGGCAGAGACACAACAAAAAAAGAAGATTTCAGGTCAATATCCCTAATGAACATTGATGCAAATATCCTCAATAAAATACTGGCAAACTGAATCCAGCAGCACATCAAAAAGCTTATCCACCATGATCAAGTTGGCTTCATCCCTGGGATGCAACGCTGATTCAACATATGCAAATCAAAAAACATAATCCATCACATAAACAGAACCAATGATAAAAACCACATGATTATCTCAATAGATGGAGAAGAGGCCTTTGATAAAATTCAACACCCTTCGTGCTAAAAACTCTCAATAAACTGGTATTGATGGAATGTATCTCAAAATAATGAGTATTTATGGCAAACCTACAACCAATATCATACTGAATGGGCAAATGCTGGATGAATTCCATTTGAAAACTGGCACAAGACAAGGATGCCCTCTCTCACCACTCCTATTCAACATAGTGTTGGAAGTTCTGGCTAGGGCAATTAGGCAAGAGAAAGAAATCAGGGGTATTCAGTTAGGAAAAGAAGAAGTCAAATTGTCCCTGTTTGCAGATGACATGATTGTATATTTAGAAAACCCCATCGTCTCAGCCCAAAATCTCCTTAAGCTGATAAGCAACTTCAGCAAAGTCTCAGGATACAAAATTAATGTGCAAAAATCACAAGCATTCTTATACACCAATAACAGACAAACACAGAGCCAAATCATGAATGAACTTCCATTCACAATTGCTTCAAAGAGAATAAAATACCTAGGAATCCAACTTACAAGGGATGTAAAGGACCTCTTCAAGGAGAACTACAAACCACTGCTCAGTGAAATAAAAGAGGACACAAACAAATGGAAGAACATACCATGCTCATGGATAGGAAGAATCAATATTGTGAAAATGGCCATACTACCCAAGGTAATTTATAGATTCAATGCCATCCCCATCAAGCTACCAATGAGTTTCTTCACAGAATTGGAAAAAACTGCTTTAAAGTTCATATGGAACCAAAAAAGAGCCCGCATCTCCAAGACAATCCTAAGTCAAAAGAACAAAGCTGGAGGCATCACGCTACCTGACTTCAAACTATACTGCAAGCCTGGCCAATAGGATGAAACCCCATCTCTAGTAAAAGTACAAAAATTAGCCAGGCATGATGGCAGGCATCTGTAATCCTAGCTACTGGGATTACAGGCTGAGGCAGGAGAATTGCTTGAACCCGTGAGGCGGAGGTTGCAGTGAGCCGAGACTGGGCCACTGCACTCCAACCTGGGCAACAAGAGTGACAGTCCATGTCAAAAAAAAAAAAAAATTCATATGAAATCAAAAAAGAGCCCGGATAGCTAAGACAACCCTAAGCAAAAAGAACAAAGTTGGAGGCATCATGCTCCCTGACTTCAAACTATACTACAAGGCTATGGTAACCAAAACAGCATGGTACTGATACCAAAACAGATACACAGACCAATGGAACAGAACAGAGGCCTCAGAAATAATTCCACACATCTACAACCATCTGATCTTTGACAAACCTGACAAAAACAAGCAATAGGGAAAGGATTCCCTATTTAATAAAAGGTGTTGGGAAAACTGGCTAGCCATATGCAGAAAACTGAAACTGGACCCCTTCCTTACACCTTATATAAAAATTAACTGAAGATGGATTAAAGACTTAAATGTAAGACCTAAAACCATAAAAACCCTAGAAGAAAACCTAGGCAATACCATTCAGGACAGAGGCATGGGCAAGGACTTCATGACTAAAACACCAAAAGCAATGGCAACACAAGCCAAAATGGGCAAATAGGATCTATTTCAACCGAAGAGCTTCTGCATAGCAAAAGAAACTATCATCAGAGTGAACAAACAACCTACAGAATGGGAGAAAATGTTTGCAATCTATCCATCTGACAAAGGGCCAGTATCCAGAATCTACAAGAACTTAAACAAATTTGCAAGAAAAAACAAACCCCATCAAAATGTGGGCAAAGGAGATGAACAGACACTTCTCAAAAGAAATTTGCTCAGCCAACAAACATATGAAAAAAAGCTCATCATCACTGGTCATTAGAGAAATGCAACTCAAAATCACAATGAGATACCATCTCACACCAGTTAGAATGGTGATCATTAAAAAGTCAGGAAACAACAGATGCTGGAGAGGATGTGGAGAAATAGAAATGCTTTTACACTGTTGGTGGGAGTGTAAATTAGTTCAACCATTGTGGAAGACAGTGTGGTGATTCCTCAGGGATCTAAAACCAGAAATATCATTTGACTCAGCAATCCCATTATTGGGTATATACCCAAAGGATTATAAATCATTCTACTATAAAGACACATGCACACGTATGTTTATTGCAGCATTTTTCACTATAGCAAAGACTTGGAAGCAACCCAAATGTCCATCAGTGATAGGCTGGATAAAAAAATGTGGCACATATACACCATGGATTACTATGCAGTCATAAAAAAGGATGAGTTCATGTCCTTTGCAGGGACATGGAGGAAGCTCAAACCATCATCCTTAGCAAACTAACACAGAAACAGAAAACCAAACACCACATGTTCTCATTCATAACTGGTCGTTGAACAAGGAAAACACATGGACGCAGGGAGGGGAATATCACACACTGGGGTCTGTTGGGGGATGTGGGGCTAGGGGAGGGATAGCATTAGGAGAAATACCTAATGTCGATGATGAGTTAATAGGTGCAGCAAACCACCATAGCACATGTATAGCTATGTAACAAACCTGCAAGTTCTGCACATGTATCCCAAAACTTAAAGTATAATTAAAAAAAAATTAATTAAAAAAAGGAGTTAGTAATTGTCGTTTCCATGTGAGTTTAACTCTTACTTACCTGCAACTTCAGATCGTTGGGGGGGAACTTAACGGTAGAAACATTCACTGACACAGTAGTATTTCTGAATTACCTTACATTTGGTTTTCAGAACCTGTAAACATGGTGACTGAAGCACACTGAGTATACAGGAGTCACTGCATAACATTTAATATGTTTCTAAGACATGGAAGGGGAAAAAAAGAAAACAAGAGGCAGCCGCACCTAGTGGAAATGAACCAGATGGTTATCGAAAGCATACAGCACTTTCAAGAGGCGGAAGAAGAGAAAATACAGAAGAGGATCAGTGGGAGGGAAGATGGGTGCTATAGCTGAGCAAGGGAACTGCTTGTTACAATGGCTTAGACCCATTTTGGCCGCGGCAAGATGGAGTTGCACTATTGAGGTGGTAGCACACTGAGTGAGGCATATGCTTGCCCCCTTCCCCTCTCCTTCCTCCCATGGTGCTTGTATATTTTTAGCCTGTGGGGTTGGAATAATGAATACCCAAGTGAATGCAGTGTTGGAGGGAGATTTTTCTTGGCAAAATGGCAGCAAGGGCTGCCAAGTATCTTCTAAAATGTAAACAAATCATCCACCTCCATCAGGGAAAGATTACACACAGTATTCCTGAGTCAGTGTGGGATTTTCACCCGCTGTGGTTTGCAGTTTGAATTCTCCCCCATCATCACAAGCTTTACCACCTGGTATGTATTAAGCACTCCATTACTCTGAGAAATCATTGGTGTTCCAGCTGCTAGAATCAAATAATGAGGCACAATTTAGGAAATAAAAATCTTCTCCCATTCCACATAAACAAGTTAGGAGGATACTGTGGAAGTGCCACTGACTTGGGGGTCTGGGTTTTCTTTTGGTTATATCACAAATCGCCACTCTTTGTATTTCTGCATTTACAGTTGTAAGGGAAGGGTGTGGGATTGAATGACATTTAAGATTCCCTCCGGCTCTGAAGCCTATGATCTAGTGTTCAGCGTGATTCTAGGCTACTTTGGGCAGAAAGCAGCTCAGTCTTCATATTCATAAAAACAAACTTCCAGAATTGCAGCACCCCCTTTCCCGTCTTTTGGAATGTCTCTTTGCCCTAGGGTCACACAGTGCCCTTACCATGCTTTCTGGAAGCTCATGACTTTCCACTACAAAGTATGGATTCTCCCTCTCGCCAGGCCTCATAGGCTTACTATGTTCTAAAACGTACCTTGTTTGAAATATCTGTGTCTCCTCCTGATGTTATGCCCAGACCGTTTATTCCCCGAAGAAGACCACCAGAGTCCAGAGTCAAAGCTAAGCAGCAAGGATCTTTATTACAGGTTCGAACCTGGAACTCTCCCTCGCTCGCGAAACGAGATGGGCAGGAGAGCTCCCCCACTGAGCTCCGAGCAGTGTTATATAGTCTAAGAAAAGTGGGCATAGAGTTATTATACAAATCAGATATATGATTGGCTAGTGTTTGAACAAGGCGATTTGGCTAACTATGATTGGTTCCCGCCATTTCTGATATTTCGGTTCAACCTTTGAGGCGGGAGAGCAGGTTTATGGCAGCAAGAGTTTTATCTTACTTAAACACGTCTTGTGACCTTGCCTCAGAACTTACAAAATCTCTGGTATGTGCAAAACAAAATCTCTGGTACGTGCAGAAAAACAGGTACTTCACAGAACTTACGAAATCTCTGGTATGTGCAAAGATTAGAGAGCAGAACAAAAGGGTGTAGCGGGGAGGGGGTGGGTACACATCTATCTTTGTGTCCTTTCACTGACATCAACCTCACCCAAACTAACCTGTTTTCCAGCTCCTTTCCCCAGTCATACTCTCAGCCAGATAGTTTTTTAAGTGATGCAATCAAAAAAATGCCCTTATAATGATTAGATGTCTATCTTTAGTATGGGCTTAACCCAAAGGAATGGTAGTGATTTCAGTTGCTATTAATACAAATGACAAAGGGATAGTTTCTTGCACCTACAACCATTAGAGGCCCCAAATTATATACATAAGCGACTGCCTACATGTAAAGGCTACTTATCTACAGGTAATTCAATCCAAGAAACATATATCAAACACCAGACATGCACATTTTGTTGTTGTAGACTCTGGTGGCATGGAAGGTATGTTGCAAAGATAAATAAGACAGTTCTTTCCTCGAAGCAACTTAAAATTAATTTAGAGCTACAGAATCTTGATGGATTTTATCTTAATGGATAGCATTAGATTTTTTATTGCAGTAAAATATATATAACATGAAATTTACCATTTTAACCATTTTCAAATGCTTAAGTCAGTAGCATGTAAGTACATCCATTGGATATTTTTATCCATGAAAACGTATTCATTTGTTGAGAGTTGTAAGTTTGAGTGTATAATAATGAGTGTTATGGTCTTCACCTCAGAGAGCTCACCTTCTAGATGTGACTCAGCGAAACAAACATGATAGGTCAAGAATTTTATGGCAGTCTGACTACCTTCCTTCTTTCCTTCCTTCATTTCTTCTCTCTTTCCCTTCCTTCTATCCTCACTCTGTTCCTAAAATAATCTACAGCAGATTACAAACACATACAAATAACAGGGTGAAATTAATGGAAATGTGTCAGGGAAAGTAAAGGCAAGAAAGCAAGATAGATCCAGAAGTGAGTTAGTACAAAAAATGCGTGCCTTAGAGCCTTGTAAACATGTAAGAGCCGGCCTTCAAGTTTTATTCTAACCCTCCCAGAGCCAGCTTAGCAGGGAAATATGATCCGTTACAAGATTCACAGTGTCCTGCTGGTGACATAAAACAAAAACAGGTGCTCAAGAGCACAGCTTTTCTGGATACTGAGAGCAGAGGAAAAGTTCTCCTGTGGGTTGCAACTGAGAACATACTGCATTCATTCATGCAGTCTACACAGTAATGAATTGTTGTGGACTTTCTCTTATTAATTCCTTAAATACAGATTAATGGCATTGCCCAAAAGGCCATTTCAGTGAAAGTGGAGTGAATCCAGTGCTCAGTGTCTGTTAACTTGGACTAATCCAGTTTAGATTTTAGAGAGTCTAGATGTTATTGTATTGAATGTGTGCCTATGATATGAGAAAAGGAGGGAAGTATTGTTTAGGGCTACACTAGTTTGTGATGACGAAGCCTCATTGTCTACATATAAGAGACTGCCAAGTTCTGTTTCTGTAAATGGGAAGACCTAGTATGAAGTGCTTTTCCTAAAGTAGTATTAAGTGTAAGCTCAAAAGAGGAGAACCAGATTGCATGGCTTTTTGGTTCAGTGGAAATAATTATCCACATCTGTCATGAAGTTATTTCTTCCAATCTTGAGTCTCAATGAAAGTCACATTATGGTTTAGGTTCTACATGGACAGAAATGACCAGATTCTCTAGGAGTCTTAAAGATTAACTCATTTGTCATGAATTTTGGCTGTTGAGCATTTCTAGTGTGAGGAAATCCCTTATTTCGAGAGTCATGGTGGATGACAGGAACCACTGGAGAAGCTGTGAGTTGGAGGTGCTCTACCCCTTCCTTGTACCTGACTTGACTGAGTGTATATCCAGACTCTAAGTCTTAAGCAAGTGGTGTAGTGATGAAGGGACTGTGAGATTTGTTCCTCAGTGTTTCTCATGGTGGTTTACAACAGCGTCTATGGCTAGTGACAGCATCCAGGGGCAGCTGAGTAGAGTGGCCAGGGAGGTATTCAGCAGCAGCTTCCTATCTGACTATGTCTTTACCTTGGGTTTTGTGTGTTTTGTGAGCTCAATTTTCCAGCGTTCTCATTAGGCTTCTGAGTTACCCTATATTTTCCCAATAATTCTTTTTCTGCTGAAGGTAGTCAGGTTGCAATAAAGAATCTTGGTGATACAGCCCATAACTGATTCCTTCTCATGGAACTCAAAGCTAAGGAAAGGTTATTTTAGTCTTGTCCAATTTCTCCAGAAAATGATACAGGGGTAAGCTGCGACTCAAGTTTTAGTTATCAAATTAGCCATGTTTTCCATGCTCAGCCATAACACACAGGCCAAACCTTAACTGGTAATAGGGAAAGACACAGTTTAGATGGAATATTTCGTTAGCCAATAGGTCTTTAATTTAGGGAACTTACAAAAAATTGGATAGCCTTTACTCTGGATCTAACTTGAGAGGACCACATCTGTAGCGCTGATAAAGGTAAAACAAATGATCAGAAATCAGAGTCCACATAGAGAGTAGTTCTGGAACATCTCTTAAGGGTAGAAACTCTTTCTTCAGAGTATTATGGTGGGCTTGAGAGCTTGATCTTACTCATCAAGTAGAAAATCCTGGACTGAAAGGCAAGCATCCTAAGAATCATAACAGTCAGGTGGTTGGCTTTAACTTATGAAGATGAAAGAACAATCCCCTAAAATATGAACTTGGATCTGAATGTCTAAGTATTTACCTACTGCATTTATAAATATGCCTTATGGCTTCATAACTCAAATCTATGTCTCCATCTTCATACAGCCTTCTCCTCTGTGTGTCTCTGTTCTTTCCTCTTCCGTTTCTTATAAGGACTTTTGTCATTGGATTTAGGGCCCAACTTAGCAATCTAGGATGATTACATTTCCTTATTTGGATGCTTTTTCCAAATAAAGTGACACTTGTAGGTTCTAGGTAAACAGATTTTTGGGGGGCACCCACCATTCAACACACTATAGCACCATTTGGTCTGCCAGAGCCAGGCCTCTGTGTGAACACAGGACAGTGTCTGTGGGCATCTATGCTGACCTGAGAGCTGACTGAGCTAGTGTTGGTTGTTTGGGTTCAGTGGGGGTTCCTCCTTCTCTCCACAGTCCCCATTACTGGGAAGGTCAGGCTGAGGCAGAGCACTAGGAACATGATAGCTCATCCCACCTTTGCTCCCAGCGGAAGCTTTTCATTCGCAACTCTCTGCATGGCACAAAAGAAAAGAAAGTTCCTTATGTCCCCATTTTCTAAAGATTCCCATCCTTGCATTTATTTAAAGTATTAAAAATAATTTTCTAACTAACTCTTACTTCTATGGTTGCTTATTTTAGAGGTTCTCGTTTATCACATTTATGCATAGGAAAAATTTATTCAATAACTCGGGCATTTTAGATTAAATTACAAGCTACACAATTATTTGGCTTTACATTGTTTAAAAGCCCAATCTTTTTTTGACTCTTAAGTATGGTGTCATAAAAGGATTGGGCTTTTAAACAATGTGAAGCCAAATAATTGTGACTCTCTTTCCTTTCATTCTCAGGTCACATTTTCCCTTTCCCTTGGAACTAATTCTTGAAGAATGACATTGACTGTAACCTGTACCCACATTCATTTTTTTCCAGAGGAAATTGCAATATCTGATGTCTAAGTATTCAACATCAAGTGTTCCTTAAAATATCTTCTCAAGAGGCAGAAAAGGATGTAGAAATTACAGTCAGCTCTTGACTATAGACCACCCACATTCCCATTCTCTAAAAACTGTCAGGGGTAGGCTGAAGAAGGAAGAGGAATCAAAACTCACATCTACCAACTTTGCCACTTGTTAGGCCTCTGGAAGAAACATCTTGTGAGGAAAAGCCCGGAGTTATTGACTAACATGAATGTTTTACTGTGATCTGAACATTTTACTCTTTCTAAATTATTTGTATCTCATATGTCAGATGACAGGAAGCTGGGCTTCATTTTGATATTATAAGTTTGAAAATTCCTCAAAGACTGAAATGTGGGTATAATATGAAGGATATTAAAAATTATGAAAGTTTGCCCCTTATCTATTTCCTTGAATTCGTACTTTTCATTACATTTATTCCTTTTCTTTTTTAGTTTTTTTTAATTTTTTTTCAAGACAGGGTCTCACTCTGTCACCTAGGCTGGAATACAGTGAGATGATCTCAACTCACTGCAACCTTGACCTCCCTAGGCTGAGGTTATTCTCCCACCACAGCATCCTAAGTAACTCAAACTACAGCCACCATGTCTGGCTAATTTTTCTATTTTTTGCAGAGATGGGGTTTCGCCATGTTGCCCAGGCTGGTCTTGAACTCCTGAGCTCAAGTAAGTCACCCCCATCAGCCTCTCAAAGTGCTCGGGTTACAGGCATAGGCCACTGTGCCTGGCGTATTACTTTTCTTTTTATTCCAGAAGAGGATCATCTCCTGGCATGATGTGTGAGTCTGTGGGTGTGATGGTTAATACTAAGTGTCAACTTGAGTGGATTGAAAGATGCAAAGTACTGATCCTGGGTGTGTCTGTGAGGGTGTTGCCAAAGGAGATTAACATTTGAGTCAGTGGGCTGGGAGAGGCAGACCCACCTTTAATCTGGGTGGGCACCATCTAATCAGCTGCCAGCATGGCCAGAATATAAAGCAGGCAGAAAAACATGAAAAGGCTAGACTGGCCTAGCCTCCCAGCCTCCATCTTTCTTCCATGCTGGATGCTTCCTACCTTTGAACATCAGACTCTAGGTTCTTCAGCTTTGGGACTTGGATTGGCTTCCTTGCTCCTCAGCTTGCAGATGGCCTATTGTGGGACCTCGTGATTGTGTGAGTTAATACTTAATAAACATATATATATATACTATCAGCTCTATCCCTCTAGAGAACCCTAATACAGTGGGGATAACACTGATGAGTCACGAAAGAAATGAAAATGCTTCTTAAAATTTGTGTTTAAGAATTTGTATTAACTCTTTTACAGAACCTTATTTTTCAATATGGAAGTGTGTTTATTTTATATGATAGTTAAGCTGACAAACCCTCAACTGTTCTTCATCAATAGTGCTGGAAAGTAATTACATTCAGTTCATATTACTAGGAAATCCTGTCTCTTTGTTTTTTTTGTTTTGTTTTGTTTGTTTGTTTGTTTTTTAAGACTTCATCACTTAGGGAAAAGATTCAATCCCAACTTAGTGAATTGCACACCTACTATGGCAGGACTGTAATAATTGAAGCTTTATCATGAGAAAGCATTCATGCTTCAGACATTATTGTTTCTAGAATGTACATTGTGCTACATGCCAAGAAAATCCAGAAATAGCTATTCAATAAGAATATTTCATATCATGTTCAGGGAGCTTCCTTATTAATGTTTGCATTCATCTTATTTAAAAATAAGTTGCAAGCTTGATTTCAAGGGTTATTTCACTTTTACATAAGTATAGAATCCATTGTCCAGGCCCAAGATAAATTGTTTTCTGATTTTCTTTTTTATCAGAATTTGATGCTCTGGCTGACTAATTTCTTTAAGAGATAGTGTTCATCAACATTGTCATCTTACTTCGTATTTTTCACATAGAAATGTTTACTTCTTCTCTACAAATTGTTCTCTGTGCCCAGATTTCAGTAAATGGCCATTGGTTTATTGGTTAAAAGTTAGTCATTCACCACCCTATATATTTATGAAGGGGATAAATAATTTTTAAAACAACATGTTTTTGCTTTTTTAAAAAAGATGCTTCCTGGTGATTATGTGCCAGGTTTTGTCTTTCAAAGACATTTAAGGTGGTACCAGGAACATAAATGCGGTCAAAATTCTACCTCTGAGTCAGAAACCTTCCAATGAATCCCTTTTTCCTTAATGTAGTCAGAGTTGCTTCTGTTGCTTCAGACAAAAACAACAGTCTCATGTTCCTTCCAGTCTTACAGCGTTTATACTCTAGTGGAGAATATGGATAATTAAAGAAATATAGTAAGATACACTGTGGGTTCAATTTTGAAGCCCACGGTTTCTCTTCCACAGAAATTTACATTCTCTTCTCTAAAGACAGAGAGAGGCAAAATCTGCAGTGCCAGAAAACCTTGAGGCAGACTTTAAGACTGTCCCCAAATCCTGAGACTCAGTGTAGAAACCATGGATCAGGTCTAAAGTCCCATCTGATTCTTGGTTTCCATCAGCTTCCTTCCTGCATGTTCTACCACCTGAGACAGGGCACCCCATACTGGGTCAGCTGTGACTTTGAGGAAGTCCTTCTTTATGTTGAGCTGAAATTTGTCTTCCTGAACTTCCTCTTCTTGGTTCTAGTTTTATCCTTTGTAGACTGAACAAGTCTAACATGTGTTTCTTCTTCATTCAACAAAGCTTGCTGGGTGTCTGCTCCAGGTCAGACACTGTGCCAGATTGTGCCTAATGGGCTGCATTTTCCACGGGGTTGGGAGGGGAATACTGACATTAGCCAGTCTATTTTTTTCTTTTTCTTTTTTTTTTTTTTTTGAGACAGAGTCTTGCTCTGTCACCCAGGCTGGAGTGCAATGGTGCCATCTCAGCTCACTGCAACCTCCGCCTCCTGGGTTCAAGCAATTCTCCTGCCTCAGCCTCCCGAGTAGCTGGGATTACAGGCACCTGCACCACACCTGGCTAATTTTTGTATTTTAGTAGAGACAGGGTTTCACCATGTTGGCTAGGCTGGTCTCGAACTCCTGACCTTGTGATCTGCCTGCCTTGGCCTCCCAAAGGATTTCAGGTGTGAGCCACCCTGGCCAGCCAGTCTTTAGAAAGGAAACAAGAGCTAAGAAGGCAGAGAGCCGTGGAAGCATGCACCGGTGGACTAGACCTGTACCTCACCTGGGAGCCAGGGAAACGTTTCTCTAATAAGTGATGTTTAACCTGAGCTCCCAAGGATGAGTGGGAATTATCTAGGCAAAAGGAGAGGAGGGGAGAGTCTTCCAGCAGGGGAGAAAGTGCCACGGCCCTGGGGCAGGAAGGAGCAGGATGTGTTCAATGAACTAAAAGAAAGCCAGTTTCACTGAGGTACAAAAGCAAAGTGGAGAGACATGGGAGATGAGGCTGGAGAACAAGGTGGTGATTCTCTCATACTGGCCCTTGTGTACCATGGTCAGGGCTTTTGAATGTCATTCATTTGTTCATTCATGAATTCATCCAGTCATTCAACTGATGTTTGTTGAGATCCCTCGATGTTCTGGGTACTCTTACACATGCTTGGGATAAAGGAGGGAACAAAATGGACAAGATTCTTGCCCTAAGGAAACTTACATTCAGGTTGGGGGAGAAAGACAAACAAAATGTGTACTGTGTCAGAAAGTCATAGGTACTACAGAGAAAACAGGGAAGGAAACGGAAGTGTGGGGGTTGAGGTTTTATCTTAAGGGTAATGTGAGTGGCCCCCAAGAGTTGTGCAATAGGATAATGCTGCCATGGACAGCCAGGGAAATGCGTTAAGTGGGACTATGACTGGATGGAGATTGTGCTTTAGCTGCTGAGTGGAGAATGGATCAGAGACAGGCTGAGTAGGAGGCAACTATTCAGGTGAAAGATAAAGTGAGCTGAAATTAGGATCATGCCAATGGGGCATGGGGACAAGGGGACTGATATGGTGACATTTAGGAGGTAAATATTTCTTGTCTGGCTTGGCTAACCAGGAAATAAACATTCCTACTCATTTAAGGGCCTATATGTTTCCATTGAAAGTCTGAAAAGAACTACACCAAAACTGACTTATTTTGTGAATAAAAATATTTGTGTACATAAATATTTATTTTCATAATTGCTGTTGGGGTTCCAAATATCAAAAAATATACCAGGAATAAAAGTTGGCTTCACTGGCCCCATGTAGATATATAAATAAACATGAAGTTTCCAGGGCAAGGTCATGATTTATGGATGGATACTTCTAAATCTGGTCTAGATGTTTTTATTACTTGCCTAGGGGAAGAGGCTGAGAAAAACTGAATGTTAGTGCTTGAGCTGTAGCATCATCATTTATTCTTGCTCTATTTTAGGCTTATTTACAGGCCCAGGTGGGGAATTTCTGCCTGATGCTGGTAGCATGTTGGCATTGGTGATGGCACCTCAGGCCAAGTCTGGGGAGCAGTTGGGGGGTCAGAGCATCTGAAAACATCACTGCCTCTGAGTTTTCTAAGGTGAAAAAATAAACAGTGGAGCCAGGGTAGGTAGGCAAAGCAAAAATGAGCCCTTTAGCACTCACAGCAATTCCAACTTTTCTTTTTGTCCTGTCTCAAATACTTCTTGAGTGGTCAGAGGCACACTGCCTTTGGTCTGCAGTGAATTCTCATCTTACATCAAATTTCATGTATTTGCACTTGGACTCCATTATGTGCAAGCAGGAAGAATAAAGAATACCAATCTCAGCAGGGCGCAGTGGCTCACGCCTGTAATCCCAGCATTCTAGGAGGCAGAGGTGGGCGAATCACCTCAGGTCAGGAATTTGAGACCAGTCTGGCCAACATGGTGAAACCTCGTCTCTACTAAAAATACAAAACTTAGCTGGCACCTGTAATCCCAGCTACTTGGGAGGCTGAGGGACTAGAACTGCTTGAACCATGGAGGTGGGAAGGAGCTTGGTCTATTAGAGAAAGAGACAGGTGTCCTATGGTGAGTGAGGGGAGAGCAGAAAAATGCAGGTGTGAAACAAAGCAGGATCCAGGTTTTGTGGGTCCTGCAAACCATGGTAAGACATTTGAATTTTATTCCAGTAACCACAGGAAGACACTGGAAAGGTTTACACAGGAAAATGACAGGATGTAATTTACATGTTAAAAAAAAAATCTTGTTGTGTAGACAATGGATTATAAAGAGGTAGACAGGGGAGAGCACCTAGGATGCAGTTCCCACAGTTCAGGATAGAGAGCAAGCTGTCTTGGACCAGGGTAACAGAAGCAGTTGTGGCCAGGCATCCAATTCAGGACAGGAGTTGTAGGAGAAGCCTTACTGGTGCACTAGATGTGGGTGCTGACGACAAGAACAAAATCGATGATGCATCTGTGGTACTTGGCCTGAGCCACCAGGTAGATGGGGAGTTGTGAAGTGATAGGGGGAAGACTGGAGGAGGAACAGGTTTGGGGGGAATCAGGAGTTCTGTTTTGGACACATTAGGTTTGAGAGGTTTATTGGACATTCACATGGTGACGTTGAGCAGGCGGAGAGAGGTCTGGCTGGGGATGCCAACGTGTGAGTCATGGGCATGAAGCTGGTGTTGAAAGCAGTGAGAGTGAATATAAATTAAAAGGAGAAGCAAACTAAGTACAGAGCGGGGGGACCGCAGGGAGTTGTTATGGGAGAGAAAGAAGATCCTACACAAGATCCAGGCAGGAGCGGCCTGTGAGGCGCGGGAACACCACATGGTGGTTCCACAAACCTCAGGAAAAGCAGTGTTTCCAAAGGAGGGTGTGGCCAGCTGAGCCAGGCTGCTGAGAGGTCAGGCAGTGAGGGGCAAGAACCCAGAACGAGATGCAGATAAGATGTCGGGGCTGGGGAAGGTCACAATGCCGCCTCAGCAGGAAGAAATGGGACCTGTTGAAGGAGGCAGGGATGTCACTCCTGACTATATCTTCCTACTTCTAGAGTTAATTTTTTTTTTCTGTTGGCCAATAAATTGTTTGTTGTTTTATTTTATTTTTTTCAGACCAGCTGTTTTTGTTGGTACCACATGAAAAGGAGTTTTCCAGTCACCCATTTCCCATATCAACGGTGAGCTGTTAACATAGTTGGCATAGGTTTCTTCACTAGCTGATTTAATCATTTTAACATAACTGACTTTTGACTTGAATTCATTCACTTCATTCCTCTTGTACACACTTCTTATCACTGTGTTTTTGTGGATAACTCCTCAAAGATTTTGTCAAATTAAACCCTTTTCTCAGTTATCATCAGACATACTCTGTTGTCTTTGCAGTCAGACATGCTTGGGTTGGAATCCTGGCCTCATCATTTGCTAGCTGTGTAACCTTGGCCATTTTGTGTAACCCATCTGTGCCTCCATTAACTCATCAATAAAAATGGGGTACAAGTTCAAATCCTCCCCCACTAGGGTTTCTTTGTAAATGAGACAATCTCCACAATGCTTAACCCAGTGCTTAGCACACAGTAGAATAAATGATACTGGTTATAGCTGCAACTACACAGAAATCTATAATAGATTTCAAAAAATGCACTCGCTGAAAATTTGAACCAGGATTCTCCAAGACTGGCAGTAAGCAAAGAGTATCTAAGAGATAGACATCTTGAGGTCTGACGCCGAGGGCGAGGTTCATCCTCACCTCGAACATCTTGCAATAATGACTGCAGCTCCACATTATCCCCCAAGTGACAGGACGGTCTCCATTGTCAATTGTCAATATCAGAGGACCAGGGCTTGATTTTATAAAGGAGGCAACTGGGTTTTCTTTAGAGATGCAAATGGAAACGTTAGGTTTGGCATGTTCCAGGGATTTCATTTGCTCAACTGAAAAGAGCATTTCATCACCCTAAGCACAGCTCTCAGAGTTACATTCAGGAGGGAGGAATGTAACCTGACTGCTTTGTTCTCAGGCATTCATCTCATTCTGAACCACGGGATGCTGGGCCAAATCAATGCCTTTGGTCTTGTTATTAGTTGGTCTTGTGCTTCGCAGAGAAATTTTGGCGCCCTGAGTTGACATCTTTGCTGGAGACTGACAGCTGGAATGAGATGTTCAAGTGAAGAACATGAAGAGAAACACATCTCTTTAAAGTAAAAATAGACCTTGTTACTGGATCAAGTTATAGAGGAGTAGAGGTGGAAGAATTTTTGAATTTCCTTCCTTGGAGGAAATCTTCACCTAGTGTTCATAACTCAAATAGGACTTAATCTGTAAGCAAGTAGCTTAAAGGTGGTCTCAAGTCCACACGTAGAGATAGGTTTTGGATTTCCTTATGGTAACTCCAAACAGGAACACTATCAGGGGTAATTATGGGCTAATAGAAGGTGCCCCAGGTTATCGCGATTAACCTGGTTTCTCTTCCCATCATCTTGAGTTTGCCTCCATGGGAGGCATGGCACATGGCTTTGCTGGTGCCTGTTTTACCACACAGCTGAACATGTGAGCTGAACTAAGTCTGTCAGGATCCCTGTTTACCCCTGTTCACTTCCTGCAAGTCAGCCAGTCATGGACAGAACCTGGATTGGTGGAAAATATCTCACTTTAACCAAAACTCCTATTTAGGTTGGTTTTGGGGCCTAACCTTATTAACTTCTTGGATCTTCATTGTTAAAATTAACGTCTTTATTTATAATTTTGTTCTTCTAATGATTAAAGCATGTAAGAAAAAGGGAAAACTTTCAGTTCATTGTAATCAAGATAGCATACAAGTTGGAATTACTTGCTATATATTATAGTCTCTACATTATTCCACCTGGTCATAATTTCCCCTCAAGAATATTTCTTTGGATGAATTAAAAAGTAATATAATAATTTTGCTTTGGAATGTTGGAAATAAAAATATAAGAGAAAGGTAAATTAAAATAGCTAATGATTCCATTGAAGAAAATAATGTCCATTTTCAGGACAGATGGCATGTGCCAACTTCATTATCAGTAAAATATTTCACAGTATTCTGCTAATGTGGGAATCTTATAGTGTTGACAGGTAAGGACATTGAAAAAAAATAGTAATTTTAATCTTTTAAGGCCATGATTTGGTTTTAAAATATTGTCATTCAGGAGCCAGAGTGTTTTCATTTAATGAATATACAGTGTGATTTTTTTTTTTTTTTTTTCTGAGACAGAGTCTCGCTGTGTCGCCCAGGCGGCTGGAGTGCAGTGGCACAATCTCGGCTCACTGCAACCTCCGCCTCCTGGGTTCAAGCAGTTCTCTGCCTCAGCCTCCTGAGTAGCTGGGATTACAGGCGGGTACCACCACGCCTGGCTAATTTTTGTATTTTTAGTAGAGACAGGGTTTCACCATGTTGGTCAGGCTGGTCTCAAACTCCTGACCTTGTGATCCACCTGCCTCAGCCTCCCAAAATGCTGGGATTACAGGCATGAGCCACTGTGCCTGGCTGCAGAGTGATGTTAAAAAAGCTAATTTGATTGAATTTTTTAAAACAAATGCTCATAAAGCCTGGAGACAATATCTGAGATATATTCATGCTCAGTGGAGTTTTCTCCTTTTCTTAAATGAATTTTAAGATAAAAGATCAAAGATGGTTACAATTAGTTCTAAAGTAAAGAAAACCATTTTCTTGAAATGCTCAAAGAAGCTGTCACCATGAATGAACTAGTGAAGTAGAAAGGCCAAGCTGAGAAGACGACAGCAAATGTGGACTGCTGCAGTGAAGCTGGGTCAATCATTTTAGGAAGAAGAGACACAAATCATACGAAGGTGCCAGAAAGCAGATGCTACTGCAGTGGCGTTAGAAATAGATGGGAATTACGCTGTAGCCAGAAGAAGATACTCTACTTTGTCATGATAATGGAAATAATGAAAATTGCATTAGTACATAAAAGTCTATTTCTTTACAATGTCAAAAGTCAAGGAAAAGAGATGATGTTACAGAAACATTACAGACCAAAGGAAGCCATTCAACCAACTACAAGGGAAATTGTTGGAAGGGTGTTTTTACCAAACACACACACGCACACACACAAAACAACAACAACAACAACAAAAAACCAAAAAGCACCTCTCTAACCCAAGAGTAGGAGGCGGTGGCCCTATAATGCTCCTGCTAGAGGGTTGTAAAGAGACTCTGGTGTACTTCTCAGGACAGGTAGGGACAGCTGTCGCTTTTAAAATTTCAAAGCTGCAATGATCTTGACCTCTTGCTCGATGATTTTCATCTCCCCACATCCTTACCGCTTGACTGAGTGGTTCATGTGGCTCAGGAGGAAAATAGACACTCCTTCACCTTACAGTGAAGTTTGGTTTTCATTCAGTGGCAGCCGAATTTTTTTCTAAGGGCAGCAGCCTCACAAGTGATGCTGACCTGATACAGGCCATTGGCGAATATAGTGAGTGGCAGCTAGTGCACGTCTAGGGATGAGAAATCCCCATGGAAGCAGTGGGCTCTCAACCCCGGCTTCGGCAGTTACAGATGGACAGTTGCAGCTCTAGCGGCATGTCTGGTTTGGGGAGTCACATGGGCAAGGCCAGTGCCAACGACCCCTCTGACACTTGTGTGTAGAGTAGGAATAGCAGCGGGACAATTCCCCACCTGCAAATTTTCCTAGAAGGACTCAATCCAGAAGGACAAAAGCAATTCACCGTGGGCATGAACCACATGTTTTTTCTTTCTTCTTTCTTTGGGATTATACTTAAAAGTTGGTTGGCAACAGGGATCCTCTTAAGGACCTCTTATCCAAGTGCCTGAGAAGCTGCTCTGGGCCGCTTAGTGGGAAGGATCTACATTCTGCTCTCTGATCTTCATTTCTAGTGATCACAGAGCAGCCTTCCTAACTAAGGACTTACACACTATTGTGTTATCCGCAGAATTTTGCCAGTAGTGGATAAGGCTTTTGCTTCTCAAGGCTAAACATCTCTCTTTCTAGCTAAGCCATCTTCACACATGCCATGAAATGACTGGACTTGAGATTTGTCAACAAAATGATCTCCAATTCCTCTAGCTTTCAAATTCTGTGTCTAAACTTGTGACTAAAATGAAATGAATTTCATGTTGTTTGGAAATCATGACTGTGAATTGAAAAGCGAATAAAAAGTGAAGTCTTAGTCTTCAACTAAGGATACCAAATTCCCCACGTTGAGTTATCCTCTATCCCTGACAATTTTCCTTTTAATTAAAACGCAGCCTGATAAGCAGAATCTTGGGGAACATAAAGCAGTTATGTGATTCACTCAACCATTTGTATGCAAGTGTGACCTATTTAGCGTTTAAAATCCTATTTAATGCCAAAAACCACATTAGAGAATTCAAACAAAAGCTCACAGGGAGTCCCATAATGACACTGTTTTGATTATTCCAGTGATTAGCTCATTTCCTCTCTCTTTAGTAATTTCATTTAGAATAGTAGTCATTTTAAGAGCAAGTAGATTTTCTTATTGCTTTACTAGTTTGCTGTGAAACTGGCAAGTGGCCAACCATCTGTGAAACTGCAATTATTACTGTTACTTAAAATTTATCAAACCTCTTCAGGTGCTATGGAAGTAATTCTCCCTGCCTATAAAGAGAAGGCCAAGAAAAGCATTAACGAGATCCAACTTTGCACAAGAACAGACATTATCGCCCCATGTTTCAACCTACTAGCCCAAAGTTCCAGAACTGGTATTTGTGGACCCTGCTGGGAAAAAGTTGAGTGAATGATGGTTTTGATCGACTGCCATAGTCATCTACTCTTCAGTGCCTGGGAATCTATTTCTTCCTCTCATGAGAGCTATGCATTCATTTATGCAGGCGTTTATTTGTCATCAGCATTTCTTGAAAGGGATGGGTGTGTAGGCTTCTACTGTAATTTATGAATAATTTTAAATAATTCCAGCAGTACTGCCTCTTTTAGGGTCACCTGTTTCTTTCTTGCTTTTTTACATTTTTACACATTTAGCAATGAAACAGTGGGGAAGATGCTTGAGATACCACCACTGGAACTCCTCTCATTGCTCTACCAACCCTGGCCATAGATGATTCAAAGAAGGAGGTCTGAACAGTCAGGCTGAGGCCAGCGTGCTGCCCTCCAGCACTAAGAATCTACAAACACCCTTACCATTGTGAGCAGGTGGTTGCCTCCAGCCCGCTGTTCTGCTGCAGACAGTGGCAGCTAGTGTCAGGAAGATGCAGCAATCCGCCATGCTGCTGGCCTCCCAGGGGGAGGGCAGGACCAGTGCATTTCTTAAAGCCAGTGACCACACAGGCAGGTTCATCTGGGATGGACCAGGTCTACACCTGTTGTCCAGGCATCATTATTAAGTGCCTACTTTCACTTTTGAAAGTGTCAACCGTTGGATAATGAATTGCATACTCAGCTTACTTAATGTCCCCTTGTAGCTCTGTCATCTATTATGTGACCTAACATTTACATTTTTAACCTATACCAGCAGTATGAGGCAGTGAGTTCAGGAAGATTATTCTCCATTGTGTAAAGTAATATTTACCTTTATCTGTCCTGAAATTATTCTTCAAGCGTTATGGGATTGGTCCCAGCTCTAATGCTGAGGCTCAGTGGACAAGCTCATTTGCATGCTTTTACAGATTTTAGTTTTGTCCACACCAGGCCTTTGTCCATCCAGATGGATGGCCCTAGTCTTAGAGCCTATTCGCAGAGACCTCCACCCTGATCATTAGCTTTCCTTGTTAATCAGGCTGCAGTGGTGTTTGGAGGCAACTTGTCTGGCTGTCTGAAAAGTGATGCACAGTGGTTTGTCCTTTCAGGCACTGATGAAAGACCATCTGGTAGGGGAGGGGCTTTTCAGCTGTATTACAATGTTTTTGAATTAAATGTTTTTTCTTTTCCTTTTTTTTTTTTTTTTTTTTTACCACATAGACAATGAAAGGACCTGCCTAGCAGGTGGCTCACAGTGAACCCTCTGTTTATGCTTGCAGAAAAAAGAAAGACAGAAAAATAAACAAAAGAAAAAGAGAAGAAATCAAGGAAAAAAGGAAGAAAAGAAGGAAAAAAGAAAGATCAGTGTATATACTAAGAAGGAATATTATAAATTCAAAACACTATTTGCAGGAGAAAACAAAACAAAACTTTGCTTTGCTATTTCATACCTTGGGCCTGAATTTGAAGGGCCAAATATTGTAAGCGATTGTAAAAAATTCCCTAGAAGGGTGCATTTAAGTGGACATGGTGATTTCTTCCTTTCCAAGACGCAGGAATTTTACAGAAAAACAAAGTACTCAAGAGTAATAGAAGAAGAAAGGAACATTTTGTAATAGAATTCTTACCCTTGTAGTTTATATTTATGGTTTAGAAGCTTGATTCCTGTAAAACAAGATGTATGAGTGTCTTCCATGTGCAAGGTATTTTGCTGGGCACTGAAAATATATAAACTGGATCTAATTTCAGCTCCTGTTATTTTAGACATTACGATTTGTTTTCTTGTGGAACATCAAGACAATAAATTACAGCCTTCCTGCTGAATTTTACTTGTTTCTATTTTTCTCTCATGCTAATAGTCATGAGAATCACTCAAGTGCTTCCTTATCTTACTATTGCAAGAACTTTCAAGTTCTTTAGAAAACCCAGTTCTTTCTCTTAAGAAAACAAATCTTAATTCATTGGGGAAACATGACATACATTTATTGTATATACGATCTGAGCCCCCATCAATTGGAATTGCTGGACATTTGGACAGAGGCTAGGCTGAAGTTCAACTTTATTTCGTCTTTGATCGAAGAGCTTACTAAATGGAAGTAAACAATACTTTAGAGAAAGATTTACATTTTTTCAAGGAAAAAACTTATTTAAACTGAGTGTCACATTTCTCAAGCAAATTATTTATGTTAAGTACATGCTATTCCAACTATTTATAAAAGCAGCTCATGATGGATCTCAACCTGAGAGCACTTTATAAAGCACTTAGTGTGCTACAATTCCTTTTTTCCTGAAAAATGAATGTTTTCTTTAAATATCAATCTTAATATATAACTCAGACACACAGTCTTCTTGGCTTATTTAATTTTTGAGGTCTGATTGCAAAAATTGACAAGAACATGTAAATGTATTTACAATCTAGGTACTTATGGGGTTGCAAAGTGACAGCAGTTAGTGGAGGAGGGATGATTATAAGATGCTGTGTAAGTTCTGAGCAGAAATATGAGCAATCTCTGCTTCATAAACATTGCACTGGAAGAATGCTCATCCGTTAAGTCTGTTGTGTGCCAAGGCCAGCATACACAGAACTTTCTTCTTTTTGAGGAACCGTTTCTTGGGGGTAAATTTATATTGTCTTCCATGTGTTTTAAATGTGGGCTTGAAGCCCCAGAGAGTTCTTATGTACCCAGGTAAATAATTAACTTTGCAAACTATGAACATGTTTAATTTGGCTTTTGAAACGATAGTTCTGAGACCAATTGTGCCCTTCCTAATTTGGAAATATTTTCTTTCTGGTTTTTATTTTGACATGTACCCAGCCATCTACTTTTGTTGCTATTTCTAGCATCCCAAGGGAGCTGCTTCCATGGTTGTCATAGTGCAGACAAACACAAAAGAAAACCAAGAATTCGGTGCTTTCATAAAGCATTTATTTTTATTTGAAAACATTATACAGGCATTACATTGCCACAGCCAGTCCATAGGGGAGCATGCAAATATCAAAAATGGACAGTTTGTTGAACTTATCGGTGTAAATTTTTTTTGGTTCATATTTTCCATCTGCAGTGTTGTCAGAATTAGTGTGCTTTGTTATGTGGCTTAACAATAGAATCCTACCCATGGGGTAAAATCTGTACTGGTAGCTAGCTGGGGACTACTAAATAGTTATAAATCAAAAAGAAACCCAAAACAAACAATACTACACGCTTGTCAAAAGGTTAATAGCACAAGTTAGCAATATCTAAACTAAACATTGAAACAATTTCATGGGACATGGTGGTGCAAATTTTTCCATTGCTTGGTCACCTGGTCATGTATTTGAGAGCCTGTAGATGTGGGAAGGTCTGACCAAGGCAAGCGCTGTCCCCAGTGCAAGTTTTCATTGAGGAAGTGAGAACCACCATTTAATCTCTAGCAGGGTTTAGGAGAATTGTAGTTTGCTTTTACCCGATCAAATTTTGCACAAATTGCTAAAGTCTTATTCATTGAGGAGAGATTGATTGTGGACTTAAAAACTGAAATTTTTGCTGGTGTCTACTGAGGTTATGAAATCTCAGAAACTAAAACAGCTAAAGTTAATGTTGTCCTACTCCCATTTCCCACCCCATTCCCAAAGGATCAATGTTTTTTACACAGAAAAAGAATTTGTTCTTTGTAATTTTTTTTTTTTTTTTTTCCTGAAGGGTCAGTCTGGAACTCCTGATCTTGAACAATTCAATATATTATCAACCTTTCTAAATGGAGACAAACCAACACATTGAGGTCACCCAGGGACATGAAAGTCTCAGTACAAGGACACTGAATGATAAAGGGTATACAGCGAATTCATTTTAACATTCACACTTGGTTTCCATACAATGGAGTCAATTAAAATATCCTATAAAATAATTCAGATGGCAACCTTTAGCCATCTGTTGATTGCAAACTTTTTGGAAATTTATGTTTTTAAAAAACTTCAGTCTACTGAGTGGACTTGGAAATAATTTCATCCACTTGCTTCTCATAAGACTTAACTAAGTGTCTACAAATCAATGTCATAAAAATGAATCAAAGACGAAAACATCTGGCTTAAAATAAATACTAAAAATGCAATAAATCAAGCAAATTATTCAAACCAAAGGAATGTAAACACAAAAATAAAACCACAGTCTTTAAAGGTCTTCGGATCTGAATGGACAAAATATTCAGAGAAAGGTATTTAATTGGTTGAAAGGTAGCAGAGAGATGATGTTGGCACAGTTGTTTTGATTTGATAGAGCTTTAACGCTGATACTTTCCCCACGGAAAATAAAACATGTTTCCTAGGGGGCTGAACTGAGATGACCATTACATCTGAATATCAGAGAAGAGAATTTTTCTTCTCCATCTCCAAGGGTAAGTCCACTCACCCAGTGTAGAAGGCAGGCAAAAAGGCAATGTGGGTGCTGACAGACAGTGTGGGATGCTTTTGCCTGCCAGATTTAGGCCTTGTACAGGCACTCTGGGATCAGTCCTTCTACTGTAGTCTGTCCTTTTACTTTCCAGAGACCCCACTGGTGTTTTGCTTTGCTTGCTTGTGTAACATACATTGATTTAAATTGCCCAATGTCTCATAAACATGTATTTTTCCCCTATAAACCCTGTAACTCCATTGAGGATCTTTTTGAATGGTATTGAAGTCAGCCAAACTAAAAGAGTACGTTACATACTGACACATAGACTCTTTTCTAAATAATAGAAGTCTGTGGTGTTTCTTAATTTCCTGTGTTTGAAAAAAGGGCTATTTTAAGGGTAACAGATTAGACTAGTGACATATCATTCATAGTCTTATCAGGATCCTGCAGTATTCTCTGTGTCCATAAGAATGTTGTGTCAATATACCTGTTATTGAATGGATGCCAAATATGACCAAAATGCCAGACTTTTTCAATGATGACTTCGTTACCACTGCAAAGTGGCCAGATCAATTAAGCCATTTTCAAAGACTGCTCCACATCAGCACCTTGACTTTGTTAGGAGGTGGCACAACCAATGATTTTCCACAATAAAGGTAATTTCCATGCTGGTGTATTTTTAAAAAGGTGTCACAGAATTAAAAGGGCAGAGAACCATGGCTTTTTCCAGCGCCTTGATTAATTTCCATATTATCACTAAGGAAATCTAGAAAAAAAAGAAAAGATAGTTTTTGAAGAGAGGCTACAGGGAGGGGCAGAAAGATTTTATAATTATATATTGCCCTAAACACAAATGATATTATTTCTGGGGGCTCCCAAAAGCCACAGAAATGGAACAGTCCTTATCTTGTTATTACAGGGACTTGATTAGCAGAATCATGTGGCACAACAGAAAGGCAATGGCCTGGAGTAATCAGAGATCAAAATATAAAAAGGCTAAAATGTTTCTTTTATATCTATTCCTAGAATAGAGAATTATGTGGTCAGTTGCCCCTCCCTACAAAGGTCACAGCACAAAATACTTATTGAGCAGGCAATCCAACAGGTAACAGAGGAAACCATGAGCCACCAGGTCCCTAGGATAAGGAAATTTCTCAGGGGTGGAGCTCCTGTGGCATGCATCACTCATATAGTCTGTGCAAAAAAATAAAGTATGACTCTTAAAAAGTGAATTGCCATAGAAAAGTGGGGTTTATGTTGACTACATGTGGGTCTGGCAATAGTTTCCATCAGGAGTACAAAACATCCTCCTGAAAGTTGGTGTGATAACAGTAACAATAATAATAATACAAATCATAATAACAATAATACTTGCTTTTGATTCAAAGGTTTTCACAGTAATGAACGCAGGGGAGTTGTGATCAGGATACACATTAGCTAGGCATCTTTCCGAGTCAGGTGGATTAGAGCCTGTGTCTCCAGTGATGTTGAGCTTGCTCCTTTCACAAGCTTTCAGAGGATTTGCTACCTTGCAGTCCACCTGTGTAAACTGCACCTAGTAAATACCTTTCTCTATGTACAATACAGAGATGATGGGCAAAAACATGGCCAATGAGTTGGCCTCAGTGGGCAGGGCGGGCCTCACCCTAGGCCACACGAACATGAGGCTCCTCTTCGGTCTCCTGGCCCAGGCTGGTGTAGGTGACTGAGGGTTCCACCTGAGCTGTGGTCGGTAAGTCCACAACAGGTCCTGAAGGATTGCGGAACTGCTTATACACTCGGGGGTCCTGGGCTATGTAGGTGGAGGTGGAGGAGTAGAGCACCAGCCCAATGAGGATGGTGAAGAAAGACAGGAGATAAAGTCCTGAAAACTAAAAAAAACACAACAGTAAAGTCATTTGACAGCCAGGGCAGAACCACTGACACATTAACGAGGCACAGAGAGATGTGAGCAGAGCTGCTTCCTCTCAGAACAGGCAGTGTGATGAGTTGGCCAATACCCTTGATGGAGAATGAATTTTCTCATCCTAAACTGGCTTGGTCCCATTGATTTCCCCTTATCTTTCCTAGACCCTGTGGCTAACACAGAGGAACACTTCGCTAATGGTCTCTAAAGTGCCAATCTGAGGATCTGGTATGGTGCGAGAACTAGTTAAGCACAACTTAAAATGCATCAAGTTAAAAGCAAAAAATCTCCAATATCACTCAATAAAAAGTTGGTTGTTTGTGGCTTCATTAAACTTAGAGAAATACAGATATCCCCTTTAGGGTTGTAATGAAGCCATAAACAATGAATGGCTCACTGACAGCTGCATCAGGGCACTCTCGTTACACCTTAATCCAATTCAGACACTATTTGTCTTCCTAGTAGGAATTGTTATTGACTTTGGTAAATATCTTTGCAAGATTAGATTATCCTCGGACAGAAAGAAATAGTATAACATTCCATTCCTGACCCACTGATCTATAAACAAAACCAAACAGGGCTGTATATACAACATTCTGCTTCCTAATCTACTTGCTTGACAATTCAGAGAGTTTGCGGGGAGAGGGAGAGAAAATACTGGTTTATACAAGTCGCAAGAATTTACGTATGTTTGTGGAAACTTATGACTTCTGGACCTTCTTGAGTAGTTACACTGGAAGTAGTTACTTCAGTAGTTACTGGGGAAAGAGTATGGTAACAATGTGAGTATTGCCATTTCTTGTGTTTCATTCATTCATTCATTCATTCACTCCTTCATTAAATGAATAGTTTCTTATATGCCTTCTCTATATCAGACACTGAACTATGTACTGGGGAAAGAGAAATGAAAAATATGTTGATCCCTACCATTTAGGACTTAATTGTCTCAGTGGCCAAACAGGTACAGATAGACAAAAACAACACAATGCACTTACAGCATGCCAAATCTCATTTCAGTCAATAGCTAATAACCCAGTCTTGACCACATCCTGTGTCCATGGGGAAAAAGGCATCAATTTTATTGTCCTTTTTAATGCTAATACTGAAAGAACTAAAAACTGCTAAAAAGACAAAAATTAATTGGAAGTTGGAAGAAAGGAAGACAGGAAAATGGCCCAGAGATCCTATGAAGTAAGTTACAAGGCTATAATAAAAAGCTAAAAGATGGCTCTAACTGTAGTTCAATAATAGGAAAGGGAGTCTTGAAAATGGCTCATAAAAAAAGGTGTCCCTGCAACTAAACGTCCCTGCTACAGTGTTGTTTTCTTTCTTTCTTTTTGCAGCAGCAAGGGAGCTAAGGCTAAAGATGCTTTTCTGATTTTCTTTCTAGAGCACTCCACACCCTGTCCCTCAATTCCTTTATTTTTCACATTGAAACCATATGATAACCCTACTTTAGATGGATTTATGTACTAGACTCAGCTTGTAACAGCTTCATTTAATTAACTTGACATAATTCACTTTTCCCAATGAAAATAAATGTGCCTTATTCTTTGATTCATAAATTTGTAAAATAAAATGGTAGAAAAAGAAGACCACTAACGGTACAGTCATGTATGATCTCAGAAAACCTATTTACACTCAAACTTGCTTCTTGAAATTCTATATTCAGGAGCTTCACCCTTTACCTGAAACTTCGGTGAATGAAATAGGTCTGTTCCTAACATTACCATCACTTCAAATATTTTATTAATTACTTTCACTTTCAAAACTCCACCCATATGTCTCTAGTTTCAAGCAAAGGGTCTTAGGTGTGAACCTGCCTCTACTGCAGCATATGGAGGTAGAGAGACGACGAATGAGCACTTTATAGTTATCCCTGCATTCTAACCACCAAGCTGGCTTCAGATCTCAGCTCTACCACCTTCTAGCTTCAATTCTGGACACATTTCTTAACCTTTCCAGGTCCAAGCTTCCTTAGCAGTAAAGCACACCTATTATAGGGTGGTTAAAAGATTAGATTCGATAAGGCATGTAGAACACTTATCACAGTTTCTTTCTTGCTGCAAACATTCAATTCACATTAGCTTCATTCTTATTATTTTTTTGTTATTACTATAGCACTTATTTTATCATAGTAATACTGATATATCTTATAATAATCTGATATAATCATTGATTAAATTGTCTTTTTTTTCTGTCTTCTTGAGACAGGGTTTCACCTCTGTCACCCAGGCTGGATGCAGTGGCACAATCATGGTTTACTGCAGCATCAACCTTCTGGGGTCATGTGATCCTCCCACCTCAGCTTCCCGAGTAGCTGGGACTACAGGCACCTGCCACCATGCCTGGCTAATTTTTGTATTTTTTGTAGAGACAAGGGCTTTGCCATGTTGCTCAGACTGGTCTCAAATTCTTGGGCTCAAGCTGTCTGCCTGCCTTGGCCTCCCAAAGTGTTAGGATTACAGGCGTGAGCCACCGCGCCTGGCCTAAATTGTCTTTTTTCAGTAGTCTCTGGATTACGAGGTTGTGTCTTGTTTGACCAATGCCAAGTACAGAGCTTGGCACCATGTAGACATCTACTAAATATTATCTGCTATTTCTTTTTTTATCTTGAATGAATAATGGGGAAGTTTCAGACTAAAGAAAGAAACATAATAAAAAAATCAGCCTGTACCAGTGGAGTAGTTCAAACATTTTAGCTTTAAACCAGATAATGCAATGCCTTTCTAGTACATAAAATGCTCAACAAAAACCCGTTAAGAAGGAAGTCCTAGTATGAATCTACAATCATTGACTCCAAAAATCATCTTCAAACCTGGGGTCAGTCAGAGGAGTGTGATAGGACGATGAATTGGAAGAGACAATGAAGAAAGCCAGAGTCTGGAGAGAAGACTCAGGGCTGCTGGTCAGTGGACTGGCATAGAGATGTCATAAACTTGGGGTGGGCAGGATTTGGCAATTGAAATAATGTAGTGGCAGAGACAGGAAAGGATTGAATACAGAGTATCCAGGTAGAAGGATTGGATTCCTCTCCATTTATGATTTTAGACTTGATCAATATGACAAAGAATATACTGTTAAATTTTGTAAAGCTAATGCCCTCACCATTGTAAGAAATGATACTTTAATGTACTGCTTAAAGGATCATCCCTTTTTTGGACATGGAACCATCAGGTTGAGTGAGAAATTCATTACAGAATTGTTTTCTTGGGACATAGCTTTAGCATAATAACACATAGTTTATTTTTAATGCACTTCTATTTAATTCATATGGAATTCAGTCAAAAAATAGCTCCAAAGATAGAGAGCATGGGATTTTATATGATGGAAGTATCTTGGAAGTCACCCAAGAGGCTTTATTAATAAATGGTAGAGAAATTTTTCATTTTAGATACAAGCCCAAAAAGACAGCAGTCAAGCAAGCATTATGATTAATCAGGATAAATGTTGAATGTTATAAATGTTGAGAGAAAGGTTTGCTGCTTAAAAAATAAAAGTAAAAAAAAGTTTTATTTTTCCCTCTTTTTAGCTTAACTTGAAAAAGAAAATTGAATCAGGGATACTTAATAGAATGACCCTCTATTCTGGATGGTGCACTTTTCTTGTAGAGCATTCATTTCAAAAATCAATCAATCAGACAAAAGTATTGCACAATCTAGGCTGCTTAACTTACTAACTGCAAATAAATACTTACTTCTACCTCCCCAAGTAACGAGAACAGGAACTTCTCTGGAATGCTACATGAGGACTGAAAGCTGTCTCTGAGTTACAGGTAAGGGAAGCTCAGGCAGAGGCTGGCTGTCTCCATTGGAGAGCTGGGGCTGCTTGCTGTCCAAAGTGTACTTGGAGGGCTTTCCCTTTGCAAACTGTAGCCATCAGAATATGCTGTTTTTTCTGTGCTGCAGACACACTTTTTCCTGCATTTTATCTAACTGGAAGCCTTAAGAATCTGAGAAAGGATAACTCCTGTATGAACACGACCATATTGCAGACGCTGTTTACTTTGCTGCTGTCTTTTTCACCTTCATGAGTCTCTTTGAGAACACAGGTCAGAAGGCACTCACTGTACATACTGAAAATCCCTGAGTGCTGCTTAAAACAATCTGACTGAGACACAAGCTATTATACAGGATGAGGTGGCTTGGAGGATGGATAATAAGCCTGTACAAAGCTCTTTAACTTCCAACCAGAGTTAAACCTAGCTCTTAGAAAGAAAGCTGGCTTGTCAGTTTGATTGCTATTTAGTTCCTGTGGCATTCAGCACATCACAGACCAAATTTTCATTTCATTTTTGGCATTTAACTTCTAAGTTGAATTTTAATAAACTAATGACTTCAGTGGACCTAAATCTATACTAGTAGAAAATCATGTGGTTTGAAAGTCATTTCAAAGTCCATTTATAAATACATCAACTAGACTATGTGAAGAAGAGGGCAATGCTTCAATGGCAACTTTCTTTTTCTAGCTTGACTGAAAACATGGCAGAGGTCAGCAGAGGAGAACATGAGTGATCCCTAGAGAGGCGCAAAGTGGACTCTGGGTTTCAGCTCTACTTTTGTTGAATATATGTACCAACCACTTCTATCTGGTGGGCCTGGGTTTTTCCTTTATCCCTGGGAAGTGTACCTTAAAGAGTCCCTTTAAGCATATGTCTCTGTGTAGCTTTTTCAAGGCTCCTAGCCTGGTGTGGTGATGCATGCCTGTAGTCCTAGCTACTCAGGAGGCTGAGGCAGGAGTTTGAGGCTGCAGTGAGCTATGGTCTTGCCACTACACTATACCTGCCACTACACTATACACAAGCTGTCTCTTTAAAAAAATACTCTCTCTTTCTCACTCTCTCTCTCTCTCTCTCTCTCACACACACACACACACACACACACACACACACACACACTACAGGCCCCTTCTGCTGACCTGATACCATCTGCCTTCTGAAATTGCATTCCTATAATGAATGCTTGCTTTCCTTGAGCACAGTGAGTAGCCTGAGAGAACACTGCCCCGATGGCTGCTCATGTACCACACATGAGCGAAGGCCAATGCTTTCAAGCCCTCAGATGTTCCCAAGGCTCTCTATGATGAGTGAAGGAAGCAAACACCAAATATTTCACACCATAGCTCAAGGGTGCTATTACTGTTAAACTTCAAAAGACATGTTACCTTTTGAGGCTGTATTGGATATGAGCCTGCCATTGAAACAGGCATACTACTTGGAAACATGATAATGGCAAGAGTTAAAACTGGTCCATGAACTGTATAAGGAGGCTGCACAGAAATGAATACAAGGATATTTCTAAGTGTTATTAGACATTGCTTCTGATGAAAAGGTATTTCGCATATATGAAGGATATGTGGCCATAACGTGGCCATAATAACCATGTCCTTTCTAGTTGTTATTCAGTTTATTCTTTTAAAAAGACAAAGATGTAATTAAACTTTCCCATATTTTTAACTCTTTGGTAGAAAATATCTATGAGGGTAAAGTCTTGGAATCTGCAGATTTAACAGTTGCTTCAAAATCAATGCAACCATGGGTAAGTAGAAAAATACCTTGCAATGATTGGTCATTCTCAACGTTACGTAGCACAACCCAGAAAATGTGGGTTTAGGAGCTACTAGGGAGAATTTCCACATAGAGAGATTGGTCTGTTAACTTCAACAGGCACATGATTCCTGGGAAAAATGAGACTTTTAATTAAGTTTGTGAAAACTGTCCTGCTTATTCTTTGCCATGGAAGACAGAGTGTCCTTTACTTACCTACTCTGTGAAATAAAATGCACATAGGAAAATAAATCAACTTGCACACTAACCATAACTTCTAGATCAAGAAGAAATAAATAAGCCCAACTCTGTTTAAATTGGAAGCAGATTACCAGTTTGGAGGTTCTGGGTACCAGAGTAGTTTTAAAGATCCATCAGTGACTAAATTAAAGTAACATGTGAATTAAGAATAAATCATTCACTCAATGTAATGCTGCTATAGTGAAGAATAACTAAAAGGGAAGTCCCACTTTATATGTGAATTAAAGGGTGGACCTTTTGGCAACTATCTTAGAAGAAATGAAGCCAACTCTCTGCGTGTCCTTATGGGGAGGGAGAGGACAATTCAGCATTGATAACACAGCTCGTCTCTTGGCAGCCCCGTGCTTCTCAGAGGGCTGAGGACCATACCGGGAGCTTGGGTACAATTGCTTGGTGTAGGGCAAGAGGATGTTGGTCAGTGCTGAGCACGCTGTAAGCTGTGGCCTGTAACGGTAAGACCCTGGGACGAAAAGCTCTGCCAGGTCCTGATCTATTGCCATTGGGCCTGAGCCAATTGCTATTCAGGCCAAGACAACTAGACGGACCTGGCTCCATGGAAAAACCAACACAAACAAGTTGATGCCTGACCTCCTAATTTTGGCTCTGCACTAAACTAACAAGATCATTTTTATTATTATGAAGTACATTAAAAATGCAAAAGCTCAGCTTCTGGGCTTACTGAACTGGAAATAAATCGCCAGAAGAGACCAGAGCTGTTTCAAATACTTTCAAACTCCTCAATTACTGCTCTGTCTCCTATTCTCATGTCCTTCATTTCTCCTCTTTTCTTTTTTTCCTTATTTCCTTTTTTGTTAGAAAAAAAAGGACTAAATCTTTCTGGTTAAATATTGTGATATTTTGCCCTTCTAGGTCATTCAATGCAAAATATGAAATATGGGAAAGTCACATAATCTACTGACAGATACCAAAATCAGTTGTCTTTAGAGACTAAGAATAATGACCCCCACAAACCCCTGCCTCCCATTCTTTCTCCAGTTTGAGAATTTGAATCTCAATTCATGTTAATTTAATCAAGACAAAAATAAACAAACGAGTGCCTCCGTCAGAATGCCAAATGGATTCTGTATTTGTATCAGAAAACCAAGTCACTGCTAAGATTTCAATACTTGGGAAATAATTTAATCTCCAAGCATTGTGTTGTTAAAGCAAAGAGAAGTAGCAACCAGGGCCCTTGCCTCTGTGTGCCTATGTCATCACCCAGGGCAAGGCTCTGCTCTGAGCTGCAATCCCAGTTTGGCTTATGAGGTCTTCTGTTTAGTCTGCAAAACCAATTCATTTGGCAGTATAATTTGTGCAGCCAATCACATCTAAGGCCAATAAGGGTTCTTTTATAGGCAAATATCTTCCCCGGTGGGTAATTTCACACATGAGTACAGCAATCGGGAACTAAAAATGGATTTCTGCCATTATCTTTTATATGACAAACAGACATTTTCACTTGGTCTGATGAACTGATAGAAATCCTGGTTCACACAGATTTCTATTTTCTGCATTCCAGCAAAAAAGAGAGGCCATAATAGCCAAGTCAGAAGTGGAACAGAGGGGCTTACTCTGTGGGAGTGTTTAATTATAGGCTCAATTACAACAAAGGCCATTCAATGGCTCATTTATGTCACCTTCCCGCGCATCCTTCTTATTATCAGTAGTCAAAAAGACATTACATTTGTGTGGGAGGCACACTGAGCAGTGGCCTTCACTCCGTTTGGACTTTTGCATCACAAGACATCTATTTTCCCTCTGCAAAACACAGAGGTACATGCTGGGCTAGAGCAATTTTGTGAGATTGAATTTTAAAGCCAGGGAAAAATACTGAGTTTGTAGAAGTGGTAGTGTAGCAGCTCAACAGATCCCAGAGACTCCTGCCCCATTACAATGGAATCAAGGGGTGGAAATGGAAGTGTCATCATTTTCTATTAGCTCTGTTAGCCACTAGCAAAATTTTTGCTTCCTGTCACTGCAACCTTTGCTCTGTTGATCTTAAAATTTTAGGGTCAGAGAGAAGAACGCTTCTGCCAGAAGATAGAACAAAGATTCCATGCAGGGAAAGTTGAGGCTGCCGTCTGGCCACTTTGGGCTCCTCATGCTTCTGAAACAATAGGCAAAAAAGAGAGTTTCAGTTCCGGGTGGGTGGCTGATCTCAATTACCAAGGGGAAACTGGACTACTACTTTCCCAGGGAAGTAAGGAAGAGTCTGTCTGGCGTTCAGGAGGAGATCCTTTAGGGTATCTCTTAGGATTATCTCTTAGGATTATCATGACCTGTGATAAAAGTCAATGGAAACTACAATAAATCAATACAGGCAGTACTACTAATGTCCCTGACCTTTCAGAAATGAAGGTTTGGGGTCACTTCATGAGGTAAATAATCATGACCAGTTGAAGGCAAAGGGAACACAGAAACCGTAGTGGAAGAACATACCAGCAGAAACCATGTGACCAGTTACAGAAACGAGAACTGTAATTCTCATAAATATTTCTTCCTTGTTATGAACACATTTATGTGTGTGTATATATAGCAAACATATTTGTTTTCTTCCTACCCTTGTCTCCTTATTATATAACATAACATTATATAGCATTGACTTTACATCATAATATGAAAGGATATGAAGGAAAAGAGAGAACATCATCATTTAAGGACTTTGCATCTGCCTTTAAGGCAAGGGTTAGTGTGTTTTCCAATTGTATGCAGGACAGTCATTCATGTTAGGCAAAAATAGCATCTTATTATTGTCTTTATTTAGAGATTAAGTATTATTTAAAGACATGTGTAATTGATGCCAAGTTGAAAAGGGACGGACTTGTGATGGTTAATTTTATAAGTCAACTTGGCTGGGACACAGTACCTAGGTATTGGACCAAACAGATGTTTCTGTGAAAGTATTTTTAAAATGAGATTAACATTTAGGTCAGTAGACTTTGAGTAAAGCAGATTATCCTCCGTAATGTGGGTGGGGTGAGCCTCACCCAATCAGTTGAAGGTCTTAAAAACAAAAAAAGACTGAGGCCCCCCCAGGAAGAGAAAATTGTACCCCTAGACTGCCTTCAGACAACTCTTTCTTGGGTTTCTATCCCACTGGTCTTCCTTGCAGATTTTGGACTTGTCAGCCTTCAATGGCCTGAACCAATTCCTTAAAATCAATCACTCTTTCTCTCTGAATACACACACACACACATTCCTGTCGATTCTGTTTCTCTGTTGACTAATATACTTGGTAACATGACAATCTGTGACACTAAAGATCTTTGACTCTGATGTAAACTTGTAACAATTCCTCTTTGTGGTAAGCTTTTAGAAGTGCAATGATATTTTTCAGGGAATATCAAGTGGTGTTTCATCATACGAGCTCTAGAATCAAAATCAAGGGATTTACATTCCTGTTTGCCTCTTCCTTGCTGTGTCTTGGACAAGTTCCCTACGTCTCCAAGCCTCAGGCCACCCATCAGTTAACTAAGGACAATAATAGCACCTGCTCTATGGAATCACTGTGAGCACTGAATGAGATGAGATATAAAATTCTTGGTGCAGTGCTTGCCACATACTAAATGTTAAACAAATGTCAGTGATTGTTATCTTTACATCACAAAGAGTAAATTCTAAAGCCAAGATTGGTATAAAAATCTTCCTCAGATGCCTTTCTGAAAAGTTCACCACAAATCAATTTGAATTGCAAATGCAGTTATGGAAGTGGCTATTTAAAAAAAAGAACAGAACAATCAAACCATCTGGAATGGAACACATTTTTGTCAGTGCAAATAATCAACCTCTGGTTTATAGACTCCATGTTTGGGCCTGTTTATTTCAAGATTTCTTTTCCTTCTTTCTTTCTTCTTCTCTCTTTTTTTTTTTTTAAGAGATGAAGTCTTACTATGTTGCCCATGCAGTGGCTATTCACAAGTGAGATCATCACATACTATAGCCTCAAACTCCTGTTCTCAAGCAATCCTGCCTCAGCCTCCCAACTGAGATATTTTTAATAATGCATAATTACATAAGTCACAGGAATCCTCATAATTTTCTATTCTGTTTACATTGTTTATCAATTTTGAGCAACTACTCTGCATTGGCACAAATCATGTTTGAGCACCCATGAGCATATATGAGTAACTCTAGCAATTCACTTTGCTTCCTTGGTGTGGTAGGCTGAAAAATGGTCCACCAAAAGACATCCACATCTTAATTCCTGGAGCATATACACATTATAATATTTGGAAAAAGAGTATTTGCAGATGTGATTAAATTGAATATCTTGAGACGAGAGATTATCATTGGTGCTATGGACTAAATTGTGTCTCTCCAAAATTCATATGTTGAAGCCTAACCCCCAGTATGGTTGTACTTGGAGATAGGGCCTTTAAGGAAGTAATTAAAGTTAAATGAAATCATAAGGGTGGGACCATGGTCTGATAGGATTGGTGTCCTTTTAAGTAGAGACACCAGAGAGCTTGCTCTCTCTTATTCTAAGAAAACAATATTCAGGAAAGCATAATGAATAACAATTCTAAATTAGGTATGATCATCTTAGCAAACAAAGCTGCAGTCTACTGCTTTCAAAGTATTTTTGTATATATCATTTCATTTCATTTTTAAAACACCAATCCCTCAGAGAAGCATAGAGTACCACGATAAGCATCTTGATGCTAAGGAAGGTGGAGGTGTCAGGAGGTTTAGTAGCTACTAGGAGGTTTAGCAGTGCACGTAGGTCTCAGATCTTGTAGTGACAGCTTACACAGTGCCCAAAGGCCTTGACCCTTGGCCCAATTCTCTTCCCTGTCCCCTAATTACTTTGTTAGCTACATTACAAAGTAGTAACTCTTTTTGTTTCTTCCATTCCCTATACTCAAGCTTCTAAGGGCAAGCTATCTTTCTTTTGCATAGGGGAAGGACTCAACTTTAATTCAGCATCTCTTGGAACACCCTTAATGAATTATTGATAAACTTGGAAGCTGTTCTTTTTCTATTTATAGCAATGAACAATCATCAGGAAATACTATCACGGCTGTGGGAAGGAGGAAACCCCTTGACAAAATGAAAAATGAGCTGCCCTGCATCAGTATTGGAATTCTATACTTCTTTCTTTTTCATGCACCTGGTGGTGGCAGGAAAGACAAAAAAAATGAAATAAGTGGATGAGTAAGTTATTTGGAAAGAATATTATGAAATGGCAGCTGTCAAAAAAGAAATCATATTATGGGTTTAATGTGTGTGTTTTTTTTTTTTCTAAATAAGCTCTTTAGTTCCTGATAAATAGTTGCTACCTTCTCCCAAATAGCCTTCAATATTCACTTTTAAATTCCATAATATCATGGAGAAGTATGGGCATTGGGCTCAGAGTTTTGGGTTATTCCATGCTAAAACTTTACAAGGTCATTATTATTGAATTACTATGTGAAGTACTATACAGTACTGTATAGTCCTTGAAATCCATGGGGTAGTAGAAAAAATGTAACTGAGACATTCAATAACATTGCTAGGTTCTTTTTCCTTTTCAAAATTAAACTTTATACTATTAATATTACAAAAATTAAATTGTCTAATGCCTTAAGACTTGAAAATAAAGTGAACTTTGAGTTATGCTATTATTATATACACAAATTTTTGTCCTCAAAATCTAGAGGAGTCTGCTAAGTTTGACATTCATGAACCAATATATTCATAACCATCTATATGTGTCTATGTATTTTTGAGGAAGATGGGCATGATGAGACATCACCAAGCTGTAAAAAGACCTGTAACCTGGAAAGGACTTCTTTGCTGTAAAATTAGCCTGTGTGTATAATGGTCTCTTTTATCTGGACATATGATTCTGGGAAAAATTAACTTGATAATATTATTGTTATTACCCAAAATGGTTTCCCCTGGGGTTCACTATATGTAAGAAATCAGTTTAGAATGCTCTCCCTGTCTCCCATGCTTTTCCTTCCCAAATAGCTCATTGTTCTTTATAAGCTACTGCTTTAACATTCCTTCTCTCTCACATCTTAGCTCAGGGCTACTGGTTTGCATTGGTACCCACTCATTCCTTGTAAGTAATGAAAACCATAAACTATCAAACTGAAGATATTTCACAGCATGGTGTGTATGCTACAGATATCCTTATAACAAAACTAATAGATACTGCCTTAGATGCCACCAAGAACTCAAATAGGGACCAGGCACTTCACTTAAAACTGGGTAGAAATAATTACAATTGGCTTTGAAAACAAGTTTGCACATTTAAAGTGCAAAGAAATTTGTAGTATTTTGTGTATAGCTTCAACCTTTAAGCAGCTTTATTAATGACACACTTTGTAGAGGAAATGGTTGTTTTCTGGTGCCAAAGACTAAAGAAAAGTTTTCAAGGACAGTTACAGTCTACATCAAGGGCCAGAAAACTAACAAATCTGGCATCTACCTGGTTTTGTGAATAAAGTTTTATTGGAACTCAGCCATGTCCACAGCAGAGTTGTGTAGTTGTGCTGGAGACTGTATGGCCTGCAAAGCCTAAAATATTTCTAATCTGCCCCTCCATGGAAAAGTTTGCTGACTGCTGGTCTACCAATATATCTGTATCTATACCTACCAATATAGATGCCTAAACATTGTACGTGATAATGACTAATTTTACAATGTGAGATGATATGAAAACTAAATCTGAATATTAGCTATAATATAAAAATTTATTTTTTTCTACAAATAAAATTTCTTACTAAATGTTCAGCTTTTAATGTGAGTTCCATTCCTCTTACATAACCCCTTACACTGCATACAGTTACAATGGTATTGAACTGATTTTCTGATTTCCATGTTCCCTTGAGATGTTCCCTAAGCAATCCATCAATTCAGTCAAAGAATGAATCAAAACAGTGGCTCACTATTGTGTGGGATCTGAATTTTTGTTTTTCAGCTGGTTTCATCAACTTGAGACATAGAGTCGACATTGATCAAAAGCTTTCTGGCTTCCAATGTGAAATTTCTAGATAATGTTCAGCCTAGAAAGTGGAAGATTAAACTTCAATGTTTCCTGTGAAAATAAACCTTTCATTAAAAAAATAATTACCAAACACCTACTGTGCCAGGCTCTGCAGTAGGCACCAGAGACACAGCGCCCAGCAGAGAAGGAGCCCTGTGAGGTCTCTGTTATCCTGGAACTTAGTCCTGACCGCCAATGTAAAGCCACTCTTTCATTTAAAGATAGAATTGATTGAAACACAAAGGAAACACCAGTACAATTCATAACTCCTGAAACCCCCACAAAGCAAGGGGACACAGCTACACTCCTGCACCTCGAATGTCTGGTTCCATGAGCATCCTCAAGGAACTGGGTGTGAAACTGGTCACCAACATGTACATTCTAATGAAATTGAGTCACATTGCTAAAGCTGAGGCCTCACAGCATGGTTATAATGTATTTATTTAAAAAATAAAACGCTATTCTAAAATAATTCAAATGAGAAGGAAACTAGGCATATGACCGTAAGTTAGTACTTAGCAATCTAATGAGTGAAGAATTCTTAAATATAAAAATAGTCAAAACAGAAACAAAGAAAAACTTGGAATTTTTTGTTCATATTTGTCA
Organism: Theropithecus gelada; assembly: GCF_003255815.1. Classification (NCBI taxonomy): domain Eukaryota; kingdom Metazoa; phylum Chordata; class Mammalia; order Primates; family Cercopithecidae; genus Theropithecus; species Theropithecus gelada. The sequence goes on along the minus strand of NC_037671.1, from coordinate 142,893,381 downwards.
ATTAAAACTGATCATAAACCGTTTTAATCTTCTAACCGGGGTCTGTTATAATTTTGTCCATTTTTTCAAAAGCAGAGATTCCTATTTAGAGTTCCTTCTTATTCAACGGGATTGCTAGCTTTGTTTTCAAACTGAAAAAACTTTATTGTTTTGTGATTATAAAAGTAAAAGTAACAAATGTTCATGTAGCATTTTAGCAATACATAATTTATGCAATACTTAAAAGTGTGAAGAACATGAAATATAAGTATAGTCATCACTCAGTATCCATGGGGGATTGGTTCCAGAATCTTCCTTGGATACCAAAATCTGTGGCTGCTCAAGTCCCTCATACAAAATGGTGTGGTATTTGCATATGACTTCCTGTATACTTTAAATCAGCTCTAGATTACATATAATACCCACTACGATATACCCGCTACAATACAGATGCTATGTAAATAGTTGTTATTTTGTATTCTTTAGGGGATAATGACAAGAAAAATAAAAGGTCTGTATAAGGTTCAGTGCAGATGTAATTTTTTCCCCTTAATTATTTTCAATCCATGGCTGGTTGAATCCATGCATGTGGAACCCATGGATACAGAGGGCTGACTGTATTAACAATTCTACCAGCCTTAATTACAGCATTATTTGTTGAATATTCACTGTGCTGGATATTGTAGTAAATGATTTACATATACTATTTCACTTAGGCCTCACAATTAATCTTATGAGAGAGATACTATTATGATCCCCTTTTGGTGGGAAAACTGTAGTTTAGAGATGTAACTTTTGCACAAGGTTGTGTAACTGGTTGTTTCAGGGATTCTTAACCAGGGGTCCCTGTATAGAATTCACGGAGTCTGTGAGCCTGGATGAGAAACCTGGACTCTTATTTTCACTGACCTCATACTGACATTTAGCAGCTCTTCAGTTGCAAATGTAGGCATTGAGTTTCAGTGGTATTCGACGCACTTTAGCCTTTTCCACGAACATAAATCATATACAGTGTATATTTTTACTTTGCATTACAATCGCTGCAGATCTCTCCAAATATCTCTTATGCTAATCGCTGCTTTGAAATGACAGTAGTTAATAGATCTGATTCTAGATCTTGTGATTTGTATATTACTATATCATCACATTTTAAAATATTCTGATGTTATTTTAATATAGTTGTTTTTGAAATCCCATGTACTTTTAGACATTTTGAAACATTATTAAAACAGATCTCTAGGCTTCATCTGACTGCCAAACTGAGCCATGGCACAACAAATTTATAGACCCATTGGTAGGAAGTGGAGCTGGAATTCACAGCCGGGCTGTGACAACTCATGACAACACTGCCATTCTGCCTGCCTTTGGAAACGTTTACATTTTCATAAACATCCTTTCAGATATGTCTCTATGGACACAAACGCTTGCTTAAATGTTTATATATGAAAGTATGCATGTGACTATGCCAATAAAAGTTTTTATTGTTTGTTTGTTTTTGAGATAGGGTCTCACTCTGTTTGCCTAGGCTGGTGTGCAGTGGTGTGATCTTGGTTCACTGCAGCCTCGAGCCCCCAGGCTGTAGTGATCCTCCCACCTTAGCATCCCGAGTATCTGGGACCACAGGTGCATGGCACCATGCCTGGTTAATTTAAAAAATATATATGTTTGTAGAGATGAGGTCTCCCTATGTTGCCCAGGCTGGTCTGAAACTCCTACGCTCAAGCAATTCTCCCACGTTGGCCTCCCAATGTGCTGGGATTACAGGCCATGCCCAGCCCAATAAAAGTATTTATGAGTAAAGATGTCAGAGGAGAGCAGTGCTTAACGGAATGAACCCTAAAGTCAAAACCAGGCAAATTTTTGGTAGCAACCAAATAAGAAAAGGGGTATAATCATATGGCATAAACTTTGAAAAGTTAGTTAAGGGAGAATCTAGGAGATTCCAACATGACTTAGCATTATTGCTAACCCAGCATTACCTACCAGAAGTCATTCAGAGGAAAGAAGTGGAGTTGGCTGACTCTGGAGATTAATAGAGAACTTTGCAATTCAGAGAGGATTGATTGAAGTGGTGTTTGGGTGAACTCAGGAAACAGTCAAGAAACTATTGTCAGGAATAGAAACCATTATGTACTTCCTAAGATTCTTGGGGAGGTAGAGAGTCCTTGGGGCTTGGCATTATCTGGGGATTTGTGGTGGACTAGAGGAGCAATTGAACTCCTCTAGTTCAAGGGGAAGTAAGGTCACAAGGGGGTTATACTCCTGAGAGTGGGATGGGTCATAGGTCAAGATGACCTATGAATGTAAAGACATTAGAGATGTTGTCAGACAAAGAGAACCCTGAGATATAATACTTGCAAGCTCTTTTTTTGAAAAGTAAGTCACACAACTCCTTAAATGATAAAATCCAGTGACTCATGACATTGAAAAAGGACTGAGTGTGTATTAGTCCATTTGCATTGCTATAAAGGAATATCTGAGACTGGATAATTTATAGTTATAAATAAAAGAGGTTTATTTTGGCTTATGGTTCTGTAGGCTGTATAAGCATGGCACCAAGATTCGCTTTGCTTCTGGTGGGGGCCTCAGGAAATTTACAATCGTGGCAGAAGGTGAAGGAGGTGCAGGCATGTCACATGATGAGAGAGGGAGCAAGAGAGCAAGGAGGAAGTCCCAGACTCTTTTAAAAAAACAGATCTCATGTGAATTCACAGAGCATGCAGTCATTACCATGAAGATGGCACCAAGCCATTCATGAAGAATCTGCCCTCATGACTCAAACACCTCCCACAAGGCCCCACCTCCAACATTGCAGATTACATTTCAACATGAGATTTTGAGGGAACAAACATCCACACCATATCAGGGTGCAGTGCTCAACTTAAAAAAAAAAAAAAATACATATATATATATATAGAAAGTTCTGAGAAAAAAAGTGCAACCTAGGATAGAATTATCCTTTGAATTTAAAGAGTAGACATGAAGTAAAGATTTAGGAATGCAACCCCATGAACATTTCCTGGTAGACTCATTGCGAACCCAATGGCACTTCTGCAGTGAAACAAGACACTTGATGACCACCTGCTTTTGCATTATAGGGAACATATTCTCTACAAATGGACAAATTGCACTGTGCACAGCCTATACAACCATACATAGCTGTGTTGCTTCCTGACAATACCAGTAGTGATGAAGTCCAGCCTACTAAGGGATTAATCAAAATAAATTCAGAAAAGGAGAATCTATATTTCAGAGACTGGTGGTACAGCAAATGTAGTAAGTGTGGAAATACGGTTTAAAAACCATAGGGATTACATTTACAGAAGTTAACTATTAAAATATTGATAATATAAAAATAATACAGTAAAAGGAAATGAGGGAGGACAATGTTAATCATCTTTCATGGAAGCGAGTAAATCACAACTGTTAACACTTTAAATATAGAGCTGAAAAAAGTCTTCAGTCCTTGGTGGCCCCTAGAGATGTGTAGAGTAGTGGTTCTGCTTCAGCCTTTAATGTTCGAGCCACTCTTTGTTTTATGTCTTAGCAAAATGACACTCTGATTTCTGTGAGCTTGGTTTATTAATATTCTGGTTCATGGAAGATGGATCCACACAGGTCTGCTGACAAAATTAGGTGACTGAATGGGCAAGATTGTTGCCATTCAATCTTGTGAATGTGACTGAACGGCCGGGCTGTTCACTTTGGTGACAAACACATCCCAGGCATTGTCCTGGGAGACAACTAGCTGTTTTTTTCCTAGCTATGCCCCAATCCAATCACAAGCCTTTCCATTTGAAACTTCTGCAGTACCTCTAGCCCGTTCAATCTTTCCTCACAGCTTATCATGATGACGTGAGTTCAAAATATTTGTTTTGTGAGGTGGAGTTCAAGAATAGATTTACGTAGAAGGAACTTTGGCTTCTGGCTATAATTCTGGGCTTGCCTCATCATTTATTCCCAACTTCTCTAGTCCTTCTCATATTTCTGGGAAACGGAAATTGCTAATGTAGCAGAGACCAGCTACTTGTTCACTAAACCCATTTGCTTTTCATCCTGCATAGCTTGACTACATTTCCCAGCCTCCCTTGCAATTATTAGGTGTGGCCATGTGACTGAGTTCTGGCCAAGAGAATGGGAGGGGCTATAGACACATCATTTTAGACACAGCCATAAAAGTCCCCAGGCTGTCTAATAAGGAGTCCTACAGAGGACTCCAAGTGCCTAGCCCAGGCATGGGCAGACTTCTTAAAGAGCTAGACAGTAGTAACTATTTTGGGTTTATGGGTCATACACTTTGTCACAACTACTCAACACTGCCATTGTAGCACAAAAACAGCCATGGATAATATGTGAAGAAATGGGCATGGCTGTGCTCCAATAGAACTTTATTTACTAAAACAGGGGGTGGCTCACAGGTTAGGGTTTTCTGACTCCTGCTCTAGAGGATGGCAGAGCCACAAAATGGAAGGCACCGGGGTTCCTGAATGGCTGCATGGAAATGCATCCCTTTGCCACTGCTAGAAGCTAGCAACACTTACCCTAACTTATTCAGCAAGACGGAAGCCTCAAAAGGGGCTGTACTGTTACAGTGCAGGGGAAAGCCAAAGTCAAACGTTCACAGATCTTTCACCTTGGTATTCCGTGTGAAATGCTCTGGGCTTCAGAGACACCAGTCTCCCTAATTCTCTTCTCACCAGCAAAACTTTAAAAAGTATTGTAGAGTCATAAAAGACTAAGTCTTAATTTTTAAATCTCCTATTTCTAATTACATTTGGGCACTATGAGCTTAACATCCACAGCCTTTTAAGATACAAGAAACCTAACAGGCTACTTATGAGGACATTTTAAAAAATAAGAAGTGAAGTATTGTTTTTATTATGCTCATCAGCTGCCACAGGTTGAGGCTGCCTGCCCTGGTTTCAAGTGCAGTGACATTACTGAGATTGCTCACTGCCACAGAGGATTGGCTCAAGATACTGATTCATGTCTAATGAAAGATTCCACTCTTAATGAAACTTTCCAGTCTCTGTAAACTCTCTGGCACTGGGACTCAGATGTTAAGGATAGTTGAAATTGCTGTCTACTAAAGTTTTAGTGTTTTGGAACCTTATCCTTTGCATTATCTGCCTGGTGATATTTGCTGTTTCTATCATCTTCACCTATAAATAAAAAGTTATGCACCCAAACAGTGGCTGGCACATAACAGGTACAGAATAAATAAATATTATCTGGATATCTTTCTTTTAAATTTAATGCATAATAATATGTTATTATAATGACCTCAGGTCCAGAGTTTCTAAACTTTGCTTGCCAAATCTCTTATAGCAACCACCACAACAAAACACTAAGAGAAGCTGGCACATGTGGGATGTAATTTTAGGAGCTGACGGGGAGGGTCAGGGTGGATCATGGAGCTCTACACCTGTCCTCATAGGATGTCACCTGGATTGCCAGCACAGGCTGCTGACATTTAAAAACTTTTCTGATTGTTTTGTAACTCAAAGCAATTATTTAAAAATTATCTGGTATAAATATGAGACTAAGACATACAGAATGCTTTCTAATGAAAACATGCACATGAAATCCCACAAAATTCACATTAATCACACTACCCGGAATAGTTGGAGTTGCGTTTTGGATAAATGATTTTGAAATCTCTCTCTCTTTTTTTTTTTTTTAGTAATTATTTGTATGATAAAAACACTCTCCTCATGCAAGAATAGTTTTATGGAGCCCATACCTTCCTAAGATATTCTTCAAATAGGATAATCTGTGGCTTCAGGCTGTTCAGCATGGAGAGCCACATAAGCCAATGGCCCAAGTGACGTGTTTAAAGGGGACTTGGAGACTACTTATGATGTTCATTTTTGTCTGTTAGTTTCTAGTTTATTTTAATAAAGTTACAAAAATAATGTGTCCTTATGAAATTACTCTCAACTGTATTACAACAATTTTGTGGCAATATTAAGCCTTGACATGTTAATAGTAGATGCGTGAAATAAGCCATCGTCATTTAAATGTCAGGCAAAAAGGAATTTTCTATATATTTCATGTCAGCTGCTATTTTGCTCAAGAATGTTCAGCACACGATGGCATACAGTGAAAGAACTGATTGGTATTTTACTTTAACAACCCTCAGATGTTTTGTATTTCTGATTGTCACCTAAAAATTCCATGGTAAGCAATAAAGGAATCAAATAATTCAGTTGAAAATGCCTAACACAATGTTTTCTACATTTCAATGCATGAGACCCCAGGCTTGCCTTTTCAAACAGGAAAAAAGTTGGAGAGAACTCATACAAAATTGTTAAGCACTACATCTAGTTACAAAATCCTAGAATAAGGTTAATAGTCCAAAAATGTAATGAGATAGGAATTACTAATCCTGAAACACATGTTTAAGCAGAGAACCGTATCACTGCTGGTCACCTTTTATACATTACCTAACTTAATCCCGTCTACATTTCCATAAGGCAAATCTCATCACCTTGAAATTTAGAGAGAATAAGTAACTGGCCCAAATAACTTAAAGCATACACAGAAGCCAGTTTAAATCTAGGCTCCTTGGACTCTGAAGTCTATGCTCTTTTGGCCACACTATGCTGCTTAATTCATACTTTACATGGTAGATGTTGAAATAGTTTTCCCACTCCAATTTATTCTCTCTCCACATGATTTAGTGTTTTCTTTATTAAAATCACATACTAGCAAGAAACCTGAACTACTTTAAACATCAGTTAGGAAATTCAACAGAGCACAGTGTCTGTAGGCAGAGAATGTGTCTTCACTGCCCAGACACAGCTTCTGAACCACATGTCCACACATCCCAGCTGACCTGGCTTCTAGTCAGTATACCCATATTGTCCTGGTAGAATTAGTACTAGTCCCATTGGGGTAGGCAGAATAATAATCCCCCAAAGATGTTCACACCCGAATCCCTGAAACCTGTGAATATGTTACTTTACAAGGTAAAAGGGACTTTGCAGATGTGGATTTTGAGGTGAGGATATTATCCTGGATTATCTGGGTGGGCTGAATGTAATAGCGGGTCCAAAAGAGGGAAGCAGGCATGGCAGAGTCTGATTTGAAGACACCATACTGCTGGCTTTGAAGATGGAGGAAGGGGCCATGAACCAAGAAATGCAGGTGGCCTCTAGAAGCTGGAAAGGGTAAGGAAATGGATTCTCCCCTAGAGCCTCCAGAACCAACATACCTCTACTAATACTTAATTTTAGCCCAGGTAGGCTTCTGACTTTCAGAACTGTAAGATAGTAAATTTAGGTTATTTTTTAAGCCACTAAGTTTGTGGTAATTTGTTACGGCAGCAACAGGAAGCTAACATCCTTTCAATTTCAACAGTGTCTTGTTTGTACAATACTTATAAGACGGTAGACCTCAGACCAAGCTCTGACCTTGAAAAGTCAGTACACCCTCCAATGGAAAAGCCTCCATGTCAGTCTCTTCCTGGGCTTAGTTTCGGGGGTCTCTGAGGCCCAGGCAAGTTCATTTCCTGTGCTTTCTGTGGATGGCTATAGATTTACTGCTCTGGATTCAATAATGTTGTCAGGTAATAAATAATAGAAATACATAACCACTTCTCAAAGTCTTGTAAGATTTAGAGTTTGCAGAAGCACTATGCCTTTCAGATAGACGAATTTAGAATCAGATCATTTGCTTCCCAGGAACATGGGGCTTTACTGTCCAGTCAGCAGAGCAGTCAGCACAGCAGTCAGCACAAGAGGCAGAACTGTTGCAGATAGTGGAATGATGGGACGGAAAAGGAATGGATTTTTTCCAAGAGTGGAAAGTGAAAAAAAACCCCAAAAACCCAAATAATCAATGTTAGGCAGGCGAGCTTCATTTAGTCATTTAGTTCTGCGTGGATAAGCAACATCTGTGAAAAACTAGCCCTCTCCTCCAACATGCAGATATTTATAACCAGACCAGAAAGCTGCTTAAAGACATCATCATTAAGTTAAAGAATAATCTGTAATTGTAGACCATAGTAAAACCAAGTGAGCTCTCAGAGGTTACTAGGTCACTGGTCCAATCCTCAGCACAGCAGCTGAGGCCCCTTGGTCCTCTCTCACATCAGTGTCCTGCTTCCTCTAGCCATGGAAACTCCTGCTTCCCAAGATAGTCTATTGCACTTTCAGGTACTTGTTAACAATGTGTCTTTATATTTAGCAATAAGTTTGTAACCTTCACCCTTTGGTCCCAGTTCTACCTGCTTGCAGCCATGTATGGTAAGTCTGAACCAGGGGCCTAACCCTGGCTGCACCCTGGAATCACCTGGGGAGTCTTTAAACCTCTGATGCTTGGGTGCTTAGAATCGGTGAGAGGGGGACCCAAGCATCAGTATTTTTATTTATTTATTTATTTATTTGTTTGTTTATTGAGATGGAGTCTTACTCTGTTGCCCAGGCTGGAGTGCAGTGGCATGCTCTTGGCTCACTGAAACCTCTGCCTCCTGGGTTCAAGCAATTCTCCTGCTTCAGCCTCCCGACTAGCTGGGATTACAGGTCCCTGCCACCATGCTCAGCTAATTTTTGTATTTTTAGTAGAGATGGAGTTTCACAATGTTGGCCAGACTGGTCTCGAACTCCTGACCTTAGGTGATCCACCTGCCTCGGCCTCCCAAAGTGCTGGGATTTCAGGTGTGAGCCACTGTGCCTGGCCACATCAGTATTTTTTAAACTCTTAGTTTAAGCTTACTGACTAAGCCCTTTTCCATACAACATTTCATTTAGTTTAAAGACGCCTCTCCTGGTGGAAAAATTCAATCCCTAAGGGTAACATACTGTGTAATTCCATTTATATAACATTTTGAAATGACAGATTTATAGGAATGGAGAACAAACTAGTGATTTTGAGGAGCTGGGGGTGGGTGAGGGAAGTAGGTGTGGTTATAAAGGGCAGCATGAGCAATCCCTGTGCTGATGGAAATGTCCTGGATGTTAAGTGTATCAGTGTTAACATCCTGGTATTGTACTACAGTTTTGTGGGGTTTTTGTACTACAGTTTGGCAAGATGTCATCACTAGGGGTAAGTGACAAGGTAAAGGGTATAAACCAAGAATAAAATTCTAAGGTCCCCCAACCATCTGGATGGACCCTTCCTCTCAGCCAAAGGCATTCCAAAGTTAACCTGAAAAGCTAGTTCAGGCCATGATGGGAAGGGGGAGTTGGGCATGCCTCACTATACCCTCCTTCCTTTTGGAATTCAGGAAGAGCCAACTGGCATTAACATCAACACAGACCTTAAATATGATAAGAAACATTTATAATCTATTCTCTCTGAAGCCTGCTACTTGGAGGCTTCATCTGCATGATAAAACCCCAGTCTTCACAACCCCTTATGGTAAAGCAGACATTCCTTCCTACTGATAATAACTCTCTCAACCAACTGCTAATCAGAAAATGTTTAAATCTAACCTGTGACCTGGAAGCCTCTGCTTTGAGTTGTCTGGCCTTTCCAGATCAAACCAATGTAAATCTTACATGTATTGATCGATGTATTATGTCTCCCTAAAATGTATAAAAAGCAAGCTGTTCCCCAACCTCCTTGGGCACATATTGTCATGACATCCTAAGGCTGTGTCACAGGTGCACCCTTAATCATGGCAAAATAAACTTTCCAAATTGATTGAGACTCACAGATACTTGGGCTCACAGGGGTTAACTGGGCTTTCTCTATTATTTCTTAAAAGTGCATGTGAATCTACAATTATAGTCAATTTTTAAAAAGGCAATAGAAATAAATTTTAACTAGAAGAAATGACTACTCTGTTGGATCAATTCCTGCTTTAAGAAAATTTATCTTTCAAATAGTAACAAAATGTATGTGTATTTTGCCATACCAAAAAATACCCCAAATCATTGCTGTATGAAATAAAAATATCCATTACAATTCTAAATTAGTGAATACAGTAATTTAATTTTCAGAAAACAGAGTTTCCCTTCTGATGGCATAATGGGGGGTTACTACATGGTTTCCTCTTCAGCAAAGTTACTTATCCTCAGTGAATAGGAGCATACAAATAATAGGAGGAGAGGATGGATTGCAGAGAATTAGCATATCAGCCCTCTCATTTTCTGATGCTTGTAAATTTGAGGAACCCCAGGTTTAACCCCACATCAGCAGAAGTGTGGGAAAGGACAGGCTCAGACAGGAACAGGCGCTGTTCGAGTATACTCTTATCAAGGACAGTGGTTCTCAAACTCAGAGGGCATCAGACTGCCAGGGGGAACCTGTTACCAGCCACACTTCCCCAGACACATCTCCAGATACTAACTCTGTGGCTTAGAGGTGTGGCCCACAAATCTGCATTTTTATCAAGCACCCCAGTGAAACCAGACTTTCAGGAACACTGTTCTCAGGCATGCTGGGAGCTGGCCTGGATCTGAACCGCCCAAGCAGTGACTGCAGTCCTCAGCAGAACAACAGATTTTAATCATCTTTCCTTAAGGAAGATTAAAGGGATTCTTCTAGTTCAGAAGCTTATAAAGTAAATTACAAGATTAATTGCTAAGAACTGAGTTCACACCAAGTAATGGACTAGATGTGGATGCTTAACTGAGGAGGAGAGAAGAGTATTGCTGGCCACCTGCTGTGAGGATGAACCCACTGCCAGGTGCTCCCCAGAGCTCTGGAAAATGACTGGATGTGTGAGGAGGGGGATTTTGAAGGAAGCTGGTCTTCCTGCACTGGTTAGGAGCAGTACGAGAGGTACATATTGTGACCTTGCTTTTTACTCTTTATGAGGACCAAGGTAGCTTGGGAAACAGCTTGTTCCATACAGACAAAACAAATTGCAAACAATAAACATTGCCCAGTCCTAGATACTTTCTCTAAGCTCTTAGTTTTGCCACTGTATTTGGCAAAAGGCTTCATATAAAATAGGAACTTGTCGGGGGAATGGAGAGATGATAGCTAGAGAGTACAAACTTTCAGTTACAAAATGAGTAAGTTCTGGAGACCTAACCTACAGCATGATGATGATAGTTAATGGTAATCTGTACTTGAAATTTGCCAAGAAAGTAGATCTAAAGTATTCTCACCACACACACACACACACACACACACACACACACAGAAAAAAGGTAACGATGTGAGGCGATGGATATAATTAGCTTGATTGTGGCGAACATTTCACAATGTATACATACATCAAAAAATCATGTTGTACATCTTAAATACTGTATATAGTACAATTTTTATTCTTCAGTTATACCTCAATAAAGCTGGAGGAAAAATAGGAACATTATTCCTGTCTGCTGTCACAGCCACTTTCTCAACTTGTACCGTCTCTCAGATCTGTTTCTGATCCTCCTAGCTACTAACCAGCTTCATTTGTATTCTCTTTTTCACCTGTGTCTGCCCTTTTGCATTGGTTTCTTGGCTATGACTTTTGCTTTTCTCAGTAGTAATCCTGATGATTCACTTCAGCTGCTTTGCCCCGGTCATGTCAAGTACATGCTCTTTTTAGCTTATTGTTTCTCCAGGAACGTCTATACCCAGTTTCATCTGGATGAAGATGCTTTGCTCACCAAGGTGCCCCATCAGCTGGCCACCCCCAAGTGCTGCAGATGGTGGCTGTAATACCATTGGTGAGGAACTTGGCTAAAAGTGGCCAGAGTAGTGTCTCTTTTCTTCTGCCTCTTCTTCTTTCAGCTGTCCAAGTTTGGTCTTATCTGCTTGGACATTCCATATTTGGCCTGTTTCACACTGGGTCATAGTCCCTGTTGACTCTTGTCTTATAGGACTAGTTAAGGAATGGCAAGTGGTATCTTCTCGCATGTCAATTCTAATTGATTGTTATTGGCAGCAGCGAGTGTGGGGTTAAGAGGAGTAGGATCTGACCTCAGTGTGCCATAATCAATTAGTCATGCTCCCTAGGGTGAAGATGTGGGCAGAGTTTTGCATTCTGAGAGGCTGACATTTTTGGACTGGACAGTTTCTTCTTTTCTTTAGGGCTGATGCATTCACTGCCAGTGCCTCTCATGATCTCTTCGCATTCCTTTACTCAAACCCCAATCTTTTAGTAAAAAAACTATTTCTAGTGCATTAACATTTTCCATTCATATTTGCTATAAAAATATCTGCAAAGCAGAAACTGCAGGAATTGTGTCTTTTCTCCAAAGAGAACATACTCTGCCAAGGCCTTTGGCAGAATCCATTTGCAGCTGTAGTTTGGGAATTGTACAACTCTTCCTAGGTTCATATTGGAAAAAGAGTAGCTTCTGGGCTGAATGTTGTCAGGAAAACTGTCCCCAGTATTCAAAAGCTCTTTCCTTTATGGCTGTTTCTTATCTCTTACTATCAATTGTCCATAGTTACTGATCTCATAGGACAAAATGTCTCTGTCTTATAATTGAAATGTGAATACCCAAATCATGGAGGTTCGCACACCCGGTTACATTCTTATTCCCTACACAAAATCAGGGCATTTGACATCCAGGCATTCCTACCCATGTTCATTGTTTCCTACAAAGTATCATCTTCACAAAGGAGCACTCACTCAACTTACCTTGTAGTGGAAGAGAAACAATCCACAGAACAGGCTGTACAAGTCTGCTGTGAGCAGAGAGAGGTTGACTGAAGTGGCGCTGGTTTTCTTTATGACGACTGGCATAAAGCTGTAGAGACCAAACATGCAGGCACTAAAGCCAACGTAGAGCAGTCCTGGGGGAAGAGTAAAGAGAAGGCAGCGTCAGGGCCTCCTCCAGGGCATCTTCAGCATCCACAGCAGGAAAGAAGGGGAAGAGGGCACACCACCTGTCACTCACACAAGGCAGTTTCTCTTTCCCCCTATTCACTGGTGCTTATTATTGGATAACACAGTACAAAAATAAAATAAGATCAAAAAATAAAAATTTAAGTGTGAAAAATGAACTAATCTGCTTCTTATTGCATTGCTGACATTTTGCTTCTTCTGGGAAGGAGTGCCTCTTAGTGGCGATAGTCAGAACACAGAATCAAGGTTTTTGAATTCTCCCAATTGTGCTGTAATCAGCTTTTGCTATTCATCTATTTTTAAACATTTTTTTTAGCTCTTAGTTTTTAATTTGAGTAATAGCAACAAAACCGCTTGCTATCATGTATTGCCCACAATGATGAACAACTATGTAGTCTTTAAAGTTGAAGAGCTTGCATGTCAAAGAGACCTGGACTTAGAATACTGAATTGGAATCTTGACTGTGTGGCTTTGGGTGGATGAATTCATTGCTGGGAACACAGGATGATCTGTCAGTCTCTTCCAGATTCGTGAATTCTGTTCTGCCCTACCCACAACACACAGAGTCCTGCCCTTCCATCACATATCCTGGCCTACTGTGAACTCTCACATGTGGGCTTTCATGACCTTAAAATATTATGTGGCCAATCTCTCATCCTCAAAATTTCTCTCTCTTTCTCTGTAATTAAGCCTAGACATGGGTACTCTATTTTGCAGGGTCCCAAGCAGGAGTTTACAGCTAAATCTGTACTTTCCCCAAATGTTGATACAATGCAAATGTAAAAAAAAAAAAAATAATAATACTCTTTTCTCTACCTTGAAAGAATAAGGCATAGGATAAGCATAAGTGCTACAATTCAGTGTCTGCCTGGGCATTACAACATAATAAAAACAAACTTTCCAAAGGAATTCTTGATTAAATGTGTCTGGTGTGGGCTGTGGGCAGATTTGCTTCCTCTGACTTATGGATTTTGGGGAGTGTGGTAGGTACCGAATATCTGGTCTTTCTGACTATGAAGACCAGGGATTCATCCAAAGATAAATTGGGTTTGCCCATATGAAAAGTGCTTAAGGGCACAAAATCATCATTGCATATGAAAAGCCACATCAGATCTACAAGAAAATTATTCTGAACATAAGTAAGTAAACTCAGTACAACAGCCCCCTCTAGCGTGGTGGAAGTGCCCTCAGATGAAGGGGGACCAGCCACTTTCCTATTTAGGAAAGGTAAAAGTCCTATGCATAGATTCTATCGCAGTAATATTAGTTTGGTTTTTAATTCCAGAAGTTTGAATTCCCTAAAAATGGATAGTTTTCCTGGATGTGTTTTCATGCTACTTGTAGTTCATTTTCCTTTTAACCAAGCTACTAAAAATGCAATAAATGTTACATAACTTATGACTAATACATGAAAAGACATAAAAATTAATTTGGTACTCCTTAGAGAAATCTGTGACAAGATCCATCCTTAGATTAATCCACTAAAAATAATAAAACTTGATAAGAACACAGTCTAGGCAACAGAGCCTTGTTTCTTTTTTTTTTGTTTTGTTTTGTTTCTTGAAGGTGTCACTAGTTTAAATACCATGACTGGGTTAGAAAGTTCTAGAATAATACCCTTCCATCATTTTGCGTGGACTTTGACTTGTGGGCTCTGTTGGTAGATTCACTCATTAATTCAACTATTATTCTCTGAGTACTAACTATGCCCTGAGCACTCTGCTATGGGCTAGGAACAATGAAAAACAGGATAGACAGGAAGCTTAGAGTTGCTATTAATGCTATGCAGAAAGACAAGGGTTTCTTAAAGAGAATGGCAGGAGCTTGCTTTAGACAGGGTGGTGGGGTAGGGCTACTTTGTGGAGGTGGCATTTACCTCAAGTGCTGAAGGACCAAAAGGAGACTGCCATGAGAGGAGCCAAGGAAACCTGCACATGAAAAGTTCCTGAAAGGGACAGGGCCTCAAGTGTTCCAGATGCTGACCAAGGCCAGAATGGCTGAGCAGAATGAAGAGAACAGGCAGAGGAAGCTGGAAAATTGGGAAGGGAATGGATTATGCAGGGCTTTGCAGGTCTTGGAAAGGAATGTGTATCTTATTCTAGTTGTACAAGGAAGCCATTGAGGAGTTCGCAGCAGGTGACTAAAAGAATCTGATCTACATTTTCAAAAGATGATTTTGGCTACTCTGTGGAGAAGGGATTGGAAGGAGAAAAGCATGGGACCAGTTACAAAGACTAGTCAGAATGGCGGTGTCATAGTCCTGGCAAGAGAGGCTGGTAGCTTGCTTGGTTTTACTTGAAACGGCAGTAGAGAAGGGAAGTGTCTGGGTTTGTGAAGATTCAACAGGCCCTGGTGATAGCCTGATGTAGGTGGTGAGGGAAAGGATAGCATGAAGCATGCCCAGGGGTTCTGGCTAATTTAGAAACTGGGTGAACTGTGACGCCATGTACTGAGATGGAGGGTGCTAAAAGAGGACCAGTTTTCAGGAGAAATAAAATGCTCCATTTTGAGTGTGTTGTTTTAGACGCTTATGCATTATCCAAAAGGATCTGTCCAGTAGGGAGCTGGATCTATAATTGGAGGACTCAGAGAAGTGGTGAGATTTTACAAGCCCAGTTGGTGGGCAAAAGAGAGTAGGAAAATAAATACATGGAACTTTGCTAACCATCCTACCTTAGGATGCTTCCAGCTAAAATATTCTCAACCTATTTTTAAATACTGCAGAAATTAGAGGTAGGGGGATAGGAGTGGAATATATACACTATCACAATTGACAACTAGGTCAACCAATGTTTTTGCGTGTGAATATACTGTTTCCTAAGCAAAGCATAGCCAGCCTAGTTAACACATGATTAAATTGAGAGTTGGAATGCAGCATCGCTGCCCTTTCTTGACTGTTCTTAGATGGACATTAGATAGTTAATGGACATTAACAATGCTTCTGAAAGTCCACCTTTCTGTCCAGGTAGGGTTTTCAATTGATCAGCATGATCATACAAATGAACTGAATTGCTTTTTGACTGACAACTACAAAATGGCTGCAGTAAGTACATTTATAACAGAGTATGTGTATAAACATTTCCTCTTGGAATGTTCTCTCTGTCACTAAGGATAGAATTTGGTCACTCTTGTGCTTATGAACTAACGTAATTTAAGCTACAGAGATGGGAAATACTATTATCAGCTAATATGGATTGTGCACTTACTATGTGTCATGTACTTTATGTACAGTAATTAATCTCCACAACAGTATAATGCTGATAACTATTGCTATCCTCTTTATATAGGTTAGGAAATAGGCTTATAGATTCAAGAAACACAGTCCATACTGGGTTAAACAGAGGATATGTTATATGGAGTACAAGTTACAAAGGTGTTCAAATGGGTGCTGGGGAAACAGGGATGGTGAGACAACCTGAAGATTAGCAATAGCAGGGAGTTACTCACAACCCAAGAGCTAGGGAAATACAAGAGGAAGGCCACGTTACCCGGGGTCAGAAGTTAGGGAAGCCCAGCAGGGGTAGAATCACAGAGGAGACTCAGCCACATCTAGAGGAGATCTGACCCCAAACAGAGGGATACAGAGAGAAACACCGGTTTCTTTCTTTCTCCCACCTCCAATCTCCCTCGACTGCTTCCCATTGGCCAAAACTGACTGGAATCCAGTCGACAAGGGAGGCTGGGATGTGGATTTGCATAAGCAGAGCAGAGGAAAGGGTGAAAGATGGATCTGTGAATAAACAGGCAAAAGACCAGCTTATAGAGGTTAAGTAACTTGCCCTTAGGTCACACAGGCAGCCTGACTTTAAATTCTGAGTACATAACACTCATCTATATTGTTTAATTATTATAAAGAGAAATAAAGTTTTGAAGGAACATCCTATTTGACTCTAACCAATATCTCAGTTAATATATTATATATATATCTCTAGAGAGAGAGAGTTACTATATATATAGTATGTATCTGTATAGGCTACATATATTTGATCTCATCTTTTTCTTTGGGAAAAAGAAAAAAAAAGATGCTCTGACGAGCATCACCTCAACTCCCCAGGCCTCAGGTTCAACATGGGTAAAAAGAAAGGTATACTTTTTTTTTTTTTTTGAGACAGAGTCTTGCTCTGTTGTTCAGGCTGGAGTGCAGTTGTGCGATCCCGACTCACTGCAACCTCCACCTCCTGGGTTCAAGCGATCCTCAGCCTCCTGAGTAGCTGGGACTATAGGCATGCACCACCACACCAGCTAATTTTTGTATTTTTAGCAGAGACAGGGTTTCACCATGTTGGCCAGGATGGTCTTGAACCCCTGGCTTTAAGTGATCCACCCACCTCAGCCTCTCAAAGTGCTGGGATTACAGGTGTGAGCCACTGTGCCTGGCCAGGAAAGGTGTATTCTTAATTATCCTCTAGGTCTTTTCCTGCTCTGTAATCCCATAATTCCATATTCAGGGAGAGGCCAAATCTTTTGTTTTGGCCTCCAGGAAAAATACTAAAACCAAAACCAAGACAAGCATCAACCACAACATCAAATTGAAGAAGGTTCCTGCATACCACAAGCCTGTGCTCACTGACCTGCAACACACTTTTTCTTTCCTCTGACATTTGACTTTCACATCGATTACACTTGTTCACACATCCTTTAGCACAGTATGACCCACAGTATGACAGTATGACCCATGGGATAAAGGGAATGTTTAAGTTGTTTATTAGACTTATGAATGTGACTCTAACATTCCCGCTCCCCAGGAGGGTATTCTACTGTATGAGGTCATACGTTTGACTTGAATTTACTGATTAGATCATCACAACCAGTCTTTCTGTTCAGTAGAGTAAAACAATGGAATAAAAACAAACAACAATAACTATTATCCTCTTGCTTTTAATTGCTCTGTATTTTGCAATTGACCAGTGTTTTAGGAAAATAACAAAATCTGTCTTTAAAAGTGCTTTAAGCTAAGAAAATAGAAAACATGTATCCCAAAGGAAAAAAATAGAAAACACATTTATTATCCCAAGGAAACAAAAACAACAACCATCTTTCCACTTTGATAAAATGGCAACCACATGAGTTATCTAAGAGATTACACAAGGTTAGATTACTAATGTGGAGAGTGGGGAGGCAGAGAAAATCATTGACAGACGCTGAGAAATGAAGATCTCTTGGATTCTGTTCTCCTAAACAGAAGAATGTGAGCTTTCCACCAGGACATAGTCATCAGAGCTTGGCCTCTCAGGTGATTTCTCAAGGAGTGTGGGGTGGGTTTGAGAGGGTGCTGACCTTCCCTTGATGTCTCCCTGCCTCTCTGGCCCATGAATTGCAGTGGTTGCTATGCCATCTCCCAGTTCCACAGAAAGAAAGTGCAATGTTAAGCTTAAAGTCTCCTGCCATTGTCTCCACTGCTTCCCTTTTGTCTGTATTTTGTGAGATGAGAGAGGAAAGAATAGGACCATCTTTGTTGCTTGTCATTCATTCATTTGCTCACTTAGTAAACATTTATCCCCTGCATGCCATGTGTCTAGAATTGAGCTAACAACAGAACCTTGCAGTAGGTCAGGGCGAGAAAATGAGGGCCAAGGAGGCCCTGGTGTAAACACATCCAAATGCAACCCTACAAATGCTTCAGAAAGAGGAAGATGAGTATTTGATTTCCCCTCTAGGCTATTTTTTGTTGATACATAATAATTGTACATATTTCTGAGGTACATGTGATATTTTGATACATGCATGCATTGTGTAATGATCAAGTCAGGGCAATTGGGATATCCATCACTTCAACCATTGATTAATTTTTTTGTGTGTGTTGGGAACATTCTAAATCTCTTCTAGCTATTTTGAAATACACAACAAATTATTGTTAACTATAGTCACCCTACTGTGCTATGGAGGCCATTTTGGCCTCATTTCCAATCAGAAATTGAATGGATGGCTCTGTAATGTGTTCCTTTTACACTGTCCTTCATCATCTTCAACTATAGGGGACTGACGTTTTAATGGCAATATGAGAGCTCAGAATAAAACTATCTTTTGTTGACTCATTTAACTAACACTGAATTATAACAGAACCTCAGTGGATATGCACATGGCATCCACATAGTTTGAGGACAAATTCTTTTTGATCATTACTATTATCATCAATATAAAATTAATTTATACTCATGGACCACTGCATGTGAAGTGCCACCAACAGGTAACATTTTGCTTTCTGGTGTTGTGGGTCACAAAGACAAATGCTTTCTGTAACCTGCATCTGGTTTCCTTTCCCTGTTGCCCTCCTCTTCTCTCTCCCCTTGCCCTGTTGATTTTCCTTTCATTATATCATTCTATAGCACAACTGGAGAGAAATTAAACGGCAGGACTCTGAGACACAGGTCTGGTCAGCCCTCGAAATCACTAGAGAGAACCCCTAGGGAGAGTCAGGCACAAATCTGTGGCTCACAGTGTGCCTTCAGAGGGAATGATGTCTGCAGTTAGTTGGCCTCATGTGCTTAGGGGATTGGGACAGGTAGGTAAAGTGACGCACGGGAGTTTATGTTTTTATTGTGTTTCCTTATGGACACAGAATTTGGCTAAAGCTGTATCAAAAGTCATAGAAGGGAGAGATGGCTCAAGCAGCCAGCTTCAGTGTGGGGAAGAGTCTGTAGCGCCCTCCCTTGCCACTTGCATTCACTCTGCACACATTTTCCATGCAATTCCATAAGCCACGTTATGTTCTGTGCTCACTGTGGAGACACGTTCTGAGGGTATTAAATGTCAGTCCCTTTTTTAGGGCTTGCTGAGATTGATCATTAGAGCATCTCCTAGTATCTTAAATCCTTGTCCTAAATTTCTTTGAGGAAAGTGGTTTTAGAAACAGGTGGAACCTGAAAAGTCCTGGATGACTTAACTAGCTCAAAGCATGTCTGGTATTTTCTAAGTCCATTTGGAGATCAATTAACCATTTCTTTTGTGCAAACTGCTCCCTTCTGAAAGGTTTTATGGGCTCAGAATGCCCATTACATTGTTTCCTTTCATGGTTTTTTGTTAAATTCAGTTTTTTTCCCTTTACTAAAGTAGCAATTTATTTTATTTTATTTTATTTTATTTTATTTTATTTTATTTTATTATTATACTTTGAGTTCTAGGGTACATGTGCATAACGTGCAGGTTTGTTACATATGTATACTTGTGCCATGTTGGTGTGCTGCAACCATCAACTCGTCAGCACCCAGCAACTCGTCATTTACATCAGGTATAACTCCCAATGCAATCCCTCCCCACCCCCCACCGCCATGATAGGCCCCGGTGTGTGATGTTCCCCTTCCCGAGTCCAAGTGGATGCAGCTGGAAACCATCATTCTTAGCAAACTATCACAAGAACACAAAATAAAGTAGCAATTTTTAACGGTCACATCAGTTTAGTGTTTCTTGGCCAAGGCAAATTGCTGTCATTTATGTGCTACCACTGCCTCAGGCCAGTTTTTTTTTTTTTTTTTTCTGTTGGTCTTTAACCTAATAACACACTTCTGTGTCTCCCCTAATGGCATCTTGGCGATGATAATGGGCAGAAGCTCAATTAGGAAACACTATGAATCATACAATTTAGTCTCTCAGAATGTGCAGGATTTCCTGAAATGATGAAGGGATTTCATTTTCCCTTGTCCCCTACCATTCTAAATCCCTTCCTTGTTTGTGCTCCACTCGACCCACATCATTCTTCAAACACATTTCTCAGGTTATAAAAAGAGCATCTTAGGTGAGCCAACTCCTTACCTATTTGCCAATCCCAGGGCACCTTTAACAGCTCCTTATGCTCCATTATAGCTCTGCAAATTCAAAGAAAATGAACCCGATGAGCAAGATTAGAATGCACTCTACTTTCGTTCTCTCTTTTTTTTTTTTTTCACTTATCAGATTTATACAAATAATGAAGCAACCAGATGAATTTCAGAAAGAATTTTGGGTCACGTAGAAGCAAGTCTAATTAGGCAGCCTGCGGTTTTTCCCTGAAGAACCTGGTCTGTGTGTGAGGGTGTGCCACAGGGCCCTGGGGAGCTCAACCCTTCCTGCCCTTCTCATCCAAACAGTCTGCCTGCAGCCTTTGTTTCTGCTTGACAGATGCTTTTTGAAAAGCAAACCGTGAGGTTCAGAAAATGTCTGTGCTTGCAGGTTTAATCAATTTCTGATTGAGCGTTTTCTAAGGGAATGATTCTCAAAGTTAAATGTACATGACAGCCATCTGGAGAGTGTGTTAAAATACAGTTTCCTGGTCCCAACCCTAGCAATTGATTCAGAGATTCGGTGAGATCCATGGATGTGCATTTCTGGCAAATTCTCATGTGATACCAGTGCTGCTGGTCAGAGGACCATATTTTGAGAACCACTGATCTAGAAGAGAATGGGGAGGTGGCATTGGCATCACTCCACCAGCATTACTTTGATTCCAGTGAGCCCTCAATATATCCCACTTGCCAAGGACACCCTAATGCCACTTCCATTATTTTGGCGGCAGTGTCCCCCAAAGGGAACACTCAACTCTAAGAGACTATAACTGAAGTAAATGAGCACTAGATCTCTGAACATATTTTTTGGACTCAAGAATAATAACCCACTAAAGAAGTCATCTATCTACAAAATGTTGGCTATGAATAGTTGAACTAGGTAATTCCTTTTCCTCTCACAAAGCTGACACACCAAATTTAGGGGCTTTAAAATGCCATCACTTTCAAAAATGAACCCCAAATAAATCCTTCTCAGACTGTGCCTTGTTTGCTGTGAAGTTTTTCACGAGTATCTCAAGACAACAAAATTTGGAGGATTGTTGAAACAGTCTATTTGTCAAACCTGTTTAAGGTGATGCCAAACTATCTTCCATAAATAATTTCAGACACTGAAGCCATGCAATTAGAAAGTGCTTGCTTTGTAGAAAGAGACTGGTAAAATCAGAATTACCTGTTTGTAGAAAGGGATTCAGTAAAATTTGACTGGAGGGTATACTATCATTCTTTATATCTTTCATGAAGCTAAAATATTGGTCTTTACCAGTGGAAAATTCTTTGATTGAAACTTATTCTCATAAAAAATTCTGAGGCAATAGTCAGTGATGACTTACCTGTTTCAGTTATAGAATTACTGCAAAACTGGTGCTTTTGACTTTGTGGTGCTTAGTGAATGTCTGTATTATATCTTCACCTTTTTAAGGAAAACAGAAATGCTAAATTCTAAGAGATAAATTTGAAATATGGTCCACCCTTGCAAATCCATGGGCAGTAAAATCACACATTTATAAAAGGATAATTTTAAACTATAGGTTTTCTACTGGTGGTTGTCACTAGTAGACAGAATGTTCCTTTCTGCAAATGCATTGAATTGGGGCATTTATGCTTAGTTTTTGTACTTCTCTAAGTAATAACCCACTCATTGGTTTCAGAGAATCAATCCTAATGCTTCTAACGCTTTCTAGCAAACTATCTTCAACGTTTTATAAAACATTAGGTGTTTTATAAAAATTTATATTAAAATTGTTTAATTTGGAGGAAATTTACTAATAAAGATATTGAGTTGGCAGATTTCATCAGTCCTTTGTACAGGAAGCTGGCGTCTGGATTCCAGCATTGATTTTTACATCCCAAGAACAAAAATTGTAAGAATAAGTCTTGACAGTCCCTCTACTATCTATATTTCTTGTTATTTTTACTCACAATTGAATTCCACTGAAAAATGCTCCAAAGAGACCAATCATTCCCAGGAATTCCACTCGGCTCAGGGTTCGGATGATGTATTCTTCCCAGACGTTAGAGATACCATAGAGTGTGGCTCCTCCTAAGACCAGAAGGTCCCCTACCAGCTTATTTTCCCCTAGGAACCAACCAAACAAACAAACAGAGGGAGCATCATTAAAACTTTCTTAACAAGAATCTGGCATCAGCAAATTGAGCTTCCCTTGCCTATTCTATTTTGACATTTTTATAGAAGTTTGTTTATCTGTGCTCTAGACATGTTCTGATATAAAAAGGTTGCCTATGTTGACACAATTAGAAGTCTTCTCTAACTAAGAAAGAGATCAGTCTCTTCCAGATCACACCCTGTCTACAAAGCCCACTATCTTCTGTCCAGGTATCAGATTTTCACTTATCAGATTTATACAAACATGAAGTGGCACAATCTCGGCTCAGTGCAACCTCTACCTCCCAGGTTCTAAGGGATTCTCCTGCCTCAGCCTCCCGAGTAGCTGAGATTACAGGCACCGACCACCACACCCAGCTAATGTCTATGAATATATGCTAATACATGCACAAGTTATGTTGGTTTCAGGACATTTTCCAGCAGTTTAGTGAACATGGTGTAGAACAAACAGAAGCAGCATAAATTTCCACCCTCTGCTATTCAGGGAGGGAAGCTATAACAGAAGCCGTCAAGACTCCATTTTGACCATGGGCAAAAGGTGTAACTGTTAGAAAATGAGAGTGAAAGGATTTATGGGTTGAAATTTTCAACTCCCCTGAGGTAAGTAACATAAGAGTGTAAATATATGAAATTCACTATCACATTAACATTTTTTCATTAAAAATTCTTTTTGTGTTAAACTCAATTTTGGGCTGGGCGTGGTGGCACACGCCTGTAATCCTAGCATTTTGGGAGGCCGAGGCAGGTGGATCACCTGAGGTCGGGAGTTTGAGACCAGCCTGGCCAACATGGCAAAACCTTGTCTCTACTAAAACTACAAAAATTAGCCAGATGTGGTGGTGGGTGCCTGTAATCCCAGCTACTTGGGAGGCTGAGGCAGAAGAATCCCTTAGAACAAGGGAGGTGGAGGTTGCAGTGAGCCAAGATTGTGCCACTTCACTCCAGCCTGGGGGAAAGAGTGAAATTCTGTCTCAAAGAAATAAATAAATAAAAATAAACTCAATTTTGGTTGATTTAAAACAAAATAAATGCTTTACCCAGGTATTTCCTAGAGTTGGGCAAACTTCCCACTCCAGGAAGTATGGAGCCAGGGAAGGAGGAGAGTAGAAATAAGCAGCTAGAATGACCTCCCTGGTGGGCTCTGTACCCAAGTGGTCTCTGGCTCTGTCCTGCATAAGTTAGCAGTGCAGGAGCTCAGCTTACCTGCAGCTCTGGGGCAGTGGAAGCTGAGGTTGGAAAGGGTGCTTACTCCAGCGTGATTCTAAGGAAAGGACTCACGATAGCTTAGCCCTGGATTTCCTGATGAGCCTGGGTTCTCACTGTTCAGTGGGGAGCACTGAGTGTTCTTTAGGTAGTGGCTTCACATCAGAAAATCTGGGCAGGGCTTGCGGAAAGACTTTGGCACGTGGTCGCCTTGAAAGATTCTATCTCTAAATGGTGCCACGTTTTCTAAGGGAACTTCCTTTTCCTGTCAAGGATTGGAGAGACAAGGGAAAAGACTCCGAAGGTAGCATTGTGCTGGAGTCATCCTCATGGGAATGGAGCTGAGAATGGGATTTTGTGAGAGCTGGAAGTTCTCTTTGGGTTCATGGGGAGTTAGGCATCACTGCCCAGGAGATGAGCTGAGAACTTGAGGAGGCCCTAATGAGAAACCAGACTTGGTGAGAGGTCCCTGGGCAGATCTTTTAGGAAAATTAAGGTTGCTGTGACAGAATGTAAAATCTTTGGCAACCTGATTAATCTTTTTTATGTGTCAACTATAAAATAATGACAAACTTTTAATTTTAAGTAGTTCATCTGAAGAATGACCCATAAAATAGAACGTATCTATAACTAAAATTGTAAAGTTATAATGAACATGATCCAGTGTCTTTTCACTCAGAAGACATTTTAGAGCCTTGTGATGACATGGGGTCATTATTATGAATATCAATTACTGTTGTACTAGTGAAGTGTGGAAGTGCTGCATAATATAATTCTTGGTTAATAAAATTAATTTTATAGAATGAATTGAAGAAAGCTAAATCATAATGACATATTTTAATAGAAATTAGGGAAGCATCAATCTACCTTTTAAAAGTCCTAAAAAGAGGACACACTATTTCAGTGAATAGTCTCACCAATATTTTTCAAACGCCACACGGTTATGGCCTCTTCTGTTAACTAGCCTTTGACTGTAAGAAATATACTCATCGGTACTTTGAGTTTTCACCAATTCAGTAATAATTATTGATCATCACAACACAATTTTGTGTAACCACAAGTTCACAAGTATTTTCTAAGTTATCACTAACAAAAAGATTAAATATTATTTATTATAATTTGCTGATAATTATATTTGTCAGTTTTTAAGTCATTTGAAAGTAGTACATATACATATAACATACATTAAAATTTAGTTAAACATAATTAACCAGAACATAATTTTATCCAATTATATAATGAAGTGTTTGATATAATAAAAAGTATAGGTACTAAGACTAATATTTTGTGTCTAAAATTTGTATCTAGTTAACTGGAAATTATAACATATTACATTAATAATATATAAAATATTAATATAGTTTATGTACTGTTAATGCAGTAGATACCTGACATGGTGATAGCAATTTTTGCACAATGTTCATGGGCAAAGTTATGCTAGAACATCTGTCATTTATGTGTGTATAAAACCACAATAGGTGATAATGATTTATAAATTTTGGGTAAATGGACACATTTAAAATTATGAAATGTCTGCCCAAACCGATAGTTCTCTCCCTCCTCTAAATTTCACAGCAATGGTATCTGTCTATGGCACCCACCATATTCCACTCCTTGTCTGTTACTTGTTAACTTGTGTATCTCATCTTCCCGCAGCCAACTGTTCTCTTACAAATTATGGTTGAAGGGCAGGGACTATGGCTCACTCAGCTGTATATTCTGTGTGGTCTCTAGCATGGACCCTGGAGCATTATACATGCTCAATAAAAAGCTAAATGAATTGAGTTGACTGAACATGTCTTAATACATCCTATGATAAATGTTTTCAGTGAGAACAGTTTTCAATTTATTGGTAGAGTTGGGTCCGATCACATCTCTATCACTTACTAGCTGTGTAATACTGGGCAAACTACAGAGTCTTTCTGAACTTCAATTTCCTTATTTTAAAATTAGGTTACTGTGAGAATAAAATAAAACATGACATGTAAAATGCTTAGCATTGTATCTGACACTTAGTAAATGTTCACTAAATGGTAGTTTAAAAAAGTGAATACATTATTTCCTGAACCACCTGTCTCTTTGGGTTGGGCATTTCTCATTTTGGATTGCTCCTTGATTCTAATCAACCTAGTTATAATTGTTTTGCAAAAACTGGCTTTCCTTATTAGATTTTTGTTTAAGTACTAGAAACATCATGTTTGGAGACATGTTTGTGTATGCGTGGTGGTGGGAGGAAAAAGGAAGGCTATTTGAAATCATGACTTACCACTAGGACAAGAAATAAATGGTGAGTTATACTATTCTAGAGTGTTGAAAGACTGTTAGTGCAGTTTCGGAAAATGTATCCATCCCATTGAATACATCTGCCTCTCAAATAGGGAGAACCAACTATCTCGTTTTCCTGGGACTCTGTTGGTTTTAGCACTAAAAGTTCCACATCTGGGGAACTTCTCCATTCTGGGCAATCTAGGGCAGTCACTTACATTAATTTACTATGATAAAACATCTTTACATTTGTTATAGAAGTCACAATTATGGAAAAAGAAGGACTAAGTGTTATAGCAGAAAGAATAATGGCTAAATTTCACATCTGGGCCACGTAATTTGGAGATGGTGTGTCCTTAAACATATTGCTTATCTTCTCTGAGGCTTGATTTCTTCAGCTGCAAGAATGACAATAAAAATTCTTTGCATAGTTAGGAGGATTAAATGAAATAATTTGTATTAAAGTACCTGGTACCTGTGGGCACTCAATAAAAAATGTCATTTTTACTTGATTTTGTTTGATTACCTGGCTCCTTGAAAATATTTTCTTTTCCTTGAAATAAATATAAAGTTAAGTGTAATAAAAAATTATTGTTGGCATCTAATATCTTTGATAAATGAACTAAAAGATGCAATAAATGTATTGTGTTAGAAAGAGGATATTTTGAAGGGCAAGAAGGATATTTCATAACAAGGAGTTATTTTGATTAGGTTTTATCTTAATCTTATTACCTTCTAACCTTGCCTTTTATATCCATTAAGTTTTCCCAGGCAAGTAGAGAACTCCTGGTGCTGACTCTTTTCAACTTTACTAAGTCATTTTTACACACTCCAACACATCTATAATATATATAATATTCTCAGAAGCCACTTCCATTGCCTGTTAATTGCCCCACACATCAGTAAATGCAGAGATGATCTTTCAGAGGAGGCCTATACTGCTGACATGGAGCCAAGGTGACAAAGAGAATACACGTATTAAGACCACTGATTTTTTACCAGTAAGCTTGGAAAAGACATTTCCTTCAGGTGAGCTCAAAGGGCGTCCTATAGTGGGTGATCAGTTGTACATGTGACACACATAGAATGAGAACATAAGTGCTGTTTGCATCCTTCCCACCACATACACCACTCTATAGTCTCTAAGGCAGAGTCTTCCGGGCTGGGGACTAGGGTGCTTTCTTTCCACCTCTGTCTAGAGTGGGAAAACTTGCTGGTCAAGTTTCAACAAAAGCCCTATTCCTGGCACATCATTCTGTGCCCCGAAACATATTTTGTACATGAAGTACTTAATGCCATCTAAGAAGTTTCCTTCAGCCAGACTTAAATCAAAACAAGTAATTCCTGGATAGCTAATGAAGAAACATGCTGACAAAGTAGAAGTAAAGAAATTGCTTTAATTATAAGGAAGTCAAAGAAACTCTGAAAGGCCAACATCAACGTGCTTGGAGACAGAATTGTCAAAATTCCAATGAAGATGAAACATAGATTAAGCATTATAAAAAGGAAGAAGTTAGACAGTCTCTTTTCCTGTGCAAAACTGTTGATACAGTGATGATAATTTTATTATTATTATTCTGATTTTTTTGAGATAGAGTCTTGGTCTGTTGCCCAGGCTAGAATGCAGTGGTGCAATCATAGCCCACTATAACCTTAAACTCCTGGGCTCAAGCGATCCTCCCGCCTCAGCCTCCCAAGTGGCAGGACTATAGGTGCACACCACCATGCTGGCTAATTTTTTCTGTAGAGATGAGGTCTCACTATGTTGCTCAGGCTGATCTCGAACTCCTGGCCTCAAGTGACCCTCCTGCCTTGGCTTCTTGAGTCGCTAGGATTTCTGAATGTGCTTGGCCTGGTGATGACATTTTATATGGAGTTGGATGCCTGACTTATGTTCTGGTGATTACCTGCAGTATTTTCGAAAAGTTTTGTGATCCTGGCTGATTAATGCAATTGAACCAACTCTGCCATAGAGGTGAAAAAAAGGAATATTTTTGATAATGATATATAACAATTTTAGGATTCTACTGACTTCAAAACCAGTGGGGTTTTTTTTCTTTAAAAAAATATGTTCTCTGTGATAGCTTAAATTGCTGCCTACTTTAATATTTTTATAGAGGCGGAGCATGTCCAATCATAATTTTATAAAATGAGTCCTTGGATCCTATATCTGGCCTGGTCTTAAAACATCACTCTATGTACTTGGGCACCATTTCAATACCACGGAAAGTGCTCCACACTGATAAAGATTAATTCTGTTAACACTGATGCTTTGTATATCACAAAAGCAATGATGCTGTGGGCCTTAAACAGATTCACATGCAGAAACCAAATTGCACTCCAGTATGTTTTAGCCACATCTACATTGTTTTTTAAAAATGACACTTTGGAAAGACTCTCAAACGGACTTACTTTCTTTTCCTTAAGTAGTTTTGCTTCTTTTCTAGCACTTCATTTAAAATCAAAACAACATTTTTTACAGGATTAATGAATACACTCTAGTGAAATCAATTCAAATTAGCTTAACATTCTAGGCTTAAATGTTCATCTTTATAGTTGACTATCGAATGCAAGATGATGGCCAAGATGAATGGCTGGGGTTCATGAAGGTAGAGTTTTTATAACTAAGTGTACTTGTTTCTGCTTAGCCTGTGTTTACACAGTGTGTGGAAAGCTGAGAAAGTGTAATTAAATTATGACTTTAGGCTGGCTCTGGTGGCTTATGCCTGTAACCTTGGCACTTTGGGAGGCCGAGGCCGGTGGAGCACTTGAGGTCAAGAGTTCAAGACCAGCCTGGCCAATGTGGCGAAACCCTGTCTCTACTAAAAATACAAAAATTAGCTGGGCGTGGTGGCAGGTGCCTGTAATCCCAGCTACTTGGGAGGCTGAGGCAGGGGAATCACTTGAACCTGGGAGACGGAGGTTGCAGTGAGCTGAAATTATGCCACTGCACTCCAGTCTGGGTGACAGAGCAGGACTCTGTCTCAAAAAAAAAAAAAAAATATATATATATATATATATATGTATGCATATATATGTATATATGTATATATATGTAATTATATATACATATATGACTTTAGAACAACTGGCCACATTGTATAAGACAAAAATATTATCTGGTCTGAAAAGATTATTCATATCAACATTACTACATGCATATAGCATAATATTGGCCCTTTCATATGACATCTATTGATCTGTTACGGAACCAGTGTTTCATAGAAGAGAATCTGGGAAACACTGAGGTTTTCAGATTTCTATTGAAGTGGGGACCGATGGTGTTGTGTAGGTGGTATGGATGTGTGAGGCTGAGGTTGTCTCTCTTTTGTTCTATGTTGTATCTTCAGCTCCCAGCAACATGGGACAGAGAAGGAGGCCTGCCCTGGAGGCCAGGGGCCTTGTGTTCCAGTGTCTGCTTTGTCAGCTCTGTGACTTTGGGCAACTCACTTGGTTTGGATGCATCTTGGTGTTCACATATGTCAATCATAAAGGAGCTGAACAAGGTCCTTTTCAGTTATAAAGTTCTATGGTGCAACATACATCACATCGTTTCAGAGACTTCATGTGACCTTGTCTCATAAAAAGAAATGGTCCACTTTTGACCCTTTATCATCTAATTTCCTAGAAGAAAGGGCAATTCCAAGAACTATAGAAAAGTGGATACTTTCTATCCCATTTCTAATGTTAACAAAGAAGGTCATTTTTTTTTCTGTTCCAAAAACCCTTCTGTAGCAAAAATTTTGGTACATTTTAAAGAACTCCAATGCTTTAAAAAGGGTCTTCTGGAAACCACCCTGGCTCAAGGCTCCCCCAGCAGATTCACAGCAATTTGATGAGTGAATCATGCAGCTTTACCTTGTAGGTTTATAAACTCTAATTGATACCAATAACCCCTCCTTGTAAAACAAATTAAAAACCGTGTGTGAGGAGACAGAACTTAACCCTCCCCACTAAAATTATGGAGCACTCCTAACTAGTCCTCAAACTTTATTTACTTGTGGGCCTATAAACCAACCTTCACCCAGTAGTTTGAAAGCTCAGTCTTTCTCTGGCTTGACAGAGAAAGGTTTGGGGTTGGGGAAATGTGTGGAAGGCCCTGTGACTCAGGAGTGAATTAACTCATTACCACCAACTCTACAAAGGACCAGGGCTTGGGCCAGGTAGCTGGTTCAGGAATGGATTGACCTCCAAAACATCTTCTTGGTAGGTCATGACTCTCAGTTTTAAACACTGTCTGTATGTTTCTGAATAGATGCAGAAAGGGCATGAAAGCTGTATTTTGCATCCTCATTCACTCAAGAAATATGCATTAAGCACCTCCTATGTGCCCCGTTTCAGGTGTGGGGAACAAACATGAACAGGACACAAAGAGTGGGAAATCCAGGTACCTAAGGTCCTTGTTTTTACCCAACTATGAACATTCCATTTCTTGTCTTGGCCTCACCCACAGAGGTAAGGAACCTGGTGAACATCCGAAGACTCACCTGCTCCCTGATGTCTTCCCACAAGCACATCTGCTCCCACCATGCAGCCCATTCCCAGGATGCAGACGACGATGCCGATGAAATGCACAGCCTTGTACCGGATCAGCAGGAAGAACCAGGAGAGCAAAATCACGACCGGGATCACAAAACAGTCCAGGAGCTATCGGGAGGGATGAAGGTAAACAACAACAGGAGGTTCAGGAGGAAGCTTTCCATGTAAAAGAGAAAAGTAATTTAGTTCTGCAGAAAGGGTTCTGTCTTTCCCCTGAACCTGAGATTTTGTGTAGACCCAGACTTGATGTAGTTAAAACAGAATCTGAAATAAATGGAAATTAGCTTTATTTATTTACTTAATTGTAAACATCCCCCAAACTTTAAGGGAAAGGGGAGAAGGCAAACTGATAAGACAGGCTGGTGGTGAAGAGTCTCCTGCCTCCAGGTGCTGGGGCAACTCTGCCTCCTGTCTTCTTCAGAGCCAGGCCATGCTCCACGGGAACACCTTTGGTTTGGGGAGAGTATACCCGGCCTTTTTACAGTGTCCCCCTATTTTACGAGAACATCTGGGAATACAAGGTGAGGGTGCAGAGGTCTTATAATGTTTTATAAATTATTAGAAATAAGACAAAAGTTGAATTTAACTTCTCCTGGACAGCTGTCTTCCTGCTACCAGTAAAAATTGATCTGTTCTTGTCATTTCATTCTTAAAATAAAAAAGTGCTCTAAATATAAATGCAAATTTATGAGCCTCAAAAGTAGAAATACTTAAAAGAACTATTAGAAACAATTTTTAAAAGAAAGTTGAATAGAGTATAGCAAAAAAATTTGATTTCATTTTTTAATATATTTTGTACAAATAGTGAGATTCCATCTGACACGTAAGTCCGAGGAGCTGATAGAGAATTTGCCCCAATTATGTAGAGAGATAATGTGGTGAAATCAGAAGACCCCTGTGCTAGGAGTCAGAAGACCTGAATTTGAGTACAAATCCTCATTTACAGCTGTGTGACCTCGGGCAAATCACAAGCTCAGGAGCTTCAAATTTCTATTAGTAAAATGAAGATAACAACTTTCCCCAAAGATCAGTATGAACCTCAGAGATACTACACATGAAAGTAATTCTTAAATCACGAGGCCCTCATTGCTGGTCTATAACCCTGCTTTCAAACACATGCTTTGGGCTCCATGGAATTAATTCAGACTCTACCACACTGTGGTAAGACCTCTGGATACACTATCCAAGACAGGGTCTCTCTTAGACAAAGTGATGTCACACAGAAGTGCAAGTTCCTTGTACCACATGAGGAACTTGTGATTTGTCCAACTGCCCAGTATATCTCCTTGCTGGAATTCTAAACAAGTGGCCCCTACCACCCAGCTGCCAGTCAGTATAGGGCAGTGATCCTCAATACTCCTTCACTTTCATTGTCTATATCCTATTGATTACCAAATTCTGCCAATTTAATCTTCCCAACATCTCTCAAATATACTCATGCCACCCTCTCCCACTTCTGCCACCTAGACTGAGCTAACATCCTCTGCTACATGGAACAAGCCTCTCCTTCCTGCCCCAGGGCCTTCACTTACGTACACCCCTCCTTCTGGAGTGCTCCACTGCTTGAACTTCCTCCTCCTTTTCCTTCAGGCCTGCACTTGTTAAGTTGCCTCCTCAGGAAAGCCTCTTAGATCCCCAAGCTAGGTCGAGTCCTGTTTGATGCTTTTGTTGAACCCTGTACTTCTCCTCTGTAGTTCCACTTGTAATAGTACTTAATGAGTACAGGATTATTGGCATCAGAACACTGCTGGGATTAGGAGGAGTATTCAATAAGAGATATTGAGCAAATATATACAAAGATTTTTAATGATCAGAAACATCAAAATAGAGTCTCCAAGATTCACTGAAGACTGGAAAAGGTTTGTGTATTTGCAAAACATCCCTGAACATCAGAGTGGCTTCTTGGCACTGCAAATAGCATGCTGAATCCTCTCTATCCTCAAAGCTTTTTGTGACCTGGACAGATGCTCGTGTTTCTCTGTGCACTGGTCTTCTCCTCTGCAAAATGAAACAAGCACTCAGAATAGTAAGCTATCCCCAGGGTTGCTGAGATGATAAGGTGAGGAAGGACCATGTGAATGCTAAGTAGCACTGTGATGGCTGGGGGCTGAGCCCAAAGGTCACAGCACTCTTGGAGGGGCTATAGGAAGGAGGTGGTGGCAGGTAGGATTTTACTACAGCACACAGTTGCTCACTGCAGTTAATTAGCAATGTAAGTTAATGATGTGGTAATATGCTCTAAGGTAGGTTTCGCAGCTAGCCTCAGATGCTATTTAAGTATATTAGGAAATTTCAGTTTACCATTGAAAACTGTTCACTGGGCATAAAACAGTTGGTGTTTTGTGTTAAAAATTAAAAATGATTGAATCAAGTTGAAATATTTAGCTGCACACTACAGAATTAGGGTTTCATTATCTGGCTGGAAGCCCTTGGTCAGTGGAGCTGAAAGCCTCTATTCCTGAATTATTGAGGGCAAGCTAGGCCATCATCCAATCTTTGAGGAGGGCTGAAGTGAGCTTTTAAGTTCTCAGTGTCATTAGAAAACCCAAAGAACTTGATGAGTCCTGAGATCTATTCCCCTAATGGTTTGAGTTGGAAAATCCTTATTTGTAAGTGTCAGGTGGTTCTGTGGGTAAGTGCAAACTTTTAGAAAGAACAGAAGGGAAAGAAGAATATAATCATAATTTTTCTTAAAGAAGGATACAATAAAGCCAGGGTTTCTGGGGTATCTGAGGAGAGAAGCTTGGTGCTTATGATACAGTGGGGCCTCAGTAATTGGTGGCTGAATAAATCAATGAATGGTCAGACATGTGGTATCACTGACCGTCAGAAGGGACATTAGAGATAATCAAGGTTGCTACTGGCATTTAGGGTGGGACAATTCATTTTGCAAGATTGTCTCATGTTCTCTGCAGGGCAGTTAGCATTGCCGGGCCTTGACCATTAAACATTCTACACATTTGCAAAGGCCCCTGGAGGGCAGTCTCTCCCCAGTTTAGAATCACCAAGACCCCTTTATTTAACAGTTGAGGATTCCTAAGTCCCGAGAGGTGAAATGATGTGCTCAAGGTCACACAAATTGTTAGAATCAGCAGAAATTGTGTCATAATAATTTTTTGAACAATGTTTTAGTGAAGGTCAATGACAGGAATATTTAATTGCTACAGCTGAAGGTCTCACCATGGCATCTGTAACTATTGAGAGAAACTGTTTGGCAGCTGCTCTTACTAAACAGGCTATTCTTTTTTAGTGATTTTTGCCTTCAGCTTTCCCCTCGTGGTCATATAACATAAAACATACTGAAAAAATAATTTTCCAATAGTTTTCTCCTAGCTTAATTCCTTGGCTAAGTGGTTGTTAGAGTGGTAGAAAAGAGAAGCATTATAACTGAAACTGTTAAAAAAGAAAACAAACAAACAAACAAAAACTCCTCTTCTGATTGCCATTAATCTTTTCAGTAGATTTAACTTTCTTTGCATACATCTCTGAATCTAAAAAGAAATTATAAAATATCCATACAAAAAAATAAACAAATATTATTTTATAACCATCTTATGCTCTGAAAACTCTCCAAGGACATTAAAAATACTTTAATGGAAAAGTGAAGTGTTTATTACTCTTAGATTTACATAGCATCCTTTTTTCCCCCCTAAGAATTTAAATGAATTTCATTCTCCTTATGCCTTGAATCCTCAGGCAACGTATGCCAGAGGTGTCTACAATTCTGTTTTCTAATTTTATAGAGATGGTTGAGCACAGTGGCTCACACCTGTAATCCCAGCACTTTGGGAGGCCAAGGCGGGAGGATCACTTGAGGTCAGGAGTTCGAGACCAGCCTGGCCAATATGGAGAAACCCTGTCTCTACTAAAAATACAAAAATTAGCCAGGCATGATGGTGCGTGCCTATAATTCAAGCTACTTGGGAGGCTGAGGCAGGAGAATTCCTTGAACCTGAGAGGCAGAGGTTGCAATAAGCTGAGATTGTGCCACTTAACTCCATCCTGGGCAACAGAGTGCAATTCTGTCTTCAAACCAAACCAAACCAAACCAAACAAACAAAAAGATAGAGACACGGAGGCACACAGTACACAACGGCTTGGGGCAAAGTCTCTGAAGTCATGGTGATAGCAGGATTATTATTTGAACCTTGTAGGTGTTTTTAAACTTTATTAGATGGGGTCTCATTAAATTGCCCAGGCTCATCCCAATCTCCTGGGCTCAAGCAATCCTCCTGCCTCAGTCTCCCAAAGTGCTGGGATTATAGGCATGAGCCACTGCGCCTAGCTTGAACCTTGTCATTTTAAATAACATTTACAGTTGGTTGCATTAAGTTTACACTTAGAGTTTGTAAAAACGATTATGTTATTTTTATGGTAGACAAAGTGAATCTTCACAACAGCCCTTTAAGGGAGTTATGACTGCATCTACTTTATAAATAAGGGAACTGACAGTCTAAGAGAAAAGCAAATTAGTATTAGAATTGGGGCTAAAACACTAGCATCTGGACTCCTAGAGTTCAAGTGCAGCTTCCAGAAGTTATTTAAATAAAAAAGGTTCATGTTGACAT
Source organism: Theropithecus gelada (assembly GCF_003255815.1). Taxonomy (NCBI): domain Eukaryota; kingdom Metazoa; phylum Chordata; class Mammalia; order Primates; family Cercopithecidae; genus Theropithecus; species Theropithecus gelada. The sequence goes on along the minus strand of NC_037671.1, from coordinate 142,858,206 downwards.
TACTTTTAAGATAACAGAAGAAAGTCAACATTAAGTAGCATTAAAATTTTAAAAATACGTATATGTACAGGAAGATTGAAGCATCATTTAATTTCCCCTCTCTCTCCCTACCTCCTTTTCTTTTCCACTCCAGCTGATCTGACCATCTTATCACTGCACCTTTCTCTGCAGCCTTTAATCACATTTGGTTATGCCCTCTCCTGCACACACGCATCCCATCCCTCCCTTCCTGCCAAAATCAACTCGAGCTTCTCTCTGGACTTCTATGGATGCCCCCTCCCTTTGCCAGCACTCCGCAGACCCCTTAACCTGGCTTTAGACACTCACACTTCTGAAAGTGTGCTCATCACGATGCACACAGCCCACCCAAACATGGTCATGAAGCTGCCTCAGTAGTGGACAGTCTCATGAAGATGGAACATTTTCTGAGTGTCTGTGAGATCTGCCTTCAGGCTGCAAACCCTCCTTACAGCTGGTGGGTCTCCCCAGTTGTATCCCGGTTTTACAGAATATTTTACAAGTCTTTGGTCCACAAGAGTCCACAATTCTATGTCTGGGATGCAGGAAGAGGCACAGGCTGTGGAGATATGGGATGGGGATTGGGGGGCTGTCTCCCCTTAACAACACTGCCAGTGGCTTTGGGCAACCACTGGCACACCCCAGCCCCAGAGGCGTGGGATAGAGGGAGCTAGGAAAAGCAGAGAGAGGAAGTCCTCTGGGTCATCAGTGCTTCTGCCTCACCCCTGCCAAGTGGGCGATCAGCTGCTACAGCCATCCTCCCTTCAACATCCAAGGGAACCTCACCCTCTTCTCTGTTTCCCTGGCTCTTTCCTGCAACGCCCCCTTGGAAGTCATGAGAGTTGAAGAATTAAAGGAAAGATAAAGCCAGAAAAAGTTTATTCTTCATTCAGCTGACATTTATTGAGCATTTACCAAAGCCCAAAGCCCCTAGCCCCTGTGTGCCTTCCTATCAATTTGTACATTATCTTTTTTATTGCCAATTTATATCAAATATAAACTTTTATAATTGTTTTAAATTTGTCATGTGATTACTGATGAAGCAAAACTTTTTCTTTCTATTGAATTATTAGTATTATTACTGATATATAAAATATCTTTATATATTATTAAGACTATTAGACTTTTATCATATTTGCTGAAAATATTTTTATAGCTTTAAAAAATTATGGGTTTAAATATTTATTTATAAGCTCATTTAAAAAAAAAAAACTTCTTCTCTCTCCCCAAATCAGCAAAGTAGTCATCTATGGTAAGTGATCTATGTGTTCTTTTAGTTACTTATTCCTTTTTTAACATTTAAAATTGTAATTCATCTGGAATATTTTGTTGCATGAAATTAAATTAATAGCTAATTCAGTTTCTTATTACAGTCCACTTTCTCACTGCATTTGTTGAATAATCAGTCCCTTTCTTGTTGCTCTGCAATATTTTCTCTATAGTATATTTTATATATATTAAAATCCATTTTCGGGCCATGTTATATACCATACTACCAACAGTATCATGTTGCTTTAATTGCTGTAGCTTTACAAATGCATTTTTAATGTCTTCTAAGGCAAATTGGTTTTCGTTACTCATTGTTCAAAAAATTATCTTAGCTATTCTCATCTGTTTTTCCTTGCAGATGAAATTTACTGCCATATTTTTTAGTCTTCAACATCCCTCCCCCTCTTAAAAAATCCCCAGGGATTTCAAAGAGCTTTTACATCCATTATGTCATTGTCAAATGTTAAATGAAGGCTTTGGGGGAAAATCTATATCTTTCTCCAAACTCTTACGGAGTTTCAAATGAAATTTTGAATTTGGATATTTGTGTTTATTGCTGGATAATATCAGTTGGGTATAAATTACCCTTTTCAAAAAGAGCACAGTGATATTGATGTCAGATAAAAAAGATAGAGGGAATTTGTTAGAAAAATGAGATAGTCATATAGCACTTAAATGTTATACTTTAGCCTACTGTTAACTTTTCTTAGTTGATTACGCAAAATTCCATCAAATAATCTAAAGTAATAACAAAATTCATTGTACTTTCAAAAGAATGAGTAGCTTTGCCCAGAAGTGCAGGAAAAAGCCAGTAAGTTACTTCTTTCCATAAAAGCAGGAAGTGCTTTCTTCTAAAAGATCGAATTTGTAACTTCAGTTTTACCTGTTCAAAGAATTACTTTAACTCATGAAAAAAATAATCAGAGTGTAATAAAGTTAGTACATTATGGTATTTTATGTTTTCTGACTTATATGCTCTGCAACATGGATGAAAATGACAAGGAAATCTAGGTAACTAAGATGGGAAAACTGCTCTGCAAATTAAGAACAGTGATTTCAGGAAATCTCCATAGCATTCCCATTTTCACAAACCTAACAACTTGGCAATGCTTGTTCTTCATCTTCAACTTACGGCTTTTAACTACCTTCAGAAAAGCTGAGTATGGTATTATGTTTCCATTCTAGTAAAATGTCTATTTAGAGACTGTCTTTTGTGTCTAAAATACTACCTGTTCTGTTTTTTTCTTTAATGTTGGATGCTGTGGTTCCAATCACTTAGTTTTCCTCTCTTCTTGGATTTAACTGGCAGAAAATAATAGCTTGATTCATTTGAAAGTGCCATATTTGTAGGTCAAATTGGTTGTATTCTACATGGTTCACCTCAAAGACCCCAAGAACCAAATGGAGATCAAACAGCTGTATTAATTTTAAACCAGCTGTATTAATTTTAAATTGGAGAAGGCAGTGTTGCCTCCAGTCTCCCACTCCAATTTAACTTAGCCTAAACTTTCTTAGCCAGATATCCTAGGGGAAATGGTCTTCAGGTCTTAGACTCTGTATTTCAGGGGTCTTTCCAGCAAGGGACATAGAGCAGGCAGAAATGAAGCACTGCAGATTTTTTTCCCTCAAAACTTTCAGTTTTCTTTTAAAGCATCACATCTCCACCTAAGTGGTAAAGTCCACAACTGGATATTAAATTTAGCTATTTCCTCTTTGGGGTGGAGCAACAAAGGAATGGAAAGATAGAGAGAGGGAGAGAGAGAGAGAGAGAGAGAGAGAAAGAGAGAGAGAGTTTTCTCCCATCATCTCAGCTTTTCGAAGGGAATGCAAGTCCTCCCTGATCTAGGTGGTCTCATGGGAAGGACAGGAGTCCTTCTACATTCCCTCTATACCATGCTTGCTTTAGATGACATACATGTTCATGTAAAAATTTGTTTCTTGATTACATATCTACATATCATAGTATTAGGCATAAAAATTTCTGGATGGAGAAAATCAGAATCTATAAGAATAAAATGTTCACAATAGTTATCTTTGAATGGGATAACTGAATCTTCACAACTCCATGGCCCAAACTCTCTGTGGTTTCCAGATTTCCTCTCTCGAGCATATACAGACAGTCCCTAACTTAGGATGGTTTGACTTACAGTATTTTCAATTTATGATGGGTTTATAGGGATGTGACACCATCGTAAGTCCAGGAGCATCTGTACTTCTTTCAAAATATATAAAACAACACATGTTATGTATGAGAGGGTAAAAATCTACAAGAGTCAGGTTAGTGTTTTCAAGGGAAGCTGATGGTTTATTTTAAAAAGTTTATTTTAAAAAACTTCTCCCATTCCAACAGAGCATAATGAGGTGACCTCATCCCTCTTTCTAATGGTCTGTGCCCAAAAGAGACTCCTCTGCCAGCCTTCAGATCCTCATTAACGCTCCCCTCTGGCTATCACAGGCCAGGAGCTCTCCTCAAGTGGCCCAGCTGTCAGAGGCTAAACCTGCGGCCACTGGTAGGTGATTCCAGGAAAGAGAACATTTCCCCACTCTCCCTTCCTCTGCTTCTAATTGGCAATTCTCCCATGTTTCTAAAAGTGACAAAGAGAAATCCATCTCCAGTGAGTAAAACTGAAGTGTTAACAGGGAAGGATCTTCAAAAGGACAAACTTCAGTAAAACACACACACACACACACACACACACACACCCCAGAAGTCTTCTTTAGGCTGACAGTCCAGCTGAAGAGAGTAGAAAATATTTTGTGCAACATACATTCACATACAATCAATAACCATTTTAATTCTGTGGCCTGGATTTGTCACCATCCCAGAGGCATTTGAAAATCTGACCAGGAGTGCAATTCCAAGGAGTCGTATATTTCGTCTGGAACAAACTTTTCTGGTAGACAGCCACTGCCTCTCTTACACTCTCTCCCTGAGATTTTTTTTTCCTTCTCAGAGCTATGTTATTCATAACCCTCTCCCCTCCCAAACCCTATACCTTAGAACTTACTGTTTAGGTTTTACTGTCTTAAAATATTCATGTTGGATAAAGCCATGTTTCCATCACACTGTCCAAGAGAGCTAAGCTAATCAAATGTGTCACTGTGCTGACTATATATAACAGACTTTTTCCAGGAAATACCCTATTGTTTTGGATTTAGAAAATTATTTTTACCAAACTACTTTTCTTTTCCTACAAATAGGAATTTAAATGTGTAAACTACATATGTCCCCTTGTGCCAGTCATTCGAACTTTCTAGTTGCTCAAGTTTATTCGCTTTACTTTTTTGGCTTCAGCTCTCAAAGGAGAAAAGAAAGAAAGAAAAAAATGACACTGCTATGCACTGAAAATCTGGGACAAGTACCTAGAAATCTAGGTGACCGGAAGACACAGATAATTAGACACAAGCTCTCTAGCTCAGTTGCGGGGAAATCTGCCTTCGGTGAGAGCAGAGCTGTCCCAGGGGGCAAGATCCTTCTGGTTGAGGATCATTGGGTATCATCAAAGCCTTTATCAGCTTTAAAAACACGTTCTGATCATCAGCGAACCAGATTCTACAAGTAAAAAGCAAGGAATTAACATTTACTGAGTGCCTACTATATGCCAGGCTCCTGATACATGTTCTTATTTTTCCCATTTTACAGATGAGGAAATGGAATTCTAAAGATAGTAACTTTCTTGAAGTCACCTAGCAATGTCACAGCCAGGATGTGATCACAGGTCTGCTATTCTCCTTACACAAAACAAACTTAGTAATCAAGGCCCAGGTGGAGCAGAAACTATATAGGATTTATATATCGTCTAGTTGTCTAGACTGGATTAGCCTCAAATCAATCTAGCAGCTGTGAGCTCTCTCTTACATTGAGAGTACCATGGGAGACAGAGAAAACTCTGAGACTATTGAAAAATGGTCACTGGTTGGGGGAGCTCCTCTGCATTTTTTGTGTTAAATAAAGTATAGGTTATAAGACAAAGTGCATGAGAATTAGAACCATTCCTTTTCTGACACTGTGTGGCTACCTTGGGTATTTTTGGAGAAGTGGTTGTCTTAAGTCAGCCAAACTCTAACTTGTATTTCTAATTTTTAGAATTCATGAACATAGGAACATTAACAGTAACATTAAAGCAAGTACACATTTCAAAGTGCATATTGAAGGAAATAAAAGTTTTCTGATAAAATATTAATTCTACATTAATTTTGCATTACTTTTGATTCCTCACTGCATTAAAATAGTATGGAGAAACAATTTCAAGAGCTAGAGGAAAACATCTTGTACTTTTTGGGTTTTATTTCTAGGTTTATTTCCAGGTTTTGTTAGAAAAGAGCAAAAATTGCCGGCTGTGGTGGCTCACATCTATACTAGCGTTTTGGGAGATGGAGGTGGGAGGATTACTTGAAGCCAGGAGTTCAACACCAGCCTGGGCAACAAAGTGAGACCCTATCTTTACAAAAAATATGAAAATAAGCTAGGCATGGTGGTGCACACCTATAGTCCCAGCCACTTGGGAGGCTGAGGTGGGAGGATCACTTGAGCCCAGAAGTTTGAGGCTGCAGTGAGCTAGGATCATACCACCGCATTCCAGCCTATGTGACAGAGCAAGAAAAATGCAAAAATCAGATTTTTATTACCTTATACTAGCCACTTATTTACTCATCCAAAAGATATTTATTGAATGCTTACGAAATGACCAGGATTGCTATAGATGCAGAGGATACCAGCACGAACAAAACACTCTACATCCAGGTGCAGGTGGACAGCTGCCAATGAACATGCATTTCTTTCCTTCAGTTGACACTCAGTTTCTTTCCCTAAGGACTTGCCTGGTGGGGAAGGTGATTCTGCCCCCTGTTCTTTGGAACCCTCCCCTCTCCCCTTCTGCTGTCTCTGAGGCCTTGCTCCAGCAGCTACCCCACTTCCCTCCTGGATCCTCATCCCTTTCTGCTTGCTGCGTTCCTTCACCATATAGGTCCTGGTCTTATTCTTGATGCCCACTGGCTCTGTGGCTATCTATCTTTTCCTCTTCACAGCCAGCCTGTGAAGATCAATCTACACTTACTGCCTCTGGCATCTTGGTCCCATTCATTCCTCAAGCTACAGCAATACTGACAGCTCCTTTCACTATGATCACCAAGGCTAAATTGCCTGGCCACTTCTGACTTATCTTACTAAACCTCTCTGCAGTAGTTGGCATTGCTAACTACTGTCCCCTTGAATTTTCCCTCTCCTGATTTATCTGTCTTTTTTCCCTCCTACCTCTTTGGCCCTTTGTTCTGTCTTTTTGTGGATGCATCTTGTTCTTTTGGTCCCTCTCAAAGTTGGTGTTTCTGAGGGATCAATCCTTGGCTGTCTTATTTTCACATTCTACATGTGCCACTCTTTGGCTGTCACCCACCTCTTACTTCCTTTCCTGCCAAACTTCTTGAAAAGAGTTGCATTTAGCCACTGTCTCCATCTCATCAACATCCATTCAACACCTCGATTCACTGCAATCTGGTTTCTGTTCCCCAAACATGATCAAAATGGATCAAAAACATTCCCTGTTTTTGAACCCAGCAGACACATTTTAATCCTCTTCTCACTAAGTGAAGAATCTGACACTCCTTCCTTCTTTTGGTGCTTTCAACCACCCCCGCCCTTGATTCCATCCCTCGGGCCTCTTCAGACTCCTTTATGCGTTCCTGGCTTATGGGCTCCTGCATCTACTCTCATCTCAAATGTTGTGTTCTCAGGATTTTGCTATAATGTCTCATCTCACTGTTGTACATTTACCCTGAATGATTTCATCTACCATTCTGGCTTTAAAAATCATCCCTATGTTGAGTACTTCCAAATGTACCTCACAAATCTGGATCTATCTCCCGAACTCCATAGCCATATCACCACCTACTTATCTAATGTGAATGTGCCTCAAATCCCCACAGCTCAGCATGGCTTAAACTTAACTCATCTTTGTTCCCAGATTATCCCTGCTCTTGTGATTCTTCCTTCCCTGAATGGGACCAGCAGTAACTTAGTTGCTCAGGTCTGAATCCTGAGTGTCTGACAATCAGAGGTCATACTTCTCCCCTTGAAACACTTTCTTGACTTGGCTTCCAGGACATACTACATTCTCCTTGTTCTCCTCTACCACACTAGCCTCTCCTCAGCCTGCTTTCCCCTAGTCTCTGAATGTGGCCCATGGCTCAGTTTCATTTTCTTCTCTTTTCTATTTATACCCACTCCACTGTGATCTAATCATACAATGACCTTTAGCGCCATCTATATGAGAAGGACATCCAAATGCATAATTCCAGTTTCAGCCTCTCTGTTGAACTCCAGACACATATACTCAGCTACCTATACCAAGCTCTGCTTGGATGTCTAACAGGAAACTCAAATCTACATGACCAAAGCAGAATGCTTTGATTTTCTGCTTCACATCTTCTCTTCCCCAGTTTTCTTCATTTTACCACATGGCACAACCATCCCCCAGTGACTGAGGCCAATAACTAAGGAACCATTCTTGACTCTTTTTTTTTCTTTCCAACTTCCCCTATCCACTCTATGAATGCTAGAAAATCCTATTGGCTTTATCTACTGAATGCATCAAACCATCTCTATCCACGTCCACAGCTAGCAAGTGGCTTCAAGTCATCATCATGCACTTAGTGGCCCCCTGACTGTCTAATCACATCCACTTCTACTCCTTAAAGGTCAGTTCTCCACCAGCAGCAATCACAATCTAAAAATACAAATTAGATCACATCGGTCCCCTGCCCAACACAGTCCAATAATTTTTCTAAGAGCAAATCCAAACTCCTTTCCTTGACTTTGCCTTATACAATCTGCCTCATCTTCGTCTTGAATTTAGTCTCTTACTACTAGAAACTTCTTTCACTCTTTCCATTTCTTAAACATGCCATGCTCAAGTTCTTCACCCTTATACTGTCCTCTTTGCTTGGAACTCTCTTCCCCATATCTATGCATATTTTACTCCCACACATTCTAATGGGAGGGTCAGAAAATAAAACCTAAGTATGCCTTAGAAAGGAAGCTTCATGAGGGTAAGAACAGTCTTCTTCATGCTATATGTCTAGTTGCCAATGGGAAAGTGTACATAATATATGCTCAAAAAATACTAGCTGAGCCCTGAACAAATAAACATGAATTGATCTTTCTTTTTCACTCACATACCCAATAAGTCACCAAGTCCTTTCTTTTTAGCCACTTAAAACTATTTAGAATCTCTTTACTTGTCCTGCCTGTCTGATCTCATGTGAAAAGAGATCAGATCGTGCAAGGGATCTTTCTAAATTACAAATATCATCATGCTATTTCTGCAGTAGAAATGCTCAGAATTAAGTCCAAACTCACGAATATGGCTTATAAGTTAGTCCCTTTGTGACACTGGGTACTTTTTCATCTTCTTTTTTGCTCATTTCCTCCTTCGAACTCCATGCTGTTAGTTATACAAGAGGTGTTAGTTTTAGAGATCTGTTGTACAACATTTGCCTATAGTTAATAGTATTGTATTGGGCACTTGAAATTTATGAGGGTAGAGCTCATGTTAAGGGTTCTTACTGTAATAAAAAAAATTAAATTTAAAAAACACACAAAACACAACCACAAACTCAGTGCTGAAGCCATTCCTTAACACACCATGGTCTTTCTTGACTCCTTTATTCACTTCGTCACCCAGGCTAAAGTGCACCTGGGCTCAAGTGATTCTCCCACCCCAGCCTTCCAAGTAGCTGGGACAACAGGCACATGCCACCATGTCCAGCTAAGTTTTTGTCTTTTTTTAGAGATGAGATTTTACCATGTTGCCCAGAGTTGTCTTGAACTCCTGAGCTCAAGTGACCTGCCCGCTTCGGCCTCCCAAAGTGCTCGGGTTACAGGCGTGAGCCACTGTTATTGGCCATGACTCATTTCTGCTTTCTTTCCTTCCCTCTTTTCTTTCTTTCTTTCTTTCTTTCTTTCTTTCTTTCTTTCTTTCTTTCTTTCTTTCTTTCTTTCTTTTTCTTTCTTTCTTTCTTTTCTTTCTTTCTTTCTTTCTTTCTTTCTTTCTTTCTTTCTTTCTTCTTTCTTTCTCTTTCTTTTTTTCTTTCTCTTTCTTTCTTTTTCTTTCTTTCTTTCTCTCTCTCTCTCTCTCTTTCTCTCTCTCTCTCTCCCTCCCTTTCTTTCTTCCTTCCTTCCTTCCTTCCTTCCTTTTCCTCCTCCTCCTCCTCCTCCTCCTTCTTCTTCTTCTTCTTCTTCTTCTTCTTCTCTCTCTCTCTCTCTCTCTCTCTCGATGGAGTCTGGCTCTGTCACCCATGCTGGAGTGTAGTGGCATGATCTCGGCTTACTGCAACCTCTGCCTCCTGGGTTCAAGCCATTCTCCTGCCTCAGTCTTCTGAGTAGCTTGGATTACAGGCACGCACCACCACATCCAGCTTTTTGTATTTTTTAGTAGAGATGAGGTTTCGCCATGTTGGCCAGGCTGGTCTCAAACTCCTGACCTGAAGAGATTCACCTGCCTTGGACCCCCGAAGTGCTGGGATTACAGGTGTAAGCCACTGCACCTGGCCGCCAGGACTCATTTCTTTGCACATGTTGTTTCCCCTGTTTGGAGTTCTCATGTCCTTTTCCCTTGCCAGAGTTCAGTTTAGCCAATGCTTCCTCCAGGAAGCCCGCTCTGGCTCCCTAAATCCAGATTAGGTGCCCCCTGAGGGGCTCCCGTACATCTCTGTATTACTGAATTGTACTGATTACACTAAAATGCAATTCCTTTCCTTAAGGACAGGAATTTTTCTCTTTTCTGCTCAGTTTTATCTCCTGCAGCTAGGGTGGTGCTTGACACACAGTAGTGATCCTATAAGTATTTTATGAGTTCATTCAAAAATATTGATGGAGCACCTTCTGTGTGTAGGCACTATCCTACGAAATACAAATTCCAGGTAATAAGAAAATTCCTTGCCCTTACAGAGTTTATAAGAAAAGACAGCCAATTAAGTAAAATTAGTTTTGTCAGTGGTGATAAGAACTATGGAGGAAAATAAAACAGGAGAGAGGGGAGGCAGCATAGGAGCGGGTGTGAGGTTGCAATTTTAAACAGGGTGGTTAGAGAAGAGTTCACTGAAAAGATGACAGTTGAGAAGTCTTGAGATGCTCATTGCATCATCTGGCAGATAGTAGATGTTGAATGAATGAATAACCAATGAAGCAATGAATAATTTCTATTACTCTGAACCACTTGGGGAGCTCCACTGTCATTAAGTTAGCTGTACTGTATGAATCTACTTATTGAGATGATTTCTGCATGGGGAATCAAAGGTGAGTGCCCTAGGCAGCTGCTACTCCCTGTCATCGTTCTCTGGCCCAGATGGTGTCACAGCTCCTCAACTACTCACAGATCCCCCTACTTAATGGCCTCAGGAAATGCCCAGTCACGGTCTGTCTTCCTGTTCAGAGGCTCTTGAATTAGAAATGGCCCCAACTCAGAAGATATAAACAAGAGGGAAGAAAGGAAGGAGAGAGCAAAAATAACTCCTGCTATTTTCTCAGATGCTGGGGTTTCTATGCATTCTCATTGTCTGAGTCTTAAAAAGTTTCAGTGGCCATAAGACTGTAACCTTCCATCATAAAGCAGCTCGCAGGCTTTTACTGATTTATGAAAAAAACCATCTCCTCAAAAGTATTGCCAATGGAAGCAGGCTTTGCATAGTTTTTCTTTTTCTTATTTTACATGAAAGGACATTTTCCCACTTTAACCATTTATTACAGGTGATTTTTTTACAGTGATAGACTCAAAATGAGCACGGCTGTCAATGGAACCAGTCAAGGTACAGAAGTGTTTTCATATGCATCTATTCAGGCAGAAAGCACCAGGGTGCTCTCCAAGGAGCCCATCTAGGCAGTATTGGGAGAATTGGCACCTTAGTAACCACAAAGAAGGAACATCTCCTGGGCAGGATACTTTTCTCAAACAAGGGAAACACAAGTACGGGTGGGCAGGAGAACCTGCTCTTACACTTATGTTTCTGGTTCTGTTTGGAGAAGGCTCTCAGAAGATCAGTGCCTTTGAACTTGGCCTGGAAGGTGGCGCCTCAGTCCATTAGGTCTGCTGTAAAAAAAATACCACAGACTGCGTGGCTTATAAACAATGGAAATTTATTTCCCACAGTTCTGGATGTTGGTGTCTAAGATCAAAGACTTAGACAGCAGATTCTGTCTGGTTGGGACCCGCTCCCTGCTTCATAGACAGCAGTCATTTCTCTGTGTCCTCGCGTGCATGGTAAGGGGAGGGGAGGTCAATGGGGTGTCTTTTATAAGGGCACTAATCCCATTCAGGAGGGCTCCACCCTCATGATCTAGCCAACTCCCAAAGGCTCCACCTCCAAATACCATTATATTGGGGGTTAGGATTTCAATATATGAATTTCGGGAAGACACAAACACTCAATCTATAGCAGGTGGGGAGGATTTAGATATTGCCTCCAACTGTGTTAGTTTTCCATTGCTGCTGCAATAAATGGCCACAAACTTAATGGCTTAAAACAGCACACATTTATCTTACAGTTCTGGAGGTCAGAAGTCCTAAAATCAAGGGGATAGCAGGGTTGTGTTCCTTCTGTAGGCTCTAGGAGAGAATCCCTTTCCCTGCCTTTTTCAGCTTCTAGGGGCTGCCTGCATTCCATGGCTTGTAGCCCCTTTCTCCGTCTTCAAAGCCAGCAATGTGGTGTTTTCAAGTCTCTCCCTGAGTCTGATCTCCACTTCTATTGTTACATCTCCCTCCACTCTGACTCCTGCAAAGGACTTCTCTTCAAAGAACCTTTATGATTACATTGAGGTCACCCACATAATTCAGAATAATCTCACCATAGCAACATTATTAGTTTAATAACATCCACAGAGTCTTTTTTGCCATGTAAAGTAACATATTTACATATTATAGGGATCAGAACATTGACTTCTTTGAAGGGCCATTATTCTGCTTACTGTTCCAGTTATGTTCATGCATAATGAAAGGTGTGCCTTGAAAATAATGGAAAGTTCTTTTAAGGGAAGAAGAAAATTACCACTTATTGAGCAGGATGTGCAGGTGTTTACATATCTAATCTTCTGTAATGCACTGGAATTCACTCATCCGAACATGGCTGTCATTCAAGATAGTCACTCTGGAAGGTTATGGCTGTATTTTAATGAATCTTTCATCACTCAAAAATATATTAACTCTTTGAAATTGCCTCTCAGCACTCATTGGAATATCCTTAATGGAAGCAATTGCTCATGCTTTTTGGGTAGGTTTTATTATTTGGAAAGAACCAAAATGCTGGATTATGCTAGATAATACTTTCTGGATTCAAATGAAGGATAAATTATAAAGAAACTTAAATGACTTAAAACTGGTTCTGAAAGATATTTCAAAAGAGAAATTCTAAATGGTAGCCACATTAGAATAAGTACATACTATTGAAAGATAGCACTTTGAAGAATGATATATTTGCCTATCCAACCTTATCCACCAAATACGCCAGGTAATTTGTCCATTAGTTCTGAGAATCTAAGTAGGAAACTGTGTGTGTGGTATAATACTGGACTACAGAAGTGTATTACTCTTCACAGATTTAGTGTATAGAAAGAATATCTAAGGAAAAATATGATTTATTATTCATAGCACAAAATGATTTCTTTATTTATAAGAAATTGTCTAGTGTATTTCCCAGTATATTAAAAATAAAATCATTTGCAAAAATATATTTGAAAATATTATTTTGGGAAGCAATTCATTGCAGACAAAGCTTAGCTCCTGGTACTGGGAAAACATGATTCCAAGTAGGATACTACCACACTTGTTTGTACAATTTCCCTTGGTACTTTCACTCTAAAACAGAGTGGGCTGGAAGAATTTTGTTCATATCTAGCAGCAGCGGCATTAATCTTTATGAGAGTTCACCTCCATTGATTGGTAATGGTCTTACCTGATATAACACCACAATCGGTCAGTGGCAAAGCTAATTGGAATGCGGGTTTCCTAACCTTGTCCTTGTCTCCAGCAAATTCTTTCACTTAGATTACTTTGCATGCAACTGAAATTCACCATTCCTCTTAAATTTGTTGACCAAGAGTAAGAGTGTATGAGAGGATGGGATGGTTAGGCAAAATGTATCTTCTTTATGTATTTTCCTTAAATTGGACTGATGGAAAGGACAGATGAAGTGGAAAATATGTGAGTAACAGGAGCTGGCAATTATTGAGCATCTATTATGTGCTGGAGACATTGCTAAGATAATGGGTGTCCCAGCTTGGCCATCTGACTGTCATATGGATCTCAGGCAAGCTTGAGGGCTTCAGGAGACCAGTGGGGACACTGTTAAAAGTTACTTAGTAGGAAGGACTGAGGAATTTCACCAGGGAGGGAGTTAGCGACTGCATTAGGAGCTGATGGCAGGATAAGAATAATAGAATGTTTTTTTGTTGGTTGCATCATTTTTGCCTTAGTGGACTATCAAATACAATGTTACATTTGCATACCATGATCACACCAGGGGAAAGGACTTTTATTCTCATTTATAGGTGAGAAAATTCATGCTCAAAGAGAGAAAACAAACATGTAAGGGCACCTCATTGATTTAAAACCTGTCTATGTGCACCATTGGAGCTGAAAATCACCAGAGAACCAAGTGGCCTGCTTTATCGTCAGATTCATGTTGTCAGTAAAACCTAGGTTTACAGATCCTGTTCAGGTGTCACCTCTGGAATCCTTTCTGTCATGGGGTAAAGCCAGTCACTCCTCTGTAGTTCCATGGCATTTCGTATGGAGCTCCATTTTACTACATTTCACACTGCATTGTAATTCATTTACTGATCTATCTTCCAGCAAAATAGGCATAAAAGTTTGGAAATTTAATTTCCCCTGTTAAATCATGCTCCATACAGCCATCTACCTGTAAAACTGAGCCATGAGGAAAAAGGGGGCCGGTCCTTTATAGAACAAAGAGGTCATGATCAGCTTTAAAACCGAAAGCTACCTTTCTTGACTTCTTTAGCAAGGAAGCATCCTGGAAATCAGGGTCCTGGAGAAACAAGGGATTCTAAATTCTGAAATTCTCCTTCCAACAAATCAAGAATCCATACTGCCAACCATAACAGAGTTTCTTCCAGAATGTGAAAGGTTGCCTCTTTCTCCCTCGAGGCTGAACCGGGCCTGGTATCCCTGGAAGGAGGATGGAAGATGAGATGGGAGACAAGGAAGTCCATGCAAGAGAGAGAGAGGGAGGGAGAGCTTGTCCCTCCCTCCCATCCACTGATTGTGCAAAGAGGAAAGGAAACCGACAAGGGAGAAACAAGTGTTAAGTCGTATGTGCCCAAGATGTGCCCTCTCTGAAGTCCCAGAGGATAGAAGGAATGCTAGATAGTTTGAAGGGAAACCCCCCGCCAAAAAAAAAAAAAAAAAAACCACACACACACACACACAAAAAAAAGCATCAGGTTTTTTTTTTTTTTTGGGGGGGGGGCCCAAGCCCCACACCAAGCTGAGGAAGCTACATTGGAGAAAAACTGGAGTAATGTGCGCTTAGCAGAGCACTAAAGGTGCTGGAATTCTCCTTAGCTCCTGTGTTGCTGGAAGATATTTAGACATCTGTGTGCCCTGCCTGAGAAGGTGTGCAGGCTGGGAGGTGGGGAACAGTCTATGTTGCAGGAATCACAAGGTTGGAAACCAAGTGCATTCACATCTGGAGGTTCACTTTATCAATGAGAATCAAGCGTAAGTGGGAGCAGTCCACCAGAAGACAGAGACACCTGCTGGGAGGAGAGAGCAGCAGAGGCCAGCAGAACTCCAGATAGCAGCTCCGTGTCCAGCACAGCAGGTGCACATCCAACTACTAGCCAGCTGCCCCTAGGGACATTAGGCACAGGACCAACATCAGGCCACAAGGTCACACAAACCTCCTAGAAATCCACAGACCATCTCAGAAATGAGTGTGGGGGTTGTGATGTCTGAGAGGCTGAGCATTTGTCCAAAAGCAACCGAATTATCCAAAGAGAGTTTTTAAACTGGAAGCGATTGGCAAGTTTTACATTTAGTCAGTCTTTTCCCTCCACCTACTGCTACTTAGCCAGCTGGAGGGTGTTGGGAGGAAGGTTCACTATAAAGATTAGATCTATATTATTATAGAATATAAAGAAAGTATAGTTTTTTGAACATCCAAGTGTAGCATGAATGAATCTGCATCCATTCTATGCCTATAATACTTAAAGCTTCTTCAGAGAAGGGATCTTTTTTTAGTCATCTTTACACTTCCAGACTGTAGCAGAATACTGAAAAGGTGTTTAGTGTTCCATACCCATGTCCTGTGTCAATAAATGCACTTACTGGTGATAAAACTACTAGAGGTCACTTGTGTTGCCTTGCCCAATAACTGGCCTTTAGAAATTCATCCTTTCATTCATTGACTTGTTTTCAAATGTTTGATATATTTTTATCATCTATCACATACATGATACTGTGAAGGAAACAAAGATGAATTGTTTCTGCATTTATTCAAACACTAGGAATTGATTCCGTGCTTATTAAGTTCCAAGTACACAGGTCCCACTTTCAAGGATTTTTACAAACTTGAAAGAGAAAATATATAAATAAACAATTATCATATAAAGTAGAAAGTGACAGTTCCTATAAGAAAACTGAAGATGAAGAAATGAATAAAGAGTTCAGACAGGATCAAATACAATGTCTTCTAATCTTGCAAACATGGCTGTTACAGAATGTAGTTGAAGGAAAGGGAGAGAGATACGTCCCTTGCTTTCTGATGGCTTTGCCAAAGTTACTACCCTTTCCCTAGAAATTTCTGAATAAATCACCCCTTAATCTGCATGTAATTTAAAATGAGTATCAATGTGACTGCAAAACTGCCGTAAGCTTCTGATCTCTGCCTATGGGGTAGCGCCACTCTACAGGAACAGTCAGAGAGCTGTAACACTGCCAGAGCTGTAACACTGCTGCTTCAATAAAGCCATTTTCTTCTACCTCTGGCTTGCCGTTGAATTCTTTCCTGGGCAAAGCCAAGAACCCTGTGGGCTAAGCTCCACTTTGGGGCTCACCCGTCCTACATCACCTTCTGTGGTAGGCAGTCGTGGAGAATGCATTTAATGATGGTGCAGGAATGGGCATAGTAATGGAATTAAAGAGAGATTGACAATAGCTCTACTGTGTTCCTCTGATGATATGCAGGTGTTTATGTCCCATATCAGGAAAAAAGTCTGACACAAGCTGTGCAGCACCCAACCAAATAGCTAGATTTGAACTGCTACATATTTAAGTTATTTTCACAGTCATGGCAATAGGAAGTCTGGATCTAAGAAATCTGAAAGAGATTTGGAATATCATGTTTCCTCTGGGGGCAAGAACTTGTCTGGTTTTAAAAGCTTTGCCTTTTAATGTACCTTAAGAATATCATTTGAATAGTCATTAAACTTCCACTGTCCTGCATCAGGGACAGATAAAAACCGTGAAAATATAGCCTTAAGAGCTGAGCTTATAGTCATAAACCCTAGCTCCTGGGACCCGTTTCTAATGTAAATAGGCAAGCTTTCTCTCTGGCTCATCCACAGAGGTCAACATTTAAGTTGGCTACAAACTTCAGAAGTCTGCTTAGTGACTTTCTCTCATCTGTCATACTTCTTGACTATGGAACCTGAGGGTGGACGGTGTTTCTCCTGTGTCTCCATGGAGCTGACTGCAGACGTTTATCATCACGCTTACTCTACTGTATTCTAAGTGTTACTATAGCTGTCTGTTGCCTCATAGCAGGGCTCAGGTCTGATCAACGGTTGTGTCCCTAGCATTTAGCTAAGGCATTTTTTTTTTTTTGTAGAGTTGGGGTCCTGCTATGTTGCCCAGGCTTTCCCCAAACTCTTGGGCTCAAGCAATCCTCCTGCCTGAGCCTCCCAAAGTGCTGGGATTGCAGGCATGAGCCACCGTGCCTGGTCTAGGGCATTTCTTAATCAATAAAGTAATATATATGCCAAATCTACTCATATGGCTTAAACTTGAGATTCTAGACATATGAAAAAGTACAAATGACTTGGCCTTTCTCTGTATTTGATACAACTTAACCTACGGAAATTCAGAAAGAGTGAACTCAGAAAGGCCTGAGAGTTACATAAAGTGATGAGACTAACTGTTGCATGCATATGTTTTATACGCCCTGTGGAATTAGTCTCAAGGTTGGATATCACGCTGCACATTAGGGAGACTGGCATTTGTTTTGTATTAATCTCTACTAACATGCCCACGTCAGAGGAGTGGTGCAGAAAAGAAAATAATCAGTGTTGGAAGGATTACCTCCTTGTCCTTCACTCTTGATGGAAACTGCTTAAAGAATCTGAAGAGCTGTGAAATATGCACTGTGTGAAGGAGGGGATAAGGTGTCAGAGGCTCAGACCCCTCAGCATGGTTAGCAAGGATACGGGAAATTGTTCCCAACGTGAGTGAATTTTAATTACCAAACTATCATGTTTGAAGAGATACACTTTCTTCTTATTTCACAGAAACACTAGTTTAATCTGTTTGCATTTGAGTCTGTATGCCTGAAAAAAGATGAATAATCTTTGGATAAGAAGTCATACAGCTAGTATTTCTACTGTAATGGTTCATATAGCACAGTTATAAAAATAGCATAGCTTTGAAAATATATCCAAATGTCATTGCTAATCTCTCTCAAAGTCACAGCACAATCTATTCATTCTCCACAAGTCAAGATACACCAGCCTACAAATGCATCTTTAGAATAAAATCCTTATAAATCCAACATGATAATGCTACCATCTCTCTTTTTACTTTCTAATAAGGAAAACAGCTAGATTTCTTCACTTCAATATCTTTCTTTCATCGTCTTTTTCCTGCATAAATGTTATCATTTTTGTCAGTGTTAACTTTTTTTTGCTTCAGATTATAAAGCAAAGTTAGAAATATTTTCCCCAAAAGATATTCAACATAACTAGCCATTCTGCAAATACAAATTAAAACCACAGTGAAATATTACTACATGGCTTTTAAGTTGCCAGAAACAAAAAATAATGGTAACACCAAATACTGGTGAGGATGGAGAACCAATAGACGCCTCATACATTGCTGGTGGGAATGTAAAATGGTACAGCTGCTAAGGGAATTAGCTTGACAGCTTCTAAAAGTAAATATGCACTTACCATATGACCCAGCTATTGCACTTTTGTGCATTTATCGCAGAGAAATGAATACTTTATTGACACAAAAACCTGCACATGAATGTTCACAGCAACTTTATTTATAAAAGCCTAAAGGTGGACACAACACAAATGTCTTTCAACAGGTAAATGGTTAAACAAACTCTGGTTTATTCATACCATAAGAACAAACTATTGATACATGAAACAATTTAGAGGGATTTAAGGACACAATGCTTAGTGAAAAAAGTCGATCTCAAAAGGTTAAATACTGTATAATTTGGTTTTTATATAGCATTCTCTAGCTGACAGAATTGTATAGATGAAGAACAGATTAGTGGTTGCCAGTGACAGAGATGAGGGTGATGGGCTTCACAGGGGTAGCTCCAAGGGATTTCCTTTGTGGTGATGGGACAATTCTGTACCTGATTGTAGTGGTGGTTACATGAACCTATACATGGGACCAAAGTGCATAGAACTACACACACACACACACACACACACACACGTGAAGGTAAAAATGTATGAAAAGTGAAATAGTTCTACAGTCAATATCCTGGATCTGTCATTATTCTAAGTAATAGAAAATGTCACCATTGGGGAAAGTTGTGTGAAGACTTCAAAGGATCTTATATTTTTACAGTGATTATAGATTTATAGGAAATTGCAACAATATTTCTTCAGTGATTATAGATTCACAGGAAATTGCAGCTCTCTCTCTCTCTCTCTCTCTCTCTCTCTCTATATATATATATATATATATATATAAATAAAAGGAAAATATATACATATATTTTCCTCTCAAGCTTCATGTATCCATTGTTTGTGACATTTGTGCAGAAACTGAAAGGGCGAGGGGATAGAGCAGGGAGTGACTCTTTATGCCTTTTTGTTTACATCTCTGTTTTTGAGAGAATCTGAGAACAAGAGCATTTGGTGCTCTGCCAGTTATTAATGAAATCTCTCTTGTTAAAACAAATGTGCTTGGGTCACATCCTATCATTTGTTTCCTAAGAAAAATATAGGTTTTCTTTTACCTACAACATTAAGTCATCCTGGCATCGAAGACCTTCTACAATATGGCCCAGCTTAACTCTTGGCTCTCGCTTCCTCTATTCCTTTTTGAGTACCTATTGCTTCAATCTGTTCACATACCAGCCACAATGGTCTTTGAAACTCAAATCTGTCACATTACCTTGCAGATTAAAAATTTTGCAGTGGCTTCTGGTGGTACTAGCCTAAGGATCTAAACACTTGACCTGGCCACCCAGATCTGTGGGGGCTGACCCCTGCCTCTTTGTCTCACCATCTTGTGCCACTCTTCTCTTTGGTGTTTTTGCCCAGACACGTGACCCTGCTTGGACCCTCATCCTTGCCATGGTCCATCCCAACATAGGGGCTTGAACACGCTGTCTGCTTAGCCTGGATCTCTTTCCCTTCCAACTAATCTACTCAGTTCCACCATCAGTTAGTTCTTCAGGAAGATCTTCCCCAACCTTCCAGTTTGGATTAGATTGCTTTGACAAACATTCCCAGATAACTGTGTTGATTTCCTTCAGAATGTTTATTCTTGATTATATCTTCATTCATTTGGTTATTTGATTAAAAGTTGCCTTTCCCACTTGACTGGAAGCTCTGTGAGAATATGTACAGGATTTATTTTTGCGTACAAGTGTATTCACCACCTAATAGTGTCTTGAACACGAAGTATTCAGTAATTACTTTTGAAGTGACTGTATTAATCAGATAAAAATAATTGTTCTCCAATCATATTCCTTGAGTTTTAAGCCCCCAGACTTCTGTCATGAGGTGTGTTTCATATGCAAAGTTATACCCACATTTTATCCTCTCTACATTTTATCCAATCTCAGAGACCCATCTGAATGGACACTTTCTTGACTTTTCATACAACTATCATCTCTGCCTCCTTTGAAAATCATGGCACTTAAGTGTCTGCTCTCTTGCCACACTTGGTGTTGCTATCATTAAGCTGTGCCTCTTATCCCCTTTAGAAGTTCATAAGCTCCAGTAGGACAAGGCTGATTCATTTCTCTTTATATCACCTGCAGTAACTAGTGCATTTCTCAGATGCTAAATAAACGTGTCTTCTTTATGGATTAATATAAGTAAAACACATATTATGTGTTCAATTAATGTTTATAGAAACAAGGGAAAATTGTTTTAGGTACTTGTCAGTTCCACCAATCTGTAGTGAATAAAAGATTGGTGGAACTGACTAAACAGCACTATAAATAGGGCTCAAAGAGGAAATGCCTTCTGTTCTGATCACTTATTATTTAATAGATTTATTTGTTATAGGTGGCAAAGCAGTTCTAGAACTGTTAGACTCAACTTGCCTTTTTACTTCCCTGTTTCTTGCTCAGTAAATTACAGTGAAGACTAATTGACATTTCACTGAAATAATTTTTCTTACTACAGAATTAAAATAAACCTTTTCATAGAATGCAGCATTAAATAGGGTGCCAAATGGCTAACTTGAGAAAGATGGCAGGCTGGATATAGTGTCAGGTGTAGAACATAGGTTTGAACTAAATACCTGAGGATCAGGGGACCAGCTATCAAGAATAAATTGTCACTGTTCACAGGCAAAACACACTTGAAAAAGCTTAAAAAAAAAAAAAACAAACAACTCACTGAACTTAAAACAATTTGTTGTAATTTTTTCAATGCTCAACAGAAAAAAAAAATAGCCAAACAAATGCCAACTATGGTTCCAAACAGGAAAGTCACTCCTCATTTCCCCCTTAGGTCCTTCAATACGTCTTGACTCTGGGCCAATGGGTCCAGTTTTGGTGTGAAGACAACATTCCTCCCTCCCTTTCCACAGCTACCTCTATGAACATTCTGGGGGCTTCTAAATTTAGATAAAGGACCATTGGGAGTTCCTGTGCTCCAAAATACTGGAAATCAATTTATACAATTAACTTCTTTAAACATTTATTGAGTATCTAGTATGTGATGGGGTTTCCTCTAGGTACTAGAGATTCAAAGGTGAACAAGAAATTATCCTTGCTATGAAAGAGCACAGTTTGGTGGAGTAGATGGGAATATGCAAATATCCTTCTTAGGTAAAAGACTGCAAATAGAGCTAAAAAGCAAAACACCTCGGAAGACAAAAGAGAGAGAGACTTGTTCTGATTGTGGGGTTTGTTGATGGGAGGTGGGAGCTACACTGGGTGTAGAGACATTGTGGTTCTTCCTCCTGCATCCATCTGTCTCACCTCTCCCTTAATGGGTGACAGATATGTGACTGGATGGCATTGATCCCACCCTGACTCTATCAGTGGGTACTGTTCACTCAAAATGCCAGGAGTACTTCTACTGAGAAACATTCAGCTAAACCAGTGAGAGAAATCTCATCCTCTATTGATTCAGCTACTCCAGGTCTAAGCCAATTAACTCACAGCATTCCCCTTGGCCATTAGTGTGGCCTAATCAGAATACAATGTCAGACTTTTATTCAATGGTTGTGGGCAAGCATCTTTTCTGTCTCTCATTGGATATGAAGGAAGAAGGACATGTACCCCCAATTTGTGCTCAAACCCATCTCATGACCATGAGAGAAGCCTGCTTTAATATAAATCTAGCAGAAGGGATAGTAGAGGGGAAACATGGGAAAAACGAAAAACAAAAATGAGCCCCTGATGACATTATTTGGGCAACTATCCTGAACATCATCCTTTTTCTAGATGTTTCAGTTATGAGAATCAATAAATTCCCTTTATTATTATATTACTATTATTATTATTACTATTATTTAAGAGATGGGATCTTACTATATTGCCCAGAACAGCCTTGAATTCCTGGCCTCAAGCAATCCTCTGGCCTCAACCTCCCCAGTAACTGGGCAGCTGGGACTACAGAGGTGCACAACTGTATGCTCAGCTTAAATTTCTTTATTTCAAAAGACAGTTTCCACCGGGCTTTCCCTTATTTATAATTTGAAAGCATCCTAAGGTACAGAGGACCTTGAAATAAATAGGACTTCAATGGGTAGGGGATGGAGGCGGAAAGGATATTCCAAGTAATAGAAACACCTTGAGCAGGGCATTAATTTAAAAAATGTAGCAAATTGTGTGTGTGTTTAAGAGAGAGAAACCTAGGTGTTTATGGGACATCTATAGTGGGAAATATTCTTATACCATTTCTAAGATGAGAAAGGGAAAGGGGAGGTGGAAAGAAAGAAGCAATGTTTTTTTCTAGTGACAACTTCAGATTGCACTGAATAATGAATGCTGATATACATAAACTGCCAATAATTTTTATTTCCATAATTTTTTCCAGTGTATTAGTATTTATCATAAAAACATATAATAAGATTTCAAAATTAAATGAGTGGTAAATTCACCAATTTTATGAAACTCATTTCATTTGTACACAGCATACTAAATTACTGGTGCTGTGTACAATAACAATTACATAGTTATGACATATCTGAAAGGTTTTTCCATTTTAAAGCTTTATTGTATGGAGAGGTGAATATGAAGGACATTATAACTATTGCTGTTAAAGAAGACATACAGGCTGGGCGCATGGCTCATGCCTGTAGTCCCAGCACTTTGGTAGGCTGAGGTGGGTGGATCTCTTGAGCTCAGGAGTTCGAGACAAGCCTGGGCAACATGGGGAAATCTCACCTCTAGAAAAACTACAAAAATTAGCCAGGAGTGTTAGCAACTTGTTGCTGAGGCCAGAGGATCGCTTGAGCCCAGGAAGTTGAGGCAGCAGTGAGGCATGTTTCTGCCACTGCACTCCAGCCTGGGTATAAAAATGAGACAAAGGAAAAAAAAAGTTGTGCACTGAATTATTCTCCCTCTGGAATGTGCAGCCGTTGTGTGTGTGTGTGTGTGTGTTTTCTTAGAATTCATGAGGTCTTACACAAAATAAAGAAACTGTAATTGGGGAAGTCCTAGGTGATGGCTTAATCATATTTATAATTGGTGTGTTTATGTCTAAATGCTAATTTATGCATGATGCCATACCAGGTAGATTTATAAATTAATTTTAAAAAGTCATAGTCCTTGCTTTCAAGATCCTTAAAAATGTCCTAACAGCATTGACAATGTATAGAGAATAGAGAGTATGAGTATCCCCAAATATATTTTTTAACAAAAAAAATGTAATATATTGTGCATGGGGGCATTTTGAGTCTCCTTTTCATCTTGGAAAAGATGAAAAAGAAACAAGAAGGCCAACTTTAGGGAGAGCAGGGCTCTAAAAGTTGGAGAAGAGAAAGTTCTAAAAGGGAGAGAAAGGATTTCATACAAGGAAATGTTTTTAAAAGGCAAGTGCCAAGAATGCACTCCTTCTGGAGTCTCATGGGGCGTCTTGCTACGCCTTGTATCTCTTCCAACATCAGTCTAAAAGTCACAGGATGCTAAGGATTAAAGTGGCCAGACAGGCTCAGGTCTCCCTTACCAGTTATCCATTTTCTTAAATATGCACCTTACTAGGAATCTGATCGCACAAAAGCTCTTGGAACACAACGTGCATATGGAAGTGGTCCTGGAAAAATGCTACCATTAATTACTTTCATTTCAAGCTATCTTTGAAGTTCATATGAAAATCAGATGGTAGGAGAACTAAGTCAGGTTTAGATAGTTTCCCACCCACTGTATTTCATCTAAATTTTTTCAAGTGCTTTGCTGCTTATTTGTTTCTCCATTTTTGTTATTGCTGTTCATAAGCAAATAGACAAGATGGCAAGAAGTATCAAAGCTAAACTAAATCTAGTATGAGAACAATGTTTTGTTTTGTGTTTTATCCTAGAGCTTTGCAATGGTATGGAATTAATAATATTGTCATATAAAAAGAAGTGAAGATGAAACAAAAATAGTTAAGTTTATCATTTACAGTGCAATGAGGAATATATATGTCTGTCAAAAATTGTGAAAAGCAAAGGTAAACTTGCAATTGTGTGTGTGTGTGTGTGTGTTCATGTGTGTGAGAAAGAGAAGGAGAGGGAAGAAGGGAGAGAGGAACACAGTAGCTATCTTCAGGCATAACACATTTTAAGAATTGAATTCTTGTCCCTTTAGGAAAAATCCTGTCCCTTCAGGTTGCAAATTTTACACATTAAAAAAGCTAAAAGAAAAGATTATTAAGCAGTTCGATTATTTAATCAAAGTCTATTAACATTCTAAAAAGTTATAAGTTGTGATTAAAATTGATGTTTTTATATTTATTAATAATTCTCCTAACATAAGATTAGTTGACAGCATTCAAAGACACAGATTTTTTTACATTGTCAATAGTAATTGTAATATATTCAAAACAAAGGGATAAAAGATGTCCAATTACACTTAAATTAAAAAAATTATAAGACATATAAATAAAGTTCAAGTTAATTTTTATACAACCAGTTTCCCTCTTGTTGCAAAACTTACAGACTTATAGTATACAGAATCTGTATGGTACAGTCTGTATACTATAGTGTAGTATACAGATAGTAACTTATAGTATACAGATTCTCAAGGACTAAACTGAAAGTAAACTACATGTGGCTAGAGGAAGTTGAGAAGGAAAGAAGAACCATTGGTACCTGGATACTAGTCAGCGTTGTGTATTGGTAAGCCTTGACCACCAGGTAATTTGCTTCCAGGTCTATGAGTCCCAAAATCATGTACTTCCACCATCTTCGTCGTAAAATTGCCAGGAGGTTTTCTTCTCCTGTGTTACAAAGTTAAGAAGAAATGGGTTAGGTTCCTGAAACAGACTAAATTGTATATTTAGAAGAATTCTAATATGTTGCAACATTATATATTTTTAACCTTATGTTTACCAAATATTTAAACAAATAAATCAAGGTATCAGATACCCACATGTTTTTACTTAGCAAATTATCTTTATTGTAGATTTGGCTTTTCAAGTTAGTTTCTATGCCAGAGTTATAAGACTGGGCAGGTTATTAGCTTACCACGCAAAACATCTTTTGTGTGTGAATAAAGGAACGATAAAATATTTACATCCTATGAAAATAAAAAGAAAGGTGTACCAGAAAGGCTGCATAAACACACACATTCCAAATTATCCTAAATTTCAGGATTTTGATGAAATAGATAAAAATGAAAAGAACCAAATAGAAAAAGGCTTGTGCTTGGCAGCAGTTCTGTAGTAAGACTCTGAGATGCTATCCTGAGTTCCTGATCAGCTTTGAATGTTGCATGCACTCTGGTGGTTTGTGGATGATGGGAAGAGAGAGGAAGTTGGGTCATCACTCTCAGATGAAAAGGAGTGCCATTTGAAAACACTTTTAATACTGCCAACAACTATAATCTTCACCATCTTGCATTTTAAACTGGTAGCATCAGAACAGCTGAATCTCTTAGTTCTTCATTCTTATTTTGACATATATTTCAGGCCTGAGATAAACCTTATTTTTCAAGGCGGGGCAATCAGGATCAGGAACAATAATAACTCTCTGTAGCCAACCTGTGGGGTCTTCATAGAGGATGTAGATATACAGAAATTCAGTGAATGGTGACTATAACCATATTTATGACTGTGTAACAAGGTATCCAGAGACAGAGATGTTTAAAACAAGAAATACTGATTATCTCTCAGTTTTTGTGGGTCAAGAACCAGGTTAGAGCTTAAATGAGTGTCTCCAGCTCAAGGTCTCCCAGTAAGTTGCAGCCAGTTGTCAACCAGGAATGCAGTGTGATCTGAAGGAATGACTGGGAAGGGACCTGCTTCCAAGCTCACTCACATGGCTGTTGGTGGGTGTTGGCCCCTTACCCCAAGGATCTTTGCACAGTACTGCCTCAAAACATGGTATTTGGTTTATCCCAGGATGAACAATGAGAGAGAGAGAGAGAGAAAAAAAAAACAAAGATGGAAGATCAGTTTTTTATAACCTGTTCTCAAAAGTGACGCTTCTACTCTACTCTATTCTTTAGTAAAGGGTCAATAAATCCAGCCCACATTCAAGGGGAGAGAATTCCATAAGGAAGTGAATACCAGGAGGCAGAGATCCTTGCAGGCCACCTTAGAGGCTGCCTAAACAGTGACACACATCTTTAGTACTAGAGATGTACTTCAGCTGGTCCTCAAAGCCTCAGCAGAACACTGGATCCTCAGCTGTATTTGGACCACTCTCAGAACCTTGAGCTACTGATTTCTGCTCTTAGCTGTATTCCAGTGACCATGATATGACGTGGTCTTTCCAACCCTATGGAGACATGTGAGCACAAAGCTTTCAGTTACATACAGACTGCCAAAGCATGAGTTGTGGCCAGTTGGCAATAGGAGAGAAGGGTCTCTTGACCTTTGGTGGTCAAATCAGTTTTCCAGCCTACTTTTTCAAGCCACACTTCTCATAGCCTTCAAGCCTTCAAGCATGCACAAAGTCTTTCTGTCTCAGGGAACTGCACTCCCCATCTTGCAAACTCCTATTCATTTTTCAAAATGTAGCCCTTCTCTGGTCTTTTGGCTAACCCCTTTCCTCAATCGGGCAATGCACATCCATCTCTGATTAATCCTTTCATAGGATTGTGATTACTGACTCTTCACTAGACTGGGCGCTTTTATCCAAAGGTAGAGTTAATGTCTTACTCATATACTTATCCATAGCATCTAGCACACTGACATATAGCAAGGGTTAGCTAAGTGTTTTGCAGCGAATGAATTAATGAATAGAAAAAAAAAAAAACCCTGTGAAATATTGTCTGAATATGTCAAGAGCCAGTGCGAGGATATGAGTCACTCTTTTCACGGTTTTGCACATGAGAAGGCTGGTAGATGTGATCCCCAAGGTCAGTTCTTCACTGCCAGATCATTTTGGCAGTCTTTGAACAGCTCTTCTGCCTCTCAGACTTGCCTTACATCTTTGACAATCAACACATCTGTCAGGATTTGTCTTGTCAGTCGGTGATTCTCAACCTGACTCTACATTCACATCACCTGGAGAGCTTTTAGAAAGTCCTGGCCGAGTGCGGTGGCTCATGCCTGTAATCCCAGCACTTTGGGAGGCCGAGACAGGCAGATCACGAGGTCAAGAGATCGAGATCAACCTGGACAACATGGTGAAATCCTGTCTCTATTAAAAATACAAAATTTAGCTGGGCGTGGTGGTGCACGCCTGTAGTCCCAGCTACTCGGGAGGTTGAGGCAGGAGAATCGCTTGAACCCAGGAAGCGGAGGCTGCAGTGATCTGAGATCACGCCACTGCACTCCAGTCTGGCAACAGAGTGAAACTCTGTCTCAAAAACAAAACAAAACAAAACAAAACTCAAAAAAGTCCTAATGCCTGGGACCAGCCCCTAGAGATTCTGATTTAATTGGTCTTGGGTGGGGGTCTGTGCATTGTGCTGAGGATCAAAACTAGGACTTTCAGATGATTAATGTTCAATGGCCATTCTCAGGGTGACTTGAGCTAAGAATCCCAAAGAGATACAACCACAGAGTGCTGAAGACTCTTCATACCAAAGAAATGACCTGAACATTTGGCCCAAAGTACGCTTTCTCTTGTCTCTGGGCCTTTCCATGTGCTGTTTCCTCTGCTTGGAGGACTATTCTTCCTTCAGTCTCCAAATGACGTCTCAGCATACACACTTCTATCAGGAAGCCTTCCTTGATACTCTTATCACCCTAGACTGGGGTAGGTTTTCCTGCTGTGTGCTCTCTTAACACCCCCTTTTTTTTGAGATGCAATTTTACTCTTGTCACCCAGGCTGGAGTGCAATGGCGCGATCTCGGCTCACTGCAACCTCCACCTCCCCGGTTTAAGCAATTCTCCTGTCTCACGGTCTCCCGAGTAGCTGGGATTACAGGCATGCACCACCACACGCAGTTAATTTTGTATTTTTAGTAGAGATGGGGTTTCTCCATGTTGGTCAGGCTGGTCTCAATCTCCTGACCTTGTGATCCACCTGCCTCGACCTCCCAAATTGCTGGGATTACAGGCGTAAGCCACCATGCCCGGCCAACACCCTTTATTTATACCTAGTGCTTATCCTCCTGTCTTATAATTACCTACTTTCTTGACTCTGTTACACATTAGATTATTAACAATTTGGAGACAGCAGAATTGTCTTGGTCATCACTTTATTCCCAGATCCAACAGTGCATGACAGGCAGTCAATAAATAATACAACTGCATACATAAATTTCATGTTTCATAATCTCAGCAATGTTAAATGCCATTGCAATCGAGGCACTGAAAATATATCTATTAGAAATATTCATGTTTCAGCCTATGAGAATTGTTTTCTAGTTAGAATGTAGACAACATCTGACAAAATTAATTTGGTGAACATTTTACACACAATACACTGTACCTTGGATATAAAAAGGTCAATGGCATATTTAACCTCCACACTGCAATTCTAAAAATAATAAATAAAGGGTCACAGACCCTTGTCCCAGTTAATTTACACAGTGCACACAGAATTGCCAGACTCAGAGCACACCAGCCACATCTCAATACATAGCACTGAAAAAATGGGCTATGGTGCTGTTTGTTCCATCAATCAATAACATACTCAAAGTGTTATTCATTACATAGATTCAAAGGAATGATTAGTTGCCTTGCCATTCTGCTGAAGTTTGCAATGCAAAACACCCTAAATAAATGCTTCCATATTGTTTCATCTGAAGTACCTGAAAATAGACAACATGCTTGCTTAGCAGAATTATTCAGGAGGGCAAGAGGAAGGCTTTTTTATTTTTGGCTGAGCAAAAAATGCAACCGCTGAAAAGCCTGCTTGGGGATTTATCTACATGACTCCCATTAACACTGTTCTACAATAGACCATTAGAACTATTTCTAGAATAATGAAAATACATTCCTTAGAGTCCCTGTGCCAGCACTACCCAAACCTCATGAAACAGGGCCATCTATAAGAAACACCAGTACAGCTGGTAATATGCTAATGTTTTGAAATCCACCCCATCTTTTTTTTTTAAATTAACTGGGAGAAGTAATAAAATCCATGGGTGGAAACTTTAGAATTATGGTTTGGCAATTAAATGCATTCTGTTTACTATTTTTATTATCAATATGTCCAAATATAAATAAAAAGATTAGAGAATAACGTATCCTCCTCCCTGATTTAATAAATGTTAACAGCTTGCTGTCTTTTTCTCAGATCTTTATTTTTTGAGAAAGAAAATTTTACAGATGAAATCAAAGACCCCTCTCTGTCCCTGCCAGATTTTATTTCCATTCCTCCTTCCTCAAATCATTGTCCTGATATTGCTTTTTTGTTGTTGTTTTTGTTTGTGGGGGGTGTTGTTTGTTTGTTTGCTTGTTTCATACAGGGTCTCGCTCTGCCTCCCAGACTGGAGTGCAGTGGCATGACCGTGGCTCACTGCAGCCTTGACCTCCTGAGCTCAAGCGATCTTCCTGCTTCAGCCTCCTGAGTAGCAAGCCCAGCTAATTTTTGTATTTCTTTTTAGAGATGGGGTTTTGCCATGTTGCCCAGGCTGGTCTTGAACTCCTGGGATCAAAGAATCCACCCGCCTTGGACTCCCAAAATGTTGGGATTTACAGGCATGAGCCACCGTGCCAGCCTTATCATCTTGATTTTGTTATGTAACTTTTAGGCTGCTGTTTTTGTTCACATTTCTACATGTGCATGTATTCAAAATAACATATGACTTTCTTTCATGTGTTTTTAAATTTTATGTGAAGGTTTACTGTAAATGCTGTAAATATTCTTCTAGGCTTCTTCATGCTTATCCTTGTTTTAGAAATGCATCCTTGTTTCATGGAAAGCTAATTCATTTATTTTAAATGATGTCTATTATTATGTTTTATGAGTATGCCACAATTTATTCAGTCTTCCACTGATAGACTTCTAATTGTTTCTAATTTTTCAAGCAATGCAGTAAAATTCCTTCCTCCCTTCCTTCCTTTCCTCCCTTCCTCCCTCCCTCCCTCTCTCTCTCTCTCTCTCTCTCTCTCTCTTCTTTCTTTTGTTGTGTAGACGGAGTCTTGCTCTGTCACCAGCCTGGAGTGCAGTGGTGCAATCTCTGCTCACTGCAACCTCTGCCTCCCGGGTTCAAGCGATACTCCCGCCTCAGCCTCCCGAGTAGCTGGGACTACAGGCATGTGCCACTCTGCCCAGCTAATTTCTGTATTTCTAGTAGAGTTGGGGTTTCGCCATGTTGGCCAGGATGGTCTCGATCTCTTGACCTTGTGATTCACCCACCATGGTCTCCCAAAGTGCTGGGATTACAGGCATGAGCCACCGCGCCTGGCTGACATGTATGTCTTTATACACATGTATCTTTATAATTGATATAAAGTTTTGTTTTCACTCTCTCTTTAAAGGACTGTAGAGTATGGCAAATGTGTAAAACATAATGAAAGTTATTCTAATTTGAAGTAAGATAGCATTACAACAACTTCAGTGTTTGAGAATAGACAGGAAAAATCTTGGCCATGTGATTTATGTCTAATTTTGCTAAGCATCTGCAGGATGACCAATCAAATGTGTTTTATAATTTGTTAAACAAACACTTACTAGGATACTTACTATGTGTCAGTGTCCACTTGCTTTACAAATGCTATCTTATCCTCATTATAACCCTGTATATATTGGATACTACTACTAACTCCATTTACAGATGACCAGAGTGAAACCTGTAGGAGTTAAGTAACTTGCACAAGATCACATAAATAAACCAGTATTTGAACTCATGACAATTTGGCACCAGGCTTCATATTCATTCATATTGCAATATTTTCTTTTTTTTTTTTTTTTTTTTTTTTTTTGAGACGGAGTCTCGCTCTGCCGCCCAGGCTGGAGTGCAGTGGCCGGATCTCAGCTCACTGCAAGCTCCGCCTCCCGGGTTCACGCCATTCTCCTGCCTCAGCCTCCCGAGTAGCTGGGACTACAGACGCCCGCCACCGCGCCCGGCTAGTTTTTTGTATTTTTTAGTAGAGACGGGGTTTCACCGTGTTAGCCAGGATGGTCTCGATCTCTTGACCTCGTGATCCGCCCGTCTCGGCCTCCCAAAGTGCTGGGATTACAGGCTTGAGCCACCGCGCCCGGCTGCAATATTTTCTTTTGCTTGCTGTTTTATAATTATACCATTATCCTCGTGAGTCATGCATTTCTCATTAAGGGATCTTTCCTGACCTACTGGTCCAAACTCACTTGCAGGGCACCCCACTGCCAACTCCAGGGATGCCCATCATACCGGAGTGCCAGTATATGCATGGTGCTCCCCAGGAGTTGCCAGTCCTCAGCTTTGAATCAGCTTAGAGACCAGAATGTGTCCCATCACTATCATTTCAGTATCAGGGATTTGAGTCTCCTTGCCTGATCTAAGTCTATGACAGAATTTTTCCTGTGAAATGTGAAATAAGGCTTTACATCAAGTTTTTGGCTTAAAAAGTCTCATTACAAAAATAATCGTCATATGCTCGACTACTTGCTAAGGCCTCAGACATAGTAACAGTGGTCGCACATGGGGTGGGGTGAGGGTGGTGGTGGCTAATAAATGCTGAGCGAATGAAAATTTTTGTCCAAGGGCTGAAACATGGTCCACATTCAAGCCAATGACTGGAAAACAGAAGAACCTTGATTCATAGTATTCTTGTTCACTCCAGTGGTAGTCTGAGTATATAATAAAAACACTGCAAGACAGCACCCTAAATGAATTCAGCTGAGGGGACAAGAAGTTGCGTTATTTTGGGAACTGCTTTTTCATCAAGGGATCTCATGGGTGGTGCCATCCTTCGTGGTGTTTTTACTCAAGAACAAATCTCAGCACACATTTCAGGGTCTGCAGCAAGAGTGATGCTCCTGCACAGGGGGCAAGATCCTTACTTGAATAAACACCTTTTTGGTTCACAGTGTGATGCCATAATATCATCTCTTTTACCAGAACTCCAAAGGGGAAAGTTTAAGTATTTTTTGTGTGTTTTGTTTTTGAGACAGGGTCTCATTCTGCCACTGAGGCTGGAGTGCAGTGGCGCGATCTGGGCTCACTGCAGCCTTACCCTCCCAGGATCAAGCAATCCTCCCACCTCAGCCTCCCAAGTAGCTGGGACTACAGATGCACGCCACCATACCTGACTAATTTTTATAGAGTCGGGATTTTGTCATGTTGCCCAGGCTGGTCTCAAACTCCTGGGCTCAAGTGATCTGCCCGCCTCTGCCTCCCAAAGTGCTGGGATTACAGGTATGAGCCACCACACCCAGCCTGTTTTACTTACCAGTGAATTTGAAAATAAGTATGACTTACGATGGACATGTAATTACTTACTTTAAAAGCTAAAATATAGTATTGGATTTAGAGTTTAAAACTATTATCTTTAGTATGAAAAGTGAACAAAATTAATGTCCTAATTATATAAAAAAGAAAATCTAAATTGTTTATGAGAAGGATTGCAATCAGTTGCACCTCATAATGCAAAGCTGAGTGAAGGATGAAACACAAAAAAGATACATAAATTTTATCTTGTCTTCTTTCATTTATTTTTATTATTAGATCCAGAGAGTGAGATTAGGAAAAGTATAAAAGGCAGCCCTTTGATATTTTGGCTTAGTAATAAACGGATGTGAGTTTAGCCACAGGCTGCCTCTTGCTGTATGGCACCTAGGAATTGAGTTAATGGCTCTGAACCTCAATCTTTCTACTATTAATGATACCACACATATTGCACACCACGTGCAAGACTTCAAAGAGGAAACCGCACAGAAGGGTGGAAAGAAAGCCAAGAGAAGAAACTTTGTGTTCATTCTTATTTTGTTCCCCTCTCACCAAACTCATAAAGCTCCTACTCATTCTTCAGGACCCAGTCTAAATGTTACCTCCCACATGAAACCTTCTCAAATTCTCTGCCACCCCTCCCCAGTTCCTCAGCACTTTCTTTTCATTCTTTGTTGTTTTGTTTTGTTTTTGCCCACCCTAGACTGCCTAGCATAGTGATTGAGACAAATTAATTACTCAATGTAAGACCTTTAAAATCTGCTCAATCGCCTTTTTTCAAGAAATGCCTAATATGGATTTGGAAAAATATCTAAAAGCAAATACAATGAATCATCATTGCATAAGGTTCTGGTATTTTTTACTTTAAGCTGAGTACTAGGGAAAAATCCATAAATGCATAGATATCATTGCAGACAGAACAGATACAACACAAACCAACACTTTTTTCCCGTATTTCTAGTTTTAACAGACGCATTTCTTCATAAATACCGTCAGCCTCCTAAAATGTAATCCATTTAAACTAAGTACGTATTCATACCCCAAACTCCTGTCCAGTTGATACCTGTTTTTGAGCAACTCCCCTTGAGGGCCATTTTGCTTTACCTGTTGCAGTTTTCTACATGTGCAGGTTCTTGTTCCGAAAAATAGTCCCAAGAGTTCCTGCCTTTTGATTTGGACAGTGAGTATGCCAGGTTGGGCCTTTCCCTCAGGGCTGCCATGTTGCCAGGCTCCAGAAAGCAGTCTTCTCAGAGAAATCAAGCCCGGTGTCCTGTGCAGTTAAGCATCAATGGCAGCCACATCTTCCTGCTGGCAGTGCACCATGATGGAAGGCAGTGGAGCCATTCAGCAGTGGGCTCTCACCCAGGCTGTTCCAGGCATGGGGTGCACAATGTCGTGCACCTTAGTCACTATTTATTTATTTATTGATACATATTAGATGTACATATTTTGGGGGTACATATGACAATTTGATACATTCCTGTAATCAAATTAGAGTAACTGGGATAACCATCATTTTAAATATTTATTTTTTCTTTACGCTAGGAACATTTGAATTGTTCTCTTCTAGCTATTTTGAAATGTACAGTTGGTTACTGTATTAAGGTTAATTAATTATACTGAGCTATCAAACAACAGGTCTTAAGTATATATTTGTACCCATTAATTAACCTCTCTTCATCCCCTACCACTCCCCTCTACTCTTCCCAGCATCGGGTAACCACCAGACTACTCTCTATCTTCATGAGATCCGCTTTTTTAGCTTCCATGTATGAGTGAGAACATGCAATATTTGTCTTTCTATGCCTGGCTTATTTCACTTAACATAATGACGTCCAGTTCCAACCATGTTGCTGCAAATGATAGGATTTCATTCCTTTTTGTGGCTGAATAATATTCCTGTGTGTGTGTGTGTGTGTGTGTGTATTACGCTTTCTTTATCCATTCATCAGTTGATGGACACTTAGGTTGATTCCATATTTTGGTTATTGTGAATAGTGCTGCAATAAACATGGAAACGCAGGTAACTCTTTGATATATTGATTTCCTATCTTTTGGGCATAAACTTAATAGTGGAATTGCTGGATCATATGGTTAGTTCTATTTCTAGCTTTCTGAGGAATGTCCATCTGTTTTCCACAGTATTGCTATACTAATTCACATTCCCACCAACAGTGTACAAGGATTCGCCTTTCTTCATATCCTCACCAGTATGTCATTCCTTGTCTTTTTGACAAAAGTTATTATAACTGGGGTGAGACTGTAGTTTTGATTTGCATTTCTCTCATGATTAGTGATGTTGAGTATTTTTTCATATACCTATTGGCCATTTGTTCCTTCTTTTGAGAAAGGTGTTTTTAGATCTTTTCCCATTTTAAAATCAAATTATTTGACATTTTGCTATTTAGTTGTTTATACATAACACTTTATCTCTTTTGATTATTAATCCCTTATAAGATGAATAGTTTTCAAACATTTTCTGCCATTTTTTGGGTTGTCCTTTCACTTTGTTGATTGTTTCCTTTGCTGTGAAGGTTTTTTTTGTTTTTGGTTTTTTTTTTTTTTGAGATGGAGTCTTGCTCTGTCACCCAGGCTGGACTACAGTGGCTTGATCTTGGCTCACTGCAAGCTCTGCCCTCCCAGGTTCACGCCATTCTCCTGCCTCAGCCTCCCAAGTAGCTGGGACTACAGGCGCCCGCCACCACGCCCAGCTAATTTTTTTTTTTTTTTGTATTTTTAGTGGAGATGGGGTTTCACCGTGTGAGCCAGGATGCTGTGAAGAAGGTTTTTAACTTGATATGACCCCATTTGTTCATGTTTGCTTTTGTTATCTGTGCATTTGAGGTCTTACACGAAAAAATCTTTGCCTAGAGCAATGTCCTGGAACATTTCCCCAGTGTTTTCTTCTAGTGCTTTCATAGTTTCAGGTATTAGACTTAAGTCTTTAATCCATTTTGATTAGATTTTTGTATATGTTGAGAGCTAGGGGTCTAGATTCCCCCTTCTGCATATGGTTAACCAGTTTTCCCAGGATCATTTATTGAAGAGACTTCCCTTTCCCCATTATAACACATTCTTGGCACCTTTGTTAAAAATTAGTTGGCTATAAATACATAGATTTATATCTAAGTTGTTTATTCTGTTCCATTGGTCTATGTGTCTGTTTTTATGCCAGTACCATGCTGATTTAATTGCCATAGCTTTGTAGTATATTTTGGGGTCAGGTAGTGTAATGTCTCTAGCTTTGTTCTTTTTGCTCAGGATTGCTTTGGCTACTGGGGTCCTTTATTTCTGTGAAGAATGTCATTGGTATTTTGATAGCGATTACATTGAGCCTATAATTTGCTTTGGGTGATATTGTCATTTTAACAGAGTTAATTCTTCCAACCCATGCTCATGGAATATCCTTTCATTTTTTTGTGTGTTGTCCTCTTCAATTTCTTTCATCAGTGTTTTATATTTTTCCTTGTATAGTTCTTTCAGGATGCTCACTTTTACCACTTTTTCTTCAATAATACTGGAAGTCTGGACCAGAGCAATTAGGCAAGATAAAGAGAAAAAGGGTATCCAAATTGGAAAGGAAAAAGTCACATTAGCCTTGTACACAGATGATATGATCTTATATTTAGAAAAACCTAAAGACTCCACCAAAAAACTTTAGAAGTGATAAGCAAATTCAGTAAAGTTGCAAGATACAGAATCTACATACAAACATCAGTAGCATTTATATACACCAATAGAGAGCAATCTGAAGAAGAAATCAAGAAAGCAATCCCATTTACAACAGCTACTAATAATATAATACCTAGAAATCAATTTAGTCACTTTAAGCCTTGATTTTCCTCATCTATACACTAGTGCTACTAGGTGGACCTGCTTCCTTGAGTGTTTGTAAGAAATAAATGAGTGTGCCTATAGTCCCAGATACTCAGGAGGCTCAGGTGGGAGGATGCCTTCAGCTTGGGAGGTGGAGACTGCAGCGAGCTGAGATCATGTCACTGTACTCCAGCTTGGACAGCAGAGCTAGACCCTGTCTCAAAAACAAAACAAAACAGTAAAACAAACAGTCAACTAGTTCCCTTTCCAGGTGATTTAAAACAATATATGTGATTATTTGCTATCTTCAATGAGTGCCAACATGTTGCACTTCACACCTAAATTTTCATCATCATGAAGATGTCATTTACAATGAAAAATACTGCTCACTAGCTCAAAATGGTCAATGACAGGTTGGCTGTACGTGGGGTGGATGCTTTGATTTGAAATTATTCAAAGCAATCATAATTAAACTATGTACTCATATAAATCTCCCTATTTTCCTAGGGTGAGCCTGCTGAGAGGAAAATGTATTTGTCCTTTTTAATGACAAGACTATTTTGCTATTCTTAATCCCACTTTGTGAAAAGTGACCCTATTTGCCTTTTGGAAGTTTCCTGTGATTGGCTCTGATGTCTCTCGACATTAGCAGATGAATCTGTCAGTTTTGTGAATTTTGTTTTGAACAAAGAGCCATGTAGCAGCTAATGACACACAATGTAAGGGGAAGAGGCCAAGACAGACTTGCCTCCGGACTACTGCCACTTGCTGAGTAGATTTAAGAGACAACATGACAGAAGGTGCCAGCCTGCACTCTTGAGGGCTGACCTTGAGCTCTGACATGAGAGCATCTGTCATGGTGGACACATAGGTTAGACCCAACATGGGAAATTAGCAAGATGGAGTGTCAACGGGCCAGAAGCCTGGTAAAGCAGAAAGCTGGCTGGCCTCCTCTGCCCGTCTGCCCTCCCATCTCCCATCCCAAATGCCAAGCACAGACCCACCAAGGCTACTTCTATGACCTGACATTTATTTTCCATTGAACACTATTTGTCAGGCATTGAGCCAGAGGCACCATACATTCATTCTTTCATGTAATTACCACCCTATACTCTAGGTTAAGAGCATGGAGCCAGAGAGACCTGTTAAAGCACCGATTCTGCCACTTAACTGGCTGTGTCACCTTGGGAAAGTCTACTATTTGTAAAATGAGGCAAACACCACTTACTTGAAAATAACTGCTATAAGGATTAATTGAAAAAAAAAAGTGTATGTAAAGTGTCTGGCTTGCAGTAAATGCTTGGTAAATGTTAGCTTTGTTATTAACAGCCCTGTGAGAAAAGTAGTTTTCAGATCATGAAATTGGATGTGGAAGAGGTTAAGTTGTTTTTCCGAGGTCTCTTCTGGCTTTTTATTATAAAGTATTCACCATAAAAATCATGTTTTTGTTTGCGTGGCACATTTAATAAAACAAATCAGAAACATTTTTATTTATATTATTTTTCTGAAATCAAGTTCAGTAGAAAAGCAGCATTTTATGAACAATGCAATAATTGTATACTATACTTCTAGGATACATATATACGTGTGTGTATATGTGTGTGTGTGTATGTGTGTGTGTGTATATATATATGTCTGCATTTCTAACTGAAAATATTAAAGCATGTATTTGTGGGGTTACAAAGTTTGCATTATAACAACCTAGGGACAACGAGCACCATAGAACCCAGATTATCATCATTAAATACCTTTCCACTAAAAGAAACAATAATAGTCTTTGGAGCAATGGCTGATTGCAGATCTGGGTCAGGAAATGTAATATACAAGTTAAGGCTGAAATATCTTGTTACACAAAATAGCAATGAGGCACTCAAAGACTACTAGGGTGGTATCAAAAGGACTGAGAGGCCAACCTGGAGAGTCTTTCACATGAAAGTAACAACAGAAATGGATTAAGATGCATGAAATATGTTTAAATCCATGAATTAGTGATGAATTTTAAAATAACAGCAACAACAACAGTCACCACTAGGGAAATATTTTTTAAAAATCCAAACCCTAATTGGTCACCATTGGAAGATGTTAGTAAACCAACTTATTATTTTGAAAATTGGTGAATAAAGGAAAACAATTAAGTTTTTTTTCTGGGATTCTTATATGAACTATACCACTAGGTGGTAGATGAGGGGAAATTTGTCTTTACGGTAATATTTTTATACCCCCTAATACATTAATAAAAATAGGCCTAGAAGGTCAAGTTACTAGCATTGCAAAGAAGGAGACAACCAAGCATTATGTTTTATGTGGTTCCAAAAAGAAAAAAAAAAAAAAAACACCTAAATTTGATCAAGTCTTTGTACTCAACTACCAATTTGGCAAATGTAAAGGTCAGAGGAACATGTTGAAATACACTAGAAAGATTCAGTCAGCAAAATCCAGATTGTGGGATATGCTATAAGCTGGCTACTCAAAGTTTGGTCTGTCGAACGGCAGCAAAAGCATTGCCTGAGATAGACTGAGAGATTTTTAAAATGCAGAATCTCAGGTCCACCCCAGACTTTCTGACTCAAAACCTGCACTTGAACAAATCCTCAGGGGATATGTGTGCATTAAAGCACCGATCATATAGGCCAAATGATTATTTCTTCAAAAAAATGAATAAAAATAAAAGAGAAATGTATAGGTCAAAAGAACTTAAGGAAAACATCAACCACCTGTAATGTGCAGACCGTATTTGCATCCTGACCCACATAAACTGTTAAAAAATTATATATATATATGTATGCAAAAATTAGACATTTGAACATTGACAGGATATTTGAAATTCTTGTTAATTTCACATGTGATCATAGTATTGTTGTCATGTCATTTTTAAGTTCTTTTAAAAATACACATTTGAAATAGTTACAGATTAAAACGATAAAACATCTGAGACTGGATTCAAAACAATACAGGAAGGAAGAAATGGTGAGGGTAGGGATAAAATAAGCTTGGCCATGAGTTGAAATTTGTTGAAGCTGATGTAGTGCTACATAGATCTTCATTATACTGTTTTGTCTACTTTTTTATAAGATTGAAATTTTTCATAATAAGAAAGCTACAAAAAGAAGAATTCTATTGTAAAGGGAGGGTTTAGCTATGAAGTGGCATTGGCTGGAACATAAGAATATCAAAGGTGTCTTTGTGTCTGTGTCCTCCTTCCTCCCTACAGTGTCCTTGAGTTATACGTAGTATTATTCTCTTTAGCAGCCAGAGAATGCAGAAGTTTGAATTCTATTACTTCCATGTCCTTATTTCAGTCTTGGAGGTCAGGAGGAATACTTGGCAACTCTTCCAGCAGAAGTTTTGACAAGCTCATAATAGCTAAGAACCTCTCTTGTTCATTTCCCGGCATTCGGTTTTTGTGGAGGTGCCTTGCCCTTGTGCTACTGGCCAAGTTGTTCCCTGCCCTTGTTGTTGCATTTACAGACAAAGCCTGTCTATGCTTGGACCACAAAAGTCCTTATAGAGGACCTTTTGTTGGGGTAGGGTAGTACAGTATCTGCACCCAGTATCGAAGCTTCAGAAGCTAGTCACCCTCTCAAGGCATGGTAGTACTGTCTTCAGTTAGGTAGATACTAATAAGGTAGACCCAGCTGGACACAGTAATATCTAACACAATTGTAAGAGAGGACATGATTTGAATTATGGTTCCCGCCAAGAACCAGGAGAGGAAAAGATGCCAAATAATAAGCTAACATCCCAAGCGAAGCCTTCTGTGTCATGCGGCAAACGTGTTGGGAAGCACAGATATCACAGGCCATAGTACAGTGAGGTTCCAGAGAACGACTCTATCCTTAACCACATACAGAGGCCTCAAAGAAGGCATTCAACAATGCCAAGCTACTTTGGAATAAAGATAACAAAGTAACACAAAACAAGCCAGTGCTTCAGTTGTCAACAAGACTATATAAATGTTTATTTACTTCCTGACTACATCAGATTTCTGCCATTCTCTCCCACCTCTGTCTACTCTGATTTTTAAACTTGATAATCACTCTGGGAGCTTTGAAAGCTGTTGCTTTCTGGGCTCCACCCCAGACATTTTCACTCAGTAGGTGTGGGCTGGGGCTCAGGAATCTGTATTTTAAAAGCCTCTCAGAGACTGCAATGCTGCTTGTTTCGGGTTACATTTTGCCAACTGATTTAAAGTAATAAATAAGTTGGGCCTATTCCTCTCTGAGGCATTTTGCTCCAGGGCTTGCTACCTTCTTGTCTGGTGACTGGAACCAACTGTCAGAGTAACTATTCTTTTGGTATAAGAATATATTTGATATCTGTTCTAAGTTGCTCAGAGCCCAGGGGAACGGAAGGGGCTATTTTATCCACAAATACAATATTAGAAGACTTCTCCCGATTCCTGCCTTCTCAGGGAAATTTCCTCAATTTGACCCACATTGACTTTTCCTCTGAATTCTCACCATCCTTCTGCATTGTTCTCTTGATTTGGGAACCTAATTGTATCCTTTCTGATATATTTTCTTTTTAAAAAATTATTTATTTATTTATTTTTATTATTATACTTTAAGTTCTAGGGTACATGTGCACAATGTACAGGTTTGTTACATATGTATGTACACATGTGCCATGTCGGTGTGCTGCACCCATTAACTCGTCATTTACCTTAGGTATATCTCCTAATGCTATCCCTCCCCTGTCTCCCCACCCCACAACAGGCCCCAGTATGTGATGTTCTCCATCCTGTGTCCAAGCATTCTCATTGTTCAATTGCGACCTATGAGTGAGAACATGTGGTGTTTGGTTTTCTGTCCTTGAGATAGTTTGCTCAGAATGATGGTTTCCAGCTTCATCCAGGTCCCTACAAAGGGCATGAACTCATCCTTTTTTATGGCTGCATAGTATTCCATGGTGTATATGTGACAGTGTATCAATGATGGACATCTGGGTTGGTTCCAAGTCTTTGCTATTGTGAATAGTGCCACAATAAACATACGTGTGCATGTGTCTTTATAGCAGCATGATTTATAATCCTTTGGGGATATCCCCAGTAATGGGATGGCTGGGTCAAATGGTATTTCTAGTTCTAGATCCTTGAGGAATTGCCACACTCTTCCACAATGACTGAACTAGTTTACAGTCCCACCAACAGTGTAAAAGTGTTCCTATTTCTCCACACCCTCTCCAGCACCTGTTGTTTCCTGACTTTTTAATGATCGCCATTCTAACTGGTATGAGATGGTATCTCATTGCGATTTTGATTTGCATTTCTCTGATGGCCCCTTTCTGATATATTTTCTAATGTTTCATGTGTGTATTTCTTTTGTCCTGGATAGTAGTAAACTTAAGAAAACAAAGCCTCTGCTCTGTGATCTTTTTCTGTTACACTCTTACGAACATACATTATTGTCTACTTAACAAATATTTACCTAAATTCTATTACAAATAAATCCTGAAACATACATAATATAGATCTATTCCACAGAACCTAAGGTCACTATTTTTATCACCTTCTACTATATTTACATATTCTATTGGGGACATTTTAACTTTCCAAAGATTTTATCCACTTATTTATCACCAATGGTGGCACTAGTGATTCAGCCCCTGTGCTCTGCCAATGACAAAACCTAAAGGTCCATGTTAAAATTCATACAAACAGACTTCCTCCAAAAGGTCCATTTTAAAATATTATAAGTTTTTAAAACCCACGACAAACAAATAAAAACCCTGATGATCCACACTAATTGTCTTTCTTGAAAAATGGTTCTATTCTTGGATATGTACCCATGGATAGAAATTAAACCCCTGAGAATTGAAAGATCACTGTCTCTGAATAGCATCTAACTCTGACTCATGGCAGGTGGCTTGTAAAATAATAATACTCAAGTAATAGTTTACCAATACATTTCCAGGACTCGAGGTTAGTTTGGACAACCACTGATGTGAGAGGTAAACCTTTGGGAACCAAAATTGATCATAATATATCCCAGAATCACTGGCTACACAGCTTTTAATACGACGTCCCATTTGTCTGTAGATTCCTTAGGACCTAAAGAAACAGTAGGAGCTTAAAGATGAATAAAAGAAAACTCTTTGCATTACCAATTAGGAGTCAAGATAGGAGGTAAGAAAGAGGCATAGGCTAAAATTAGGATTCCTAATGTAAATCTGGAAGATAATTCAAGCTATTCTTCAAAGTAAGCCCAT
This sequence comes from Theropithecus gelada, assembly GCF_003255815.1. NCBI lineage: Eukaryota > Metazoa > Chordata > Mammalia > Primates > Cercopithecidae > Theropithecus > Theropithecus gelada. The sequence goes on along the minus strand of NC_037671.1, from coordinate 142,815,548 downwards.
CAGCCCTTTTTACTTCCTCTGCTTCTTACATTTTGGATCTAATTCAAAGACCAAACTTGGAGTACCTATCCCTGCCCTCCCTCCACCAGTCTATTTTTAGATCTGATTTCAACTGCTTTGCAAAGGGTATGGCTGGAAGTCTGAAGGGTGCCTGAAGGTTGCGGATAGTCCTCTAGCTGAGAAATGAAGCTTCTCACATTACTAATTCCTTAGTAAGAAACTTGACCGTGTACAGGTATAATGTCAAATGACATTACGAGTGCTTCTTCCTATTTGTCTGGGCGCACCATACCTAGACACCATTGAAACTTTCTCCCTTCTCCTTACTTAACTATTTTCCTGAGAGGCCTCTCATTTCTTCCTTGGTAACAGAAACTTAGACTCATAGATGGTATGTTATGACTGAACTAAAATCTCAAGACTTGCATTCTACTTTGGAATGAAGATCAGGCCATCCGTCCAGTCTGTGGAACTGCCGTCTGTACCATGCCATCTGTCCTACAAGCTATAACCAGAGCAGGAAAAATTAGGCTTCTCTCTTGATATCTTCATGATGCCCTAAGCATGTGGCTGGCATTAGCAGGTAACTGGATAAATAAATAATGTTTCAGGAAAGCAATAGAAGGTGAAATTTCCAGGAGAGAAAATTACTGATCTGATCTTGCAATATCCTACCAGAGTTTAAATTAAGGCATGTTGCAATGACACTTTTATATTTTTGAACCCGAGGTCAGAAAGGGAAAAACAGGACGGCATAGTTCCTGCAAGGAGAAATTCAAATGTTGAGTTAGGTGAGGCAATTATACAGTTTTTTAAATGATTATTGTTTTTTCCATGTGTGGTAAAATATACATAGCATAACATTTACCGTCTAACTGTTTTTAAGTGCACAGTTCAGGGACATTAAGTAAATTTGCACTGTTGTGCAACCATCACACTATGCATCTTCAGAGCTTTTCATGACCCCATTCTCAAACTCTGTACCCATTAAACAATAACTCCCCATTCCTCCTTCCCTAGCCATTAGGAGCCATTGTTCTACTTCCTGTCTCTATGAATTTGATGATTCTAGGTACCTCATACAAGTGCAATCATATATTATTTGTCCTTTCGTGTCTGACATTTCATGTACTATGTTTTTAAGGTTCATTCATGTTGCAACATGTATCAGAATTTCATTTCTTTTTAAGGCTGTGTAATATTCCACAGTATGGATATACCACATTTTGTTGATATATTCATTTACTGATGGACACTTGAGTTGTTTCCACCTTAGCCATCGCAAATAATGTTGCTATGAACATTGGGACAAGTATCTGTTCGAGTCTCTGGTTTCAGTTCTTTTGAATATGTATGTATATAGAAGTGGAATTGAGATGATGATCCTTTATAAATAAATCATGGGAAGTCAAATGATAAATGAAGCTGTAGGGAACTTTTTTTTTCTGTTGTTTCGGTTCTTCTTTGTAGTCATCCACATTGGCTCTTCTGAATCACCGGAGCCTCAGGCCATTGCATGACAACTCGGTTTGAATCACGTTAGAATCTAACTCAACTTAAGGCCACTCTATGTGAAAAGGGGTGAGTATGAAAGTGGGACATATGCCTTATGATGTTCACACTTTGTGGGAAAGCTGGGTACGTACTGTTTTTAATTGAACTGAAATTCTGTAATATATCCATGTGATACTTCCCACGTAAAATGTGATACTTTTGCAATCTTGTAAACCTCAAAAATCATGACCATAATAAAGTGCTGCTCTGTGTTTAGCATTTTGAAGTCTTCAAATAAAGACGAAATAATTCCTGTGCAATGAGTATATTATTGACAGTTAATAAATATAGTCAATTCTTGTAATATAGGTTTTCTTTTAAATAAGTTGCTATAAGGCCTCTGACACAATTTCAACCATTTCCTGACTGCTTTTGCTCCTCCAGCTTAAAATAATTAAAAAGTCCTCTGTTCACATTCTCCAATGGTTTTTCTTTCCTTTCTTTTTCAGTGGGGGTAGGGGGAAGAAGGGAACTTATTTTCTTTGCCTCCCATACAACATTTTAGAAGTAGAAATTATAAAATAAGAATTCTAAAGACTATAGCGATTGATCTTGGCTGGGTGCTGTGGCTCATGCCTATAATCCCAGCACTTTTGAAGCCAGGAGTTTGAGATCAGCCTGAGCAAAACAGTGAGATTCTGTCTCTACAAAAATTAAAAAAAAAATTTAGCCAGGCATTGTGGTACATGTCTGTAGTCCCAGTTACTAGGGAGGCTGAGGTGGTGGGATCACTTGACCCCAGGAAAACAAGGTTGCAGTGAACTGTAATTGTGCCACTGCACTCCAACCTGGGTGACAGAGACCCTACCTCAAAAAAAAAAAAAAAAAAAAAGACTAGAGTGATCTAGAATAAAAATGTGCATACTAAATATTCAAAATCTTTAAATCCTTAAAATGAAAAATATTATGCTCTTATGAAAATCTATGATACAAAATACACTTTAACAGCTGCCATCACCTGTCCTATGAATTTCACTTTTAAGAGGTAACTAAATACCTTTGATAGAAGAGTGATGGACTGAGTCCTTGTTTTTCCTTCTGAATACACCATATTCACAGTGCTAAGATAATCTAGCTTCGCCTCTGCCCGTGGTAGTTCTCTAAGAACTGTCTGTTCATTAGACATTGGTATCTGAAGTCCTGCAGCTCCTTCCACTAACAGAGTCATCAACTACAAGCTGCAAAGTTAGAAAAATCCCTATTAGCATAAACAGGCCATTCTACATTAATAAAAGTATTAACTGCATCATACAAGAACTGGGTATGTTAGACAAATAAAATCCAGATGCTTCACCTCTCTGTCCATCATATCGTCATTTCTGCCATTTCCCATTTTGGGAGAAGCTTGTTAGCCTGGCTGCTATTGTGACAGGAATTCATACTAAAACACACATGAGCTCCTCTACCTCCGTGGCCCACCATTGTCTCGGTATCTCCGTTGCCTAGCAACAAGACTGTCTTATCTATGCGGGCAAATAACCTTTAATATATATATTAGTTAAAAGCACTTCTTGATCTTTCTTTTATTTTTGAAAAGTTTCAAAAATACTCTTTTCTCACATACATTTTAAATTGCCTCATATTTCTGAGAAATAAGACCTCAAGGAGAAATTCAGCGTGCAGTTTTCAGATCTCTTCTGTTTCATCTACCTTAATACCTTGCAGTCTGGCCAAATATAGAAATCCCCATGGAACAGAACTTGTCTGAATGTCAAGGAACACTGTAGTTGACAGGTTTTTTTCCCCCAGGTTCTCAGTGACTCCTAACTCAAAGTCCGCTTTGCCTGAGCCAAGGGTATCAGTGACCAGACCCAGGAGAGAAGATAGGATTCTCCTTTGCCTCCTGATACCAGGGAAAAGAGTGTAACCAAGGTCCCTAGAGAAATGTCTTGGGACACGGATTGCTCACAAAAAAATACCTAGGCAGTGTCTGTCAATTATCAGTTGATTACTTTTAAAAGAGGTTAGGGAAAAGGGAGCAAAAACAAAAGAGAAAAAGTCATACATTCATAAACAGAACTAAGGATGTCATTGATTCACAACCCTTAAGCACTCATGGCCTACCATTTTTTGTCTCATTGAGAGACAGTGTTCGGCTTACTATTCTTCACCTTCCTTCCCCACTGTAGACAAAGGTGTAATGGAGAGACATCCCAGGGAATGCTTTCCCATTGGGTTTTCAGAAGGTATTTGGTCAAATTTACCCACCTGGACCCAAAGCTGACAATGGAGCTACAATGAAGGTCCTCATCTACAAGTTTCTATGTGTGCTTGACTTACTAACTATAAACACTGAAAATACTCTCAGGTGAAATGTCTCTGTCTTATACTGGTATACCTTACTTTATATAATGGATATGTTGCCCAAAAAGGTTGGCGTAATGTGACTTTTTAAAATATACCATCACATTTCATATGTTCAGAAAGAGGCCTACAATGAATCATTTTTTTGAGAAGGGAATAATTCTCTTTTAAAGTGTCAATCACGCTCTAATTTAATCTTTTGTAGGTGGTAATTTTCTTGTTATGTTTTCATAGAGTGAAGCCCACCTACATGTAATTTCATGATAACTGTAACAATTTCATATCATAAGACTATTGAAAATATCATCACAATGAGGCATACCTGAACCTACACATACTTTTCCCAATAAGAACTTTTAATTTTTAAAGTTTTAAGATATTTGAAGACAGGACCATGTGTTTTTTAATACATTTTTGTTGCTTACTATGGTACCAAACAGTATCATATACATAGCAGACAAGTAATACATACTTGCTGAAGAGTGAATGAATAAATCAAGCATCTTGTGTCATAGTGGTGAACTTGAGAAAACATTTAGTTTTGAAACAATAAAAAATACAGAAAAGTAATTGGCTACACCAATGTAGCCATGACAGAAAACTGGTAATTTTAATAATTTTTTGAAGTATCTTCAAAATTATTTTAAAGAACAAAGTAAAATTAAAAAGTAAAACACTCCATGTCAAATTCAAGTGTTCACTTTCCTTCATATCCAATACTATTTCCTCCTATCCTAAGAAGCAATGCTAGAAAATTTATGAATTGCCTTGCAAACCATTTTTGTTTTTATACACATGTATATGCATATGTATGCATATCTATATATAATGTGTTTTTGTAATTTTTATCAAATTTATAATACTGGTATTATACTCTAGTTGATCTATATATAATTTTGCAACTTGAATTTTTTTCACTCAACACTATGTTTGTGAGTTATCCATGTTATAAACAAGTAAGTCTGCCTTGTGTTTTAATCTGCAGAGCAGTCTGCTATATTTTATTTACCCATTCTTCCCATTGTGGCACTCACAGTTTATTTCCAATTTTTGCTATTATAAACAATGCTACAATAAACATGTCTCTGGGCCTGTGTAAAACTTACCAGTACCCAAATATACAGGTCCATAGAATATGCACATTTTCCACATTCTAGTTTGAATCAAATAAATCCCCAAAGTGTATGAATTTATACTCCACCAGCACTGTGTAAGAGTTCCTGTCTCCCCATCCTTGCTAACAGAAACTGGACACAGCCTGCATGCTTATCTCACAACAAATAAGAAGGATAATCTCTCATCAGTTTAATGTTTTGTGATAAAGTCTAGAAAAAACAGTCCTTAAATGACTGCTAGTACAGGGCTAATAATTATAATATGCCATAACTTGTTGATTTTAGCTCTTTGATATTAATATAGTGGGTTATAATTAAAAGCTTAGTGAGAGGAAGAGGTGTAGAGCTGAGAAGTATAATCTGAACTGGAATACATACTTACGCATTGTTAAATTTTTTTTTTTTATTATTATACTTTAAGTTCTAGGGTACATGTGCATAACGTGCAGGTTTGTTACATATGTATACTTGTGCCATGTTGGTGTGCTGCACCCATCAACTTGTCATTTACATCAGGTATAACTCCCAATGCAATCCCTCCTCCCTCCCCCCTCCCCATGATAGGCCCCGGTGTATGATGTTCCCCTTCCCGAGTCGAAGTGTTCAGTTCCCACCTATGAGTGAGAACATGCAGTGTTTGGTTTTCTGTTCTTGCAATAGTTTGCTGAGAATGATGGTTTCCAGCTGCATCCATGTCCCTACAAAGGACACAAACTCATCCTTTTTTATGGCTGCATAGTATGTGGCACATATACACCATGGAATACTATGCATTGTTAAATTTTAAAAAGATGCCCAGATGGATTCAAACTTGTCTTAACTTGTACTAGCATGTTTACAATAATGTGATGAAGTATCCCACCTCTCAGTGTTCTTTCTTCAATACTTAAGGTTTTAACTTTTTATAGACAAGATTCAGGTTAAATAGGAATTATTTCCTGATATAAATGATGTTCAAACACTAGGATTTCCCAAAGTTAGTTATGATATCTACTCCTATAAGAAAACTAGATTAATTATTGTCCTAAATAATTTATAATAGTGCTGCTGAGAATTTGGATGAGTGCGCTTCCTTCCTTCCATCCTCCCTCCCCTCTCCTCTCCCTCTCTTTCTTTCCCTCCTTCCTTCCTTCCTTCCTTCCTTCCTTCCTTCCTTCCTTCTTCCTTCCTTCCTTCCTTCCTTCCTTTCCTTTCCTTTCCTTTCCTTTCCTTTCCTTTCCTTTCCTTTCCTTTCCTTTCCTTTCCTTTCCTTTCCTTTCCTTTCCTTTCCTTTCCTTTTCTCTCTCTCTCTCTTTCTTTCTCTTTCTCTCTTTCTTTCTTTCTTGATGGAGTTTCACTCTTGTCCAGGCTGGAGTGCAATGGCGCGATGTCACCTCACTGCAACCTCCGCCTCCCAGGGTCAAGCGATTCTTCTGCCTCAGCCTCTCAAGTAGCTAGGATTATGGGTGCCCATCACCATGCCCAGATAACTTTTGTATTTTTAGTAGAGATGTGGTTTCACCATGTTGGCCAGGCTGGTCTTGAAGTCCTGACCTCAGGTGATCCGCCCACTTCACCCACCCAAAGTGCTGGGATTACAGGTGCGAGCCACCGTGCCCAGCTATGATTATTTCTGAATCAAGATTTTTATAATTAAAATCAACAGACAGACACCAGCTGTAGTGGTTGTAATTAGAAAAAGTAAATGTTTGGAAGGCAGGGGAACTGGTTTTCAGAAAAGTCAGTATTCAGGACTTCTGAGACATCTGTGTAGTAAAAGCAGACAGTCTTTTTAAGATGCAACTACTGAAACAAATCAAAACCAACTGTTTTCACAGTTGTCCCACTCCATTCAAGATTCAAAGACATGCAAGAAAAGAAACTTTGGCCAAGCTTGAATGACATGCCCAGCTCTTGGTCAAAGAAAGACGAAGCACCTTGAATAAAGTTGCACCAAGAATGCATACATAGGAAAAAGAGCTTATTTACCTGAGGAAATAAGAATACTCTAGCTAAACTAGAGGCGATTGAATGTTGATTGGCTCAAAACAACAAATGTCTGTTACAAGTGGGTAGAATAAATATATATTTAATGTCTACAACATGATAGCCTTTTTATTATCTGTCGATGCCTGTGTATTAAATTTATTCTGAGAAAATAAACAGTTAATATCCTTACCTGAGAAATCCAATTATTTAGGTAATGCATCAACTAAGTTCTTAAACTCCTTTCCACTCAGCACTGCACAATTCTGGCTAAGGTCAGACATAGAATTTATTATAATAATGACCTGCTCATATCACTTGAGCTTCCAGCCCTATAGGAATAAGCAGCATGAAAATATTAAAATGCTATAGTCAGCATGACATGTTCTTGGTATTCTTGGCATAAACTGTCCTCAAGGGTATGTCCATATGTTCCTGGTTGTTGTTCTCCAATTGATCATGCATTCTTTAAGAACTGACATTTCATAATGATTGATGTCAGTCACTTGTTTCTTTGGAGTCACATTTATTTATTTAGCATATACTTATTGAGGGTCTAGTAAGATTGTTGTATATGCATAGTATGCACACGATAATCATTTACTGAATTAATGAGTGTGATGTGGGCAGTTCAAAAATGAATTTGACTAAGATTTTGTGCATAAAGACCTTATGGTCTGGGAGGAGAGTTATGAGACACAGATATATGCATAATTGAAACATAAGGTAGAAAGTAAGAAGGGGCAAAAAGGGCAGTGGAAGTTTAGAAGAAAAAGGGCTCAGTTCTGACTAGGGTTGTCTATTAGTTTACTAAGTCTTCCATACCAAAGTACCACAGACTAGATGGTTTAAGCAAAGAAATTTGATTTTCTCACAGTTTTGGAGGCTAGAAGTCCAAGATCCAAGGGTTGACAGAGTTGATTTCTTCTGAGCCTCTCTTCTTGGCTTGTAGATGGCTGTCCTGTCCCTGTGTCTTCCAGATGGTATTTTCCTTCATGTTCTAATCCCTTCTTAAAAATACACCAGTCATTTTGGATTAGGGGCCATCCATAGGACCCCATTTTCCCTTAATTACCTATTTAAAGACCCTGTCTTCAAATACAGTCACATTCTGAGACAGTAGGTGTTTTAACATATAAAGTAGGATTTTAACATATAAATTTGGGAGAGGCATAGTTCAGCCCATAGCAGGTGGTTAGGGATGGATTCATGAAGAAGGGCAGCACTTGGACCATGGCTCCACACTGACCCAGATTTGGAACAATCAGCATGTAACTTTACCGTCGACAAAGTGGTTGATTTAGAATTGGATACATAACTTAACCAGAGTCAAGGAGACCCAACAGTTTTCCTCTTGAGTGAACAGGAAGAACCTCTTCCCCTAAATGCCTTAATCTGGAAGTTCAAAGGCTAGAGATGATGTGGATGTCTTAAATAATCACAAGGAGAGAAAAGGCTTGTCTGCGAATGGCTCTTACCTAAGGGAAGGCAGAGTACAGAGATGTAGAAATCTGGAAATCAGATCGTAAGGCACCACTGAGCCAGTCAAGCTGCATTAGGTCCACACTACCCTTCAGTTTTTCTAGTCTTTTGTTTGTACTTCATTTCTTTTTTGCCGTTTTGTTTTTAATTCAAGCAAATTAAAATTACATTTTTTGTCCCTTGCCCCCACAAGAGTCCCAATATCCAAACAAGACTTTCCATAGATTAGGCAGTAAAATCTTAACAGGGAAAAAGTCTTCAGAAGGAATTAGAAAATGATGAACATGAAACATTTAAGTATATCAGGTGGACAATTCTTAACTGTTGAAGAATAATAGTGATAATCACAATTAGGTCTAATTTTAATTATGAGGAGGGTTACTCATTTAGAGAGATAGAAAACTATAAACCTGCCACCTTCTCTCATTTTCTGACAAGCTCCTTAAAGTGGAAGAGCTCTGAAAGGGCACATATTTGCATAATTGGGTTCCTTTTGTTCTTTTGCTTGCTCCAACTAAGTGTCTTAGCAAACTACTGTTATTGTTTCCACTGAATTATAAAATAAAGATAACTTTATATAGCAGGCCACTGAAATAATATTTGCCATTACTTGGCTTAGAATAGCAAAGGTACGAATCAAATCTTTGGAAATCACTTCTGTTCCTTTTTGTCATATGGATTGCCCTGGAGGGTAGAATTAAGAGAAATCTTGGAAAATTGTATTTAAGATAATAAAACATTTATGAAAACTTGGATAGGACATTGTTGGACTCTCACAGCACCAGGGACACATAAACTCTTTAAAGATTATTTAAGATAATTTTAGTACTCTAATGGCCAGGGGTCAGTGTTTTATTTTATTTTTTAGCAATTATCAAAACTCCCAAAATGTCATGGCTACCAAAAAGGAGAAAATATATATAATCTTTAATATAATATTAAACTGAAATACTATTCTATAATACTTAACAGACTTTAAGTATTATAGTTTTCAAAATTCTGGGCATTTAAATACTTAATTTCCAATTACAGAGGTATGCTTCCTTACATCCACTTGTTAGACTCTTTAGCAGTTATTTTTTAAAGTATTTTTAGAAAGGCCTTGTAAAACAATGTAAAGATGCCTATGATAAAATACCAAGCATATAAAAAGCAGGTGTGGAAATTATAAACACAGTATGACTTCAACTATTTAAAAAGCGTGGGGTGGAGCAAGATGGCCGAATAGGAACAGCTCCAGTCTCCAGCTCCCAGCATGAGCGACACAGAAGACGGGTGATTTCTGCATTTTCAACTGAGGTACCCAGTTCATCTCACTAGGGAGTGCCGGACAATCGGTGCTGGTCAGCTGCTGCAGCCCGACCAGCGAGAGATGAAGCAGGGTGAGGCATCACCTCACCTGGGAAGCGCAAGGGGGAAGGGAATCCCTTTTCCTAGCCAGGGGAACTGAGACACACAACACCTGGAAAATCAGGTAACTCCCACCCCAATATTGCGCTTTAAGCAAACAGGCACACCAGGAGATCATATCCCACACCTGGCTGGGAGGGTCCCACGCCCACGGAGCCTCCCTCATTGCTAGCACAGCAGTCTGTGGTCTACCGGCAAGGCAGCAGCGAGGCTGGGGGAGGGGCGCCCGCCATTGCTGAGGCTTAAGTAGGTAAACAAAGCCACTGGGAAGCTTGAACTGGGTGGAGCCCACAGCAGCTCAAGAAGGCCTGACTGTCTCTGTAGACTCCTCCTCTGGGGACAGGACACAGCTAAACGAACGAACAAACAAAAGCAGCAGAAACCTCTGCAGACGCAAATGACCCTGTCTGATAGCTTTGAAGAGAGCAGTGGATCTCCCAACATGGAGGTTGAGATCTGAGAACGGACAGACTGCCTGCTCGAGTGGGCCCCTGACCCCTGAGTAGCCTAACTGGGAGACATCCCCCACTAGGGGCAGACCGACACCCCACACCTCACACGGTGGGGTACACCCGTGAGACGAAGCTTCCAAAGCAAGAACCAGACAGGAACACTTGCTGTGCAGCAAGTAGCCTCTGCTGCTGACACCCAGGTAAACAGAGTCTGCAGTGGACCTCAAGCAATCTCCAACAGACCTACAGCTGAGGGTCCTGACTGTTAGAAGGAAAACTAACAAACAGGAAGGACACCCACACCAAAACCCCATCAGTATGTCACCATCACCAAAGACCAGAGGCAGATAAAATCACAAAGATGGGGAAAAAGCAGGGCAGAAAAGCTGGAAATTCAAAAAATAAGAGCACATCTCCCCCTCCAAGGAATGCAACTCATTGCCAGCAACGGATCAAAGCTGGACAGAGAATGACTTTGACGAGATGAGAGAAGAAGGCTTCAGTTCATCAAACTTCTCAGAGCTAAAGGAGGAATTATGTACCCAGCACAAAGAAACCAAAAATCTTGAAAAAAGAATGGAAGAATGGATATCTAGAATAATCAATGCAGAGAAGGCCATAAACGATCTGACAGAGATAAAAACCATGACATGAGAAATACGTGACAAATGCACAAGCTTCAGTAACTGACTTGATCAACTGGAAGAGAGTATCAGTGATTGAGGATCAAATGAATGAAATGAAGCGAGAAGAGAAGTCTAAAGAAAAAAGAGGAAAAAGAAATGAACAAAACCTTCAAGAAGTATAGGATTATGTGAAAAGACCAAATCTACGTCTGATTGGGGTGCCTGAAAGTGACGGGGAAAATGGAACCAAGTTGGAAAACACTCTTCAGGATATCATCCAGGAGAACTTCCCCAACCTAGTAAGGCAGTCCAACATTCAAATTCAAGAAATACAGAGAACGCCACAAAGATTCCCTCGAGAAGAGCAACTCCAAGACACATAATTGTCAGATTCACCGAATTTGAAATGGAGGAAAAGATGTTAAGGGCAGCCAGAGAGAAAGGTTGGGTTACCCACAAAGGGAAGCCCATCAGACTAATAGCAGATCTCTCGACAGAAACTCTCCAAGCCAGAAGAGAGTGGGGGCCAAGATTCAACATTCTAAAGAAAAGAATTTTCAACCCAGAATTTCATATCCAGCCAAACTAAGTTCCATAAGTGAAGGAGAAATAAAATCCTTTACAGATAAGCAAATGCTTAGAGATTTTGTCACCACTAGGCCTGCCGTACAAGGGACCCTGAAGGAAGAACTAAACATGGAAAGGAACAACCAGTACCAGCCACTGCAAAAACATGCCAAAATGTAAAGACCATTGATGCTAGGAAGAAACTGCATCAACTAGTGAGCAAAATAACCAGCTAATATAATAATGAAAGGATCAAGTTCACACATAACAATATTAACCTTAAATGTAAATGGACTAAATGGTCCAATTAAAAGACACAGACTGGCAAATTGGATAAAGAGTCAAGACTCATCACTTTGCTGTATTCAGGAGACCCATCTCACATGCAGAGACACACATAGACTCAAAACAAAGGTATGGAGGAAGATCTACCAAGCAAATGGAGAACAAAAAAAAAGCAAAGGTTGCAATACTAGTCTCTGATAAAACAGACTTTAAACCATCAAAGATCGAAAGAGACAAAGAAGGCCATTACATAATGGTAAAGGAATCAATTCAACAGGAAGAGCTAACTATCCTAAATATATATGCACCCAATACAGGAGCACCCAGATTCATAAAGCAAGTCCTTAGAGACTTACAAAGAGATTTAGACTCCCATACAATAATAATGGGAGACTTCAACACCCCACTGTCAACATTAGACAGATCAACGAGACAGAAAGTTAACAAGGATATCCAGGAATTGAATTCATCTCTGCACCAAGTGGACATAATAGACATCTACAGAACTCTCCACCCCAAATCAACAGAATATACATTCTTCTCAGCATCACATCGCACCTATTCCAAAATTGACCACATAGTTGGAAGTAAAGCACTCCTCAGCAAATGTACAAGAACAGAAATTATAACAAACTGTCTCTCAGAACACAGTGCAATCAAACTAGAACTCAGGACTAGGAAACTCAATCAAAACCGCTCAACTACATGGAAACTGAACAACCTGCTCCTGAATGACTACTGGGTACATAACGAAATGAAGGCAGAAATAAAGATGTTCTTTGAAACCAATAAGAACAAAGACACAACATACCAGAATCTCTGGGACACATTTAAAGCAGTGTGTAGAGGGAAATTTATAGCACTAAATGCCCACAAGAGAAAGCTGGAAAGATCTAAAATTGACACCCTAACATCACAATTAAAAAACTAGAGAAGCAAGAGCAAACACATTAAAAAGCTAGCAGAAGGCAAGAAATAACTAAGATCAGGTCCTTACAAGGGACCCCGAAGGAGATAGAGAAATAAAAAACCCTCCAAAAAATCAATGAATCCAGGAGTTGGTTTTTTGAAAAGATCAACAAAATTGATAGACCGCTAGCAAGACTAATAAAGGAGAAAAGAGAGAAGAATCAAATAGACACAATAAAAAATGATAAAGGGGATATCACCACCGACCCCACAGAAATACAAACTACCATCAGAGAATACTATAAACACCTCTACGCAAATAAACTAGAAAATCTAGAAGAAATGGATAATTTCCTGGACACTTACACTCTCCCAAGACTAAACCAGGAAGAAGTTGAATCCCTGAATAGAGCAATAGCAGGCTCTGAAATTGAGGCAATAATCAATAGCCTACCACCAAAAATAGTCCAGGACCAGACGGATTCACAGCTGAATTCTACCAGAGGTACAAGGAGGAGTTGGTACCATTCCTTCTGAAACTATTCCAATCAATAGAAAAAGAGGGAATCCTCCCTAACTCATTTTATGAGGCCAACATCATCCTGATACCAAAGCCTGGCAGAGACACAACAAAAAAAGAGAATTTTAGACCAATATCCCTGATGAAGATCAATGCAAAAATCCTCAATAAAATACTGGCAAACCAGATCTAGCAGCACATCAAAAAGCTTATCCACCATGATCAAGTGGGCTTCATCCCTGGGATGCAAGACTGGTTCAACATACGCAAATCAATAAATGTAATCCAGCAAATAAACAGAACCAAAGACAAGAACCACATGATTATCTCAATAGATGCAGAAAAGGCCTTTGACACAATTCAACAGCCCTTCATGCTAAAAACTCTCAATAAATTCGGTATTGATGGAACGTACCTCAAAATAATAAGAGCTATTTATGACAAACCCACAGCCAATATCATACTGAATGGGCAAAAACTGGAAGCATTCCCTTTGAAAACTGGCAGAAGACAGGGATGCCCTCTCTCACCACTCCTATTCAACATAGTGTTGGAAGTTCTGGCTAGGGCAATCAGGCAAGAGAAAGAAATCAAGGATATTCAGTTAGGAAAAGAAGAAGTCAAATTGTCCCTGTTTGCAGAAGACATGATTGTATATTTAGAAAACCCCATCATCTCAGCCCAAAATCTCCTTAAACTGATAAGCAACTTCAGCAAAGTCTCAGGATACAAAATTAATGTGCAAAAATCACAAGCATTCTTATACACCAGTAACAGACAAACAGAGAGCCAAATCATGAATGAACTTCCATTCACAATTGCTTCAAAGAGAATAAAATACCTAGGAATCCAACTTACAAAGGATGTAAAGGACGTCTTCAAGGAGAACTACAAACCACTGCTCAGTGAAATAAAAGAGGACATAAACAAATGGAAGAACATACCATGCTCATGGATAGGAAGACTCAATATCATGAAAATGGCCATACTGCCCAAGGTAATTTATAGATTCAATGCCATCCCCATCAAGCTACCAAGGAGTTTCTTCACAGAATTGGAAAAAACTGCTTTAAAGTTCATATGGAACCAAAAAAGAGCCCGCATTGCCAAGACAATCCTAAGTCAAAAGAACAAAGCTGGAGGCATCACGCTACCTGACTTCAAACTATACTACAAGGCTACAGTAACCAAAACAGCATGGTACTGGTACCAAAACAGAGATATAGACCAATGGAACAGAACAGAGTCCTCAGAAATAATACCACACATCTACAGCCATCTGATCTTTGACAAACCTGACAAAAACAGGAAATGGGGAAAGGATTCCCTATTTAATAAATGGTGCTGGGAAAATTGGATAGCCATAAGTAGAAAGCTGAAACTGGATCCTTTCCTTACTCCTTATACGAAAATTAATTCAAGATGGATTAGAGACTTAAATGTCGGACCTAATACCATAAAAACCCTAGAAGAAAACCTAGGTAATACCATTCAGAACATAGGCATGGGCAAGACAGGCTGACAAGAGAAAAGCATAACAAATTTGTTTAATCAAAATTTTATGTGCCATGGGAGCTTTCAGAAATGAAGACCCAAAGACTCAGGGAAAACTCTTTTTAGGCTTAGGGTTGAGGAAGAATGGGCAGCAATGCAGACTGTGATTGGGGAAGAGGGAATGATCTAGTGGTAGCAGACTGAGGGGAAAACCCAGCAAGCCCTCGCTGTTCAGATTCTTTTTATTCTGTGTAGCATTTCTTCCTTTGGGTATGGGGCAGGACCCCTTGGAATGAGGGTCTTCAAGGGAAAAGGGAGAAGGAAGAGAGTGACCTTTCTACGTTTTATGGCTTCCTTTGGAGGAGAGAAGCTCTAGTTTCCCCTACCTTGGGGAAGAGAAATTTTTCTGGTTCTATAACTTGCTTAGGGGAAAAATAGGGGTGGGAGACAGAAGGACAGGAGAAGGTCAGAGAGAGACTTTGTTTGTGAGGCTGCTTCTGAAACCTTCCAATCTCCTTTAGATCAAAGTACTCATCGTGCCACAGTGCCACACTTGGGGTATTATTTTCTGAGCCCCAAAAATAAAGGCTCTAAAGATGACATGAAAATATTAACAGAGGTGTTTGTGATGGGATGGTAGCACAATGGGTATCTTTTCTATCTAGTTACATGTGTTTTCTGATTTTTCTTTAATAAGCATGAATTACTTTCATAATTAAAAAGCACTTATTACATTAAAAAGTCTGTGCACTCTAATAAAAGGGCTATTTTAAAATAAATTTCTTGTTGCAAGATTTAAAATAAATTTCTTGTTGCAAATAAGATTGAGCTCTCTTAATTTAAAAAGGTTTATAAAGAAATCAGAGAATTAGTTAATCCACAACACCAAATAATAAATGTCTTGGTCAAAGGAAATTGCAAAATCATTTGTCATTATTTTATGAGCAGTGCTCACACTCTGTGATAGGTTTTCGTTTCATTACCAGGTGTTTCTGGATTAGAGGGATACAATTACTTCCCAGGGTCACATATGAATGGAACATAAAGAACTGGAGATCTCATCACAACCTGGCTGAGTGGAGGGTACCCGCCGGTCATATAGGACGTGCCTTATCCTGGTGCTCCAGCCCCTGTGTGCACAAGCAGCGGAAGCCAGGGCCTGCATGCAGGCAGTGGGGGTACCACTGCAGCAGAGGGGTGTGTGTGTGTGAGAGAGACAGAGAGAGAGACAGAGAGATAGAGAGAGAGAAGGGGGGCTCTCTTTCCCTTGATGTTTCCATTTTCTTTTTCTAAAGAAAGCATTGCCCTTTTCAAGGGCCTTGTGACTTTCTACTCAGAACAGAAATCATCACCCCCAATCCCAAAAGGGAATGATTTGCTGTTATATTTAATGTTAACTGGATTTCATTCATACGAGGTAGCTAACTCCATTAAATATTTAAGTGTTAATGGTATTTTTGCCTAACAATGGAAAAAAAGGTCTTTATCTGCAATTAAGGGAATTCTAGGTGATAGTAAGTCATAGTTTAGATGACGGGGAGGGTCGAGGTGGCAAGAGAAATAGCAATTTGTCCTTGAAATCAGATGAGGTCTCCGCTTTGGAAAAACAGAAAACTGCTTCAGTGTTTATTAGGTCCCTTGGAAGACCTCCTGACGCTGTCCTTCAACCTTCCTCCCTTTTCTGAACTCCACGCTTCTCTCCCAATCCCTGCACAGCCCCCAGCCCAAGTTTCTTTCCATACTGATGCCTACCACTTTGTTCTAGGTTGCCTTTGAGTACGACAGTCTATTTCACATGTGTATAGAGAAACACTGCCTCTGATGTTTGTTGTTTGTGCATCATAACTGCTCAGAACTCCAGAAAACGATTCTAAGTCATATTCTGCAAAACATGCTTCCTAGGCCTTGCAATTTATTACATACAAATATTCTGCAAGGAATTTTTCTTAAGATCAGTCAACTAAACAATCAACAAAATTCTGACTCGTTTACTAACCTTCAGTGACTGATTTATTTTAAATATGCCTTTTTATTCTAACATACAACTTAGGAATTTTAATATTGATCCAATCATTCCTTACAAAAATAAGCAAATATTTCCTAGGGCTCTTCTGAATCTGTGCTTCTACTCCATGCCCACAGATTCCTCTTTATGTTTATAATATACATTTGCCTATGTTTGTCCTACTTTATCCATTTATTTTACCTCAAGGCTACTTCTTGCTTCCCCTCAATTTGATTTTCTCAATTGAGACATTCTGATTTATTAAGGATAAGGAAAGGAAGCCTTCATTCACTGCACATGTCAGAATTTGTTAAATTAATCACTTCAAAGTTGTTTTTTTAAAAAATTTTTTTTAAACAATAAGACAATTCAGTTGTTCAGAGTATTAGCTTCCCAGCTGCAACAAGTTGTTTAATCCTGAATTTTCTAAATGCTAAGAGCTTCAACAGGGAAAACAAGCATTGTATGCAAACGCTGTGATCTTGCCAGCTCACAGTACAGCTCCTTCGATTTGTCTCTTGGTCCCCTGTGATGGGCAGAAGATATTTGGTTTGGTAACAAGATGGCCTCTGTGATACAAAAGGTTGGAGTGTCCCACCTCTCAAGTGGCCCGACTACATGGTCCATCATAGGATTCCTAAAGTTTATTGAAATTGTTTCTGTTTTAGAAATATATATGTAAATAAAATCACACCATTCTCCCATGTGTCCTAAAAATCCAAAAATGATTTTTTATAACTTTGCTTAGCATAATATATTCATTATTGTCAGCATATGAATAATGAGAACTCATAGCTTCAAAATCTGATTTTATGTTGAAAGTTTTGTCTTTGGGTGGCTCTGCACTAACTCACAGTGCTGAGGTGATGTCCTGCTGGGAGAAGCTATTGAGAATAAGAAGTAAGGTTAGGGAAGGAATGGGTATAACCCCTAAGTACTTTCTCCAAAATTGGCCCCTTGTGAACAATTTTTCTAAAGATAGCACATTAACATGATGACTAATAAGAGGGAAAAGTTATGTTAGAAAAAGTTGCATAAAAGCCAGACCATCAGCTGTATAGAAAAGGGAATCAAAGAGTAGTGGCTGTTTTCTTTCTTTAAAAAAAATTTAATGTGAAATATACATAACATAAATTATTTTAACTATTTTTAAGTGTATAATTCATTGGCATTAAATACATTCCAAATATTGTATAGCCATACATTTATAATATTACAAAATCACCATCAAGATCTGTACCCAAAACTCTATCATTATCCCCAGGCACAAACACTGTACCCCATAAACAATAACTCCCTATTTGCCCCTTCCCCAGTCCCTGGTAACCTCTCTTCTACTTTCTGTCTCTGTGAATTTACCTAGTCTATATACCTCATATAAGTGGAATCACAGGATATTGGTCTTTTTTGTGTCTGGCTTATTTCACTTAGCATAATGTTTTCAAGGGCAGTCCATATTGTATCATATATCAAAATATCCTTCTTTTGTGGCTGAATAATATTCCATAATATGTAAATACATTTTGTTTATCTATTCATCTGTGAATGGACACTTGTATTGTTTCCACCTTTGGCTATTGTGAATAATGCTGCTACGAACATTGGTATACAAATGTCTGTTTGAGTCCCTGCTTTCAAGTCTCTTGGATGTATCTAGAAGTGGAATTGTTGGCTCATATGGTAGTTCTACATTTAACTGCTTGAGGAACTATTTTCCATAGCATGGCACCAATTTACATTTCCACCAGCAATGCACAAGTGTTCCAATATACCCACATCATGGCTAACACTTACTTTCTGTTTTTTGTTTGTATTATTGTCATCCTAGTGGATGCAAAGTGGTAACTCATTGTGGTTTTGATTTGCACTTTCTCTAATGACCAATACTGTTAGAGAAAGTAGCATAAAAGCCAGACCATCAGCTATATAGATGTGCGTAGTGGCCATTTGTATATCTTCTTTTCATGAGAAATGTCTATTCAAGTCCTTTTCCCATTTTGTTTTTTTATTGTGAGTGGTGGCTTTTTAAAGGGCTGCTTTACCTTGAACCAATAGCAGAGACATCTTCCTCCACTAGAATCTGCTCATAAGCTCACACTCTACCCTAAAACTCCCACACATAGGTTTGCAATGTCCTGCGAGCTGCCTTCACAGCATTGTCTTGACTTCACGGAGGATGGGGAGGGCAGGCAGAGCTGCATCAGGAGAGAAGAGTAACATCTTCTGGGGCCTCCTGGATGTTGCAGGAGCCAAAGAAACCCTGACAAAAGAAGTAGAGGTGAAAGGCTTTCATGCTCTACTAGGGAGCTCCACTGTAGCTTTCTGTCAGCCTGGGTCTTATCTCATATTATTCATGGGATTGCTTGCCCTTTGGACCTTCTTACCATTTTTCTTGGCACGCAAGAAGCTTTAATGCTTAGTGTGGCTAATCAGCTAGTCAGTGGATGATGTAATGAAAAGATTCTTCGAACTCTGTATTTTGAAAGTAGACTAATAGAGGTTATGGGGATGCAGATTTCTGTTCTGAGGAGTGGGTAATACTGTTTCTTGATTTGGATACTGGTTACAGAGGTGGTTCAGTTTGAAAAATTCTTATAATTTATTCATACTCTCTCTGTATGTTATACTTCATTAAAAGCTTAAAAGAGAACGAAAGATAAAAACTCTGCCTACTCAACAGAGCCAATAGTTTCATGATATGTCTATTCAGTAGGTAAGTCACTTTTGAGGGCACAGCCAGATTTAGTAGCCTGAGAGCTGTACAGATTTCAGAAAATAAACATAGGAATTGGCTAGTGGTCAGAAATTATGAGAAGATATGCTTCATTTGTCCCTTTATCACAGGGCAGGATGACATTATTTAAAAGTCAACGTTGATCACATCCCTCCCCAAAGTACAAAGTGTCCAAGGCTTCCCATTGCAGTTACAACAACACCTGCAATCCTTGCCATGGCCCAGGAGGCCTCACATGGTCTGGCCCACCTTTGTGTCTTCATCGTGTACCTCTCATTCACTTCCTTATCATGCTGTGGTAACACAGATCCCACTGTGTTCCTCAAGCCCACTCGGCTCACTCTCTTGCCCTTGCCTTTGTGTCCACTATTCCCTTGGCTGGGCTGAGCTCCCTGGCTGTCCCCATGACTTTAGCTCTCCTGCTCACTCTCACTCTCCCTTATGTCTTGGGTCTCATCTCAAATGTCACTTCCCTAATTAAGTCTTCTCTGACCATCCTAGATAAAGTAGGCCCTCCATCCTAATTATTGCTTTCTATATTACCTCCTAGTTTATTTCCTTTACGGCATTTATTACTATTAGCAATTTTCTTGCTAACTTGTCTTCCCCACTAGTATATAATTCTCCATGAATGCAGGGACTTTGTCAATCCTGTTCACTGCTATACTGTCTAGACCTCACACTGTTCAAAGCATGTAGGAGTGCACAAAAGCCTATTTGTTACATAAGCGAATGAAGCCATGAATGGCTCTAAATTAATCGCAAAGAAACTGAGTCATAGTGGACCACAGAAAATGACATGTATAGTTGCCGTAGTGCAATTTGGATTACATGGATATTCAGTGAGGAGTAAGAGAGAGTTTGCCGTTTTTTTCTCCTCTGATGTCTCCCTATTGACAGGCGTTCCTACAAGTCTTGGCAGGAAACAGACATATGCCTCCCAAAAGCATGGTTCCCTTTCCTTCACAGAACAACGCTTCACTCCAATGACCTCAGATGCTTGTCCATTGCAAAAAGAGCCCTCAGAAGGAGACAGTGAGATTAAGCACTGTGGGATTTTGAGGGGCCCTCCTGAAAGGTGAGAGAATGAAATAATGGAAAGAGACTAGAGCAAGCCACTTATAGAAGAGGTTGTGTGGCCCTCAGATTGTAAGATCCTGCTTTGATTTCTGGAAAGGCAGCCCTGAGGGGAGGGTATCTTGTGCATTTGGCATTCTTTCACACAGCTGACCTTTGATGGCAGAGTACTAATACTTAAAAGGACCCTGTTGCTCAAAGGAGCCTGTGCTTCACTCAAGATAACTACTGTCCTCAGAGCCCTATGAACCTCAGACAGCAGTCAGCCCAGTTGGCTCCTTCATGAATAGGGTGGGAATGTGCACAGAGACACAGCCTAGCTTAGGAGTGAATATGAGGAGAGGATGTGGAAACTCACAGCTCAGTCATTAGATCTTGACTGCTGTGTGAGGGCAGCTGAGTTGTCTTTAGTTGAATGCTGTCTTCCAGAAATAAATTAGCCGTAGGTAGGAACAATGATCTCTTACTTCAAAGATGTTAGTTCAGGCTTTTTACTGCATTGGTTCTTATGCACAATTTGTTATAAAGGAATAAACACCTAGGGCTTTGGAATTACCATTTACACTGCTTAAAAAATTGTCATCCAAAACTTGATGTGGCTAGAACTTATTATTCAGGTCTCAGCTCAAATGTCGTCTCCTCAGAGAGGTCTTCCCTGATGACAGAGCTTAAAGGAGCATCCCACATTCGCCCAGCTACTCTCTGTCACTCAGGTCTATGTAATGGCTTTCAGAACACGTATCACTAAATGACATCACCCAGTGTATTTGTTTATGTGGTTGTCTGGCTCCCTTCACTAGATTGGAAGCACCATGAAAGCAGGAATTTTGCACATCATAACTTTGGTGTTTAGAAGAATGTGTGGCACACTGTTAGCACTCAATGAACTTATCTACCATCCAGTAGGTACCAGACACTGTGTGAATACTGGAGATTCAAGAAGTCACTCAATAATGCAAAACAGCGCAGCCACTTTGTTTTATTTTATTTTGGGACAGGGTCTTGCTCTGTCACCCAGGCTGAAATGCAGTGGTGCAAACATAGCTCACTGCAGCCTCAAACTCCCGGGTTCAAGCAGTCCTCCTGCCTCTCCCTCCTAAGTAGCTAGGACTACAGGCATGTGCCACCATGCCTAGCTAATTTATTTTTTTATTTTTGTAGAGACGGAATCTCTCTATGTTGCCCAGGCTGCTTTTAAACTCCTGGCCTCAAGCAATCCTCCTGCATCAGCTTCCCAAAGTGTTGAGATTATAGGCGTAAACTACTGCACCTGGTCTGGTGCAGCCACTTTGGGAGTTCTTCAAACGTTTACACAGAGAGTTATCATATGATCCAGAAATTTCTCTCCTAGGTATATACCCAAGAAAAATGAAAACATATATCCACACAAAAACTGGTACATGAATATTCACAGCAGAATTATTCTTATTTTCCAAAAGGTGAAAACAACCCAAATGACCATCAAATGATAAAAAGATAAATACAATAGGATATATCCGTAAAATGGAACATCCTCTACAATAAAAAGGAATGAAGTGATAATACATGCTACAAAATGGATGAACCTTGAAAATATTATGCTAAGTAAAGAAGCTATTCATGAAAACCACATATTATATGATTCCATTTCTATTTAATATCTAGAATAAGCACATGGACAGATTAGTGGTTGCCTTGGGTTGGAGAGTGGTTTGAAATGGGGAATAACTGCTAGTCATACCAATGGGGTATGGGATTTCTTTTTGGGTGGCAAAAATGTTCTAAAATTTATCGTGATAGTTGTACAACTATGTGAATATATTAAAAACCACTGAATTATATACTTTAATTGAGTCAATGCTATGTTCATTATATCTCCATAAAGATATTATTTTAAAAGTCATTCAACCATGCATGATACCTGACATTATTCATTCATTCAGTCTTTCAACACGTATTCATCACCTGCTTTGTAACAGGCTCAGGGCTAAATGATGGGGATATAAAGGTAAACTACTGTAGTTTCTACCTTAAGGAACAATCGATTTAAATGTTTGTTGTCTCTATAACATCTTCCTACCTTATTTCACATCTGTCAAAGAAATCTGATTACAAGAAATGATACGTGCTGGAAACTGCTACTTGTTCAGTAAAATCCACTTTCTCCTATTCTTGGACACACAACTAGATAACATTTCCTAGCCTCCCTTGCAATTGGGTGGCTGCGTACCTGATCTTCGGCTAATTCTGAGGGAAAGCAATATACCACTTCTGCCAAATTTGGCACAGAGAATCTTTTTTTGCATGCTTCTCCATGCATTTCACCCCCTCTGCCCATAGAATGGAAATAAACATGCTCAGCCTAGGCAACATAGCAAGATCCTATTTTGAAAAGAATTTTTTAAATATGAAAAAATTAGCTGGGCATGGTGGTATGCACCTGTAGTCCCAGCTACTCGGGAGGCTGAGGTGGCAAGATTGCTTGGGAGGCTGAGGCGGGAAGATGGCCTGAGCTCAGGAGTTTGAGGCTGTGGTGAGCAATGGTCACGCCACTGTACTCCAGCTTGGGTGACAGAGTGAGACTCCATCTCTAAAAAACCAAATCAAATCAAAAAACAGGAAAAAAAAAAAAGAAAAGAAAAGGAGTAAGCACACTGATCTTGGAAGCCACATGACGTTGACGATTGCAGGATCTTTATCATTTTGGATGCTGAATGACTACATGGAGCAAAACTCCCAAACTGACCCATAATTGCACTGTTATGATAGAAAAATATAAACCTCTAATTCTAAGGCAAAACTTGATGTTACTCTAACTAACACACTGGGTTATAATAGAAATATGTAGGCTGTGAAGCCCTCCTGGTCCCTTAAAAATCTGGGCTAAAAGTGTAAAGGTGCTGCTTTCCTTTAGATATAAGGTGATAATTTTATTAGTTCTTGATTAGACTTCAGTTATGGTTTTTATTACTTAACCCTGGTATGATTTCTCCTATTCCTTGAGGCACTCCTGCTGTTTCAGCAACCAGGAACCTGGAAGGACACTGGTGGGGGACAGGGTATTACAGCAGTAATCCTGTCAAGTCGGTGTAGCCAGAATCCTCCCTTACTCCTGATGTTTCCTCTTAGTATTTTCTGTCCACTGACCCTACCCTGTTCCTTGGCTCTAAATCCCCAGTTGTGCATACTGTATTCAGAATTGAAACCAGTTCTATACTGAGATCTCTTTTCTCCTATTGAAATAGTCCCGAATAAAATCTGTTTTTGCCACTCTAACTACTGTCCAGCTCTGGTTTGCTATATATGTATGTACGTATGTATGTATGTATGCGAGTATGTATGTCTGTCAGGGGTACTGGCACTCACCTATGCAGCTGGTGACAGTGTGAATGGTATAATCTCTCTGAAGGGCAATTTGGTACTATGTATCAAAAGTCTTCACATGTATGTAACTCTCCACCCTCCCAAGCCCAAAACTGCATGCTCTTTGAACCAGTCATCACATTTCAAGCAATTTATCTTAAATTAAAAAAATTTTTTTAAAAGATTTAGTTGTCAAATGTACAATTTATTTGAAACATTTAATACAACAATGTGGTTGTAAGGAAAAAAATTGGAAATATTTTGAAATTTATTATGTGTCCTGTCTAGCTAGACAGCCATTATTTGTTTTTTAGTATGCTATTTGATGACTTCATAAAGATAGAAGTTCACACGTAGAAAACTCACAGTAATGCAAATAATTGCTGTCCATAGAAATACTAATAGTGTCTGGTGGAATGCATTGATTATCTCCCTGTAGACACTGACTAGTTTTACCAGTTTTGCATACATATGTGAATTTACTTCAGCATTATAAAAAATGTGACTAAATGTGGGATAATTTGAGGTCATTTTTGAACTGGTTGTTCAATATCTTACTAGTTTCTTCATTAATTAATGAGATAAAGAAAACTTTAACATATGTTCACTTAAACCTATATGGGAATCATTTAAAAAAATTTATCCCTTGATATGGAGATTGTTTAATTAATTATGACATGTTCATATAACAGAATGGTACGTAGCCTTACAAGTTGTTACAGAAGAAAATCTATTCACATAGAGTAAGGCAGGTTTCAGAACAATACACACAGTATGAGTTTACCTTGCATAAAAATGTTAATATAAGTGTGTGCAAGAGTACAGGCCCCCAGAGAACCTTGACTGACCCAGCTTTTCCCCCTCCCACTTGGAGTTCTCAGGTTTTCAGGGTAACTGTAGAACGTGTTGAAAATGCAGTGTCCTGAGATAAGAAAGAACTCTCTGGAATAGCCCAGGTCTTCTCCTCATCGATCCTAGAACAGGATATCCTACAATACTTTGGGTCAGCTATACAAGTTTCCCTAGGTGTGTAAAACTCAGAGCAGAATACTTTCAGGGTCCCTCAGCTTTGGTGAGAAATGGGGTGTGTGCAAATAAGAATCCATTTGCCCTGGGCAGCTTTTCCCAGGCTTGGGGGACTGGCTCACCATGGGTCCTAGGCTTCTGTTGATTCTTGCTGTCTGTGAGTCATAACGTTGCTTTGCCTGACTTGTCGTGACAGTGTTCTCTATCACTAGAATTCATTCTAACAGCTGGGTTTGTGCAACACTTCCTTCCAGATGTGGGAAACTTAGCAGGAATTAGTAAGGTGCTTAGAGTCCTCCCCTGGGATTTACAACAGGTGCTGGTATACTGCTTAACAATGTGCATATGTGTGGATAAACACACATACACATACATATACACACACAGGTGTGTAAACATTAATGTGACATATGTGTATATATTTCAGCTCTGGAATACATCAAAGCAATAAAAAAGATGATCTCTGGGATGGAGGTATAAGTTTTTAATTATTCTATATGCTTAAATGTATTTTCTCATTTTTCTAAAATAAATTACGCTTACACTAAGAAGCAGTTATTTTATTTTTTTAAACTGCAGTGGGATAAATAAGAATATTTTTTATCTTTCACTAATTTGCTTTCAGATTTTAAACACTCAATCTTTCATATATAGCTCAGGGAAGTCCTGTTTGCCTGTTGTTCCCTCATGAATAATAGGGCCTCCTTTTATTCTCAAAAATGTTTCAGTTTAAAACACTTTTATGGTCATTTGACTTCTGTGATATCAGCTCAGAAGATCTGAAAGATGTGATGCCTCAGTGCATGAAGTGAGCAGCATTAAAGAGAAACTGGCATATCTGTGAGCAATGACATAATTCACTGGCTCAAAATCTGAATTTTACGTAGTCCAGAAAAAGATTCTTGCAGAAACAAAGCATGTTTACCTTCACAGATCGCATGATTGAAGTCGAAGCTTATTTAATTGTCTGAATGTGTGGGGAAAATGATCACAACATTTCCTGCCAATTATATTTATCATAGGACTGAGAGTCCACAAGTCACCTAAATATTTTAGGGGACAAGCATTCACACGGAGAGTATCAATGATATAGAAAATGCTCTTAATAAAAGAAAATTTTCTTTCCTCTGTAAATTTTTCATAACTGCAAACAACATACAGATTTTAGGAACCAAAAGAGGCCTTAAATTTAAAGCACTATTTATCTTGTCAGCAAGTTATTAGAGTGATGCCTTTACAAATCCATTGCCAGGCACTGGCTCTCCCAGTGGGGAACCAGCTGTTTCAGAAAGTGAGCTTTTCAAATGTAAAGCAGTGATTTTTCTGCTTTCTTCCCCCTGAAAGCAGACAACTTAAGTCTTGAAAATTCAACCCTGTCTCAAAAAAAAAAAAAAAAAAAATCCAACACTGAATTGTTGCAAGGGCATTTGTAAGGACTGAGTACTATTTGGGCCTCAGGCCACAATCTTTATTTGTGCCAAAGCCTCAGGAGGCAGGAGATCGATTTTCATAAGCTCAGAGTTCTGTATTTTCCCGAATCCTCTTTTATCGTGTTAATATTATCCTGGAATCAGATAGGGAAACTTTTACTTAATCCCAGAGATAGTAGAGTTGGTCTGATCCTCTGTACTTTCTAAACTAGATGGGGGAAAATAACTTCATATTAAGGTAAAACCTTATTTTATTCATGTATTTTACAATAAAGGTAGCACAAAGGCTCACTGAGTTTTTTAAAGAGAAAAATTCTAATGTTACTAGTTTCTCAGATCATCTAGTTTCCAGATATTGGGAGAGTCAAAGATATCTCTTAGGTTACCTGCAGACAAAAAAAGAAACAGGAAGGAGGGACAGAAATGAAGGAAGGGAGAGATGGAGGGAGGGAAGTAAAGAAAGGAAAAGAAAAAAGAATGAGGAAATTAGCTGATTCAATTACTAGGCAAAATAAGATACACTTAGAATTTTTTTCTTATTGTACATATTTATGGTGTACAACTTGTACAACTTGACGTTTTGATATGCATAGTGAAATGGTTACTACAGGCAAATTAACACCCATCATCTCATAGAGGAATTTTTTTTTTTTTTGGTGTGGCAAGAGCATCTAAAATGATCAAATAATTTTTAATAAGGGTACCCAGAAGACACGATGGGGGAAAAGATAGTCCCTTCAATAAATGGTATTGGGAAAATTGAACATTCACATGCAAAAGAATAAAATGGGACCCTTATGTTAGGTCACATACAAAAAATCAACTAAAATTGGATTAAATACCTAAATGTTAAGACCTGAAACCACAAAACTCCTAGAAGAAAACATATGAGAAAAGCTCCTGACACTGGTCTTGACAATGATTTATTTATTTAATTAATTTTTTTTTGAGACAGAGTCTTACTCTGTGGCCCAAGCTGGGGTGTGGAGCACAGTGGCGCAATTTTGGCTCACTGCAACCTCCACCTCCTGGTTTCAAGTGATTCTCATGCCCCAGCCTCCCCAGCAGCTGGGATTATAGGTGCCTGCCACCACACCTGGCTAATTTTGTATTTTTAGTAGAGATGAGATTTCACCACATTGGCCAAGCTAGTCTCGAACTCCTGGCCTCAAGTGATCTGCCCGCCTCAGCCTCCCAAAGTGCTAGGATTACAGGCATGAGCCACTGGCCCCAGCTGATTTTTTGAATATCACACCCAAAACACAGGCAACATAAGCAAAAATAAACAAATGGGACTTGTTAAAGCAAACTAAATATGGCCTGAGAAGGACTCTGTACATCCGTATTTGAATCCTTGTGGACAAACGGCAACCTAACTTAATAGGTAGACAAGATTGAAAGCCTAACTTAAGAGCATGTGCCTACAACAATAGCTGAGTCTTGGCCAATCCCAGCAGCAATACTTCAATCACTCATACACTGCTGAGTGTTCAAACTGTGTTCAAATAAGGCAAATGCCAACCTATAACTAATCCAGCTATTTCTGTACCTCACTTCTGATTTCCGTACGTCAGTTTACCTTTACTTTTTGTCTATAAATTTGTTCTGATCACGAGGCCCCCCTGGAGTCTCTGAATCTGCTGTGATTCTGGGGGCTGCCCAATTGTGAATCGTTTTTGCTCGATTAAATTCCTTTAAATTTAATACAGCTGGAGTTTTTCTTTTAATAGATGGTGTCAGAAGCAGGGTCTGAAGTACAGCTTTAACGACCCCAGGAATGCTGAGTGAACACGCAAGGTACCTGCAGGACCCACTTGTGTCCACTGATCTCTCAGAGCAGCTGGGAATCATGGGTAAATTCTCTCTTAAATGTTGGAGCTCCATGGATTTGTGTTTTGAGCTCTCTGAGTTTCTTTGAGCAAATTTCTGTCCCAAACTGGGTTTGGAAGTCACAATAGAAACTGAACTAGGTCCAGGATCAGATTTGATCCAGTAATTAACTGGCTTGGATCCAGTTAGAGGCCTCTTACATCTGACTGGGTCAGAAGAAACTGGTAGTAAATGATAATATTGCAGGGGTTGTAAAATTTGGCTTTTAAAAATTCACAGGGATTTTTGTGTTCTACTCCTTCATTTCACTTTTCTTGTGCACTTAGGTAGGGAAAAATCACTGGCTAAGTTAATCAAGGGAACCTGAGAGCAAAGCCAATATTTTAGGTAAAAATGGGATCCTTAATTTCTGAAAAACTGACTTCCCTTTCACTTATACATTAAACCCAGGAAGCAGCAAAATCTTACAGAAATGGTGAAATCTTACTAAAGATAACTTACAGTGGAACGTTCTGGATAAACAACAACACATTGAAGTGTATTTAAAAATGAGGGCTCCCAAAAATCAACTCTGCTAACCTTTTAGCTTAGTTACTATCCTGATCCAAAGAAACAGACTGCAGCACCTATTGGCTGACTTTGGATAAGTAATGGGGGTATATTTTACCTGAGTAAAGGATAAGTTTGGGTTAGAGGCCCTCCCTTCAGTAAAGTCCTTCTTGGTTAAAAGGGACTAAAGATGACAAGGCCCAACCGGGGGCAAGTTTGACCCTTGCCAGTTTAATACCGAGTGCTAAGCAGAGTGGTCAATGTCTCTGTTTTGTCACACATATTTTGCTCTGGCAGGAATGGAAAGTGTTAATTTGGTTACTGAATGGAACTCCTTGGACAGCCTCTTACAAAATTGAGAGGCTTCTGCCTGGGGTTCCATGAAACAGAGAGGGGAAAAAAAAGATTTTCTTTTGTGTTGCTGCTTGGTCTCCAGGGCTATAGTGTGGCAAGCAGGGTAGCTAGGGCCACTCAGGAAAAGAGAACTTAGAAACCTGACATGCCAGCAAAAGGGCAAGAATTTCTTACAGTCAGACTTCTGGCCTCTCTCTCTGTGCAAACCGGTTAAATGAATGGTAAAAATCACTGTTTATCTCCTCTGTAAAGTTTTGATTAATGTGAAAAAGGATTCTGAGGCTAGTTTTAAGCTGTAGCAAATCTGGTGTATTTTGTGCTAAGAATTTGTCTTTCTTTGTCATTCTGTCATAAAGAAGGGTACCTTAGGATAGAACATGGGCTTAGGACCTCATAAGCTCGCTCGCTATTCAAGATGGCCCAGAAAGCTGGTCTGTTACAAATTTTGCTGCAGATCTCTGAAGAAAAAAAAAATGGATGAGGTCTCCATCTTGTTTTATGTCCTTGGGAGCTAAACCTTGTAACCACGTGGCAGTACTTTCTTTTGATGTCTGCCATTTTACAATGGTGGTCCAGGTTGAATCCTGGCTTAGGGAATGAGTACTTTCTGGTTTAATATCTGCATGACCTTTATCTTTTCCCCTCTATGAGCAACTTCTGACTTCTCTTCTTGAATTTTCCTTTCTTTGAGCTACGTTTGAAGATTCTAAATTTTGTAAAAACTGCATGCTTTCCTGGTGCTATTCCTCTAAGGACTCCACCCTAAATCCAGTAATCCAATTAAGAAACTTCAAAACTGGCAAATGAAAAATCTTAACAACTATTGGATCTTCTTCTGTCTGTCTGTGTAGTTACATATGTATTGTGTGTGTGTGTGATGTTCATATAAAAGAACTCTCATTAATTGGCTTAAAAATAAGTGCTTAAATCAAATATTTTGATAGAAAAATAAAAACTGTAATGCCTTTTAGTTCATGTGACTTTTGTAATCTTTGAGAAATAAAAAGTTTTAAAGATAACTTAAAATAAAGACATTTGGTCAAATTAGGTCAGATATTAGGTTTGCTAAATGCTTTAAGGTTATAAACTGCTGCTTTGGCTTTTGAAAATTGTTCAACTTGCCTGCTTTACAGCTTGGTAAGGCCTGGGCACATGTGGAGTTAACCACACCCCTAGCTATGCTGGAAAGAGTCAGACCTTATCTGCCCTTCTGCCTGATTTCCTAGGCTCCACACCTGGTACATAACTAAAATAACTTACCACGTTTTTCACCAAAATTGAAAATTGCTGAGTTACCATTATCATATGTAATGGAGACCATTGAAAAAAACTTTTACATGCAAGGTAGGTAAAGAAAGTAAAATGTGTTTTTAGTAAAGTACTATAAGTGCATAAAAATGTGGATTTTCTTGCCTAAGTTTAGAGGGTCAAAGGATTGTTCTATATTAGATAGGATAAAGCTAAAGGTTTGAACAAGTTGTGGAAGGTTTGTGAAAAATTAATCTTATAAAAAGAAATTCTGTGTGGACACTGACTAAAGTTAAAGGGGTATTATTAAGTTTTTCCATAAATTGAACATTGGAATAAGAGCACAACAGGGTTTTCTTAAAGCACTGATCTGCTCTTTAACCAAAATTTGTAAAGGCTTATAAAAGGTTTATGAGAATAAACCTTTTGACCTTATTGTCAAACTGATTAAGATTAGATAGATTTGTCTTGTCTATAAGGTTTTATTAAAAGTTGAGGATGACATTAGTGGTACACTAATGCAAGGGTGAAATGTGGTTTTCTCTCTTGAACAAGATTTTCATGTAACATTAAAAAATAATGAAAGATTTTTGTTTACCTTTTGAATAAACTACCGAAAAAAGAAGGGAAAGATGAAAAACAGATTTTTTGGAAAGCTAAGTCTTCCCTCCATCAATGATTAAAGGTTTTTGCCTTTTTAAAACTTTTTGAGTCATCATTTTGGCTAAATGAATGACTTACGGTAACCTGGAATTCTATTTCATAATATCAAGTGTTTAAAACCTTTAATATATTTGATGGGCTTCCCAAAATCAAATTTCAGCTTCAAAATTGTCTTTTCTGACCTCCAACTTTGAGATGCTACAGAGGGCTCCTGAAGCATGCAAAAGAGAGGTAAACAAAATTATTTGACATGTTAATTTATAAGGGAAGCACTGTCAAAATAAAAGATAATGTTTAACCTTCTTCAGGTTATACTTTAGTGTATACCATCAATATGTTCCAAAATTGTATGGGTTTTCTAAAATTCTAGTATGTCTGAGTATATGCTATCAATCATAACTATGGTTATTATGTTAATTTATTGTAGACCACAGAAATAACCAAATTTCCTTGTCAATTTTGTCTTTAACTATTTAAAGTCATTTCCACAGTTAACTGCTTAATGCTGATGCAGTTTCTGAAAACTTCACAAGCATGGAAAATCCTAGAATATGGTGTCTTTTAGGAGGTTCATGAAAGGATGAAAAGGACTCTGAAAAGCACTCCTGAATATAGGTTTCTAATAATTTTAAAATCATATCACAGGTAAAAATTCCCCATGAATTCCCCAATTCCCCAAGAATTGGACTGGGTAAGAATTCCTGAAACTTTAATAAAAAGACTGACTGGTTTATAAAACTGCTAACCCCAGGAGAACAAAAATTAATTGAATACCAAAGAAATACTTTGCCAGATTTGCATGTTAAATCAGCCAATACTGAAGCTATACAATTTGAATGAACTCCATGGTCTAAGTCAAATTACCTATGATAACCCATCAGTTATCATTGCTAGGCACCTAATTTGGAATAACAACTCCTGTTCAAGAGGATATAAGTCCAATGTTAAGCATGGACTCATGCCACCTTGTCCTTCCTGAGTCCTTAAAGCTCTTATTATTAAAAGTTCTGCATTCCATGACTCATAATGGAAAGGATAAAATGATCCAAATTAAATATATTGGTGTGGTGACTAATAAACTGCTAAAATAGTTTATAACAAATATTTGGTTTGTCAAATCCATATTCTTGGAAAAACAATCAAAGCCTCAAGTAATTTGGTTACCTGATGGGCCATTTAAACATTTTATAAAGGGATTTCATTCAATTGTCATTTTCAATGCATGTTTTCTGGTTGCACAGAAGCTCTCCCGTGCAAGAGGGCTGATGTGTTTACAGTAGATTATTACGCTACACTGTATGTTCACCCTGTAAAGAAAGGTTTTTATGGTTCACTGATGACAGTCAACCCCTTTACAATCTAGAACCCAAGAACTGTAACTTCTGAGAACATCAGAGAAAGACTGCCCTTGCTATCCACACTGCAATGCAAACTTTGGAACCTTGAACTTTTGGTTCATCATCTCACGACTGAGAAGGTCCCTCCATACTCTTGGAACTGTACACCCATTGGAATGCTTAAGGTAAAGCTAACCAGGGAGATTTCTTCTCAGAAGAAGATGGTTTCCTTGATGTGAACAGCTTCTCCCAAGATCACAGATCAAGACTTCTCTACTATCAGGAGACTCTTATCTATGAATATTTTTTCATTTATGCCTCTATGAACAATAGAAATGAATAGGGGGTCTGATGTGTACACTTATGGGATATACTTTTATTTGTGAAGGATTTTTCAGCCAGCCTTATACATAAGTAATCTTATACTTTGATAGATGAAAGGTGAAGGCCCAATGCAGATGAGAAACTTTAATGGTACATATATTGCCGCATAATCAGTAAGAAACAGAACATTGATTCACTTCTCTTAATCCACATCATGGGTTAAAGAGAACACTTCCAGGAGGACACTTCCAGGAGGCCTTTACTCTTATAGAAGGGCATCATTTGTTAGGTCCTTTTTCCTTGGTTT
Source organism: Theropithecus gelada (assembly GCF_003255815.1). Classification (NCBI taxonomy): domain Eukaryota; kingdom Metazoa; phylum Chordata; class Mammalia; order Primates; family Cercopithecidae; genus Theropithecus; species Theropithecus gelada. Next base: position 142,782,639 of record NC_037671.1, on the reverse strand, counting down.
GGAATAAAAGAGGCAATGATTAGAAGTGTATTCCTCATGATAGTCTGTATAGCAGATTCTACTGTAAAGGCTATGGTTACACAACAGACTTTAAATTCTCTTGTGAAAGTTATGCTAAATAATAGAATTGGCTAAACAGAAAACTATCTGTGCAGGTGCTGGCACTTATGGCCTATGGAGAAAACATTGGGTATTATAGAGATTTAGTTGTAGGGGATTAACAAAAAGAGTGCTTAGTTAAGCGAGTAGACTCTTTAATTCTTTGATCTATTTGATTTTAGGTAGTTTGGTTTATGGGAGCTCTGAGTAAGGAGCATACTGCAAACTCTTGGTATTATCCTCCCCATAGTCATAATAGTAGACCCCCTGGTGCGCCGCATTCTCTCAAATGTCTTAAATGTTTGCATGCAGCCCTCTCTAGAATGTCAAATGGTCTCTCTTCAACTGGAATGACAAGAACTGAAAGAAATGTGTGACCATGAGGATACCATAACGTATAAATGATATGCTCAGACTAGAAACCCAAAATCATGCTGAGAGTGGTGCTAAGGCCCTAAGTTTTTTTTTTTTTTTAATGGTACTCTCACCTAAGTAAGAATCTGACCAAGAAGGGGGATTTTTTTTTTTTTTTTTTTTTTTTTAAGCAAAATTATGGCAGGCAATTGTTTTGGACTGAGCTCATGCAATAGGCCCCAACAGACTAAACCAAACCAAAATGGAGTCGCTCATGCTAGATGTGACATAATCAAACTAAGATTTTAAGGAAACACATAGATCCTAGTCCAGAACAGACCAGGTTTTGTTTTTCTCCTGTAAATAGGATGTTCCAGTATAAGGAGGTACCCTTGTTCCTACCTTTGCAAAACTCACTGTTCTACTGTTTCCCAGTGGTTTTCAAGACCAAATAAGTACATTTACAATGGTGACAGTGACATCAATGACTAACGTTTTGGTCAATCTCTCAAAATTGAGAAAATGACCAAAAGGGGGGGAATTGTTAAAGCAAACTAAATATGGCCTGCGAAGGACTCCATACTTCTATATCTGAGTCCTTGTGGACTAACTGCAACCTAACTTATTAAGTAAACAAGATTGAAAACCTAACTTAGGAATATGTGCCTATAACAATAACTGAGTCTTGGCCAATCCCAGCAGCTGTGCTTTAACCACTCATACACTGCCGAGTGCTCAAACTGTGTTCAAATAAGGCAAATGCAACCTGTGACTAATCCCGCTGTTTCTGTACCTCACTTCAGATTTCTGTATATCACTTTACTTTTTTTGTCTATAAATTTGTTCTGACCATGAGGCCCCCTAGAGTCTCTCTGAATCTTCTGTGATTCTGAGGGCTGCCCGATTTCTGAATCATTCATTGCTTAATTAAACTCCTTTAAATTTAATTCGGCTGGAGTTTTTCCAATTGAACTCTGTTACATTTAATTTATCTAAAATTTTTCTTTTAACAGATCAAACTCAAAAACTTCTGCATAGCAAAAGATACAATAAACAAAATCAAAAGGCAGCCTTCTGACTGGGAGAAAATATTTGTGAACCATATATCTGCTAAGGAGTTAATATCTAAAATATACAATAAGACACTTATACAGTTTAATAGTAAAATGATAATAATAATCTGATTTTTAAAATGGGCAAAGGACCTGAACAGACATTTTTTCAATGAAGACATAAAAAATGGCCAAGTATATATGAAAAGGTGCTCAACATCACTAATTATTAGGAAAATGCAAATCAAATCACAGTGTGATATTACTCACACCTGTTAGGATGGCTCTTATCAAGAAAACAAGAGATAACACGTGTCACTGATGGTCTAGAGAAGAGGGAATCTTTGTACATTGCTGGTAAGAATGTAAGTTGGGTTGGGCATGCCTATAATCTCAGTACTCTAGGAGGCCGAGGCAGGAGGATTGCAAGTCCAGGAGTTCGAGACTAGCCTGGGCAAGATGGTGAGGCTCCCTCGCTACAAAAAATTTAAAAGCTAGCCAGGCATGGGGGTGCATACCTGTTGTCCCAGATACTTGAGAGGGTGAGGTGGAGGATTGCTCGAGCCAGGAGGTTGAGGCTACAGTGAGCCATGACTGCACCATTGCACTCCAGCCTGAGTGAGAGTAAGACCCTGTCTCAAAAAACAAACAAATAAAAATGCCAATTGATGCAGGTTATGAAGTTTCCTCAAAAAAGTAAGAAATAAAACTATCATATGACCCAGAAATACCTTTTCTGGGTATATACCCAAAGGAAATGAAATCAGCATGTTGAAGAGATATCTCTACTCTCGTGTTCATCAAAGCACAATAGCCAAGATATGGAAATAACCTAAGTGTCTGTTAATGAATGAAAGGATAAAAAAAATGTGGTGGATATATACAATGAGATATTATTCAGCCTTAAAAGATCTTGCTTTTCTTTTTTTTTTTTTTAAAAAAAACCATGATACTGAATTACCAATGCTCTGTCCAGTAAGTTTAAGGGATTTCAACCAGAAGTATAGTTTTTCTTTTTTTTTTGTTTTTTTTTTGAAACCGAGTTTTGCTCTTGTTGCCCAGGCTAGAGTACAATGGCACGGTCTTGGCTCACTGCAACCTCTGCCTCCCAGGTTCAAGTGATTCTCCTGTCTCAGCCTCCCGAATAGCTGGGATTACAGGTACATGCCACCACGCTCAGCCAATTTTTGTATTTTTAGTAGAGATGGGGTTTTACCACGTTGGCCAGGCTTGTCTTGAATGCCTGTCCTCGGGTGATCCACCCGCCTCGGCCTCCCAAAGTGCTGAGATTATAGGTGTGAGCCACTGCACCCGGCCTAGTCTTTCCTATACTGTGATTTTCTTTCACTGAACTTTAGTAAATGAAGACGGCTTGAAAGACAGAAACATAACAAATGTAAAAGGAATTTTGTGAGAATCTGGAGTGCTACTATGAGGAAAAAGTGAATCATTTTGTCAGGAGGTCAGCTGGTGTCCATGGCAGCAGACCTCCCCTTCAATCTGCGACTCTGTGTCAAGTTCTAAGTGACCCTGTAGCATTATTGCTCAAGTTAAGGATAGTCACACATAATGAAGCAATCACATTCAGTATTAAGTTCTTTGGTAAGTGCTGACTGCTCAATGACTTGACAGAATGTGAATTAAATGCTTTATGTAGTGGTCCCAGAGGAACTGGGCAATAGGAATTTATGCCATTATTTTTGAAACAACTCTGTGTCTGGCAAAAGCCAGAGACACCAACAGCCTAAGTTGACATCTTCCATGTGGCGCTGGTGAATGATTTATATGCTAGGAGGAGTTTCCCCTTTGCTTGTAACAAAAACTATTTTTAACTCTCACAGTCAAGAGAATTTTGTTTTCTGGCTCAGGCACCTTTTAGATTAATATGCTTCCTAAAATTGAAATGACTCATTAGGATCTGTACTTTGAGTGGGCTGGAGTCTTGGTTCATACACCTCTCAGAAAGTCATTTCATCTTGAAGCTTCGGGAGAAGTCCCTCCAGCCACCCACACACCGGATAACTAGAGGAAAACTGATTAAGGGCTGTCAAGGAAAAAACAGAGCAAAGTGTACGTTCCATTATCATTGAAGAACTCTTGTCGTGACCAAAAGGTGAAACAGTGCAGGAAAAAATTCAACTTCTTTTTGTTGTTTCACTTTCACTTATCTGCTCAGATAACTATTTTCATGAGTTGGTTACAATTTTCAGGCCTCTTTTTTCTTACATCTGAGGGAAGGGGGGTTGGCATTAACTGGAACATTTGTCAGTCTCGGCAAAGATGGTGAGGGAGAAAGAAATAGAAATAAAAACAAGCTTTCAAAATGTGAGGGCTCCATTTGTCAGAGAAGCAGTTTCAGCACTGGCATTTTGGGGAAGGAGAAGGGAGAGGTAACATTCATGTGCCTGCCTAGGGCAGGGTGTTGTTACATACATTATCTCATTTCAGATTTCGAGTCCGTGACAGCATGGGGTAGTGAACAAATCACAATTTGTACACGTCACAAGAGAATGAGATATTTCCAGAATAAAGGTCTAGAGAGACAGAATGAGATAGAGAGATAGAATGAGTTGAGATAGAATGAGAGAGAGTTGGGCACAAGTAATTGGATTGATATGGGAAAACAGGGGAATCTCTGGAAGGGCTGGGAGTCTATAGAAAATGTATGACTACATCAGCTTTAGAAGATAACCCAAAACCCTGGGAAGCTGGCTTTGGTTCAAGTTGTCTAGGAAACTTATCTTAAGTCCTTAACAGTTCATCAGACAGGAAAAGCTGTACTTTGATTTACATTGTGGGGTTCTCTGAGTTCACTATTTCCCTGGGGATGGATCATTTATGGCCTCATTTAGAGACTGTGGACTACAGGTCCTATTCACTTGTATATCTCTAGCACCTAGCTTGGTATCTAGCAAATAAAATCAGCTCAGTAAATGCTTACTGAATGAATGCCATGAATGTTGAGCCACTATGTATTCATTATTTGAAAACTGGGCAGACCCAATACCAGTAAATTTAGTCAAAATGAAATACTTACATTATCTTAGGAATAGTTTTAAAAATTAAAGATTGGGAAGGGAGGAGGAAGACAGTGATTCAGTACAAAAGGAGTAAATGCTTTTGCAATGCAGCTATGGCAATGTGTAAAATAAAGGAGCCTGAAGTAAAACATGTTTTGGTACCATGGAACTGTGCACCTGAGAAACATTTGGAATTTAAGTAAGGGTGTGGAGGTGGGGGCGCTATTATCCTTCTTTTACTCTGATTGAGTAGAAAGTATTCTTTCCGATGCCGGGTGCTGTGCTGGGCTTGGGGGTACAATGGTACCAGAACTCTTCTTTCTCCTCTCCCAGAGTTCACATTCTAGATGGGGAGACTGACTGACATTAGACACACAATGAGCGTGACTCCAGATACAGCTAGGGTATATGTTGGGGTGTGTGTGTAGAGGTGGCAGCCCCAGACATCATCACCCACAGAGGCCCAGGGGGCCATGTGGGTATTTCCTCTGGCTGGAGGCCACTAAAGAGAAGACTCGCTCTGCTCACCCTTGTATATGGCAGGTGTCAGGATACAGTTGTCATGTATAATAAATACATCAAATCCTTTTGGGAGGGAGGATTAATAAGGCAGAGCTGAATAAAAACAAAATGTGATGGGTTTGGGGAGGGAGAGGAGGTTTGAATCTATTCATTCTAGATATACACATCAAGTCCTAATATGTACCAGACACTGTGCTTGTTGTAATCAACAAAAAAGACCCAATCTTTGACATCACAGAACTTATACTGGCCTTGTCTATGTGGCCTTGTCTAGGTGGCCTTGTCTAAGTGGCAAGCCACAGCTCCCTTCCTGGGGTTGTGCAGGAAGTCACGAAGACTCACTGTTGCCAGGTCTGATTTTCAATAGAATATTTATAAAGGAGTGCCTACACTACTCAGGGAATGCTTCCCTGAAAAAAAAAAAAAACAAAAACACATTTTCATCAGGTTACTATATGGATAAGGAGAGAGCTACTTAACACTGTTTTCCTGTTGATTTCGTGGCTAGATACTGTTTTGAGATGTTTTCCTCTCCCCTTATTTTCCTCTATTCCTACCCTTATTTAAGCTGGTAGCTGACTTTCTGTTATGTTACCTCAGGGGAAATGTGGCAGGGCTAATGCAAAATTAGCCTGCAAATCTTTCTGGCTTTTATTTTCCCAAAGCCTAAAACCTGAAAAGTAATTTGCAGAAGATAAGGATTTTCCAGTAAATGCAGAGTTCTGGATAACCAAGGGACAAAGTAGCATTTAACTCCTGCCCCACACAAGAAAGATATTCCTCCCGGACTCAGAAGTGCTGGGGGAAGAAATGGGGAAACATACAGGTCTCAGAGCAGTGAAGATACTGACTTTGCCTCTTGCTAATGCTATCACTGATACATCTAGGCAGAGTGGTCTGTTGGCAGCTGTAAAACAATATACCTGTGCTTCAAGCATGGCATCAGGAGCTGCCAAGAGCTGCTAGACAAGAAGGAGCTATGCAGCCAAGACAGCAGGTGCAATCTGGTGGTGACTAAATCTCCCGACTAAACCTGACCCTGACCATAGTCACAGAATCTCTACCCTATCTCTGATATGGGAAAAGATTTTGGAATCATGGCCTAAGATCTTTTCTAAGGGGAGGGGAGAGCCCTAAATGTGACTAATTTTAGAGCCCTAAATTTCTCCCTACTTTCAGTAGCGGCTAAGTTAAAATGGGTTGAGTCACAGTAAATACACGGATGTATTTTTCCTACATATCTGGATGTGCCCTGAAGTTCAAACCCACAGACATCACACACTAAAATACCCACGTTTTCCTGTAAAGCCCTTCCAGAAGACTTATTTGTGTGTGTGTGAAGACAGACATGTATGGTACATATTTTTCTTTTTTGCCACAAATCCCATATCCTGACGTTGAAAGACTCGAAAGACAGTTCATGCTGGACCCTCCCTAGAAATTCAGGTGCAGAATACTCTTGTCCTTTGGAGGACTAAAAGGGAGAAGCAGGAAAAGTGGAGTTGGGGCATTGGTTGCTTACTCAGAGGATGGAGGGTATCCTGGTCCTGAGGAGAGAAGGTTTCACTTACTGTGTTGCTCCCTTTAGCTGAGTATCTGGGAGAGATTCCACACTGTGGTGGAGCTTGGAAATCCCTTGGACTGGATTTCTGGGAAACCTGCTCCACGTATGGTAGGGCCAGGTAGTCCATCATCTGGAAACACTTTTGAGAGTGTCGCTCTTGACAGTTATTCCTGTACACTGGCACAACACAGCATTGTTGTAGGCCAACCAGGATGTGTGGTCATCCTGTCCCCACCGTGGGGAGACCCTCTCATAGTATGTGTTATATTGTTACTTGTGTCCTGTGCTTTGTCAAGAAAACATCACATCCTAGAAAATAGCCAGAAATTGCTGTTTTCTAAATCACTCAGAGGAATTTGAACCAGTACCCAGGGCAAGCTGTATGCCGATTCACTAGCAGTTTGACAAAAGTCTTTGCTGTTGTAAGGTAGGTGGAGAGAGAAACAGATTTCTCTCTGCTTCCTGATATTCAAAGACTAGGGAAATGAATAAAAGGTCAAAGAATAAGAGACTATTTGTACTCTTGCTTATAAGAAGGAATTCAAGTAAATGACTTTTTGAAAAACACAAAAGAAACAGTAGCAGATTATGGCTGGAAGAAATGTTCACAGTAATTTGTAAAATGTTTCTGCTAATGTTAAATTAATTGCAGAGTCTGTGGTAGACTTTAGGCCTACTGAGCCCTGTTCCAGGAAGGTGTCTCTAGCTAGGTTGGGTCTTCTTGAATTAACTAGTTTGAGATTCTAGGTAATAAGAGCTTACTGGGAAGTATATGCTTTGGGTCCCAAGGACTTACTATTTAAAAGGTGTTTCTTGATGGTCACTGTTGAGTATTGACCTCTACTAATGCTGTTGTCATTTCATGAGTTCTGTGCAATTTTTCTCTAAGTAATTTCTTTCTTTTCCATGCATGTCTTGGCGCCAAGAAAAATTTGGTTCAGAAACTTTTACTCTCTGTTGTCAATAATGGCTCTTAATCATCCAGGTGGAATTCACCTCTAACCTTATCTTCACGGAGTGAAATTTTAGCTTAAACTGTGACCATGAAATATAAACATGCCATCTAATCATTTGCTATCTGTTATGGGTTTCAAAGCTACCTAGAAAGCTTCAGAAAATACAGATCTTTACTGCTGGTGGTATTTCAAGACATCTAGAGTTACCATGATGGATTGCAAAAATCTGAGCCATACAGTTCTACTTACTTTGAAACAGATTTTGAGGATGATGTTTAAAATTTTGAAGTCAGACCAAAGAGTCAGACTTCTAGAGTGCACATTTCCGAAAAAACAATAATAGATTTTAGTTTATTCATTTGAACAGAAGAATCATGGGAATAACTTAAGTTTTACTGTAATGGTCTTTAAGGATTAAATTTGGCTTTGAAAACATACCATCAAGGTGTTATTTTACATTATAGGTCTTTGATAATATCAGTCTATAAGAGTATAACTATGTTACAAATGTTCTTGGTCATAGTACATATTACATATATGAAAATAAAAATGTCATTTCATAACGATGAATAATATAGAACATCCACATCCATTACCTTGTTTCTAAACTGAGTTTTTTAAAAAAATTTTTATTATAAAAATAGAGATGAGGTCTTATCATGTTGGCCAGGCTGGTCTTAAACTCCTGACCTCACACAATCCTCCCACCTCGGCCTCCCAAAGTGATGAGATTACAGGAGGGAGCCACTGCACCTGACCTAAATTGCTTTTATTTGTTGTTGTTGTTATTATTATTATTATTATTATTTTGACAGGGTCACTCTGTTGCCCAAGCTGGAGTGCAGCGGTGTGAACACAGGTCACTGCATCTTCGATTGCCGGGGCCTAAATGATCCTTCCACTTCAGCCTCCAGAGTAGCTGAGGCCTCAGAGGTGTGCCACCACTCCTGGCTAATTAAAAAAAGAAATTCTTTTCTGTTTGTACAGATGTGGTTTTGCCATGTTGCCCATGTTGGTCTCGAGCTCCTGGGCTCAAGTGATCCACTCACCTCAGCTGCCCAGAGTGCTGGGATTACAGGCATGAGCCATAGCATCTGGCCCTAAATTGCTTTTTTATGCTTGAGTTTATTAATACCTTGAATTTATTCTATTCTATGCTTGACTAAATTTCTTAAGCTCGAAGAATAAATCAGGAAGAAGATAAAAAGAAAAAGTGGAAAAAATAATGAAAAAGAAAACAAAGACATAACAGAAAGAATCATCCAAGTGAAAAGTTGTTTCTTTAAAAAATAAAACTAGCAAACACACTTTACTATTTCTTGCTCTACCATTATTGAAAGTCACTTTCAAAATCTCCCACTTTGATGGGACAATTTTTACTTTATCTATTTTGAATCAATATTACTATGTACTTTTACAGGCTTAGGATTGCTTACCTCTAACTAAAACTTTAATCAATAGGTAGTGAGTCTCATCACTAAGGAACTTTTTTGTCTTAAAGTTTATATCAAATATATTTAAAGTAGCTCTTTTTTTGTTTGGAGTTTACCAAATTTATTTTTTTCCATTATTGTATTTTCAATCCGTTTTGGTCTTTCCAATTTTAAGTGTACCTTTTGTAATCATCATACAGCTGGAATATTAAAATTTATGCTGCTGACTTATTTTTTAATTGGAAAGGCTTGTGCATTGACATTGATACTGATTTCTGATACATTCCTACTCATTTTGGCGATGTTTTGGACTTTTGGTTTGTCTCATATATTATTTCTTCTCTCTGCTGCACATTTTTCCTTCTCTTGGAGTTACTGAATTTCCCTCCCTCTTTTTATTGTCTTTCCTCTAATAGGTTTTAAATTAGGTGTTCTATTTCTATTCTTTTAGTGGTTACTTGAGAAATATAATACTCCAGTGTTTAAAGTTAATTTTACCCTCCTCCAAATCAATACAAGGACCTTGGAACATTTTAATCCCAACCACTACTTCCTAATTTGAATGTTGCTGTTGCCTATAGTTTTATTTTTTCCAAATTCATACCTCACAAACAAAATAGTATCATTATGTTTTGCAAAATTAGTATTTGTATAGATTTGCCTTCATGTTTGCCATATTCTTTACTTATCATTCCTTCTTCAATTTAGTTCCCTGAAGTACATTGTTTGAAGTTCCCTTGCTGAAAATCTGTTAGTAGGAAACTCTATTTTTATTTATCAGAAAATATCTTCAATATACCCTCTTTTTTAAAGGATAATTTTATTACATATGTAATTGTAGGTTTTGTTGGTATTATTACACTTCTCTAGATGTCATTGTTTGCCTAATTGTTATTATTTTGTGGGTAGTCTTTATCTTTCCTTTCCTGTATGTAAGATCGTCTCTTTAGGGTTCTGCAGTTTTATTATGATGTGTCTAAACGTGGTCTTATTTTTATTCTAAAGGTAGTGAATACCTTGCTTGGTATTCACTAGACTTTCAGAACCTAGGGATTTGGGTCTTTTATTAATTCTGAAAAATTAGTTGCCATATCTCTTTAGTGCCCCTCTCCCTTTCTCTCTATAATCTCCTTTCAGAATCTGAGTTCATATTGCACATTCTCATTCTCCATGTCAATTAACATGTTTCATATTTTCATCTTTCTATTTTTGTCCTGCATCCTGAATAAAGTTTGAAGAACTAACTTTCACTTTGCTAATTCTCTCTTTAGTAGAATCACATCTGTTGTTTTATTTCTATATTGGGTTTCTAATATCAATTATTACATTTTCATTTCTAGAAATTCTATTTGTTGTTTTTTTCAGATCTACCTGATCAATTTTTGATAATCTCTTTCTCCCTTGTCATACAATGAAAACCCTCTTATATTTCTTTAAAAATATTTACTTTAATTCTTTATCTGGTAATTCCAACATCTGTAATCTTTGCAGGTCTGTTTCTGTAGCTTATTGTTACATTGCCTCTTTCTCATGTTATTTGTTTCCTCCATTTGTTTAAAATGTTAAAAAATTAGTAGCTCATAGTCCTTAGAACTTGACCTATGGGAATTCTTTGAGATCTTATTTTAAAATGCATTTCTCCAGAGGACCTGTAATTGTTTATGCTAAACACCTAGGGAAGCTACCAATCTGAGACTACTTAAAATTAAATTTTAGCTTCAGTGGTTGGATAAAATGCTTTCTAGCTGCAAATATGCATACATATGGGCTATGGTCAGAAATTCTCAAAGGAAAAAATTTTTTCCTATTGATTTTGCTATCAACAGACCAAAACTCAGACAGGCACATTTCCCTATTTCCTTTCTTATGGGACAGATTTCATCCTAGCTCATCCACTGAGAGTTTCCCGGATTTACTCCAGGTCTCTGGTCCAACATTCCACATTTGCTGTGTTCCAAGCCTTTCCTTTTGAATGCTGTATTGGCAACTGTTAAAACCCAGGTTGTAGACCACTAAGAGCAGCAGTCACATGCCTCAGTTACATAACCAGTGTGAGAGTGTCTGTCTATAGGAGCTGCTGGCCTACAGCTTATGTCTGGCCTCCACAAATTCCTGTAACTTTACGAGAAGGTCAGTTATGCTTTTAAAAAGCCTTTTAAAAATATTCATTCCACAATCCCAAGAGTACTGTGCTGGGAAGAGTTTCTCCCAACATATAAACAAAAAAATTGAAATCTGTGATGGTCAATTTTATGTGCCAATTTGACCTAGCTAAGAGGTGCCCAGATGGCTAGTAAAACATTATTTCCAGGTATCTGTGACGGTGTTCCCAGAAGAGAATAGCATTTGAATCAGTCCACTGAGCAAAGAAGATTTCCCTCACCAATGTGGGCAGGGACTTCCAATCTGTTGAGAACCCAGAGAACAAAAAGGCAGAGGAAAGGAAAATTCAATCTTTCTCTCTTCTGGAGCAGGGACATTCATCTTCTGCCCTCGGATATCAGAACTCCTGGTTCTCAGGCTTTGGAGGAAGGGACTTACACCAACAGTTCCTTTTCTTCCTGTTCTCAGGACTCTGGACTCAAACTGAATTACATCACTGGCATTCCTGGTTCTCCAGCTCGCAGATGGCAGATCATGCGACTTCTCAGCTTCCAAAATCATGTGAGCCAATTTCTCTTTTTATATATATGGTCTCTTATTGGTTCTGTTTCTGTGGAGAACCCTGACGAATACAAAAGTGAAGCATACCCAACCCCTGTTCCAAAAACTCCTAAGATAAGCCTGGCTCCAGTCACTTCTGCTCAGTTTTCAGTGTATAAGGGGTATTCACAGATTTAACCCAGAGGAAACATTAATTTAAACTCTATTTAGAAGAGGAATCAATTAAGTCATGTATATTCTGCATTTAAAAAGTCTTCATTAAAATTTTTAATAATGTGGACATAACCTTTCTGTTACGGCCCCCATAGAAATATTCTAAAGAAGAACGTTCAAAACTGTTTTGCTATTATCTAAGTTCAGTTTTGAGAGACTGAGTTGCTAAACCTCCATGGGTGAATCTGATTATATGTCAATCACAGACCTGGGTTTTTAGTGCACAAATCTACTCTCAGAGGGACCGAAATATCCTGGGAAAAAGATAAGAGAGTTATCTTTGGGATACATCTTATATCTGTCCTGTGGCTGTCTGGGTTTCTTTATAGGTATTGTCAGTCTCCTGTAGTTGACTGGGTAGGAGCAGGGTCTTCTCTGAGGCTCAGTGTAAGGAATTTTCTCCACATCCACGGTTTTGTGGAATAAAAAACGCACTTGGGCTTATTCTATGATTCTTCCTGAACTATCTGTGATTCCTCCCTCCTCCCCCTCAAAAGTAAATGATAGGTAAAAAGTATCATTAGAAAGATAAAATATGCTAAAATTCACTTTTAAGATTAAAGACATACCATTTACTAAAAATAAATTCTTATAAATAAGATGGTCAGCTGCATTGAATATAAAAGTAAAAAGGATATGAAAACTCTTTCAAAAAAACAGCTGTAGGAACACAGGGTCTTCCCACACATGGGCAAATAGTTGGGCCCTAGAAACAAGGGCTCTAACAAGGGAGGTGTGGAGGAGGAAGTGAGGCCAATATTCTAGGTAGGGAAGGTGAGAGGGACAGAAGAGTTGGCAGGCTTTGGGGGATGGTAAAAAATCTAGATCACCAACCCCCAGGAGGTGTGGATATCTAGTGGTGTAGTGATCCCAGGAATTTGAACAGAAGGGACATAGAGCAGTGCTGGAGATCTGATTAGCTGTGGTTTCCAGTTTTGGGAGATACTTGAGCTACAAGATTGGGAAAGCTGCTATTGTAGGAGTAGAACATCCAAACCTCACAAAAGTGAGCATGAGATCATTTGACACCTACCTCACCCTAGTACTACCACGGCAGGCAGTACAGAAGTAAGGAGGAATGAGGAGTGGCTTTATAGTCAGCACTTAACCCAGGCCTTTCCTTTCTGCCAAAAATCAGTGTGTTCTACATGACCACTGCAATGGGAAACATTTCTGAGTACGGACAGACCATTTTTCATAGTTCTCAGAAGAGTTCAAAGGGACTTAGAATCTACAGTAGTAAGTTTAAAAAAAAAAAAACCATCTAGAACAATGGAACTATAGCAGAGGAAAATTCTGTTTAAATTATGAATATTGACTATTTTTTTTTAAAAGAAAACTAAGAATTTTCTGTAATTTGTAACCAGTCAATGGCAGGGTCAACAACAGGAGTTTAGAGGCCAATACACAGAGGAGGCCGGACCACACTAGAACAGAGATCAGTCCCTGTCCAAGGTTCTGGCATTTCCTCAAACTCAAGAGGAAATTCTTAAATTCAAGCCATCCTTTTCATTCTAAGAGTTTTTATAATGAAGCATCCAACTATTCCATGCAGCAGGAAGGGAACTGCTTAACTGTAGGGTATGTGGGAGGGATTATCTCCTTTACTTTCTTGGCCACTCCAGTAAGTTTTGATTTAGAAGAGGAAATATAAGATAAAATTTGTCTAAGATAGCAAAAGGATAGGGAGGCTTGCTCAGAAAAGATGAAGTTTGGTCAGTTATAACATATTTAACAGTATCTAATTTAGAGTTTCACATTTTTAGGAAGTGTGAAGAGATCAAAGAGAGTCAGGAGATGTGCAAGGAAAGCGATGATAGGCGTAGAAAATAGGACCTATCAAGAAAGCTTTAAAAAGCATGCAGCAGTCCTTAAAGATGGGAAGGTTTTGGTGATTTAATCTGACTTGAGGTGACTTTGAGGAATACAAAAGATTGTTAGAAAGAAGTGAGTTTATAACACCATGGAAAAACTTCTGGTCAGGTATCAGGAAAAAGATACAGAATTAGCTGCTTGGTAATATGCTTTCCTGCAATAAGGATGTAGGAGGATGTAAGAAAATCAATCGATCCCTTTTTCATTTGTGATCATTTAGGTGGAGTGACCTGTGAGTATATAAAAAAAAAGCACAAATTTAAACTATAAATAAAAATGTGGCACTAGAAAGAAAAAAAAGGGGAAAGTGTCCCAAGGAAAGATGCCAACACAGCTAAACGATGTGCTTATTCCCAAGCTCAAAACAAAAGAAAAGCAAACACAAAATGAATGTACCTTGTAAGACTTAGTTATGTTAGCTATGTCATAAAACAATATGTACTGTATAATTACAATTTTTAAAGGTTTAATATATACATAAATGTATATACCAAAATGTATCTCTCTGGAGAGAATGTAGATGAGTTTTTTTCATTGTATTTTAAAGGTATATTCCCAAATCTCTATAACCAACACTTTATGACCAGTAAAAATAAACAAATATTTTAAGCAAAAAAGGAGGCCCAGCACTATGGCTCATGCCTTTAATCTCAGTGTTTTGAGAGGCCAAGGCAGGAGGCTTGCTTGAGCCCAAGGGTTTGAGGCTTCAGTGAGCTATGATTGCCACTGCACTCCAAAAACAAAAGAGAAAGGAGGAAATTAATCAATCTCCTCCCAATCTGATCAGCAGAGAAGTGAGTCCTTCTGTCTCAAAGGGAAATGAACTGAACTGAAGCTGTTGAGAGGAGAGTCATAAGAATGAAGAGGGGACTGGGGATATTTACTTAGAAAGAAAAGTGTGCATAGGGTGTGCCTCTAAACATTTCAGTGACTATCTAATAGAAGAACAGTTTAATATTCCATGGGGTAGGGAAATAGATTTAAGATCGGAAGTATCAGCTGAAAGGAAACATTTTGGCTCATTATAAGGATGAAATTTAATGGTCAGAGCTCCCCAAAGATGAAATACATTTCCCTGGAATCCAATGAGCTCAAAATACTTAACATTGAAGAAATGGAGACCCCACAGTTGGAGTAGGTGACTCTAAGGATCTCCACCAACTTTTTTTTTTCCCTCTCGCTAATTGGTCTCACTATAAATAAGAAAAGCTATTTTTCACCTTTGGCTGTCTGAAATTAGATTAGCAAACTATGGATAATGGAGTGACTATAGATACTTTCTCAAGTGGAGCAGAAGTGCCTGGTCAAACTAAGCCTCCTCTTCTGACCTTCAGGTATGACTTCTCATCTTCTACCTCAAGAAGCTTCTAGGAATACAGACAGAAAAGTGTTAACTTTTAAAATTGCCAACCGTGTTTGCTGGAAGTGTTCCCATGTATGCCTGTGACAGTGGTGGTGTTTGTGAAGGTGAGGCTGATTAATGTAACTAAGGTTGAAAACATCTGAGTAATGGCATGTGGACTTACATAACATCAGATAGCCTTGGTAGCAGGAAAACACATAAAACTTTCTGCTTTCTTTTATAAATCAAATAATTATGTTAGTGGCATTTTGGTAAATTGGTTAGAAAGTTTCATTTCAAAAGTTTTGATTACAAAGTTTCTGATGATTTTTGTTGACTGATAAAAATAGGATATCCTGAATTTGCATATTCAAAGAATTGAATTTCTTATTTTTGCTGCCAGTGAGGATTTTCCATAACAGAAAAGGCTTGACAAGTATTCTCACCACGACTTTTCACATCCCAGCCTGAGAAATGAGATCAAGGAAAGTGGAGCTTGTCTAATTGCTAATTTGCCAATTCGAGTCTGTAGGAAGTGGAAAATCGAGGCTTTGACTTTACTTTAATTTTACTTTCTATACTTCTATATGGACTGAATTTTTAACAAGACCATTAATTATTTTTTACAATAAAAACAAATTGTAAAAATTAAACATTTAAAGGTTAGCATTGCCAAAGACCTGTGCCAGTACCTAACAAATGCGATGAGGTAGAGGCAGGGTGGAAAGTGGCTGAAAGCAATCTTCCTACTTCTGTAGCTCTGGTTCCAGTCTTGGCTGTGCTTCTTACTAGCTGTATGACTTTTAATTGTCTTCACGTTTAAAGAGTACTTTTATTGTTTATAGATTTATATGATGACAGAGTTGTTTTTTCTTTTCCTCAGCACTTCAAAAATGTTTTTAAAAAATGCCTTCTTGCCTCTATTGTTTGTGATGAGAAGTATATTTTCCCTTTGTGTAATGCATTTTTTTATTGCTGCTTTCAAGGTTTTCTTTTTCTTTTTGTTTTTTAGAAGTTTGACATAGAAAAGAAGGGTGATTTTCTTTGCATATTTTCTGCTTGGGATTTGCTGAGCTTCTTGGATCTGTTTGATGTGTTTCAACAAATATGGAAATTTTTCAGCTATTATCCCTTCAAATATTTATTCTGCACCATTGTCCCTCTTTTTCTTCCAGAAGTCCAATTGCATGCATGTTGGATCATTTAATATTATCCCATATACCTTGGATATTCTATTCTTTCTTCCTCTCCTCTCCTTTTTATTGTGTTTTAGTTGGATACCTTGTGCCCATCTACCTTCTAATTCACAGATTCTTTCCTCTGTTGAGTCCTACATTCTTCATTTCTTTTACTATGTTTTTTATTTGTAGCATTCCCATTTGACTATCTTAAAAATAGGTGCCTGATTTCTAGTGAAATTCCCAAGTCTTTATGAATGTTATTGACTGATCCCACTAGAACTTGATTTTTATCATAGTTAAGTTTGATAATTTGCTGATAATTCTAACATCTATGACATCTCTGGATCTGCTTCTATTGATTACTTTCTCTCTTGACCATGTGTCACATTTTCTTGCTTCATTGCATGTCTAGTCATTTTAACTTGTATCTGCACATTTTGTATAAAAAAATAGTAGAGACTGAACTAAGCAATATTTACTTCCAAGTCCATGCCCTTTCACTTGTGTCAGGCTTGTTAATCGAGAAACAGAATCAATCTGATCACTGGGATTGGGCTTTCTTGCAACTTTAGCTTGACTTAGTTTACCACTGTCTTCAAATAATTTGAGAGCAGAATCAGTACTTACTCTTCTTCAGGGCAAGGAATCTGAGTGGTGGGTAAGGTTCTGGAAATTGCTGCACTTTACAACTACGCTTCCAGCTTTCTGAAGCATTAGATACATCTCTTTGCTTTACAGTTCCGCTGTTATTTGGACTTTTGAGAATTCTCTTTGCTCTCCAGTCCTGTACCAGGATTTCTATACCTGTGGAATTCTCTCTCTTTCTATGCCTGAAATGTC
Source organism: Theropithecus gelada (assembly GCF_003255815.1). Lineage (NCBI taxonomy): Eukaryota > Metazoa > Chordata > Mammalia > Primates > Cercopithecidae > Theropithecus > Theropithecus gelada. The sequence goes on along the minus strand of NC_037671.1, from coordinate 142,765,524 downwards.
TCAAAAAGATTTTTCTCAGTTCTCCAGTCCTAGCTTGGCAGCTGAAAGTCTGGTGTATCTTAAACTCATTTCTCTCAGATCTCTTGTACTACTCTCCTTCATCTGCAAAGGATGGCTGCCATGCACTGGGAGGCTTCACAAACTTAGGCAGGATCGCTTTTAGCTCTCCTGCATTACCCTACAGTGTGTGGTATATCACATGCCCAGCACTAGGTGAAGACCCATGTAACAGAGTTTGCAGGTATGTATAGACCTGCCCTGTGGCTGAGGTCCTTTAGAATTATAATCTGCCTCACCAGTCCATATGTAGCCACATTTTTTTTTTTTTTTGTAATCTGTTAGGGATGAGATAAATGTGAATATTTTTCCTTCTACAAATGAAATTTTCTGGAGTTTTGTATATTTAAGTTTCTTTTCCTCCTTAGCTTTCTGTTGGGTTCAGAAATCTGTAATTTTACAGCTTATTAGGCTTGTTTTTGTTGTTAGAATGAGAGATGATCTTTTGTGGCTTGTTATATGCCTAAATAGAAGTCACTACACAATTTTTGGTAAGTTAACTAACTTCTCTGAGTCTCATCTGTAAGATGACCTATGGGATGCTTGTGGGGATTAAAGATGATGTGCTGTATATTCTCATTATCTTTTTCTTTCTCCTTCGGATGGTACTTGAAATAGTGCACAGTATGATTATAAAAACAAACAAATTCACTGTGCACTATTTCCTTCTCCTTCATTTAATTTTGTGCTTCTCTTTGTCAATGTTCATCCAAGTTGAATAAACTGAGTTTCACTTGTTGCTTCAGAAAATCTTATTCATCCTGAAATATACTAGTTTTATTCAGAGCTACGGCTTAAATAAATTAATAGCCAGCCCTAAAAAAGTCACATACAATTGGATACTGACTCTCAAATATCATCAGATAGATTAACATTTTAATGAAACAACCACAATTACAAATTCATATCTCCAAGCATATAAATACATTAATAAATACTTTTTATTTGACAGACATCCCCATTTTTTTGAGCCAGGAAATCTGAGCCATAGAGATATTAAGGTGGCCTGCTTAAGGAAAGAACATAAACCACAGTAGAGACTATACTTGAACGTAATTTTACTGTCTTGATTCACACAGCAGTCATCTAGACCATGCTGCTAATTTACACAGATTGGGGATTTCTGGAACCTACTTCTATATAACTTTCATTATTTTTTAAAGAGACAGGAAGCATATATATTAAGTTCGCTTCATTTTTTTGGATGAAACATTAATAAAAATGTCACAAGACTGCAGAAAACCATATGTAAGTGACATTAGGTTATAGAAAAAGGCAGGATACATTTAGCTGAAGGGCATAACCTTGCACCGATAGTGGTTAAATTCCTCTATGTCTCTAATCCACTCTTCCCATTCAACACCAGCAAACCTACTATGGGATCCAAAATCCAAATGTTGGAAGATGTCCAAGGGTTATCCCTCATACTCTGCTTTCTAAGCAAAAAGAATCGGTTTTTTTTGTTTGTTTGTTTGTTTTGAATGGAGATTCTGATTAAACCTTAGCTAAAATGACTCGAGTACTCTGGCTTACATGATGCCCTAAAGGATTATTACTGATGTCATTTATGTGATCGCAAGCTGTGTTTACAGCAATAAAGAAAGCCAGGCTTCGGTAGTATTAATAGCCCTACTAATTATACTACTATAAAAGGTTTATGGATGGTATAAATTCCTATATTATTATCCAGTGCTCTGGCAGTAGCATTCTTCCAGAGGAAGGTATCACGGGGCTCATTTGTTTTCCCTTTTTTTGCACTAATTCATGAGAAGATGAAAACAAGAGACTATGTGAAAGAAAGAAGAAAAGGAGTCCACTGGGACACACTCTTACACCAAGATCATTATGATTTCACATTTTTACTTTAGGACTTAAAAGTTATTTCCTGCCGGGCGCGGTGGCTCAAGCCTGTAATCCCAGCACTTTGGGAGGCCGAGACGGGCGGATCACGAGGTCAGGAGATCGAGACCATCCTGGCTAACACGGTGAAACCCCGTCTCTACTAAAAATACAAAAAACTAGCCGGGCGCGGTGGCGGGCGCCTGCAGTCCCAGCTACTCGGGAGGCTGAGGCAGGAGAATGGCGTGAACCCGGGAGGCGGAGCTTGCAGTGAGCTGAGATCCGGCCACTGCACTCCAGCCTGGGCGACAGAGCAAGACTCCGTCTCAAAAAAAAAAAAAAAAAAAAAAAGTTATTTCCTGTTGCCAATAAACATATAAAAGGAAGCTCAGTTTACTGGTAATTAAGGAAATGAAATATAAAACAATAAAATATTTTTTGCCTTTCAGACTGACCAGAAAATTACTGATAATATTCAGTGGTGACAGTTAAGTGGGGCAATAGGTACTCTTGAATACCACGAATAGGCTTTTGAATTGGTAATGTTCTTTTTGGGGAAGGACTGTTAAGGGGAATTTTTATTAATATTTAGAATGCCCGTTGACTCAGCATTTATTTTTAGAAATGTAAACAAGAGGCCGGGTGCAGTGGCTCAAGCCTGTAATCCCAGCACTTTGGGAGGCCGAGGTGGGTGGATCATGAGGTCAGGTGATCGAGACCATCCTGGCTAAGAAAAACGGTGAAACCCCGTCTCTACTAAAAATACAAAAAAAATTAGCCAGGCGTGGTGGCGGGCACCTGTAGTCCCAGCTACTCGGGAGGCTGAGGCAGGAGAATGGCGTGAACCTGGGAGGTGGAGCTTGCAGTGAGCCGAGATCACACCACTGCACTCCAGACTGGGCAACAGAGCAAGACTCTGTCTCAAAAAAAAAAAAAAAAAAAAGAAAGAAAAAGAAATGTAAACAAGATACACTCACATGTATACAAAGATATACCTATAAATATGTTTTCTATAAAAAAGGATGGAATAATTCAAAATTGGAAACGATTTGTATGACCACTAACTGTGGGCTTATCAATATTATCACAACAACTAAAGTGAAAAAAGTAAGCTGCAGGCTGGGCATGGTAGCTCACACCTGCAATCCCAGCACTTTGGGAGGCCAAGGTGGGTAGATTGCTTGAGCTCTGGAGTTCAAGACCAGCCTAGCCAACATGGCAAAACTCCATTGTCTCTACACAAAATACAAAAATTATCAGGGCATAGTGGCATGAACCTGTAGTTCCAGTTTCTTGGGAGACTAAGGTAGGAGGATCTATTGAGCCCAGAAGGTCAAGGGTACAGTGAGCCATGATCAAGCCATTGCACTCCAGCCTGGGTGATAGAGCGAAATCCTGTTTCCAAAAGAGAAAAAGAGAAAAGAAGAAAAAATAAAAAAGCAAGCTGCAGAACAACTTGTTTAGTTTCTAGCATTTACACAAAAACACATGATAATTATGTATATAAATGCATATGCACAGAAACATACCATGAAAGATAAATAACAAAATTTAACAAAGATTCCCTTTGGAGAATGGGATTTATGGTAGACGAGACAAACTATTACTTTAAACAAACTATATTTATGTCTATATTTGAAATGTTTATATTTACATAAACACTTAATGTTTATACTCATGTCTTACTTGGGTAATTTAAAAGATAAAAGTAAACTTAAAAAATGAGGTCATGTGCAGCTGGGTCATACCTGTAATTTCAGCACTTTGGGAGGTCAAGGCAGGTGGATCACTTGAGCTCAGGAGTTTGAGACCAGCCTGAGTAACATGGTGAAACCCTGTCTGTATAAAAAAATACAAAAATTAGCTGGGCATGGTGGTGCACACCTATAGTCCCAGCTACTTGAGAGGCTGAGGCAGAAGAATGGCTTGAGCCCAGGAGACAAAGGTTGCAGTGAGCCCAGATTGCACCACTGCACTCCAGTCTGGGCAACAGAGCCATATCCTGTCTCAAAGAAAAATAAAAAGAAAATGGTTATAATGTTATCACCTCACATATAGCCTCACAGTCTCTTGGCTCTCCATGGCTTCTTTGTAGAATTTAGCATGTAAACATAATAGCAAGTGGACACATTAGCATGTTAGATCTATTCTATAAAGTGGGCATGTGCCTTAGAAGCAGTCCAACAAATATATTTGATTCAAAGATTCCTTATTAAGGAGATCTTTCCATTTATTTTAACTCTCAATCAAATTGGATTGATTTTAATTGGAAGTTCTAGATAGTAAGAGATGAATGGAGTTCTTTGAGTTTAGCAAAAATGCTGAATATAGAGTGCAATATCAATCAAAATTATTTGTTATAAAATTTGTGCCTGAAATATTAAGTTTATTTGCTTTTTTACATTAGCATCAAAGTCTCCCACTCCGAAATCCAAGGCAACTTGGCTTGCATTTTAGAAGACACTCTGCTCAAAGAACAAAAATTAGCATAGTGCATCTTTGGCCTCCTTTCCTCAACTAGACAGGCTAATTAGAAAGCAAGTATAGCAACATCCTAGTACCTTGATTTTGAGTTGCTTTGAATCCTTATTAAAAGATCTTATTTTGGCTCACAGTATAAAGCACAGAAGTACATGTTGATTTGATTTCAATAGATATGAAAAATAGTCACTTTTTATTAACCAATTCCTCCCGTTTTTTGAAAATCCTGATTTCAATTTATATCATAAATGATGAAAGGTTTACATGGTCATCCAGTGCCTATAATGTTTTAAAAGAGAGATTATCGGGATGAAGGTGGCGCGGGTTATCAGAGACAGAAAGCAGTTCAAAGGTGGTAGCAGCAGTCCAGGTAAGAGGCGATGGGTGGCTTGGCTGGGGGCAGTGATAGAGCTGATGTGGATGGAGAGAGGGCATCTGTAAGGGTCTCATAGTGTTGGGAACACCGCTCAATAGATCATCATGAAATTTAACTGAAGACAACTATGCATTCAGTCAATATATTCTTCAACCAAATTAATCTCCAACCCCAGAGATAATGTGAGTTCTTTAAGTTTGTTTGTTGAGTTTGCTTAAATGTTAGCCATGAGAGGCTGCATAGATATATGAGAGATATTTGTGGTGAGGTTGTAGAGACCTTCACTAGGGGAAAATTCCCTTTATGTTTTGCAGGTGAAGCCATGAATAGATTTTGCTCATACATTTTGGTATAAGATTAATAGGACACAATAATGTTTTCTTCAAAGGAATGATCATTGCTACATTTAGTTGGATATTTACCTGTGATACTTTCTGAAAACACATTAGGATGAGTGGAAATTGTGCATATTGTGATGTTGCAATCAGAGACACCATTAATTTACTCCTCTAGAATACTACAAAATGGTAATCGAATACTCTGAACGATGTGAATAACATTTGCTGAATGGAGCATGTGGCATACTCAGAAAATGAGATGAGCTAGTTGGTTAAAAAATTGATATTTTTCTCTCTCTTCCTGCCCCTCTGCAGATGCTAACAGTACCAGTGAGTGGTTGTATATCTTTGTTCTCTGTCAGATACTGGGATAAAGCCAGTGAACTCTGATATCTTCCATTGTGTTTTCACTTGGTCACTTTATAACATAAGATTATTGTGGTTTCTAATATTTTATGGGGCTTGTTAGACATTTCAAAAGAGTTTAAATTCAGTATACCAGCAAGGGCTGAAGGTATATTCCCAAATCACCAGGAAAAGGAGTAAAGCCAGTTTGCCACTACATAGAGAGGTCACTTGGGTCTGAAGTCACTTGCTGTAGACCATGGACCTATATATAACTGCTCATAAAGGAAGAGGAGACAGTTAAGAGTCTTGTAAGTCACTCATATCCTCCATCTGCACTTTCACTTTCCACGGTTTCAGTTATCCATCGTTAACCACCGTCTGAAAATAACTGAGTACACTACAATAAGGTATTTTGAGAGAGAAAGACCATATTCACATAACTTTTATTACAGTATATTGTTATAATTGTTCTATTTTATGTTATTTTTGTTGCCATGCCTAATTTATAAGTAAAGCTTTATCACAGGTATTCATGTATGTATAGGAAAAAACATAATATATACATAAGGTTCTCTACTATATGCTGTTTTAGGCATCCATTGGGGGTCTTGGGATGTATTCCCTGAGAATAAGGGGGGAATATTATAGTTATCAAAATAGCCTATGGGTCTAGTTCATAGAAGCCCAGCAATCAAGAAGCTGCCACAACTAAGTCTAAATAAAGGAAGTGGATGATGTCTGTGCAGTATTCTCCAAGAGAGATAGTTGGGGCAAGAGGTGAGGGAAAGAGAGCACAGGGACTGGAAGAACAGAAGCTGCTCTTCTTAATGCAAAGTCAGGGTCCGTTTGCACAAAGTCCCTTTGCATGTGAACCACTGAAGAAAAGCTAAGGGGAGGCCATGAAACAGCAAACTATTGATTCTAGTGGTTATAATGAATTATCCTGCTGTGAATAAGTCGGGAAGACAGGACTGGAGCTGGATGGAGACAGGAGTGGTGAAGTGGATGACAGAGAGTTTCAGTTATGTGCCTTATAACGATGTTTTGGTCAACAACTGACTGTGTATACAATGGTGGTCCTACAAAATGTTAATGGAACTGAGAAATTCCTACTGCCTAGTGATGTCATAGCTATCATAACATCATAATGAAATTACTTAATTTTTAAATAAGTTTAGTGTAATCTAAGTGCACAGTGTTTATAAAATCTACAGCAGGATATAGTAATGTCTTAGGCCTTCACATTCACTCAGCCAGAGCAATTTCCAGCCTTGCAAGCACCATTCATAGTAACTGCTCTATATAGTTGCAGCACTTTTTATTTTTATACCATATTTTTACTGTACTTTTAGTATATTTAGATACACAAATATATACTCATTATTGTGTTACAATTGTCTACAGTATTTGGTACAGTAAGTAACATGCTGTACAAGTTTGCACCCCAGGAGCAATAGGCTCTACCATATAGGCTAACCATGTAGCCCAGGTGTGCAGTAGGCTATACCGTCTAGGTTTGTGTAAGTACACTCTATGATGTTTGCACAATGACGAAATCACCTAAAGACGCCATTTCTCAAAACATATCCCTGTATTAAGTGAGGCATGACTGTCAATGCTTTTGCAATGAAAGTTTGGTGAAGATAAGGGAAAAGTTGGCCCTCAGATTTGTACTCTTGCAGTTACAGGGACTCTTTACTTGTCACTCTCCTCCTCTTATCTGTGAACTTGGAGGGGTAGGAGAAGGGAGATCATCTTTACTCAGGGATCCTTCGCACCTCATAGTACAGTGACTGACAGATGAAGAAAGCCTTCCAAAAGCACTTGCTGAATAAATGAATAGTGAATGAAATAATGAACGAGTGAATTCATGAAGAAAGAAATGAGAGACTGAGGAACTGAAATTTATATAAGAGAAATTTGAATAAGACGTAATCAGGTTGCAGCCTTCTGGAAGGTTCTATATAAAGTAATCAAGGGCAGAACTAAAAGTATAAAACTCTTCTGGGGAGAAGTTACATCCTTGGCTTGTGCACCAGGTTGGTTCCTTCAGTTAAGAGACGCTCTCAGTATAGGAATACATTCACCAATGACTTTCCTTTTGGGTGTCTAAATTACTCAACACATCTGAGGTCCAAACAATAGAAAACAGGGGTTGAGACTTAATAAGTTTCCATGTAGTAAATAACTTACAATTTTAACAGTTCAGAGACTTCTACATTTATGTCACTTACATAAGCTATGCCCACACATTTGTCTGTTGAAAAGAAGTTACTTACCAAGTTCCTTAACTTTATTTTTAGAAGGTGAGTTTTTCGCTTGCTTCTGAATGATCTTAGTTTCTTCTAGCCTAACAAAAGTTTAAAATCAATAGCTTTTTTAAAGCTGTGCTATAATTGTCCTGAGTTTAACAATGCACAGCTGGAAATTTCGACCTCAGCAAATGACATCCACTAAGCCAAAAGTTGAAATCTGCTTGTAGGTATATAACCTGCTGCTTTGAAATTGGTAAGGCCCCAGTAGTCCATTGAGTTTGCCCGCAGCCCACTCCTCCAGCTCAGCCATGGCTGAGCAACAGCTCCATGATCTGTGATATCGTGGCCTTCTCCTCTTCTCAAATGATACCCTAGTGGCCACTTCTCCACCAGAAGTGGCTTTGTAACCTCCAATGCATTGTATTCTCTCAGAGCATTTTGCAACTCTTTTTTTTTTTTTTCAATCTTGCATTATTTTTAAAGTTTTTTCCTCTCCTCACCCTGATTTTATTTTCCAACTCTGAAATAGAACATTCTTATCTTGCCTAAAAATGGGAGCACAATTTCTTTTAGTGACCTCATCTAAGGATAGTTCTTGTCTTTGGAGTAGTTCATTAGTAAGGCCAGATCTCCACTGACACAGTTCTTATTTCCATTGTGATGGCCTTAACAGGGATGTGTTGTTCATTGATTATTCCAAATAATTGGTGGAGATTTGGAATTCTGGTTATAAACAGTCACTCAATTTTCCCTCTGGTAATGTATCTGAAGATTTCTACTGTTGTAATGATGGGGTCTTCCAAAGTATCTATGGTTCCTGTGCTCAAAATTGATTCCTTGCTGGAAGTTATCAGGGGCAGGAATGCCATCCTGTCCTGGCTTTGGCCAAATCACACTTCTTTTTCCTCACCTTGTGCAGCTGGCACGTACCTCGGTCAGCAGGCCAAATGGAAATTGGGTGTTCCCAGCTGCTTCGGAGCTGCATTGCTTTCTGTATGTGTATTCAGTTGATTGCAGTTTACAATGCATTCATTTATAGCATGCTTTATTTTGATTGGTACCCTAGTGCTCTCAGCCTTTTCTTGAGCAAAGAATAGTAACGGGAGTGTTTTACTCCAGACACGACTTAAGCAGAATCTGGATCTTCTCTGCAATGTCTGGATTTGTAATAAAAGTTCTGTGTCACTCAAAGGAGTAGGAATGTTTTTCTTCCCATTTTTCCCCATTCGTCTATTATTTAAGGCTGTGTGAGAAGGAAAAGGGGTGAAGAGAGGAAATGTGAGAAGAGGTAGAAAACACACACACACAAACAAGGGGAGAGAAAGGGTGGGAAGTAATTCTGCCTTAAGGTTTCTCAGTCCTGATGAAAACTCTAGAACAAGCACTGGCCTAGGAAATTGTTTTCTCCAGTTCTTCCTTTGCCAACCCTCCCTTCCCCTTCTAATCTCTCATAGCTTGGACCATTTGGGTGCAGTTGTGCCTAAAAGTCCAAGGGTGGCTCTGGCTCCTTCTGAACAAAGATTTGGGGTTCCTATTGTTCCTTTAGGAATTAGTCGTGGGCTAGTGAGTTCTCTCACAGTGGCCACTGTAGTGGTAAGAAAACATCTAAAATGGCTCTTTTATTTCTGATCCTTCCATGAATTACACTTGTGCCTACTCTGGCATCCAGGACCAAGCGAAGGAGAACATATATGCTGGAATATGGTCATTGAATTTCAGAGTCCTCATGGTAGAATTTATTCAAATTAAGGGTTACATGTATAAAATCCACCTTGCTGAGAAGAATCAATATTTAGTAAGCAAATCTAATGTTGATGATGGCATATTATATTCAGTTTATTGCTTTCTGTATGCCTGACACTGTCCTGTAAGTATTTTATGCATCATCTTAACCCACATGAAAACTGTAAGGAGTTTACTATTATTATCCTGACTTATGAAATGACGAAATACAGCACAGACAAGTTATAGATACTCATTAGGGTGACTCAATGACTCTTGAATTTTGCTTGAATTGAGAAATAAAAAAAGTCCAGATCCTAATTGTTTAAAATAATATTTTAATTTAGTTGACTTAAGTAATAATTCCTAAATATGACTCTTAAAGATAAACATTGTTTTAGAAATGAGTAAGTAGGCAGTTAAAGACAAAAAAAGTGATATTCACTCTATTTTTTGAAAGAAGCTTCAAATAGTGAAAAAAAAAAAAAATAGCCAGAAACATAAATTCTAATCATATTTTCTTTTATTTGGAGTTATTTCCTTTATGTTTTTCCTCATATAGACCACTGAAGGAGCCCAATCACTTTAACTTGTAATAAGCCCTAACCCGTCTGCAAGTATCACATTTAAATTTGGTGAGTTACATGATGATCCTCCTTCCAGTCCTCAAAAATCTTGGAAAGTGAAACCAATGAAACTAGACATTCAAAAAATGCATAGGCAGGAAATTATGATCCAAAGATAATTATTACGCAGTTCTAAGTCTTAAAGAAAAAAAACTGCTTCATTTTTTTCTTTCCTGCAAATATCATGCAGTAGACTGCAGTAGTGTCTGCAAGATGGCTAACTGCTGAGTCTTTGATTTAATGAAAACTTAGGGAAAGCAATTGAGTTCACTGCAGGGACTGCTTTGTTCTTCCATTATGATTCGTTTTTAATGAGAAAGATGATGGTAAAGATAAACTCTATTCCTCTGAATTTTTACACTAATTACATACAATGCACTATTTTGGCAGAAGGGGACTTATCTCCTTCAGGCAATACAGTTATCATCTTGTAACCACCCTTCAATCTCCCACATGAACGATGGAGCTGCGTGCCAGGAATGACTATTGCTCTATGCCAGCTCTCAGCATGGATAAATGAATGCTTAAAGATTTCCAGAATTAACAGTCAACATGGACTCCAGATAAAAGAGGCAGACAGCCCCTCCCAATGAGCTTATACGCTGTTTAAAATAAAAGAATCAGGAAGACATTCATTAATAAAGTATTTGGCATGGGGGAATGAAGCAACACCTGACATATAAAGAGCATATGTGTGTCTGAGTGTGTTTGCGTATAAGTTTATGTGAAGATTAATTAAGAGTAGATGGTGTTACATATTCATGTCAATTTCCTTCCATCTAAAAGTCACTTACTGTACTAACTGATACTGAGAGTTCTATGTAAGATATCACTCTCTTTAAGATTCATACACATTGGTCAGATGGTCAGACACTGTGGCTCAGGCCTGTAATCCCAGCCCTTTGAGAGGCCGAGGTGGGTGGATCATTTGAGGTCAGGAGTTCAGAACCAGCTTGGCCAACTTAGTGAAACCCCGTCTCCTCTAAAAAATACAAAAATTAGCTGGGTGGTAGTGGCGTGTGCCTGTAATCCTGGGTACTCAGGAGGCTGAGGCAGGAGAATTGCTTGAGCCTGGGAGGCAGAGGTTGCAGTGAGCTGAGATCATACCACTGCACTCCAGACTGGGAGACAGAGTGAGACCCTGTCTCAAAAAAAAAAAAAAAAAAGAAAAGGTTCATACACATTAGCACACACACGAAATGGATACTATAAGTTTCATTAAGACTGTGGGAGACTCTATTTGGTGCAGATTCACCCTGTAAGCACTGTAAGCACTGCTTATGTATAGAGTGTGTGTGTTTTGTATTGTTTGATGGACTTAAGCTTGATAGCTCATGTAACACTAGCAAGTTCCTTGATGCAGGTGCAATTTTTGGGAAGCAGAACTCATTCTTGTCGTCTAAAAGGATGCCACAAGGAAGTAGGAAGTTTTACCAGCATGTCCTAATATCTGTAAGTGACTGAGGGAATAGCTGCATATTGTAAACTCTAGACCCAATGATAACTTATCCCATCATGGTAACTGCTGAGCTATAGTAGTTAGTTTCTTTTTTTTTTTCCCCTTCAGTCAGATGCACTGAAGTATAACTTAGATACAATAAAATTCTCTCCTTTTAAGTGTATAGTTTGAAGAGTTTCAACAAATGTGTATAGTCGGGTAACTGCTACAAAAATTGAGACACACAGAACATTTCCATCCTCCCAAAAGTTCCCTCGTGCCCCTTTGCAGTCAGTCTCCTCCCACCACTACCCCAGGCTCTGGAAACCACTGATCTCTGTCCTTACAGTTTTGCGTTTTCCAGAACATTATATAACTATACAGTATGTAATTATATAGTAAGTAAACTTACACGTGTGGCTTCTTGCACTTAGTGTAATGCTTTTGAGATTAATCCATACTATTATACATATCAGTACCTTATTTCTTTTTATTGGTGAGTGACATTCCATTGCATGAATTTACTGCAATTTGTTTATCCTTTTGTTAGCTGATGGGCACTTGGGTAGTTTAGTTTTTTGCAATTATGAATAAAGTTGCAATGAGCATTTGTATGTAGATCTTTGCATGGACATTATGTTTTCATCTCTTGGAAAAATGCAATTGTTGAGTCACATGGCAAGTACACATTTAACCTTATGAGACAATGCCAAGCTATTTTCTGAAGCAGCATTCCCACATTTTTCAAAGCAGCATTACCATGTGTATTCCCACATACAGGCGGTATATGAGAGTTCCAGTTGCTCTACCTACTGGGAAGAAGTTTTGCTAGAAGTGGATTCCAATTTTCTTGTGTGACTTTCTCTACCAATTTCTCAGCATGATATCTGTATAACATCCCAGCCCAAATCTGTTCTTCTCTTTTCCTAGACAACATAAGCATAATTCCCATGAAGCATCTACCAAAGATTCATCTCAGAAATCCCTGAGGTGCAATCTTTATACTGTGGAGGCTAAAATTTTCCAATCATACTTAAGAAGTAAAAATAAATGCAACCTGACAAGAAATAGGAATGGAGATTTGCCAAGTAATTTCCCACAAGGGACACTTTTTAAGAGGTTCCAGTGAATATTACCTCACCAGACTTAGGTAAGTGACAATACTATTTCTCCCACGACTCCCAAGGGAGTTATAATTTAGTATTTACATTTGCCAAGTGCTTTCTTATTATGCCCACATGCTAATAACAGTCCCTTCTTCTCAGTGATTTAGTCAGTATTACCCAGAGAACTGAGAACTGGGCTGTGAGTGAGCAGAACTCAGGCTTCTGCTCTGAGAAAATCCTAGGTCCTGGTTTAATTCTTTCACTGCTTTTTTTTTTTTTTTTTTTTTGACTGCCTATGAGAAGCATTAAAGAACTCTGCAATGAAAGTAGGGGGCAAAGATTCACAGAGGCAGAGGCACATTCACAGATCTGGGGAAGTGAGATCTTCAGGTGACTCTAGGGTCTGACATACAGGGAAACGCTGGTTACCGAAGTTTCGAAGACTTTGTGTGGCTATCTGATAGGTCTATTTTATTTCATATGAAATTCTCTATTTCTTCCAATTATGTAAGTATTTTAAGTGTGATATTGGTCATGGAGAATTTAGCCTATGTAATTGTATGTAAGAAACGTAGTATTTCTGTAGAGAACAAATACGAAGGCTTTCCTGAGTTGGAAGAAACAACAATTACCTCTTAATTAATGCTTCCTCAGCTACCACCCCCAACCTCCTCAAAAATAAATAAATAAATAAATAAATAAAAATAGCAGGGTACTTTCTTGGCACAGACTCTCAGAAGAATTTTTATTTAAAATGCCAAGGTTTGTGGGACTGGACCATTGGGTCATGACTTGCGTCCAGCTGTATGCGTAGACAGGGCTGTCATATTTATATATTTCTCTTATCTCTTCTACCCTAGTTGAATATTCTGGGTGGAGAAAGGGGATGGTGAGCAGAAGGGGCCAGGAGAGCACATGTGCTTGAATACCCAACTAACTTCCTTGCTTCAGCCTTCTCACTTAGAATTAACATTTGAAGCTAGACCTCTACGATTTCCATCTGCTAGAATTTAATGTTCGAAGTGAATATTTCCCATGAAGAGTAAAGCATGCAGTTCACTTTTCAGTATTACTTCTTTGAACAAAATCAAAGGGATTCTACATGGTGATATTTTTATGAGTGTTCTATTAGCACTATTAGAGACGTTTCATTTTTACACTCACACAAAGAAACAGATACATGATTCAATAAATAATTTAATGTATATGTTTCAATAATTCACTGAAAAACAAAATACATGCCATACTCATCAAATTGCTTTTAGCTGGAAGCTTGTCTTTTATGAAAATTGGAAGAGCTTATAAAAACACTTTTCCATGAAAAAGCAAAACTTGCAGAACCAGTCACCAAGAATACTGAAGTTGTTAGTACTCTAATAACACTCAATGGTGGCAACATTTTCTTTTCTTTTCAGGGTCTGTATATAAAAAGAAGCAGATACTTACGATTCTAGTCATGTTTTCATTACTGATACCCATTTTTTCCCTACCACTATGAATTGAAGAGGAAAACAAAGGCTAAAAGTGTTTTCTTTTTACCCTCAGCATCCTGCCTTTACTGTTCCAGCAGTGAGTAAATTGCTGGTGTATAACAAAAAGGAATTAGAGAAACAAGAATGTAGAAAAATGGTAGCAGAAGAAAGAGAAGAGGAAATTATTGCTTATCAAAGTTTTTACGATTTATATACACTCAGAAGATTAAAAACTGCTAAAAGAGGAACCATGAGTATCTATTATTTGAAAACTTAAAGGTAGCTCTGGGAAGCAGCATGATTTTTGTCATCACAGACAAGAGAAGCTTATGGGCAAAAAGTTAGATGATACATGTTTTCTTGATAGGAACTGTATCCTATTTTCACCTTTGTCTTTAAAAGCCTGGCACATTTCTTGCTCTTACATCACAAAAGCAAGAACTGGTGGTCTTCATTGGACCCCAGTCTGTCCTCACCTCTGATTCATAGTCTTGGCATTTTGTTCCTCTGCTTCCTGATTTCAGCTGTAATTACATGGAATTTTAAGAAGAGAGTAGATATAAGGAGAAGTCATCTTTTGAGAGTTTCCTAGGCAAATGCATTTGTTTTTGGAAGCTTCACTATACTTTCTTAGTCCTATTCCTAAAGGCCCACTTTGTATGAGTTGTTTGGATTTCAGGCTTTATTTCAGTGGGTACATTTTAATTTCCTAACTAACTTCTCAAAATGGTTACAATTAAGCTATTAATGTAACAGTTATCTCTATTTTCCCTAAATTCTCAAACTTCATGACAACAAAACTACGTTGGTGAAGTACATTTCTTTCTACAAAGTTGTATTTCTGAAGATCTTTGTTTTGAACAGTAAACATTTTTTAAAAATTGTAGAACCATCTGGAAGAACACCTAGCTCCAACTATAAAGAGGGCTAGACTTAAAATTTGCTCAATCGGATATGATATTTTGTAAGGAAGATGGTACCCAAATTTTTGTAGGAATCAATTAATAATCAAGGGCAAACTCAACTCCAATTCATTTGGGAACTTATACTGGAGACTGCTGCTTCAGAGTCTTTGATCATGAGTCCAGTGAAATTTTGATAGGGAAAATTCAGTTTAACTTTGAAGTCAAATTTAAGCAAGGCTTTCATAGTAACCTCACCCTTAATGCTCTTGAAAGGTTTCTTACATTTAGCACATTGTTTTAAATGTGACAATCATTAAATTTTAGAAGATATATGATTAAAACTATAAAGAAAGATTTGCTTAAAAATGTATTTCTGAGTCTAACTTCATGCTGTTATGTGGCCCAGAGTGGCAACACGTGGCTGAGACCTAACCTGCAGCTCTCAGGGAGTGGTGAGAAAGGAGAACTTGGGACTATGAGAGACTCTCCCTTGCACACACCACACTTTCCATCCTTCCCTCTTTGTTGTTCATTCTTTCCCAAATTTTCAGGTGCCTGACTAGAAAGATTAGTATATCTTCAGAACATAGTATTGAATCAGCCTATGGAAAATTAATGTAATTATGATGTTCATTTCCAGATGTTGGCTTAATGCCAGCCTATTAAAACTTCTAAAGATGAAGCTTAAAACAAATAATCATTCTGAGGAAACACCCAGATGAAGACACGCCAGCAAACTCAGTGATGATCTGAGGCGATGGTAAAAATCTCCAGAGGGTATTTCAGAAATTGATTATCTCCATCACAGACTGGTATCGGCAGTCAGAATTTCCTTAGCTCTCTTCAGCCTTTTCTTTCTAAAGAGCCTCCAAATTCCTTGCTGCTCCTAGTCCTTAGCCTCTTTCCATTGGTCTTTCTTGCCTGTCCACCTCCAACCCTTTCCCTAAATCGTCTATGACATCCTTGTGATGGTTAATATTGAGTGTCAACTTGATTGGATTGAAGGATGAAAAGTATTGTTCCTGGGTGTGTCTGTGAGGGTGTTGCCAAAGGAGACTAACATTTGAATCAGTAAACTGGGAGACTCAGACCCAGCCTCAATCTGGGTGGGCATCATCTAATCAGCTGCCAGCATGGCTGGGATAAAAGCAGGCAGAGGAACGTGGAAGGACTAGACTGGCTGAGTTTTCTGGCCTCCATCTTTCTCCCACACTGGATGCTCCCCGCCCCCAAACATCGGACTTCAAGTTCTTCAGCTTTTGGACTCTTGGACTTATACCAGTGATTTGCCAGGGGCTTTGGGCACTTCGGCCACAGACTGAAGGCTGCACTGTCAGCTTCCCTACTTTTGAAGTTTGGGGACTCGGACTGGCTTCCTTGCTCCTCAGCTTGCAGACAGCCGATTGTGAGACTTCACCTTGTGATCCTGAGTCAATACTCCTTAATAAACTCCCTTTCATATATACATCTATCCTATTAGTCCTGTGGTTGTACAGAACCCTGACTAATACAGTCCTCCTGACCGCACTGTGGTATCTCACTGCATCTTACACAGAGGGCTGGTTTCCTATTCAGGGTTTTGAAATTCAAAGGAAAAAAAAAAAAAAAACCTTTCCTTTTGTTCAGAAGGGTCTCTGCTTCCTCCTCCTGCCTTCCCTGTACCTCACAAGGAGAGGCAGAGTGGCCCTGAAGCCACACTGTCCTCACAGCCCTGCCTTGGATGGGCCTCTACTCTTTGCTCTCCTATATCCTCAAGCAGTTTCCTGGGCTGTCAGAACCTTGGTTTTCTCATTTATAAAATTTTGGATAATCATACCTATTTCCTTGGATTGATGGAATAAAAAGGATAATTTACATACACAGTGGCTGGCACATTATAGAGGCTCAATAGATGGTACTATAATTATTAACTCTAGGCATTTTACTACATTTCATCTTCCAAGCTTTTTTAGCCTCTACCCGTAAATTACTGGTATGGTTGAAATAATTCTCCCTGCCCTTTAGAATGGCTTAACTTTTTCTTTTTGTTCCTGATTCAAGTTTTTGTTAAATCCCTGGATTCCTGAAAAGTGAGAGGTACAAGAACTCAAAGACTAAATACAATGTACCATCTCGCAGTAGAGTTTGTTTGGTTCTAAAAATGACTAGGGAAGAGAAATTCTTCACTTTCATGGGATTCTTGGGGGGTAATATTCAAGTGTTACAAAAATTATTCTTAATTTAATCTTCTTATTCTTAATTATACTCCTTATACTGGGCTAAAAAATTATATTCTTTTAATATTAATTCAAGCTTCTATCGAGTGATTTTTAAGTCCAACTGCTTAGTTCTGTATGGCCAAGCTACACATTTCTAGTCTGTCATAAGTGAATTTCTAATTATATTTCTCCCCTATTTCTTCACTTCCTGGAGTCTGTTCCAGGACTGAGGCACCAATGGTAACATGATGGGGATAACTTTTGTAAACCAAAAATAAAATTCTAAGTCCTCCCTCAATCATCTGAATGGACTTCCTCCTCAGTCAGGGCACTCTTAAAATGTAACCTGAAAGACTGGTTCAGGCCAAGATGGGAAGTGGGGATTGAACATGCCTCATTATACCTCTCCAGCATTAACATCAACACAGACTTTAAGTCTGATAAGAAACATTTTACAACCTATTCTCTCTGAAGCCTACTACCTGAAGGCTTCCTCTGCAAATAAGAACTTTGGTCTCCACAATCCTTTATCTTAACCCAGATATTCCTTTCTATTAATCCCAGATCTGTCGAGAAACTCAACCAATTGTCAATCAGAAAATTTTTAAATCTACCTATAAGCTGGAAGCCCCCTGCTTTGAGTTGTCCTGCCTTACTGGACCAAACAAATGTATTTCTTTTTTTATTTTATT
Source organism: Theropithecus gelada (assembly GCF_003255815.1). Taxonomy (NCBI): domain Eukaryota; kingdom Metazoa; phylum Chordata; class Mammalia; order Primates; family Cercopithecidae; genus Theropithecus; species Theropithecus gelada. The sequence continues at coordinate 142,747,671 of NC_037671.1, read as the reverse complement.
TTTTATTATACTTTAAGTTCTAGAGTACACGTGCACAACGTGCAGGTTTGATACATAGGTATACATATGCCATGTTGGTTTGCCATCAACTCATCATTTATATTAGGTATTTTCCCTAATGGTATCTTTCCCCCAGCCCCCCAACCCACAACAGGCCCCGGTGTGTGATGTTCCCCACCCTGTGTCCAAGTGATCTCATTGTTCAGTTCCCACCTGAGCGAGAACATGTGGTGTTTGCAAACCAAAGTATTTCTTAAATGATTGAAGTCTCAGGTCTCCCTAAAATGTATTAAATATAAAAGCAAGCTGCACCCTGACCACCTTGGGCACATTTTCTTAGGTCTTCCTACGGGTTGTGTCAGGGACCATGGTCATTCATATTTGGCTCAGAATAAATTTCTTCAAATATTTTATGCAGTTTGACTCTTTTTTTTTTTTTTTGAGACTTTAGATAACCCATTTACATCATTCAAAATTATTAGCTTCCAAATCACACTCAGGAAACATAGCTGAGATTCAATGTCAATAACTTCAGTGGCCTGAGATTTTATTTTTAAAATAATGATGTCTATTGATGTTAAACTTTAATAAACAAGCACTGATAGCACCAATTTTTGAGAAGTAAATAAAATTAGCTTCTACAATACTTTAAACAAATATAAAATTAAACTGGAATTCAGTCTCAACTTGTTCATATTTATTCCTCCTATGAGATGAAATCCAAGATTGGTCAAATCATTATAATTAAGCAATATTATTCTGGACAGTAATCCAGATAGATAAATGTAAAAATTAAATACTGATAAAGTCTTGTACATGTTTCATAAAAGTGTGACTATTAAAATTGATGCACACAGCTATACATGTGTCCTTATCTATTATTAATGTAAATAATTGTCTCCAAATGTATTAATGATTTTTTTCAATGCACATTTTACAGTTGACAGCTACTATTTTGGGGAAAATTGATGGCTATTTCTGAGCCACAGATAAAAGTGTTTACACCTTGTCATAGATCATTTTGTGCTGCTATAATGAATAACATATTCCATAGTACCTGAGACTGCACAATTTATAAAGAACAGAGATTTATTTCTTATGGTTCTGGAGGCTGGGAAGTCCAAGGTTAAAGGGCTCACATCTGGTGATGGCCTTTTTGCAGTATCCTCACATGGCAGACAGTCACAAGAGCATACATGAAAGAGCAAGAGAGGGCAAGAGGGGGGCCAAACCCACATTTAGCTGGAACCCACTCCCATGATAATGGCATTAATCCATTCAGGAGGGTGAAGCCCTCATGGCCTAGTAATAGGCTCACCATCTTTCTTAATAGTCTCACCTCTTAATATTGTCACAGTGGCAATTACATGTCAACATGAGTTTTGGAGGTGACATTCAAACCACAGCATACTGGATTCAGTGGCATATCATATGACTCTGAAGCATCCCCTCCAGGGATGTACCCTGAGGTTTTTCAAAGGCAACTGCCTCTTAAAAAAAAAGGTTTTCTTGCATTGGCTCTTGGAGGACTTGTTTTATTTCTTTAATTATTTCAAGTTTAAAATAATTTCACATCTCGTTTGACCATTCGTGGTAGTGTTCTTTTTTTCTTTTTCTGTGATGTTATTAATAGAGTTGTCTGTGTTTACAATTTGTATCTTTCTTGTGTCGCTTTTCCACAGAACATATATTTGTCTGAAATTCCCTTGGATTTCTCAGAGCAAGCATTATTTAGAATATCTGCATCAGGTCTATTCCAAGTTCCAAGGAAAAACTCATTTAATTCCAATGAGAGGGTAGAAGTAATGTTAACAGGGATTCAAAATGTGAGAAATTGTACATTTTTGCCTATACATGCAGTTCCCACTTCTTGCTGAATTCATATGATTAATTTTCTTTGCGATTTATTCAGTCATTTTGTTTACTATATTACTGCAAAATAGAAAAGTAAGATCTGGGGTTTTCAAAGATCTTAACTGATGCTGTAAGTGACAAAACGTTATCTGGTCATGGCTCATCTTTTTTTTAGGTGTTTGTAAAAGCTATATTCCTGGTGTTTTTGTGAGCTTACCTTGTCTGACGGCTAGTGTGGTGGTATAGACCAAGAAGAGAAGAATGTAATTGAGGAAACTCTGGAAGACTGGTGTGTTGGCATGGAAATCTTCTGACAGATACTTGCTAGTCAAGCCAATTCCACAAATAAGGAGGGATAACACCTGGCCCAGGGCCACAGAGATTAACATCTCCCTGAGAAATAAAGAAGAAAAAAAAAAAAAACAGCAAAGGTCAGCAGGAAGCCCATTAAAACAACAGCAGTTAAAATTTTTTGAGCACTGGTAGCATGCACTGGGTTAAGTGCAATTAAATATTATTCCCTTTAGTCCTTCACAGAAATCCCTTGAGGAAGGTGCAATGATTACTGAGATTTTACAGAGAAGGAAACCAAAGCTTAGAGTGGTTAAGGAGTTTGCTCACAGTCATGTAACTAGGAAGTGGCAAAAAACTGGGATTTGAGACCAACTCTCTGAAAGAGCCTGCCTTCTAGCTACTGACCTCTTGGTGCCAATGGGAGTGGGGAGTGGGTGGCATCATCTTGATGCTCACCATAGTATTAATGAAATATTTAGTGATGGCGAGACAGTACCTGAACACTGACTAGAAGGGATCATATTCCCACCTCATCCTCAGGTTCTTGTACCAATAAAGGGAGACTCTTTTCTTCATAGATTGAAATCCCAGATCCAGAAACCCCTGTGTGAAATGGCTATACACTATACATATCCCTGAAAACCAGAAGGACCACCTGCTGTCCATTCCCAGACTCTAGAACTCAGTTTGCTCTAGGAAGCTTTGATGAGCATTAGGTGTCTGCTCTCTTCTGCTGAAGTTACAATTGCCTACACACTAAAACTGCTATTCATGAAGGAGATTCAGTACTGTGATGATGTAATACAACCTTTCAAATTAAGCCAATTTTTTTGTGGCTTTTTCATAGGCACTGCCCCTATAGACCTCTGTAGCGGGGACTACAGGCAAGGTTCAAGACGTTCATTTTGCATACAAATAAAATGCCCTCACAAGCTTTATGGGCACATACACTCACATGCTTTTACACAGAAAAAGCCCCTGGAAATACAAAGCAGATTTCTGCACTCCCTGAAAGTCGCATCTGACTTGTCTGGTTTATTTATAGAAAGAGTAATATAATAGAAGCAAGCAGTAGTATTTCTTTCAATAAAAGTTTTATTTTATTTTTAATTGACACATAATAATGGTACATATTTATGCAATCCGGTCTTATGTTTCGATACATGTTCACATTGTATAATAATCAAAGCAGAACAATTGGCAGATCAAAAATTTATCATTTCTTTGTGGCGAGCACATTCAAAATCTTCTCTTCTAGCTCTTTTGGAATATACAATACATTATTGTTAACTATATCACTCTAGTTTGTAACGTAGCATTATTTCTAAACAAAAAGCTTTAGGCAAAGGATTTGCGGTGTTACATATTTAGTCCCCCATAACAGATGTGAGTCCAATTTTCTGGAATGAGCACAGAGTCCTGGGCAGTACTTTGGTTGTATTTTGCTTTAAAAAAGAAAAAACATCAGCTATATTTTGTTCATTCCATCTGCTTCCAAGAGGAGGAAAAACTGTGGCAAGGCATGCGGGCATGCAGAGAAGAATTTTCTGAGGTTAACCTATTTCCAGGTACCGGCTCCTGACCTCTGAATTCAATCTCTATAAAGAAGCCAAATACATACTTCTAAACATCCACGTTTAAAATGTCAGTATGCTGCTTAAAAATCTTACAATAGTTCCTTACAGAATGCAGAGATCTATAAGGTCTGCATTGAACATCTGCAAAGATGCCTGCCGACATAGCCTTTACATTCCTGCTGCTCTGCCCAAAGGGAGGCAGGGGTCTCTTTCTCCTTTTCTGGAAGCTGAGCTGGTCTTGGGACTTGCTCTGACCAACAGAACATGGGGGAAGGGATGTCATGTGACTTCTGGGCCTAAGCCTTATAAAGCTCTACAACTTCCATTTTCTGCCCTCATAAAACATAGCTTCCATGTACTTCAGTTTTGAGAGCATGTGAAAAAAAGAGAAATCCAGCCAGCCATCACTGTCCTGACATGTGAGTGAGGCTTCTGGATTCTCCTGCCCCAGTCAAACCATGCCAACATATGCCACGATGGAGCAGAGATGAACCACCCCGAAAGATTGCTGCCTAATTGAAGAACTGTGAGAAATAATACATGAAGCTGTTTTAGGGCATGCAGATGTACAATGGCTTGTTACATGGCCAACAAATAACTGAAATCATGTCCTAAACACTCTCCCTCCATTCCCACTACCTCTGGAACATGACCCTCTGTTTCCCTGTATTACTCCTCCATGACGCACTTTCAGCCTTACAGAGCTACTTGCACTTCAGCAGTGAGTCATGGTCTTCTGTGCCTGCATTCCCTTGCATGTGTTATTATTTCCAAATGTTCATTGTGCCTTTGCCAGTCTGACTCTTATGCATCTTTCAAGATTTGGCTTCTATGTCACTCCCTTTGAGAAGTGTTACCTGTCTTCTCTTCCCTGGGATGCATCTCTTTGTTACTTCTATCTCATTGTATTGAAACTAATGCCTTTACACTTCTCGCCTCAGCTGGACTGTGATGCTTGTACCATGTTCTTCACTGTATCTACAGCCATGCAGTACCATTGAAAGGAAGTAGAAAAGTAGACAGTGCAGAGGAGGCCTAGGCAACATGAAACAGTTTATTGAAATAAAGGGGATGATTAATAAAAGAAAGAAAGAAAGGTAGAGGTAAAAAGGAGTACCAGAATTAACTCAAATGATTTTTAAAGGCCAGGTACAGTGGCTCACACCTATAATCCCAACACTCTGGGAGGCTAAGGCAGGAGGACCACTTGAATCCAGGAGTTTAAGACCAGCCTGGACAACATAGTGAGTCTTCATTTCTACAAAATATTTAAAAAATTATCCAAGTGTGATGGCACGTGCCTGTAGTCCCAGCTCCTTGGGAGGCTGAGGCAGGAGGACTGCTTGGGCTTGGGAGGTCAAGTGTGTAAGTGAGTCATGATTACACCATTGTACTCAAGCCTGGGCTACAGAGCAAGACCCCACCTCTTATAAAAAAATTAAAGGTTTTTAAGACTGCCTAAGATAAGTATAATACCTACTGACAAAAATAATGATAAGGAGCTGGTTTTAGTGGAGAAACAATACATATTTTAGGTATAGTGAACTTGAGATGCCAGATGAACTTCCAAATGATCCAGCAGCATTAGTAGCATGGGATCGGAGTGGGATAGGGAGGTCAACCAGGAGATAAATATGCAGAGGTTATACTCATAAAAGTGATGGTGAAAATACCGGAAATGGATAATAGCCCCAAGAAAGGGAGAGTAGGAGAGAAAGTAAGAGAGCCTTGGGAAATATCTTTGGGGAATCCCAAGGTTGGAGGTGGATGAGGGAGAAGAAGCACATCACTGGAGTCGGAAGTGGTTAGAAGGCTAAGAGGAAGAGCAAGAGAGTTTTGGTGTTAAGGAAACCAAAAGAAAAGAGACATTCATGGATTGAATAGTTGTAATACTTAACGTTGCTTAGAGGGTAGAGAGAATGAAGACTGACAAGACATAATTTGTAGTCACTGTCATCCTTTAAGAGTTTTGGTTGAGTGGAGAGGAACAGAGTAGCATTGGTGTCATGAAAACCAAGAGAACAGAGAGTTTCATGGAGGGGACAGCTAGTAGGGACTAAGTGAAAAGGAAATGGTGAGAAATTAAAGCTGTTGACTTTGCAGAATTTTGAAGAATTCAAAAAATTCATGGAAGGAATTTGATATAGTCACCATGTAACAATATCAATGATAGTTAAAATAATAATGTTTAAAATGATTTAAAAATTAATTAAGCTTATCCTATCACTGGATCATTCTTGATTATTTGCATAATAACTTACATTCCCAAATGGAAGAAATATGACTAGAGTTACAACTAATATATAAGCGTTGTTCTTGATGCTGAGTATGTCTCCTGGAGAATGCTATGTATGGAGAGCATCTCCTTGGGACAAGAAGGGTGAAAACTATTGCTATGACATGGATTCCTGCAGCTCTATAAATTACAACTATAGTGTTCAAAACTTTGGCAATATGCTATGCCTTTCCTGAACAAAATCACACCACAAATAAATGACAGATTACTTATATAAGAGAATACAATTTTAGTCTTTCTTATGTATATGCGCCAACATAGTATAAAATAGCATTCTATATGCCATACACTATACATGTAAAGATGAACAAGACACAGTCCTTGTCACTGGAGAGCTACTAAACTAAGATTTGGGAGCTAGGTCCTCAAATAACTTAGTATAAAATGGAGCCAATTAAGCTAAAACAACAATAATAATTCATATTTAGTAAGTTCTTACTATGTGCCGAGCCATGGGCTTAGACTTACACATATTATCTTAGTTAATGCTCATAATAACCTTATAAGGCAGCTATTATTACTGTTTGATTTTATAGATAAGTTAACTGATGCTTAGAGAAGTTAAACAAGCAGCCCAAGGTCACAGAGCTAACAAGGGGAAGAGTTTGGATGCAAACTAGGTTATGTGGTTCCAAATCTCAACTTTTTAATTACTATGCTGTACTACTATTTTGGTGGCAAAAATATACTCTGTGCCCTCATAGAGTGCAAGAACTTAGAGTTAGCAACCTAAGTGGTTGGTTTCCAGAAATATTCTAGAGGTGGTAAAGACAAAAACAAGTCTGGGACTGACCCTCTGATGAAAACTCTTGCATCAAGATACCTGTAATGTGTGCCTTTCAACAAGAGGTCAATACAAATCTATTCTTGTTTCTTCAGTCAAACAAAACATCAAGTCTGCTGTATTCAATTTCTGCTTTTAATTAGTGGCCATGTCATTCAGCTGCTGGTGGTGTGATTTGATGGAGAATACAAATTATGGTTTTATTGGTCATGCTAATGAGCACGACATGTAAAACAGGAAGGAGTGAAAGGAATCTTTTATCAGATTAGTTCATGAGTCTTTTTCCTACTGCAGGGAGCTAGATATTGTAGCTATTGCAGCCTGCATATCTGAGCTAGTTCCTAGAGTCACCAAATAAATAAGTAAATAAAAATAGAAATAAACCTAAATGCCTAAATGTTGACACTCTGCTAACTATGCCCCTTGCCCTGATCAAATTCTCTTTTGTTCTCTGTTAGGACAGGACAAATCCATTTGGTGATGTGTTGTATAAAAATGTTCTCCCTGCTCTCTCTGCCTTAGGATCTCTTTGGTTCATTTGCTGTTGCCCTATCCCTTCTAAATATTTTTTCCTTAGATAACTGCTACGGTAGATCTGTGATCCTTTCACCTAACTCCTCATGGTCTTATGACAATGTTTTCTTCAGAGACTCTCTGTTTAGCCACTCCCTGCTCCCAAGGGTGAGGCAAGTGTCCTCACCTGCATTTCCCTATCACTATTTGCACTCATCATATTGTGTAGCTCATAAGCTCCTGAAGATAAGGGAATGTATTTTGTTGTTTTCTGTTTCTAGTGCCTTGAGGACTGCTGGACAGAAATAAAACAGATGCTCAATAAACACAGGATGAAAGAGTGAACAAATTTATGAGTAAACAAATATCTGTAAATGAAAATGGCAAAGTCTTAGAAGATTTGAAAGACGGTTGCTTATCTTACCTTGAAAAACTACTAGCTCTGAAAGACAAAAATCATGTTGTTTTTCACTGTATTCCATCTGCCAGTTAGACATTGAGATTAATAAGCTATTTTCTGGTGCTTTTCAGAGCAAGCCTGGTAAGGTGCTATCTTGCAAAAATGATGCTAAATATGGTGCCGGTTGGAATTTTGCACAGCGAGCTGTAGGTTATTCATGTAGTATATGGAATAACACACCAGATGCATTCTAACATAAGATACATAGTTCCTATAATTTTAGTGGCAGAAATAGAAAGGAGACTATGATACACATTTTCATCTTCTTTGTTTATGCATTTAAAAGGACATCCTATCCACTTTAAACTCAGAATGACTAGACAATGAAAAATGCATGAGTCTCAAGAAAAATAGTGCTGCTGGAAGCTGAATACCTGTTATAATAGAGCTTGTATTCATAAAGACTGGCATAACCATTACCACTGGCACTTTGTTCTGTTAAAGAAACAGACTTTAGAATTTTGAGAGTAAACTTGTGTTACAAATTAGATATTCAAAATAGTAAGATTTAAAATAAAGCATAAACTGAATCTTGTTTTCTTCTCTTAGTTATAAGAATACATTCTTTTAAAAGGTATGAAGAATTTCAACATAGTGTTACATAATCATATTGCTTTGTAATTCTTTGCCACAAAAGTGAAACAATTATGTTATCATCTTCAATTACAGCACATCAACCTTTCTGTGGGGACATCTTCATTCTGATAACTATTCTCAGGCAAGTCATGTCAGATCTGAGTCAGCATATGAATTCAAACATGCATACATAACGAACACTTAAGTATATTGCCTGGACTAAAATCAATGCCCCTTGAACGTGGCAGAAGCGTGTTCTACCATGTTCTTTGACAAGATTCTTGTTTGCAGAAGTTAGGCCATTGACTTCTATAAGCTTTTTGCTGAAAGGTTGTTTTTTTTTTTTTTTTTTTTCGACACAGTCTCACTCTGCCGCCCAGGCTGGAGTGCGGTGGCGCAATCTTGGCTCACTGCAAGCTCCGCCTCCCGGGTTCACGTCATTCTCCTGCCTCAGCCTCCCGAGTAGCTGGGACTACAGGCGCCCGCCACCGCGCCCAGCTAGTTTTTTTGTATTTTTTTAGTAGAGACGGGGTTTCACCGTGTTAGCCAGGATGGTCTCGATCTCCTGACCTCGTGATCCGCCCGTCTCGGCCTCCCAAAGTGCTGGGATTACAGGCGTGAGCCACCGCACCCGGCCTGCTGAAAGGTTTTGTTTTTTGTTTGTTTGTTTGTTTTTGTTTGTTCTTTTTTGTTTTTTTGAGACGGAATCTCGCTCTGTCGCCCAGGCTGGAGTGCAGTGGCCGGATCTCAGCTCACTTTTTTTTTTTTTTAAATCACATTCAAGCGTTAATTAGGCTTATATGTAAGAAGATTATTAGGCAAAAAGAAAATATACACCTTCAGAGATTTGCCATTAATTGGGGTTTCTTTGCCTCACGTTTTGCATTCATAGACTTGAATCTGTTCTTTGGCTCCGTGGTATCCATTTTGTTTTCTGAATTAGGTAAGAGAAACCAAGTAAGACCCAAGTGCTTTAAACATAATGTTTTACTGGGTCATTGAGGCACTAAGTGTAGGAGATTTTTGAGACTGGTGTGACAGGAGCAGTCACAGATGCTCTTGGATACTGTATGTTCTATGTTTACAGAAGTAACACAGAAAACTGAAAAGGCACCAGATAGGGAGCTGGAAGCCCCTGGCTCCGTGAGTTCTACTAATTAAGCTCCATGATTGTGTATATCTCTCACTCTGGGTTTGGGCTTCTTCATGTAAAATAAGGATATGATGATTGACACATGTGTATGACACTTCGTTTGCTCCCTTTCCTATTCATCCTTTTGATCTCACCTATCTCCAGTGTCTCTGGCCACTTACTCCAGCTCCAGTGGTTGCTGCCATGACCAACTCTGCATAGACTATAACCAACATTATGTGGGCACAACCCAGGGGCCCTGTGTCCGATGCCCAGCCTATGTATCTCATGCCTTCTTTCCTGGGGATTCTCAGTTGATACAGAGGTCTAGATCCTACAGGAACCTGTTTCGTGCCCACTCATGAGCAACTGGAACATGCAGGGGAATTACTGCACCTGACCAGTAGGAAACTCTAGCAGACAGATACATTCTTCCTTCTTTCTCCTCCACACAGAGTGCACTGTGAAGCAGTCATTTATACAGGCTCTGAATATGTCCCTGACTCACAAGGTTCTCAGTGTGTACCCTGTACCCTTGTGCTGTGTCTCCCTCTTTGCCTTCCTCAATCCTGCTCCTTGTGATTGTATGCCTTAATAAAGTAGAACATACAAGCCTCTATCTGTCTTCTACAGGACTCAGGCTAACATAATGAGATTTATGTTTTCTTCTACGCCACAATTCAGACTTACTTTTAGAAGATACTGATCTGTGCACATCAACTCTTGGAATTTGTACCTTTGATCCTAAAGTCTATTCCTTTTGTGAATTTGATTAAACTCTTTGGTAGCCAAGTTACCAGCAATGTTTATTCATTTCTTATGTGCAAACTCTGTGGGTTTTGGGATTAGCCACAGAGAAACAAATCAGTCCGTAGCATTTGCCAAGGCCTGCTGGGTACAGGTTATGAGAAAGGAATGCTTGGCCCTGCCTCCAGGAAGCTTAGAGGAAGCACGAAACAAATAAATTAAACTAAACAGAGAATATAAAAATAACCATGTAGTCAAATAAATTTATATGAAAGTGCTGGAAGTTGGGATAATTTTAGTTTTTAAAAGTAGACGAAGCCAATCTGAAAAGGTTCCCTGGAGAACATAGTTTTGAGTCTTTGTTTTTGAAATAATGAGAGAGATGTAATTTGAGAAGTTGGCATGTCATCACAGGAAAAGGAATGCCCTGCTGTCTCAGAAGCAGGGACTGACATGGAATCACTTGGCTGGTCAGGGAGAAATCATAATAGAAGAGATGGGTAAACAGAGGTAAGCACAGAGGAATTTAAAGTGCAGGGTACAGTTTTAATTCAGAAGAACTCATTCTTTGACATTTTTGAGCAAAGGACATGAAGTAAGCACCAGCCATAATGTCCTCATATTTATCTGCTCATTCCATTAGTCAGAACCAAATCCTCCTTTTATTATGGCTAAAGAAAAAAAGTTTCAATAAGAGGCAAGAGGGAAGAACCAGACATCTCTTTCTGCAAATGAGACATTCCCACTCACTCCGTTAGCTCCATAATACAGGCCTGTCTGAGGGAGGCACGCTGGATGCAACCGTATTTTCATCCCAATATGGCAAAGCATCAGTGTTCTACTATTTACTTCCCCAAATCTTCAGCGTGTCTTTTTATGGATCTTTCAACATTAATTGTCAACAGAAAAATGTGTTTTAATCTGTGGCCATCCCGTTTTTCCTGTGTATTACAACCATCTTTACAGTAACAGAAAAAAGGGTTTTTCCAATAGTATAAAAATTTTATTTTTTAATAAGTTGAGGCTAATTAAACAATTATTATTACATTTAATAAAAAATTTTTAAAGTAATGAGTTGCATAACTTTAAATGTAACCTCCCCACAGCCCCAAACTGCAGAAGTTATCTTTATGTTATGGTTGCTTAGTTTTTTAATTGCTTGCTAACACTGTGTCAGGCAGTATCTTAAGGTACACTGTACACTTAGAACAAAGCCAATCTTTAATAAAAATGGAAGTAAATCCATATTTAAAATTGTCTTTCTGACAGTTACAAATTTTAGTTAATACTTATGTTACATATGATTACATTTTATTTTATTTGTTTTACTCTGTAATGTGGCTGATGAAGGGTCAGATTAAAAACAAGAGAAGTTTTAATTGACCTTTTTTGTGTTACTTATGGTATATTTTGGTATTCTCTTTGACTTTCAGCTTTTCTGTAGGAATTATTTTTAAATCGACAATACTATTTCTTTGCAAAGTTTAGTTACTGAACTAGTAAAACTGCGAAATCCTTTAACCAGATCCACATAAGTGGAGCAAAGTCAGGAAAAGCCCCTTCTGGTAGCAGAACATTTACTCCTGTGTCAAAGACTCTGATATACCTTAAAAGAGTCACCCATGGAAAGAAACCAGTCAGAAAAGACCACATGATTCCCTTCTTACGCAGTGCACAGCACCGGCCAATCCACAAAGACAGGAAACAGCTGCTTGCTTAGGCTTGCAGGTATGGAGAGGTAGGGAGTGACAGCTAATGAATGGGTACGAATTTCTTTTTGAGGTGATAAAATTGTTTTATGATAGACTGTAGTGTTGGTTGAATGGATCTGTATACGAAATACTAATATACTAAAAACCATTGAATTGTACACTTTAAATGGGTAAACTGTATGGTAAGTAAATTAAATCACAACAAATTTGTTATTAAAAATAAAGAGAAGGAAGGAAGAGAATAAAAGAGAGAAGAAAAATATAAGGAAAAGGAAAATAAAATTATGCAGCTGTTCGAAAAAGAAAAACAAGAAAGATTTGAATATCTAACTTAACTGAGTGATTGCACAAGGGTCAATTTACATATTAAAAAGTAACAAAACTTAATTTCTTATTTTTTCCACATATAAAATAAATATATTTTTTCTTCCTTTTTACATATAAAGTAATGATAATATTTTCTTCCGTAATACTAGGGGATCATCTTGTTTTCCCCCTGGGATGTGTACTCTTACTTTAGAGACAACTGACAAGGTAAGGTTTTTTTTAACATTTTTAATTTTTTTTTTTTTAAGTTCTGCAATACATGTGTAGGATGTCCAGGTTTCTTACACATGTAAACCTGTGCCAAGGTGGTTTGCTGCCCCTATCAACCCATGATCTAGGTATTAAGCCCAGCATGCACTAGCTATTTATCCTGATGCTTTCCCTCCCCCCGACCCCCTGCAGGCCCCAGTGTGTGTTGTTCCCCTCCCTGTGTCCATGTGTTCTCATGGTTCAGCTCCCACATATAAGTGAGAACATGCTGTGTTTGGTTTTCTGTTCCTGTGTTAGTTTGCTGAGGATAATGGCTTCCGACTTCATCCATGTCCCTGCAAAGGACATGATTTTGTTCCTTTTTATGGCTGCATAGTATTCTGTGGTGTGTGTGTACCACATTTTCTTTATGCAGTCTATCACTGATGGGCATTTGGGTTGATTCCATGTCTTTGCTATTGTGAATAGTGCTGCAATGAACATATGCATGTATCTTTATAATAGAATGATTTATATTCCTTTGAGTATATACCCAGTAATGGGATTGCTGGGTCAAATGGCAGTTCTGGTTCTAGGTCTTTAAGGAATCGCTGTCTTCCACAATGGTTGAACTAAAAAGATAAGTTTTTAATCACTAGCTTGGTTGGTTCAAGAGGCTTTGCCATCTTCCATCAGAAAACCAGCATGGTATAGTCAAATGAGAAGTTTTGAAACTAAATAGATCTGAATTTGGATCCTAACTCTGCCACTAACCAGCTGAGACTCATTTTCTTCATCTATAAAATGGAGATCATAATACATATCCAACAGGCTGTCATGAGTATTAAACAAGATAGTTTATATAAACTGCCTCCTACAGTAACTACCTCACGGTAGATATTCAGAATAATAGTTTTAATTATCTTTAAGTATACTTGGAAGTACCAATACTGTTAGTGATTACTTAAATTTGTCTATAAAATTGTATTATGATACATTTAGAAGAAAACTAGAAAAAATATTGTTAACATGCCTCTCAGCATTATTTCCCCAAGTTCTGACTAAGAAGTTTATTCTCCAATTTGGAAAGTTTAGAGGATTCCTGCCCTTTAGAAACTGGGGAAGGAAAGCAAAAAAGAAATGAGGAATATTTAAGGAGTCTTACATGAAATGAGTATTATGAAACTAACAGATTTTAGTTTTAAATAGGAACTTTTGACCCTAGTTCTCATACTTAGTAACATCTTGGAGAGTAGGAAAGAGGGGGCAACCTTTTAAGGATTACTTTTGCTGTTTTCTTCTTTAAACATTGTTAAAGGACTTTGACATTTTTCCTTACAAAATGCTTTTAGCTTTGCATTTTGAATTATGTTAGTGAACCCTGAGGCCAAATGGCAAACATCTAACTTTAAAATCTATTGAATAAATAAAAACAAAGAAAGTATGCAAGTGGATTGGTGACTCACTTTCTCTTAAAATAAAAACCTATGTCAAATTTCATTATTTTATCACTTATTTACTACATTTTTATGCTTGAAATGTGCTGTATTCGAAGATGAGCAAATTGGGAAAATTAGATTCCACTGAGTGCTGAACTTCTCCACACATAATTAAAACCTGCTTGAAAAATGTATAATCAACTGAGATAATCAATTATGCATTTTACTTGAAAGAACATGCAGGGAGCCTGGATAAATAAGTAGGAGAGTTATGCCTCATTTTAGAAGACAAAGATATCTGGCCTTTGCTTTCAAGTAGTAAAAAAATTCACTGAGTGGAGGCTAGCTGACATTCTTCTTCATCATTCTTTGCATCAAAAGATGACTCCAATTGCCCTGTTACAAGAACCTGACAATAAAAGAGTAATTTTATCTCAGCACTTTTGACAGACTGACTTGAAAGACGCCTCAAAATTACACCAAAATCCAATTTTTGCAGCATGGGCAAGATAAAATTTATTCTAGATGAAAAGGTCTTCTATAAGAATGAAAATTGGATATTTACCATAATTAAATATTATAATGATGGGGAAGAAATTTTACCTGTTGAAATTTCTACTGTAGGGATGATTCTAACTAAAAAAAAAAATGTGAATAAATATAATTCTGTTACTGCCACTTCTGCTTCAGGCTTAACAGAGGAAAATGCAATTACAAGAAAGGGATGTCATAAAGTGGGAAATCTCAAAAGGTTCTCAGTTAAGATGGAAGAGAAAAGGAGGATAGACCAGTGGGAAAGAAAGCCCTCGAGGCAGAGCAATCTAAGGAGAATGTTTAAAGACTTGATATGTTAATCTGTTCCACTACAGTAACTATTTTACCATATATATGTGTATATCTTATATAGGTAGTAGCATCATGTTGCATACCTTAAATATGTGCATTAAATTTATTTTTAAAAAGACAATGATGGGGGCCTGGGAGTGAAAAGATAACTCAAGTTGGTTCATGAAGTATAACATGTTCTACCTTTTAAAAGCTACCAAGACCAAACATTGTGGTAAAACATCAGGCAAAACAAAAATGTCAGGCAGATTACAAACCCCGGATTTTTATTCTGTAAATAAACAGTCTCATTAAATTTATATTCTATATAAAAGCAATTAGCCTGTTTTAGGAGGAGCCACTGCCAAGGTTAAAACTAAAAACCAGACTCAGGCCCTCAACTTGTGGGAACCACTGACACTTTCTTTAAGAACAAAGAAGGAAAAAAAATGAAGTATCACTTTTGTGAACATAAATGTACACTCCACTTCACCTGGCTCAGTAGAATTCAGTGTAATCCAGTCCAGTGAAATGAGTACTTGTAGGGAAAGCAGTCATTTATTGTGTTCTCCAAATGAAACCATTTACAAACCACCTTGTAATGGACTGAATGTTTGTTTCTTCCCAATAGTCATATGTTGAAATCCTACCTCCCCCACAATGTGGTGGTATTAGGAAATGGAGCCATTGGATGCTGATTAGGTCATGAGGATGGAGTCCTCATGAATGGGGGTAAAAAGGATCCCAGAGAACTCTCTTGCCCTCTTTCTGCCATGTGAGAATACAGTAGCAGTCTGCAACCAGGAAGGCGGCCCTCACAGGAACCTGACCATCGTAGTGCCCTGATCTTGGACTTCCAACCACTAGAACAGCAAGAAAATGGTTTCTGTTGTTTATAAGCCACCCAGTCTATAGTACAGTCATGCATCACTTAACAATGAAAATGCATCCTCAAGTGATTTTAGTCATTGTGCGATCATAGAGTGTACTTACACAAACCTAGATGGTATACCCTACTACACACCTACACTGTTGCTCCTAGGCTACAAACTTGTGCAGCATGTTACTGTACTGAATACTGTATGCAGTTGTAACACAATGTTAAGTATTTGTGTATCTAAGCATATCAAAATACAGAAAAGGTACAGTAAAAATATGGTATAAAAAAATGGAAGAATGGTACACCTGTATAGGGCACTTAATCATGAATGGAGCTTGCAGGTCTGGAAGTTGCTCTGGGTGAGTCAGTGAGTGAGTGCTGAGTGAATGTGAGGGCCTAGGACATTACTGGGCACTACTGCAGACTTTATAAACTTAGGCTATAATAAATTTAGTTAAAATATTTTCCTTTCTTTAATGGTATATTATAGTAAATTAAATAGTAAATTTAGTTAAAATATTTTCCTTTCTTTAATAGTAAATTAACCTTAGCTTACTATATCTTTCTTACCTTATAAACATTTTTTCATTTTAAAAAATGTTTTGACTCTTTTGTGGTAACACTTAGCTCAAAACATAAACACATTGTACAGTTATAGAAAAATATTTTCTTTATATCCTTATTCTATAAGCTTATTTCTACTTTTAACATTATTTGTTTTGCTTTTTAAACGTTTTTGTTAAAACTAAAACACAGCACACACATTAGCCTAGGTCTACAAAAGATCAGGGTCATCAATACCACTGTCTTCCCCTTCGACATCCTGTCCCACTGGAAGGTCTTCAGGGCAATAACACCCATGAAGCTGTCATCTCCTATGATAACAATGCCTTCTTCTGGGATATCTCCTGAAGGACCTGTTTGAGGCTGTTTTACAGTTAACTTTTATTAAAAAAAAAATAGAAGGAGAACACTCTAAAATAAAGATTAAAATTATAGTATAATAAATACATAAACCAGTAACAGATGTTTATTATCATTATCAAGTATTATACTACATAATTATATAGTACAAATATTACTGTACATAATTGTATGTGCTATACTTTTGTACGACTGCCAGCACAGAGTTTGTTTACACCACTATCACCAGAAATGTCTGAGTAATGCATTGCGCTACTACATTATGAAGTCTACAACATCTCTAGGTGATAAGACTTTTTTAGCTCCATTAAAATCTTATGGCACTACTGTCATATGGCCGTCCATCATTGACTCTAATCATTATGAAGCCTATGATTGTATGCTGTTACAGCAGCCTGAACCAAGACGCACCTTCCTTCCTTTTATCCTATGTCAAAATTTGGGTAAATCCAAGTAATTTCAGATCTTTGACTCAAAGCACCTTGCTCATCTGTCTCACCTAGTAAAGGCTACTATAATGTTTCCAAACTCTTCAAGGGCACATAGGACATCTGATGGGTATGTGACAAAATACCAAATAAGAGAACATTAAGATTTTGTTTTTCAAATAAAAGAAATGGGAATGGCTTCATTCATTTTTTAGAAGTTCCACTAAAGGGAAAATGAGGTAAAACTTCAATAGCTGAAAAATAAACACTAAAATTCTAAAAATTTGTTGTGCTGAAGTATATTTTCTAGCTCCCTACCTCCTCTCCACCACTATCCCCAGGTTTTGACAGCCATTTAATGCTCCTTTGATATAACAGCTGCACTAATGCTGCCTGATGGTGAACAATGCTGAGGATAACAGCTTCAGCAGACTGGTAAACCAAGAGCACACTGGCTTCACATTCTACTGGTGCATGCTTCAGCTACAAGTAATTTGGGAGCAAGAAAACACAGGGAAAAGACACTTGCTATCCTCACCATGTTTCTGGAATAACAGAAATAGCCATGGGAGATTTCCGCCATGTTAATCTGATCCATGGCCACCAACAACCCAAAAGATAGTCTCAAGGCCTTCTTGGAAAGTCAGTCATCTCCTGGAAAGTCAGCATCCTTCCAGTGGCACTTACATAGTACCCAAGACAGATTGTATCCCAGTTCTGCATGTCTACTCTGTAACAGAAAAGCCAGTTCCAGATGATTTAGTATTTTGAACTATCTATAAAGAAGACAGCTTTAAACTCCATCCTTGGTTCCCTTGATACCCTAAAGTTTTCGTCGTGACTGTGAAAGTGATTTGAACAGAATCTGAGTATCATTTCTTTTCCTTGATTGATGCACTTGAGTGTGTGTGTGTGTGTGTGTGTGTGTGTGTGTTCTCCTGAAAAACAAGGGAGGGGCTAAAAAATATCCTTTATGGAAGTATAAGTGAACTGATATGATGCACCTATCTCACCGGTGCACACGTTGCCAA
The DNA here is from genome assembly GCF_003255815.1 of Theropithecus gelada. Lineage (NCBI taxonomy): Eukaryota > Metazoa > Chordata > Mammalia > Primates > Cercopithecidae > Theropithecus > Theropithecus gelada. The sequence continues at coordinate 142,729,683 of NC_037671.1, read as the reverse complement.
AGAGATTAAATTCAAATGAGTTGTAGGTGACATGCATAATAATGAGCATATATTTTTTTCCCCTTAGTGCTCCTGAAGACCAGGTTGTTTATGCATGAAATGGATTATTCTGGTTATAATACTGCAGGGTCAAATAACTCCACTGCATCTTTAGATAAAAATCAAATAAAATAAATCAAGGTGCACCATGTAAAATGATGTATGCATTCTGTTGAATTTAATTGAATTCTAATTAAATTAGTTGGAGCAAGATAAATTAGATTATTTTTCAAGCACATTTCAGATAAATCTAATGAAGTTCTCAGAGTGAAAAAGGCAGAATTGGCCTTGTTTAATGACTCGATAGCTGATATAGTCCCTTGGAATGAATAAGAGGTCCTCCTGACCTTGGGTCATTTCTTCCTTGAGTGAGATAGATACTATGTTAACTTCAGAAAGGCTGGCTAACAAGAGACTAGGTTTTAGTTTATGTCGAGAGTAAAAAATTGAGGCATTTAGTTATGTGATTTTCCTCCTATGGTTTTTTCCTCTAAGGTTTTTAATTTTTTTTTTTTTTTTTTTTTTTTTTTAGGTGGGAGTCTCGCTATGATAGAAGGCTGAAGTGCAGTGGCATGATCATGGCTCACTGCAGCCTGGAACTCCTGAGCTCAAGTGATCCTCCACCTCAGCCTCTTAAGTAGCTGGGACTACAGGCATGCACCACCATGCCTGGCTAATTTTTTAACTTTTCGTAGAGACAGGATATTGGTATGTCGCCCAGGCTGGTCTCGAACCTCCTGCCTCAGGTGATCCTTCTGCCTTGGCTTCCCAAAGCCCTGGGTATACACTGAGCCTGACCTGAGCCACTGAGCCTGACCCTCCTGTAAGGTTTGGAGTACGCTGGCATCTGAATAGATTCTATTAGGCAGGGAAACTGAGGGGGCTAAAGCAAATGCTCCCAGAAGTATCCGTTTTGTTTCTGGCATCCCATGGAGGGATTATGTTAGGGGTAAAGGCAGACATTACCTAGAGGAAGGACAGCAGAGAACTACCAAGTTGGGGGAAGATTCTCCAAGACTACGGTAGGTTCTATAAATGATAGGGACCTAGATCCACCCCCTCATTCCACTTTGGGGAGGGGGAGGTTGCAGACCTGTAGGCAGAATGGGTTGTAGGCCATTTAGGAAAGGTGTATCCTAGGGACCAGGGCTCCCAGCTTGTGAAAATTCCTGTGTGCAAGGTTGACATAAAACCAGCAAACCTTCTGGGTTCCAAAGGACAATGCAGGCTTGGAAAATATGCATATGGGTGGTCCAGTGCACTTTGATAAGTTAAAACTCTGAGTCATTTGCATGGCCCTAGCATAATGGGTAGGAATGGAAGGGCTGGGATGTGAGAGTTTGGGGTGACCTGGGAATAGGAGAGGAGAACTCCTTTCCCAAATGGCCTACAGAGAATTTCCTCTGAGTCCAGATCCAAGAGAATTGGTGTCAGATTCAATTTGTTTTGTGAAAATCTGTGGAACAAAAGGTCACCATTTCTTCCACTCTTGGAAAAGTTTATTTCTATTTTCATTCAGCCAAGAAGTCATTCATGAGTAAATTATCTTGCTCTTTTTTTTTTTTTTTCTTTTTTTTTTTTTTGAGACGGAGTCTGGCTCTGTCGCCCAGGCTGGAGTGCAGTGGCCGGATCTCAGCTCACTGCAAGCTCCGCCTCCCAGGTTCCCGCCATTCTCCTGCCTCAGCCTCCCGAGTAGCTGGGACTACAGGCGCCCGCCACCACGCCCGGCTAGTTTTTTTTTTTTTTTGTATTTTTAAGTAGAGACGGGGTTTCACCGTGTTAGCCAGGATGGTCTCGATCTCCTGACCTCGTGATCCGCCCGTCTCGGCCTCCCAAAGTGCTGGGATTACAGGCTTGAGCCACCGCGCCCGGCCTATCTTGCTCTCTTAACAACTCCTCTTTTCCTATACTTTGGGACATGCTTGGAATTTTATTATGGTCAAGGTTCTTAGTTCCTTTGGTTTGGAGTGGGGACAAGTAAAGTTCAAGAGGATGTGGAAGGGGCAGAAAAGAAAGATTTACACAGCTAGAAGATACTTAAATGATGTGATAAAAGATGAATGAGGAGTAGCTTACGGATCATATGTAATAATATCTAGAAAAGCAGAGCTATTGACATGATGATTATGCATTTTTCTAGAACAACAACATATAAAATCAAAGGAGAGTGGGTTAGGAACCTGTGAAAGTTATCTAGCTATAAAGGAATGGATATTGCCTAATATATATTCCAGTTCCATAGCCAATCCCAGGAAGGTGAGAAATGAGGCCCTTTGAAGAACAGAACATGATGGCTGCTGTGATACATATTTCATTAAGTGTTTTCTTACAGAGTCTTCTCCTCTGTGCATTCCCAGTGCTATCTGAGATATATTAGTGAGAGAGATGAGAGGCACTAGTTTTCTCACTAACTCTCCCTTTCATGTTTGACACATAAACTTTTGGTTCCATTGACAATCCCAGAATGCATCTGCAAGCACTCTGTCATTGATACTTATGGGCAAGTTTATTAAAAGTATATGCCTAGAAATAGAGAAAGACTGCTGAGCTACTTTGGAAGACTTTCAGACCAAAAAAGGACGGGCAGAAGGAGATGCGTTAATGAGGTAGAATCAAGTCTCCAGCCTCTCCTAGTATGAAAATTCCTTCAAGATACAAATAATGTGACTCAACTAGGATAAAATTAGAAATTAAAAGAAATGCAAAGACTTATTCCTACTAAGGCATACTTGTTAGCATAGAGACCAAAAAAAATCTCAAACAGAAACAATTAAAAGGCATGAAGGTGTCTTAAAATGAGCCTATGTGAAGTGTTTCAGCACTGTAGGGACAACTTCATGTCTCTATCTCTTCAAAGATGAGAGGTCTAGACATAGAACAGCATGCTCAATGAGTTAGTAACCATAGATTACATGGCAGACAAGGGTAGAGAGACTTCTGAGTTCTTCACAAATACTCCAATGTAAATGTAGATCATTGCTACATGAGGACGGTTGCCAAAAAATGCTGCAAATTTACTGTACACCATGGTCAGCTAAAGGCAGGCAGTGGGGAGGGGAGGAGGTACTACATGCTCACAGCAGGGTATCATCGGAAGGGGCTGTGGGACTCTGTCTTTCATGGTGCATAGTTGACTGCATCAAACCCTATAGTCAATATGATGGCAATAACTTAAGAGTTTGTGATCTTACATGTCCCCCATCTTCTTGCAGGCCCAGTGCATGGAGTGGTAACCCAGCTGTCTTTTACAGGATCTTTGGCAGAAGGGAATACCAGGATGCTGGGCCTGTGAGGGAGACCTGATGGAAGATACCATCTCTCCAACTATGTAACACAAGTGGGTCAATACCTGGTGCTATTCTCTCTCTACAGAAATATCTGGAGGAGAACTGATGAGGGAAATACATTGTAGAGAATGTGAATTTTGTACAGTATACTTAATTGTAGCAAGTGTCAGAAATCACCCAAATGTACTGTTAAAGCTGTAACTTCCATTCACTCTCTGGACAGCAGAGGTCTTTAGAATGTTTAGAAACCAGCAGGTGTTTAATCTGTGTATACAGAGACAGATGCTGAGATCCAACTGGACTGGGGAGTGAGTAGGAAGTTCAGCTGGCCTGCAAAGCAGCCAAGCTAAATGAAGGGCTGGGCAGGGTCCCATACAACAGTCAGCACAGATGGCTGGTACCCGGCATCTAAATGCTTCCAACAGGGGAGATTTCACCATGCCTCTAGCCCCTTTATTTCACATGCGTCTTTTTATTAAACAATATAAACAGTGTTTCTGTTGTAGAAACATAACATGGAATCCAAGTAGCATGCAAGGTTCTTGAATGGTATTTTAGAGAGTATGTTATGATTGACTAAGAGTTTATAACCCAGTGAATGATTTTGAAGGACAGAATGATTATTAACTTTTTAGTTTGTTAGCATGTTAACAAATAAGAGACAAAATTGAAATTTGGACATTTTGAGTTTTAATGACCCTCTGGTAGACTTGTGTGTCCTGAGTGTACTTGTACACTAAAGATGGGATGTAAGGCAGTATTCTTTACAAAATGCCTAGCAGGATGCCTTATTTCAGAAGTATAGATCATAACAAAGAGGAGGTTGTTTTACTCATAAGCCCATAGAAAAGTGATGTCTTTGTTCTTGAATTCTAACTGTTTGACCTTTTCCTCCATCTACTGATTTAGTGTTTGTATAACTCCTGTTAAGAAGTATGTTTATTGCGGCACTATTCACAATAGCAAAGACTTGGAATCAACCCAGATGTCCATCAGTGACAGACTGGATTAAGAAAATGTGGCACATATACACCATGGAATACTATGCAGCCATAAAAAAGGATGAGTTTGTGTCCTTTGTAGGGACATGGATGCAGCTGGAAACCATCATTCTTAGCAAACTATCACAAGAACAGAAAACCAAACACCGCATGTTCTCACTCATAGGTGGGAACTGAACAACGAGATCACTTGGACTTGGGAAGGGGAACATCACACACCGGGGCCTATCATGGGGAGGGGGGAGGGGAGAGGGATTGCATTGGGAGTTATACCTGATGTAAATGACGAGTTGATGGGTGCTGACGAGTTGATGGGTGCAGCACAGCAACATGGCACAAGTATACATATGTAACAAACCTGCACGTTATGCACATGTACCCTAGAACTTAAAGTATAATAATAATAAATAAATAAATAAATAAATAAAGAAGTAAGCTTTCCAATTGTGTACCTCACTTTGACAAAACAAGAAGTAAACATTCAAACTTTAATTCTGGAAAGCTGAAACTTAGGAGGGGAGTAGAAGTAAGGGGAGGAGGAGGTAGCAGGCCAGACCTTGATGTTCATTTCTTCTGCTTTGTGGAGGGAAGTGACTGCAGATCTCTAAAATGGCACAAGTCATTTCTGAACCGCTAGCCAGGTGTGCACGTCTTGGAGGGCTTTTCTTTCAAGTACTGTAATTTGCTAGTCCCTGGCTCCATGCCCCTAAAAAGGCTTGCCTCAAAGGGTCATACTCAGGAAGCAAAGACAGACACAGAGTGGGCTTCATATGTGTTGCTGACCACATACAGTCACGTTGGTCTAAGTCTCTGCTGCAAGTTCACCTTCGGATTGTATTTATTAAACTCTTGCCTATTGCATAGTGTTATTCTGGGGCTCAGCACTATTTACTGACCAGTCTGCATCAACCACCTGCTACTATGAGCAGCTCATTTGTGGACTAGCATATTTCTCCTGACTCTTATGCTCCTGGAGTGCTGAATCAGAGCTGGAAGCAGCCAACATTTCTAATTCCCTGTTTTCAACTGGACTTGACAGATGATAAAGTAAGTGCTTCAAAGGCAGAGAGGAGAATTTCATAGTAAGCAATGAGATAATGGACTATAAGATGCAGCCAAATTACTTTCCTCTCTGAAGAAAGATGTCTTGTCCAACAGGGCATTCTTCTCTCAGGCCTAACAAATACCCACCAGAAGCAGTTCATCTTTAAACACAGTATCAAGGCCTTCCCTGCACAGGCAGTTTTTCCTTCTTCTGATGTGATGTTGCCTGTTTCTCTTGCTGATATATCTTCATTAACTTCAGATTTCATAAGGATTCGAACTTCCGAAAATGAGTTGTGTTTCAATTGCTAGAGAATAGATAGAAGGACACACACAAACATGTGGCATTTATATTCAGACTGTCCTGATGGGCTGAGAAAAAAGGTAGAAAGCGTGAGGACTAGAAATAGGTGTTGACCAAGAAGGTTCTCAATGGAGAAATAGGCCAACGCTTCTAGGAAGCAGAGCACTGGATTGCTCCACACTGCCATACCATGGCAGGCACTGGGCCTCCTGAGAATGCCCACGGTTCCAGAAACTGTGACAAGGGAGGTCACGGCAGGTATGGTCACCTCTTGGGAGTCAAGTCAACCATCAGTAAATTGAAGAACCCACTATTTTTGTATTTTAAAAAGTCTATAAGCAGCAACAGCAACAAGAAGATGGTGTTCTGGATCTCTGCATTACTAGAAGGAAAAGAGAAAAAAAATTCAACACAATTTCTACTTGAGAGCTAAAAGCTGTTCCCTGTAAATTTAACTCCAAAATGAAAATCAGGAGAAAATGTTCTTCCCTTTGGTAATTCTGCACACTGAAATATTTCTTTGCAGTGAAAATTGGCCTATTTTATTCTATCAATATGATTAACCTTTCTATAAACTTGTTCTAGGTGGAAATTCATTTTCTTTTCTAGCCAGAAATGTTGTCATTTATGTGTCTAAAAACTAGTGTTAGTGGGAAGAAATGACTTTTTTTTCCAGAACCTAAAAATAGCTGTGCCACTTAATTTTGAAAAAGCTTCTCAGTCAAGGCAAGTTTTCTACTCATTCATAGCCCTGGGATTACATGCATTTGCAGCTGGGTTTCATTTTTAATTCTTTTCTTTCTTTTCTCTCTTTTTTCTTTGCCATTAGCCAATTTCTGCCTGCAGAGATCTGTGGGCAAGATCTTCCCTGTGAACCCAGGGGCAGATCAGATTACTGATTCCAGGAAAATATCCTTTCCAGTATCATGCAGAAACCTCTTGTTCAGATACACTATATAACTCTTGAATCTGTTCTTCTCAGAGAGTTAGAGCCTTTCCAGACACATCTCACATCCAGATGCGATATCCAGGGGAGCATATAGAGCCAGCCAGCTGTCAACCCTCTCCTTTCCTCCACCGGAAGGACTGCCTTTCCCATCTCCATGCCTTCCTCTGAAAGCGGCATGGGCTCCTGTGTGGTCTTGACCACTCAAAAAAGTCCCAACAACCATGTTGATACCAAGGAGATAGCAAGATAATACCCCACCTCTTCTGCATTTCAGCAAAGTGAGTAGGGCAAGACTAAATAAAAGGAATGACTGTAATAGTGGAACTTGACAAATTAGTGGAGGATACAGTTAAGAATAGAATCTTCCAGATACTGCTCAAATCATTCCCTATGGGAAAATATCTTGGGGCATCTAAGAATATGTGCCACAAAAAGAAAGGGAATAAAATGTTTCTACTGAATCATTCTTTACTGAGAGAAATAAGCTCTTACACAGTGACAATAACAATAATCATAGTTAACATTTATTAAGCATTTACTATGTGCCATACACTCTAAAGGTTTTCCATGGATTAATCCTACAACCACCTCAGAAAGCAGATATTTTTATTATCTCCATTTTATAGATGAGGAAACTGAGGCACAGAGTGGTTTAGCAACTTGCTCAAGATCACATAGTCAGCAAGTGGCAAAAAAAAGCTAATCTGAACTCAGTCTAATTCCAGCACTTGAATTCTTAACAAGAAACCATACAGCCACACACAGCCACAAATACACATACCACCTAAAGGCACACTCGTGTGCCAAACATACATTGTACTGCTTTCCTCACATCACTATGTGTATTTTACTTCTTTTTCCCTTCATATATTTTGCCCTCACTAAGTCTCCATTGTTAGAATTTACATCACTCAGATCCAAAAGGCTATGAAGTGATGTGAGATGGGATAGGCTAGGAAAGGAAAAAGGAGATGCAATCCATTCTTAAAGACCTCTAACTATATGCTTGGGTTTCTTGAAACAACAGCTTCTTATGAGTACAGTTCTTAAGGCTTGTACTTTGGATTATTTACTAAATCTGTATATCCATTTCTTGAGGTCCTTACAAAATGGTAGTAAAAAGAATGGATGATACACCTGACACTTGCGGAGTTTACAGGATTTTCTTAGCAAAAGACTTAAAAATATTATGTGGTAGTACTTATTTCTAGAAAAACCTGTTTAAGAAAAAAAAGATCACTGATCTAAGCCTAGAGACAAAATGATTTATCAGTAGGGTGATATATATCACTTATATTAATATATACTTATGTATTTGCACATGAATGTGTATAAATAATATAATATAATTAGTATAATGGAATAAATTCACCTAACTTTGAATACCAGAATGCCAAATTTACAGTTACTATATTAGCAAATGCAAATTTTCATCAATTTATACTCATGAAAGTAGAAAAAGTGAGAGCACCCATGTTTAAATAGTGGGAGCAAAACTTGTATCCTGTATTGCTGAAGACAGTGAAAACTGAGAAGCAGTAATATTCATATTATTTGACACTCTCAGTAATCTCTTATCTGATAATTTACTGTAAGGAAGTCATCCAAAAGATGGGAAGCTAGACTTGCATCACAATTATTACTCATAATATAAAAATTGAAAATGACCTAAATGTTATTATAACTTAATGGCTCATTAAGTTATAGTGCATCAACTTGATTGAATAGTAGGCAGCAACTTCCTGTCATTGCCAAAAGATTGCAGAGGTATAAAAATGCTTAAAATATAATGCTGAGCAAAAAACTCCTTAATAAAAATTTTTTCTGTGCTTTGACTACAACTGCATAATAGTATTTTATGAATGTCAACAGAGATTTCCTTTTTTGTTTTATGCTTTCTTTGTATGTTACAACTTTAATGAATCAATAAAAAATTATTACTTTTGAATAGATCCTCCTCTCTTAAGTTAATCACGGAGTAACTTGAAATTGCAGGAAAAAATGTAATGAATTTAAAAAAACTTGTGCGTGTTTGGAGAAAGCGTGCTTTTGGACTAGCTAGCATATATTCTGACTATGCCCAAACTTCTACTTTAGCCAAACAGTGACATTTCGTATTCGTGGTATGAGGGCAATACTTGCTACCTTGCCACGTCAGATATTTTATGAAGATTAATTAGAAGATTGTAAAGTATTCTGAAGTAATTGCATGAAAAATTTCTACTTATAGACAACATAAAATATTTATAAAACCTTTACATCATTTCTCCCTTCCTTTATTGGCTTCAGTTCTGTTACTTTTATTTCAATGATTTAAGTTCTCTGAGCACTTTATTGTAATCCAGCTCAAATCCTGTCTGCCTGTAGGACAGTAGAAAAAGGTACTAGAAATAGTAATAGTGCTTCATGCATACAAAGTAGTGGCAGTTCTCTGAATACAAAATTGCAGATAAAATTGAAAAGAAACTATCTTAAGAGATAGGTTTTTCTGCATTTCTGAACATTTGGCATTGTGTAATGTGATTGGCCAAGTGTTATGCCTTTGGTGAGTTCTACCCAAAAAATTACTAGTGACTTCTTAAATTACAAATTCCCTAGAAAGACACTATATTTTTTTCAGTAAACCAGTTTTTTTCACTTGTTTCTGTCGAAGAAACTATCTTCACTTTTGCAGATGAAAAAACTGAAGCACACACCTCTTAAGAAGCCTATCTAGACTACTACTAATAATAGCTAAAATGTATTGAAATCATGCCATGTGACAGGCATTTACATAGCATTTTACAGGTACTAAGTCATCTCATCTTCACAGCAACCCACTGATGAAGGTACTTCTACTAAGTCCCATGTTACAGCTGTGGAAACAGCTCAAGAGAGGTTAATACTTTGCCCAAGGCTTCAAACTAGGAAGACAAATATCTCAAATTGCCCATAACATAATGCTAAACATGTTTTAGAACTGTAAAGCGTTTTTAAAATATTATGTAGTTTAGAATCCATAATCTAAAGGGATGGAGAGTTTGGGAGACTGACAGGTGATACATCTGAGACCACAGGCAACCTAGAAAAGAGAAAAATGAATGACACTTACCCAGTGTTCTCACAGTCAGTGAAGAAATTCCTAAAATATCATATGGCTTTTACAGCTATTATTTTCTGTCTCAGAAGGCACAGTATAGGATTCTATGTTTAACTGTATTATATGTAAATCATCTCTTAAATATGTAAAGGTTGTTCCTGTGGTGTCATTGACTTGGTATTCATCATATTTATCATCAAAAATTAAGATAAGGACTTCCATTTCATATTCTTGATTTTTCCCTCTCTCACAGCCTAGGTCCAATCTATTTGCAGCAAGTCCTGTTGATTCGATTTCCAAAACATCTCTCAAATCTACCCCTTACGCCTACAACAACCGCCAACACCCTCATCCCGGCCACCATCCCCTCTCCAGATCTAGATTCCTGTGACTGCGCCTCATCTCCTCACTCCCATCAGGATCCCCCTTCAATCTGTTTTCTATTATGCAGCTAAAGGAATCTTCAGGAAATGCAAATCACCCCAAGTAACTCCTTGGCTTAGAAGTCCTTGACACTGGAACTTCCTCCTCATCTTTTACTTATCTCCAGCCACTCTGGCTCCTGGACAGTGCTTTCTGCACTTGGATCTTTATGCCTGCTTCTTTGTATTCCCACTACCTGGAATGCTCACTCAGCCCATCCTCTTATACTACCCTCCTTAGAGAAGCCACTTCTCATCTCCCCACCTAAGACCCTATTATCATTATCCTCTACTATTGCTCTCACTGATTTCCTCTAAGGCCCCAATCTCAATCTATAATTATTTGATTCATTCATTTGCTTACTTATTTACCATATGTTTTCTCAACTAGACACTTGGCTCCTTGAGGATGGGGCTCAGGCATCTCTTGTGCATTGCTTTATCTTGCCTGCCAAGCACCTTGCCTCTCACATAGGGGACACTCAATAAATATTCTATGAATGGATCAATAACAATCTAGTGAAATATTAGAAAGGGAATAACAAATGTGTTGAGTAGATATTGCTTAGTCATGTATTTTCATGAAATAGCAAAGTTAAAACACTAAGCTTCAAAGGTAAAAACTTTAAAGTAGCCTAGTGCAGCACTCATTACGTGGCAGGTTATTTTCTAAATGTTTGATGTGCATTAATCCATCTAATCCTAACAAAAGCCTCTAAGGAGAGCACTTTTTGTATCTTTCCTTTACTGATGAGACACTAGACCCAGGAAAGTCAGCAGTCTCTTGTTAGTGAGGGGAGTGCTGGGGCTGTCATCTTTGAAGGCTTACCCACTGACTATTCTGCTTCTCAAAGTAAAACTCTGAATGTATATGTTCTGAATTTATTTTTTAAAAATGTTCTAATCCGGTATCACTTCCAACTCAGTTAGCATTTCCATGGCCAAATGCTAGCAGAAATGCCTATTGCCCTAGGAATAAAGCCAAACAAACTAAAAAAAAGAACAGCGATTATCCACGGGCAGTAGCCCAAGAGCTGCTTCAGGCCACTGAAACCTGCTTGCCCTCCTCCATTCCTGAGCTGGCCAGTTGAGGGTGGATGGAATGGTATCAATGAGGTCACGAATTAAATATGCCTTTTCTCCAACATCTCATCGAATCACAGATGTCATCTGGCTTGACTTGCTATGTCTCTGGTGCATTGGCAAACTCTTCATCTTAGAAACATGTTAAGACAGAACCAGCTTGGGGGTCTAGTGATGAGGCTGCCCACCCACTGGGAATCTGGGAGAGTTCTCTTATTTTCTGAATGCTAACAGAAGGGAGAAACTCTGGAGAAAGAAGGCTATGAGGCTTAACTTATACTACCCAAGGAAGCCAAAAATACTTAGTATATGCTCACAAATAAACAGGGCCAGTTTGAATCTAGTTCTTGCTCTTCCCAAAACTTTCTCAATGGCAAAATTTGCTCATTTTCACCTTTCAGAAAAAAAAATCCAATAAATAACTACATATCACATGTCAACCTATATCTACAGTAAGTATCTGACCTCCTCCAAAATACCATAAATGAATAAAAATTGTGTTCACAATTTTGTCTGTGTAATTGGCATCTTTTCCCAAACAATTGTGTGGTTAGAATAGCACAGAGGGAAAAGTGACACATCACTACTGTAAACAATAGATTTTAGCTGGTAGAGGAGTTTTGAATCAGTAGGCTGAAAGCAAAACCTGAATTCTTAATTCTGAAAATATCATTTTCTTCTTGTATTCTCAAAATAAATGGGTTCTTGACTTTTCTCTTACATACACCCATGCCTGAAGCACGGTATATTTTAAGACATATGAGTTTGTGCAAATAGTTTCTTATGCCATGAAGATTCTGGAATGTGAGAGTAAATATTAGAAGTTGAGCTGCAGGATATTCTTCTAGCATTTCTTTTGTCCATGGTTCCTGGGTGATTGAGTTTTGCTTCATTATAATTTACTGTTGATTAATCTTGCCACCATCTATTTTGCACATTCTGAAGAATATTGAGTTGTGTAAAGATATAGGTCAGGAGTCAAAAAGAATGGCATGTAAAATTGTAACTTTAGGTCGTTTTTACAGTTTAGGTTTTTATCAATACTGTAAGAATATATGGAATTTCCTGAAGTGTTCCTGAGATGAAATTTGAGTATATGCACTTGAGTCCTACCCAAAAGGAGAAGAAAGAAAGGTTTGTAAATCAGGATTTGCAACTCTCATCAGGTTTACAACCTTCAAATGATCATGACAGGTCACCCTGGGACATTATCCAATGCAGGTCTTGTCAGTCTGGGCCGGCTCAGTAACAAAACAAGAGCCTATGACCTCAGTCAAATGGAAGACAGTAGAGGTCTTGGGTCCTCTTCTTGTTTCCAATGTGAGTATTTGTTGTTAATATTTTGTTTCTCTCCTTTCTAAACAGAGATTGGAATGTGAAGGTTCCAATACATACAGGGGCTCTTGGACTCCAAGGCTGAAGAGCACAATTCAGAGAAAGAAAATTATTACCCTAGCACTTCAATGATTTTATCTTTTAAACCAAGTCAATCAGATTTAATGGTCTTTGCCTTTGAGCCCAAAGGGTAATTACATAGTAATTTAAGATCATGAGATTCTGAGAGTTTGCATGACCAAAAGGGACATATAGTCCAATATTTTCATTTTAGAGTTGAAAGAAATAAAATTCAGAGAAGTTACATGAATAATCCAAGGTCATAACTTGTTAGTGGCAAAGCTGATACTGGAGGCCAGATACCCTATTTCCTAGTTCAGATATCATCTCTCAGTCTCCCAGAGTTCTTCATCTTTGAGAAAACAGGAAATACCCCGAGACTATGAGTGTCTCAAGAGACAAATTCTCAAAAGAGAAAGGGCAGCTTTCTTCAGGTCTGTGATTTGGGTGTCTGCTGAAGATGCATTTGTGGAAGCCAATTTGCTGTGTATAGGACTGACCATTTTACTGACCTTGCCACCTCCCAAAAGACCGTGGCAGGCTGAGCCAACATTGCTTACCCTGAGCTCACTAAACAGATTCCTAAAGGTCCTCCTACAAGAAGTTCTGTAGTTCACCTAAAAGCAAGTGCCTCTAGAATTACCACGGTGACTTGGAGTTTCCAGAAACTCTCACCAAGGGGACAAAAGTGGACATTCAGTTTGTAATGTTTTGACAAGAGATAGGAGCTCATTGTGGGCTACAAGGTGTCAATTCAGAAGTGTTTACCATTTTAAGACTAGAAATCTCTCATTCTTTTTAGGGAAGATCAAAGGTTGCAGAGATGCATCACATCCAAAATTGGCATTTTCCAAAGCGCTCGCATGTAGAACAGCAAAAGGCAAAGAAAGAAGTCACCTCTTGCACATAGGCAATTTCTTTTCTTGCCATTTATTAAACATTTTGTCTGTTTGTGTAGAATTCATCTCCATGGTAACTCTGTAAAAAAAAAATCTGTCATTTGGCGTTGAATTTCTAAGAGTGGTCTTTTAACACCTACCGAATATATTACCTTGGATGATCAATTCTACTCAACAATGGTTAAGCACTGGAGTTAAAGCAAAGTATAAGCTTTCGGCTGAATTTGCCTGTTAATTTAGGCAAGAGTGAGACTGTTTTCCTTTAAATCTTCTGGGTGATTGCCTTCACCTTCCACTTTAATTGAACCTGGAGACATAGCCAGAGAAGTGTTTCTCCCTGGGTTTTATCTCTAGTTTATAGATGGGTATTTATTATACAACATAAATGGAACATAATACAAGCTAACAAAAAAAGGGCTTTTGAGAATAAATACTATTCAAACTACCAACTACCCAGCATCTCACCATTGAAAGTGAAAGCCGATCTTCTTTTCCAGCTATTAGATGAGTTAGCTGCTGCCAGATAACTGTCTAATTTCTTCTCTCCTATCACCGTCTCTGTTTCTATTTAACTCCCTGCTTTTAGCCCACAGCCTTGGACTCCTACTAGTTGATAAATGTTCCAAAATTTTCAATACTCTTCCCTGAGCCTTATTCATCACTGGGCCTCTATTAGGTATCGGGCATTTTATTTTAAAGCCAGCTCTTAATTATTTGGATGCCAATTAGCCAGGGTCTGGAATTAACCAGACTTTGCTTTTTCTCCTTTTCTTTGTGGCTGCCTGCCTTTTGGCCACAGCAGAGCTTGTTAGTTCCTTCATGAGGGAATGAAGGGCAGAGTTGAGGTACAGACAAAAGCCTGGGGACTCAAATAAGTCCATTTTGCTGTTTGCTGGAAGCTCTGGTTAAAAGTTTGGCAAGGTAGTATACTAAAAGCGTACAATAAAAGTACACTTTCTTTACCATGCACATCTCATTTTCCAAGCTTTTCCAGATTCCCATTGCTGGGGTTAAATTGGAAGCTGGCAGAATTGCACTTGGTACCTTATACTGTGGCAGGAAAAATAAAGTTTCTCTGACTTGGCAAAAGCTTGTTTAATGAGCAGCTTTGCTTGGTACTGAATTCTTTCATTTCAGCGAGCACAGGGCACTCAGCCATTGGAAATCAGGCCTACCATGCTGTCACAGGTTCACCACAGCTGAGCTGCAGTGCTACCAGCTAACAATAGAGTCTATGTTTTTGTTCCATTTTCAAGTGCTTTTTCTGAGTAAAACAAAAAAAGGAGAAAAAAAATGAAGGAATTGGGAGTAAAGATATTCTTTACTATTGGACATACAAAAATGTCATGCAAAATTCTTCAATTATAATAAGTTAGTGTATCATTATTTTGCATCAGTTGAGATACAAAATTATCACTGGCCCTTTAATTGCACTGTAAAAATAAAACTAGAGTTCATTTTTGTCAGCTTCCTATTTTCTGAGAGTAATTTTAAATTAAAAAAGTATATAACTTTGAAATGGGGGAAATCTCTCCCTTATAGGATTTCATGGCAACATTGACTTCTGAAAGACTAGCATAGCTATTCAAATGTAGGGAGTGTGAGCAGTTCATTCTGAAATCCCCAAATGAACTGTCATTAAATCATCTAATAATTTGTATTTTATTGGTATATAAATATCCGATCACTGTATTTTCCCTCATCACAGTGTGTAGTTAATGTCTCTGTGAGTCTTCCTCTCAACTGAGCAAAAGACAAAAGAGAAAGAACTTGGGAGAACATATAAAAGATACACTTAGATGGAAAGAGCAATTTGATTCCCTTGAGGAGGGTGTTAAGCATCAGAATGCATTTCTAAAGGAATGGCAGGGATACCTTTGCAGTTAAAAATTTACATTAAATGTGATATAAATGTGATTTTGCATGAGAGGTTGGTTAGTTGAAATGATCCTGAAGGAAGCTCACTAAGGAGGTATTTGTACAGTGGAAAAGAATATTGCCAGATAGCACTGGGTTCACATCTTTGCTCTGCAATTTACTAGGGATGTGACTCTGAGCAACACAGATAATCTCCATGGACTTCAATTTTCTCAACTATAAAATGACAATTAAAACTTTCAGTGGTTCTATGAAGGTTAGATAGCTCTGTGTAAAATGCCCTTACGATGGTGTCTAGATTACAATGTGTTTTCAGAGGTTAATAGTTATTTTACTTAAAGTTCCTTCCAACTTTCTAAAAATAGAGTAGTACCACATATTCTAACTTATACTTAAATACCTCTTCAAAGCATCTAATAAAATAAGCAGTGAACATCGTCATGCTAATGCTCACCATGGTGAATTGGGGAATCAATACAAGAAACAGATTCTAAGTCAATTTTACTTATTCTTTGGCTTTTTGATAACTCATAACTCTAAACCTCTTTTCATTGTTACAATTTTAATCTACTTTTAACTGGCACCCTATCTTCTTTCAAAAAGATTTGTGTTTACTTGAAATAAAATATATATATATACTTCTGATAGGACTGCTAAAAACTTCAACTAAAAAGAGAACTTAAAGGACAGAAGCAGGAGGAAAAAAAAGATGATCATGCTGGGAATTAGATATAATCATTTAACTACTGCAAGTGAGGCTTCAGTTCTACATTGAGAGTCCTGGCAGCCAAGGCAAAAGGGTTCTTTTCATTATTAAATTATTTAAGAATCTTAATGGATTAATTCTGCTTGTGTCGTCTCAGTGCAGAATATTTCAAGCAGTTACTGTGCCCTTCCTGGGGTTTTAATTCACCCATCACCCTCAATCATCAATTGTTGTCCATTCAGGTATTTACTTTTAATGTGTAATGAATTTATGGTTTGAGCCCTTGTTCATTATTTTGAATTATCTTGAGAAAAGGTGGAAATTATATGTAGTCAGAAAACAAACCAACAAACTCATGTTCACAGGGACTAAACTGTATGAAAAAAGGGTTGATAAGCTGTAGGGGGTAATATGACCAAATCTTTCCCTCCTAAGTTTACATATACAGCTATAAAAGGAATTCCCTATCTTTGAGGTTATTTTAAGCATCAACCTGCATCTGCATGCATGCAACAACATGTATTTCTAAAAATAACATATGTTCTCATCTACTCTTAGAATGAATAAAATGTGATTCTCTGTGATGAGAGGGCAGTTAGTTGATGTGGCCCTTAAGGACATAGTATTTGTACAAAAGTGGGTGGGGGGATTTTCAGGAATTATCCAGATAGCTCAGACTGCGTTAGCCTCATCTCAGCTAACTCTCTTTGTAGTATCATTGCTTGTTCTTACCAGACATAAAGGATTAAAAAAAAAGTTTTTCTCTGAATATAATTCTTTAGGTTTTGAGAATTTCCATGTAGTTCACCAAATTGTACCCACTATCTACCCCAGGCCAGGCCCTGTAGAAGGTGGGAAACCATCTGTGTGTTTATATTGGTAGTCAAATCAGCCCTGAATAAATAAAAAGATGCTCTTGAATTGGGGGCTTATATGACCCAGACTGAGTCTGGAGGCTGGAGTGGTCTTTCTTTGAACTATGGTCATTAAGTTGCTGTTTTCACGCCATCTGCCTCTTCTGGTTTCCATGTCAAACATTATCCTTTTTGATATGTGACCTTACTATTTTCACAAAGACTTCCATCGTGTTTGATTTCCCAACTTATTTTATCTCTTGTCTCTTCATCTGTTTATTAAGCTAAGAAGTACCAAATGTGTTATTTACGTAATTTGAATTGGATGCCTACAAAAGACGAGCCACAGTGGCCTCGAGGTCTCTCAAAAAATGTGTGCCTACAAAAATCAGCTGGGCACGGTGGCGGGCCCCTGTAATCCCAGCTACTCAGGAGGCTGCGGCAGGAGAATTGCTTGAACCCAGAAGGCAGAGGTTGCAATGAGCCGAGATCGCACCATTGCACTCCAGCCTGAGCAACAAGAGTGAAACTCTGTCTCAAAAAAAAAAGCAGGGGGGTGCCTATGACTGCATCATGTAAAAATGAGCATAATATTATATGTTGCCTAGACATTTTAGGTAAACTGCCAAGACTGAGATTATGTTCAGTAATTCCCATGGGTGCATCAAAACGTACACAATGGTGCTGAATAAACAGCATGTGAAAATTACTTTTTGGTACAAAATTTTCATGTTCTAGACAGCATTACTGTAGATTAGCCAATAATATATACATCTCTTTAGCTATCTAAAATAAGAAAACATTGTTACAGCTGAATTATTTTACATCATCCAGTATATAAGCATCCTATTTTAAACTTTTTAAAAGCAGAGCACTTATGCTCCATTGCTGCCCATCAAACATAAGAAGGAATGACCACTGAGCAATATTTATCTTACTTTAAGCCACTTTGTGCTTTGAGATGTATAGTCACATAGCTTTGTTAACATCTCTTAGTCCAACCTAAGTTTAATGCCACCTCAAATTTGGAGGAACTTCTGCTTAAAAACAATGGTTTATTATATTTTTAGTTCAAGAAGAATTCATGTCTGAATTCTGTAGCAAAAAAAAAAAAAAGGCAAATAAGCAAACAAACAAAAAACCTAAAGCATCTCTATCCCTAGAAGCTGCTATTTTCATCTCAGGGTTTTGCATTTACATCTTGCCATAGGTATCAATAAATCAGTGGTGCATGGGTACACAGCAGTAGTGTGCTATTCAGCTATACTGGGAAAGAGACTCCTCAGCTCCCAGCCCTGTCCCTTCCTGAAATGAGTTCTGCTCTGTTTACCCACCAGATTTGTTACTTTCACCACATATGAAAGTGTTCATGAGAACTCAGCAACTCCTGGATTCTTTTAAAAATCTGTTTCAATGACAACTCAATGAAAAACAGGACAGAAGATTTGAACAGACATCTCACAAAATATACAAATGGGCATGAAGCATATGAAAAGATGTTCTGTATCACTAATCATCAGAGAAATGCAAATTAAAACCACAATGAGAACAGAAATAGACACTAGCAGCAACTGCATTCTGAAAATATAAATAGAAGGAAAATAAATGACATGTTTCCTGGGAGCCATCTTCTGAATCTATCAGAGCTGATTTTTCTTGGTAACAAGGGTCAATAATTTGGAGCCAAGTTTATCACTCTATGATAAATAGAATGAATTGACACAATAGTCCAGGGTAAAATTTTTTAAATTAAAGTATTATTCACACGCAATAAATTTATCAGTGTTAAGTGTATCCCCACTAGAATGGCTAAAGTTATAAAGACTGATGACAGTGAGTATTAACAAAGATTCAGAGCAACTGGAGTTCTCATATGTTGCAGGTGGAAATTCAAGATGGTATTGACACTTAGGAAAACTTTATAAAATTACACATACATTTCCTAAGTGAGCCAGGAATTTCCATGACTAGGTGTTTACTCAATAGGAATGAAAACATATGTCCACACAAAATTGTATATGTTAATGTTCATAGTGGCATTATTCATAATAGCAAAAAACTGCAAGGAATTGAATCTTCCTCAATAGGTGAATAGATAAGCAAATTGTGCTATATTCATATCGTGGAACACTACTCAGCAATAAAAAGGTATGAAATAGTAATGCATACAACATCATGGATGAATCACAAAAATATGCTAAGTGAAAAAAGTCAAACCCCAAAGATAATGCACTGTGGGTGACTTCATTTATATAACATTCTAGAAAAGGTCAAACTATAATGACAGATGCAGATCTAGGACTACCTCAGTCTGGGCACTTGACGTGACTTACTGCAAGGTGGCATGAGGAATCTTTTTAGGGTGATGAAAATATTTCATATCTGCATTTTGGTGGTGGTTGCATGATTGTATATAATTATGCAAATTCATCAAACCATACATTTAACATTGATAAATTTATTGTATGTGAATAACACTCTAATTTAAAAAATTTTACCCTGGACTATTTTGTCAACTTATTCTACTTATTATAGAGTGATAAATTTGGTTCCAAATTGTTGACCCTTGTAACCAAGAAAAATCAACTCTGATAATTTCAGAAGACTACTCCCAGGAAACACGTCATTTCTTTTCCTTCTATTTATGTTTCCAGAATGCAGTTGCGCCAAGTGTCTATTTCTGTTATTTTTTTTCTCTCTCTATTTGTTCTATGCCATAAGCAATAAGCACATTATCATTGAAGAAGCAAGCTGTTCTGCAAAATTGAGTATTCCTTCACTCAGGAAAATGTAGTAGAAATTCTTTGTAAGACTCTTTTGAAAATATTTGTACCGACAAAGCTAGCAATATTTAAAATCCAATAGATGCAAATAGTGTTGTTGGAACAGTTAGGTATAAATTACTAACCGTTCACTCAACTGCTGCAGGTCTCAGAATGACCATCTCATTTTGGTAAAGAAGAGTGGGGCCTACATAATGCCTCAGATGGCAGAATGAGTCATTTATCCAAGTTACAGGGTTTGTATATGTACAAAGTCAAACCCTCTCAAATCTACAACTATATGAAATTAGAATGTGCTGCCTTGTGAAATCACCTCCCTGCACTAGTGATAATAAAGCCAAGGGTTGGATACACATTAGTGCAAATGTCACAGATGTTATCTCGGCATTGGCTAACAGGGTGAGGTTATGAGATCTCCAAGGTCTCACTCAATACTGAGATTCTATTATTCGATTAAATCATTAATGGTCTCCTATCTGCAGTTTCAGCAAAGTCATGGGTCAAACTTTAGACTGCACAGGGAATGAGCTAGTGGTCATAGACTGCTTGTTTGAGCAAGTTTGAGAAGTTGGCCACAAAGAAAAGAAATAAAATGAGAATAAAGTGATGAGCATCACAAGATATCAACAGGGCCTAATGAAACTCCTCTTCACCTTTCTTTAGGAACATGGGTTTCAAAAACAACAGAAAGAAAGCAAGTTGAAAAGGGAAAACTAAAGTGACAGAGAGAAAAGAAACGAGAGGATATCGTGTAGGCTCCTAGACATTGCATTCAATCAATACACATTTAACGTCCACAGAAGACGGGCTTTATTCCTACCAATGCCCTCAAGATTTTTATTCACTGCAAAGTTGCAAAACGTTGACCACACTTGCATTTATTCTATAACCCAGGGATCTTCAAACTAGACTATGTGTGTCCATGGAAACTTTACAAAGGTTTGCGAGCATGGTCAGTTTGAAGGCTATCTATTTTTGTGTCATCTGCTTCTCTAGGTATGCTTTCCTAAGCAAATCTGTCGATAACTCATGGTTGAGCAGCAGGCCAGCTCTCTTTTCTCACCTCTCTTTCACAATCCTCATTCTCCCATTCTATAAAGTGGCATACCTCTTACCTATACTACCTCTCTCTATTGTGGGCAGGGAGCCCTGGTATGTAAAGAGCACTTGGGGGCACTACACAAAAGGACAGTTTGAAGTACTTCTTTTATCAAGGCACTAAGTTTGTCTCTCGTATTTGAAGTCTATCTCACATATTTGAATTATTTCAAGGAAGAAATAAAAATTTCCATGGATTTCCAACAGATCTAAATTAAATCTTCAAATAAAAAAGAAACACATATTGAAGGGAAGTTGATGTTTTATATTTTCTTTTCAGGCAAACTATATTAACTTTTTAACATTAACACTTTTTCTAACTTTAGCCAAATGTTTATTGGATATGATAAATCCATAATCATTTTTTTCACCTAACTGCAATTCTGTCATTTTGCAACAAATACTCTGCTCCTGTATTCACTCTTACATAAGGCCTCAGAGGGCAGCATGAGGGTCATTTGTTCAAGTTTCATATTAAGCTACCAGAGTTATGTGGCACCTGGGTAAAATGCAAGAAGAACATTTAAGACGTAAGATTAAGAACCAACTGAACTGCACATACAGAGCTGCATAAAACTCAAATTTGAAGGGATACCTAGTGTAGCACCAAGAATGCACCTTGCTGGCCATTTTCAGTGGCTTTAAAACACTGACACTTAAGATCTGGTGGGAAACCCCCCAAAAGACAATTGATGTTAAATGTTGTGTGTATTGTAAAGTACTAAAAAACCACGTATTTTTATTCTAGGATAAACAGAAGAAAGTGTTATCATTAAAACCACCACTCTGTCTTTGATTCCTCCATCACCTCACCTTTCTCCTTGCTGGTATTGTTATTTCCCTTCTACTTCCATGTGTCAACCAACATGTGCTCTATGTGGTCAGTGCACCTTCTTTCTAGCAGCAGTAGGAACCCTCTCTTCCTCTACAGATCTTCCCTTCATCTCCTGTCACTGCAGATAGGTAATGGTTAGCTTTGATGCAACAAGCATGAATCATTCTTCCTGGGGGCACTTTGACAAGCTCATTGAAGAGGAATTATAGATAAAGTTGTACCTGAGACACTCTGCTGGACCAGCCGCAAGGTTTGAAACAAAGTTGTGTCTCTGTATACAATAGAGATTGACCTTGATGGTGACACTTAAGGTCAAGGCTAGCCTCCTTAATTGCACATATACTACAATCCTAGTTTACAGAAGCAATGATATCCTAGATGCTGCTTCTCTGAACAGTCATTTTAACCTTTCAGTGGTTAAAACTTAATTCCCACAGTGTGTTGCAATTATATAGAAATGCACTTCAAGTTACAACCCATTGCTTGATTAGAAGACATCAGCAAAGCACCTGCCAGAAAAACTAGCACATTGTAAATACTAGTAGTTCCTGTTTTATATCAATGCAGAACCATGCTGGCAATAGAACCAGCTGATTGATGCTCAGCATTATCTGAGGCAAGAGTTGAAAGAGTTTCTAAAATAGAACTGTGAGTTTAAAGGTCAATGAATCTGGCCAGATGCAGTGGCTCACTCCTGTTATCCCAGCACTTTGGGAGGCCGAGGCAGGCGGATCACGAGGTCAGGAAATCAAGACCATCCTGGCTAACACAGTGAAACCCCGTTTCTACTAAAAAAAAAAAAAAAAATTAGCCGGGCGTGGTGGCAGGCGCGTGTAGTCCCAGCTACTCAGGAGGCTAAGGCAAAAGAATGGTGTGAACCTGGGAGGCGGAGCTTGCAGTGAGCTGAGATTGCGCCACTGCACTCCAGCCTGGGCCACAGAGCAAGACTCTGTCTCAAAAAAAAAAAAAAAAAAAAAAAAAGAGAGAGAGAAAGAAAGAAAAAAAAAAAGTCAATGAATCTGGGAACAACAGTCTGGATACCAAATTAGAACTATCCAAAACAAACACGTTATGTCCCAAGTGGCTTCTACATATCTCCAGTATTAGATTTGCATGGATATTAAATGCAACAAATTATGTGTCTCTACATCACTCTAATTTTTAAAAAATATTAAGTTATTTGCTTACATATGATGAAGATACTAGATTTTTTAAATCAACTGTCTCCCCACATCGCCCATGATTCCAACCAAAATAAAAGGATGGCTCCTTTCCAAACCTACATCACATGAGATGTGGAATGAAAGTTAAAAGCTGTAGGGGAAAGACTAACTGGTTAATATAGGAGGAATGAGAGTTTGAGCCACTAGAAGAAGAGTTAGGAGGTTAAATAGCTTTGATGTGAAGCTAAAGAACACAGTACAGTCAATGCCAAATATAAGATATCAAAAGGAAATAAAAGGAGTAATTCACTTGGGAGCTAAAATATTCCAAGAGCATGAACCCATGCATAAAATGAAAATGAAACATAATTGCGATGATAATTTAGTCTTTATAAAGAGAAAAGGTAAGGTGTAGTGGTTAAGTGTTTGGGCTCTGGAGTCCAACACAGCCTAGTTCAAGCCCCAATTCTGCCACTTAAACTAGCAAGCTTGGCTGAGTTCTGCAGCTTTTCAGAGGTAGTTTCCCCATCAGTACAATGGGGATAATACTAGCATATACCTCCTATGAAAACTAAATGACACAATGCATATAGAAGGGCTTGATTTGAGTTAGCTAGAGGTAGTATTTTTACTCCATTATTGCAGTATTATATGTGTATCACATTATGCTAAGTA
Organism: Theropithecus gelada; assembly: GCF_003255815.1. Classification (NCBI taxonomy): domain Eukaryota; kingdom Metazoa; phylum Chordata; class Mammalia; order Primates; family Cercopithecidae; genus Theropithecus; species Theropithecus gelada. The sequence continues at coordinate 142,706,189 of NC_037671.1, read as the reverse complement.
GAAGCCAAACAAGTCATTGAACATTGCAGATATATCATTTAACAAATGACACTGGCACTGCAAATATATTAACAGTTTCGGTATAGAATAGAAGCCAGACAATACACTTCTTAAATAAGTAAAATAGCACAACATTATTAAACCATACTGGACAACTAATTTTTAATTCTGGGCTCTAAAATAAAAAGTTGGGGAGAAATGTCAGAAACATAGCTAATATTTGAAAACAGAATCCAGGAAGAAAAGTTAAAGAAACTGAAAGTATAGTTAGAAAATATAATATTGAGAGGTTACTACAATTTTCTTGGCTGTGAAGTCAGCTTTGCCTGAAATTAATATAGTTACTCCAGCTTTCTTTTGATTAGTGTTAGCATGGTATATCTTTCTCCATTTCCTTAAAATAAAAAACTTCATTTCTAGAATAGTTTTAGGTTCACAGCAAAAGTGAATAGAAAGTACAGAAATATCCCAATTAACCCCAGCCCCCACACATAGATAGCCCCTCCTGTTATCAACATCCACCACCAGAGTGGTACATTTGTTATAACCAGCGAACCTACATTGACACATCATTATTGCCCAAAGTTGGCTAGGTGAAGTCTCACATCTGTAATCCCAACGCTTTGGGAGGGTGAGGCAAGAGGATCACCTAAGATCAAGAGTTTAAAACCAGCCTGAGCAACACAGCAAGACCTTATCTCTACAAAAAGTTTAAAAATTAGCCCACTGCAGCCCCAGCTACTTGGGAGGCTAAGGTGGATCACTGGAGCCCAGCAGTTCAAGGCTGCAGTAAGCTATGTTCATGCCACTGCACTCCAGCCTGGGTGATAGAGCAAGACCCTATCTTTAAAAATAAATAAAAATACATTTAAAAAAATTTTTAAATGTCATCTAAGTCCATATTGTACATTAGAATTCACTCTTGGTGTTGTACATTCTATGGCAGCCCTTTATTTTTAAATTATCTGTCTTTAAAATTAAAGTAGGTTTCTTGTGGACAATTTGTAGATGGGACTAGTTTTTTAATTCATTCTGACAGTCTCTATCATTTAATTGGTATATTTAGACCATTCATATTTAAAGGGATTATTGAGTTAGCTGGATCGATATTGATCATATTCGTAAGTGTTTTCTATTTGTTGACTTTTTTGTTGTCTTCCACTCTTTTTCTGGCTTCTTCGGTTTTAAGCATTTTACATGATTCTATTTCCTCTCCTCTCTTAGTATATCAATTATATTTCTTTAAAACATTTTTATTGGTTGTCCTAGAGTTTGCAATATACATTAATGACTAATCCAAGTTTACAGTCAAATTCCACCATACTGCTTCACAGGGAGTGCAAGTGTTACAGGAATGGGGTCCCGATGTAGACTTCAAAAGAGGGTTCTTGGATCTCACGCAAGAAAGAATTCAGGGTAAGTCCACAGCGCAAAACAAAAGCAAGTTTATTAAGAAAGTAAAGTGGAGAAAGAACAGCTACTTCATAGAAAGAGTAGGGCATTCCCGAGAGTAAGAAGAGGAATGTGTCCACCCTAGGTACAATGCTTGTATAGAGAGAATTTAAAAAGATCATGGGGAGATATACTCTGCTACGAGGGTTTGTAAAAAAAAGTTTAATTTTATTAATTACTATACTTTGCAAGAATCAATATTATTACCTTTAAAGCAAAATTAGAAATGTCTTTGTTCTCATCCCAGCTACTTGGGAGGTGGAGGAAGGAGGATAGCTTGAACCTGGGAGGCAGAGGTTGCAGTGAGCCGAGATCACGCCACTGCACTCCAGCCTGGTGACAGAGTGAGACTCTGTCTTGAAAGAAAGAAAGGAAAGGAAAAAAGAAAGAAAGAGAGAGAGAGAGAGAGAAGGAAGGAAGGAAGGAAGGAAGGAAGGAAGGAAGGAAGGAAGGAAAAGAAAGAGAAAGAAAGAAAAAGAAAGAAATGCCTTTGTTCTTAAGATATTGGGGTATCTGGACACTCACTCCCAAATATGGGTCTGTTTAGAAAACATTATTAACTTGTTCCCTTAACCATAAAGATCTAGAGGCTAGGAATGCCTAACTTCCTGGGAATGCAGCCCAGCAAGTCCCAGCCTCATTCTTCTAGCCCTCACTCAAGATGGAATCGCTCTGATTCGAATGCCTCTGACACAAGCACCTTATAACAAAGTGTTCCTAGTTTTTCCCTCCTATGCTATATAATATTGGTGTAATTCATTTCACTTATTCCTAAGCTTAATCACCTAATATAGTTTCTCTTATTCTTTTAAATACATTGTTATCTGTTAGATCAATTAAGAATAACAAAAATAAAATATTATTTTACGTTCATTAATTTTGTCTCTATTTCTCTTCCTTTATGTAGATCTGAGTTTCTGATCTATATCATTTTCCTTCTCTCTGAAGAACTTGTCATATTTTATGCAAGCCAGGTCCATTGTCAACAAAGTTTCTGTTTTTCTTTGTCTGAGAAAGTCTTTGTTTCTGTCATGTTCGAGAGAGAACTTCACCGGATATAGAATTCTAGGTTGGTGGAGTTTTTCTCTTTCAACACTTTTAAATACTTCACTCTATTTTCTTCTTGTATAGTTTCTGAAGGGAAGTGCAACGTAATTATTATCTTTGTCCTTCTGTAGGTAAGATGTCTTCTCCTAACCCCTCTGACCTCTCTCAAGATTTTCTTTGTCTTTGATTTTCTGCAGTGTGAATATGATATACAGGGGTGTAGATTTTTTGGTATTTCACTTGCTTAGGGTTCTCTGAGCTTCCTTGATCTCTGGTTTGGCATCTGTCATTTATTTTGAAAAACTCTCAGTCATCATTACTTCAAAAATTTGTTCTCTTACCTTTTCTCTTTCTTTTCACTCTGGTATTACCATACATGTATGATATACCTTTTATAGTTATCCCACGGTTTCTTACTATGAAGATGGGAGGAAAACCCCTTACTATGGGGGAGGAGAAAATTATAATTTTAAAATACACTCAGTGCTTTCTGTTCTCCTGCACAAGGCCTACCCTGGAGGAAAAGTGTTGTACTAAAGTCTAATCACCTGGGGTTTTACCAAAGCCCAACAACACCCCCGGAGGAAGGGAAAAAGCCAACTTCAGCACCCTCTTGCCTTCCACAAGGGGGAAGGGAAATACACAACTCAGGCTTACAAAAGACTGAGACCTAATCATAGGACTATAGAATGCTTTCTCCCTGTTACACCTTATTAGCATATCCATAAGACTCCTGTATAAAAATAGAGTATTAAAGCTAAGAAAGAACTGCAAGCCTTAAATCCTATCTAAGGAATGTCTAGGGATGGTCAGAGACAATAAGAGAGACAAAAACAAAGGCATTGGAGGCTATTTCAGCCTCTGACACCACAGCTCCAGCAAATGGTAAGCATAACCTAATTCCTAAACATATAAAACCTCCTCTAAAGGCCTCTCTATCTCACTTTCTTTTGTCTGATACATTATGTCTGGCTCTCAACCAAAAATTAGCAGAATCTGGCAGAGCTCCTGCAAATAAAACTCCCCAACTAGTGCCCTCTGTCCCCAAAGACTGTGCTCCCCTTTGGATATATTTTTTAATTCTCATATTAGTTCTCCCTGAGCTTCCAGCAATTTGTCAATTACAGTTTATTGTTTCTATAAATACAGGTTTTAGCTGTGGGCCTCTGCTCCCTGTAAGCTTTGGTTCTCTGTGTGTAGCTGTCCGTTTCTCCATTTTTCAGGGCAGCATTTTCCACTGTGACCTCAATTCTCTGTAAAGGTTGTTGATTTTCAGTTTGTTTAGCTTTTGTTGTTGCTGTTGTGAGGAAAGGAGCAATGACTTCCAAGCCTTTACATGTCAGACCAGAAACCAGAGGTTACTTATAAAAGCCATCAAGAGATCCATGGCATACATGGGAAACTGGCTGCTCTCAAATACCTAGCATTTTAAGAGCACTGACTCTTTTCCTTTGTAAGACTTACTATGATGTATCTGTACATTTGTTTGTGGTGCTGCCTCCATTCGATCCATTAGGTCCATGAGAGCAGTGGCTGCGTTTCCAAAGTGTCTCCAATAACTAATATAGTCCTTCACAGAGGGGAAGCCTTTAATAATTATGCATTGAATGAAAGACTAAAGATAAAGGTAAGTGCTAGCCATAAAGAAGGGTTTTCTGAAGCCTGTTAACTGACTGCACTGGGTCACTAAGCAGGTCATGAAATCTCCTTTTTCAGAAGCCTTTTAAAGAGCCCAGCTCCTGGTGTGTCTGGCATAGTTTCTGAGATGTCCTGCCAGACAGTGAGAGGCTGGATCTACCAGTCTCTTAACGTGTTTTTCATGTTCCTTTTCTGTTTTTTTGTTTTGTTTTGTTTCAGCAAATGTTTGTTTATTCTCCAAGGTCTTACATTCTAAATGCTAGGTGTTGAACTCCTAACATCACCTTCGTATACAACTGAAGCTGAATTTGAGCATAACATAACCTTCGTATATAATTGAAGCTGAATTTGAGCTTGCCTATGTAGAAAATGGTGTGACTTTTTCTAGATAGTTATCAGCAGAAGATTATGCTTGAGCCTTGAGCAGCAGTTGGTTGTATCTCCGGCATGGGAAGGAATAAAGGCAAAGGTGATTAAGGAAAACTTTCTAGAGGTATCAGTCAATGCTTTTGGAATTCTGAGAGCTAAAATTCCCAAAGTCACTCCCATTCTTGGCCACTTTGATTGTGACCAATGTGCTGGCATAATTATAAACCTTTGGACACCTACATTTTTCTATATGCTCCACATCTGTTTACATCACCCATTTCCAGTCCGAGTAGGTGAACCTCTTAAAACCAATTACTTCAAACATTCAGATTTTATTATAAGGCTTTGCCTTACTTTTTCTCATCTGTTTTCTCTGAATTTCATCTTTCTTCTACTATGATTCCCTAATAAGGAGAAAGTTGCTTCTACATGTGAAGTTCCATTTTAAATTAATCTGTTCCTAAACTCTTCATCATTAGCTTTCACTATGTGTTCCCAGTTCTTCAACTAGAAACTGTTATAATTTACCCAGAAGAAATACCTTCAAAGGAGCACGGGCATAGAGGACTTTAGAATAATTCAAAACAAAGAAAAGCAATAAGTATTGCAATTTAATCTTATGAGAAGTTTAATTTTCCCAGTGTGAGAAAATAATATACCCATAAAATGTCACTGTAACATAAGAAGCTAAACTCATTTCTTCATCTACAGTTTGATAAAGAAAAAAAATTTAAAGGGGAGTAGTTGATTGAAAGTTTTCAACCTGGGGAGAACACAGCATAAATAGGCTCCAAACAATTCCCCAACCCACAGCCTAGCGATAACATCTAGCGATAACACACAAGGTATTTCAGGGAAACAATGTTCTTGAGAAAAAATTTTCAAGTAGTATCCTTTCATTTAATCATATATCCAAGACATTTCTATACATGCATATTTAAAAGTATCTGCAAACCAAGACCTCCTAGTACTTTTAACATTTTTGAAGATTCTTGCTTCTTAAAGAAATTTCTGACTTTTCCCATTCCAGGAAACTAGGGATATACAGGTTGATTATCCCAGGGCCTAAAGCAGTGATAAATCACCATTTTAAAAATCCACAGAGACACCTTCAGATTCTTAAGAAAATTTACCCAGAAGTAGCTTAGGCACTGGCATCAATATGATAAGTGTGATAAACAAGACTTGACCACAATAAAAGCTCACTTCATACTTAATTATAGAAGAAAATTATAGAACTAGTAAACCTGTACAGTTAAATATCAAGTTCCAGAGAGTTACTGGACCAGCCTCGCAAAACAACAAATTGTTATTTGGCAACACAGTTATTTGTGTGTGTGTGTGTGTGAATCAAATATTTGAGTTATATAGAATTACACTGTACAGTAGACACAGACTATCAATCTTCAAATAATTATATGGATCGTATGCCCCAGTTTGACACTGTTCATTCTTCTGGAATGATTCAGAAAGCACCTCAACCCAGAATGGCACCTCTGAGTAGGATCTGAAGTTTTCTTGTGCTAGGGCTGTGTGGGAACTAGGGGCCACACAGTTCCAATAGGAAAGGTCTCCTATTGATAAAACTCAAGGCAAGGTACAATTCCTTCCAATTTAAGGGAATGATTAGAGATTTGTTTGACCCTGAAATTGTCTATAATTTTTCCTTGATCCCTAACACCATCATACTATTGTCTTCATTGACCATTCCTACACAGACAATTCTGATCTCACATAGACACACACACACATACCGTTTGCCCATATGTGTAGATACATGTCTAACTTACACACAAGTGCAAAAGTGGACAGTATTATTTTGATAGTCTTTTTTATTTGAAAAAATTGTCCAATCTTCATTTCTGTCCCATTCTTATCACATATATGATCCAACTAAAATACTGTCCCAGGGAAAAAGACCCAATATCAACAGGCTAAGTTTTCATTTTTCTAGGTTTGTTGGACAATGGAGAAAATCTTTTCTAATATATGAGTTGTTATAAGATCTGTCAGTATTCTATTTGAGGAACAAATAGCTAGAAAAAAAGATTCTGCATATGTTCCCCCTGCAGTCACTCAGGGTGATACTGAGTAAATATCCAGTCCAAAGGACAATGGGAGAAAAGGGTTTGGAAGTTGAGAGTACAGGATGTGAGTTTCAGAAGAGAAAAATGAAGCTGTAACTGATAAGGGTTGTTGGGCAGAGGGAAGTGGGGCTGTTTTGTTTTGTTTTTCCTTTGAAAAGTCACAGACTTAAACAGCTTTAAACATTTATAAAAAGGATCTAGTTTTTTGTCTGTACATCCATTCATTTAAAAAACATTTCTTGCACATCTACCATGTATCAGACACTATTCTAAGCACCAGAGGCTAGCAACAAACAAGACAGGCTAGATCCCTATCCTTACTGAGCTTGCCATCTATTGGGGAAAACCAGAATTAAGTAATAAGCAAATAACTTAGTTTCTATTGATGATAAATGCTGTAAAGAGAATTATACAAAGTGATGTTGGGGGTAGAATGTTATTTATATAGAATGGCTAGAAAAGGCCTCTGTGAGGAGGTGACATTTCAGTAAGGAGTCAGTCATAAAATAATATGAGGTAAGAAAACCCAAAGCAGATGACAATCTGAGTAGGAACACACAATGTGGTGTGTCCAAAGGGCTGAATGACAGCCAGTGACTGTGGAAGCCAGGGGAAGTGGGAGAAAATAAAATCTGAGTGGTAGGCATAGCTTATTGGTTACAGAAAGGGCATAAAGCTTTATTCTAATCACAATAGAAATGTATTATAGGCTAGGCTTTTCAACAGAGAGAATGGAATGTTCTCATTTAAACTTTAAACAGTAGTCTTCTAGTTATGCAAAGATGGATTATAAGAGATCAAAAGAAACAAAAATTAAACCAGTAAGACTTATTAGATAGCTACTTTGTAGTACACGTGAGAGAGCTGTAACAGTGAAATGGTGAGAAGTGATCAGATTTAGCTTAGCAGTGGCTATAGAGCCAGCAGGTCTTGCTGATGTAGTACATGGCAGGGTAAGAAAAAGAGAAACAAGGCTGTCTTTGAGGAATTTGTCACAATCAACTGGGTGAATAATGATGCCATCAGGAAAATGAGAAAGCACTGTTGATGGGCGTGGGGAGAGAAATCAAGAATTCTCTTGCAGTTGAAGAGTTCTTGTTGAAAGAAAGACATTGAGTATACATGAGAGAAAAAGAATTCATAGTTTAAAAATCTAGAGAAAGCAGAAGGGACGGGATCCAAAGATTAGGAAGAGGGGTCATTATTAGTTATGAGGAGGGTGTGCTCTTCTAGTCTACCAGGAGGTGAGGAGGAGAGGACAGGTACCAGTCATAGGTTTTCAGGCTTCTAACTTTTATATTAGGAATACTTCGTTGCAGGTTTGATACCACATTCCTATGACTACCAATTTGTCTGCAAAGTACAGGGAGGCAGGTACAGAGGGATAATTGAGATTTGAGAAGATTGGCAACACTGAAATATTTATTGTGCAGTCTGGGACAATAAACTGATTAGAAAAAAGCAGGAAGGTTGCCAAGTAATGTTGAGGGTCTCTTTGAAGTTGGTGATCATGAATAAGGTCATCATACTATCTACTTTGATGTATGATCATGAATAAGGTCATCATACTATCTACTTTGATGTATCATTTTCCTTTCTGAGCACTCCACTGGTCAGGAACAGGCACACATTAAGCATAAAAGTATGAAATGAAAAATTGTTTTATCTGAAGAGTGTGATGAAAATACAGAGATGGAAGGAAATTAGGGGTACTAGTAACAGTCCTATTAGAAAATAAACCTTGGAATCTACGATAGATAAGAATGCTATTAAAATATGCCTGGGCAATGAGTAGAAAGATCAATGAACTGGAGGGAATGATGCAGTAGAAATAAACGTCAAAGAATGACCATGGTGTGAGTGGTGAAGCAAACTAAAATGAGACAAGGTTTCAGACAGAATGCAAGGCGCTTGAATTATTTATTTTGGAGATGGTGGTAACAAGGTCCAGGGGATAGACATAGAGTAGGTCTCTGGTATGGAATATAAAATATTAAGAATGAGGAGATAAACAAGTAGAAGAAACTAAGGCCCAGGATGTTGAATGCCTGTGTGGAAACTGAACCCATCCATTATAGCTTTACTTAATATTGAGATGAGGATTGTGAACCAATTACCAAAGTCCTCAATGAATGAGCGGGAATGGGAAGTAGACAACAGCAAGAAGGAGAGGGAGGGATCCGTGAATGGCATGTTCACTAGAGAAGGGGTTGGGTCATAGATGCAACCATGCAAACAGAGTAACAGATCTACCACCCCACTCTGAGGAACCACAGATGCAAGGTAACACTCAGCTACTCTTTGAGAAGACTAAAAGGAGAATGGTGTCTTCAGGAGAACCCCAGGTGGAGTACAGGGAAGGCTTTAAGAACAAGCTTGAAACAGCAGTGAAAGAGCAGCTCTGGAGGGTGCAGTGGAAGGAGTCTGGAAGGAGTCCAGAAGAGGAGGAACAAGAATGCTCATGTGTAGGACAAGGTGCTGAGAACATCATGGTCACAGCAGACACCTGAGGGGCTGGACTTGGAGAAAGGGAGTTACTCCACGGGGTTTAGACAGAGAGAAGAGAACAAGCAGATTTAGCCTCGGGGTCTTTTTAACTTGCAAGTACATTGGTCCAAATGGTGGGTGGGTGACACTCACTGGTCCAAAGCTTTGCAGCTCCTGTCTTCAACATAATGATGCCGAGATAATTCAGAATGATGTATCAGTTCTTTATTTACTTTAAAAAATCACATTAGGGGCCACATTATTTCTCCCCTTTTACTTATGTGGTTATGATATAACCTCTGTAGTGGCTGAACTTGAGAAATTCTTAAAATTATCAAGAATAATATTAATAAAACTTATAAAATCTTCCCTAAGTATATAAAGAAAATAGCTAACATTTATTGAGCATTTACTGTGTGTTTGTCACTGTGCTTTATGTATTATCTGAAATCCCCAAGAATAGTATAAGCCCAATATTATTATTTACATTTCATGGACATTGCAATTAAGAATCAGGGAGGTTAAATAATTTGCTCAGGATCTTGTAGTTAACAAATGGTGAAGCCAAGATTTGGCCCTGTTCAGACTTATTCTAGAATGATATGTTATACAGCCTCTGAACCATGCTGGAAACACAATTTAATCTCTAAATAGCCCATTGGAGTATTTAAATACAAGCACTTAAAAATGGAAAGAAAAGAAGGAAAAGAGGGAATGTGGGAGAGAGGAAGATAGGAAGGGGAAGGGAAGGGGAAGGGAAGGGAAGGAAAGAAGAAAAACCTGGCATATTTCTGAACTGGCATGCATGTGCTTGCTATTTAAAATGCTACATGGTTATTCTTGTATGGATATGAAGCATTTCAACGTGTTTACTTTTTAAGTGTAAGTTTACTAGAAGCCATCTGCTGATAAAACACAGTAACCTACTGAAAACTCTGAGACTTTTTTTAGACGGCATTATTAGCTGAAAATAACTGCCACAGAACCGAATGACAGAAAACTAAAATGTGAGATCAGGAAAAAAAACAAAAAACAAAAAAAAAAATGTCAAGGTTGCCTTAACAATCATCTGAGTTTAGAAAAGCTGCAACAGTAAACGAGGCAAACCCAGACCTACTGGGTCATAATCCACCCTTTCAAAAGTCCACTCTTTCCTTCAAGGGGGAAGAAAAGGGTGGAGAGTCAGACCACTCAAAGGGCTCCGGCTGGCATTTTCATAGACCAGCAAACACACTCTTGGATTCATTCCGCACCTCAGCAAGTGGACGGAATGTGCCCTGTCAGGCTTCTCAGGCCTGGGCACAGAAGATAGTGGCCCGGGTGGGCACAATCCAATGGGAGTGGCTGCTCCACACACTCCACAAACTGACAGAATCAGCCTTCTTCTCAGGCAGACGTCAGGGCAGGAGAGCCAAATGGCACTTTGTGTATTAACAAATAAATGTTCTCAGTTGGGTCATAGGATCCTTGCAGCAGGAGGTCACTAGCTGACAGCTCATAAGATAAATTAGGCATCAACTTTTAAGGTTGATGATAATCAACTGCTTGCTTCAATTTTGCATTAGAAATATATGTACTTAATATTCAACATATTCTTGGGAGGGGGCACCTGCTGTGTTTCAGGAACTATAGAAATGTTGACTTATTTGATCCCCAAAACAACTTTGGAAGGTAGACCTGGTGGTTACCCTAATTTTACAGATGGGTAAAGGGAGGTTCAGAGATATGCAATACTTGCTCCAGACTATTAAGCACAAAACAAGGGTGCAAATCTAGACCTGTGCAGATGCAAAGGTCCCAGTTCTTTCCACTCCACTGGCTTCCTGATATCATAGCAGGCTGTCTGAAATAGGCATTTCCTTTACAGCTTTCCTTCTGGATTGAGACCCTTGCCTCTCAAGGAGACAGTCTCCATCCTGCAAAGCACTGGTTTTGCCTCTAGCTGATGGAGACAGACCTACAATTGGGAAAAATTAGGGAGGAGAGGAGGAATTTAGCCTCAAAGCCCACAGATGAGCTTCTGAGGTGCACAGCAGTGGCTGCTTTCTCTCCATCTGAGGCTTATTTCAGAGCAAAAGCTGCTGTGCCATAACGTAAAACTGTCACTCAGCATCCGCAGACATTTTTAATCCCTTGTCATCCAGGGGTGTCACATTAAAATCATAGCTAGTTGCTGTATCTGGATATACATCCTGTTTTTTCTTTTAAAAAATGGGGCCAGGCACAGTGGCTTATGCCTATAATCCCAGCCAAGGAGGCCAAGGCGGAAGGATCACTAGAGCCCAGGAGTTCAAGATCAGGTTGGGCAACATAGCAAGAACTTGTCTCTAAAAAAAATTTAAAACATAGCTGGGTGTGGTGGTGCATGCTTGTAGTCCCAGCTACTCGGGAGGCTGAGGTGGGAGGATTGTTTGATCCCGGGAGGTCAAGGCAGCAGTGAGTCATGATTGCACCACTGCACTTCAGGCTGGGCAAGAGAGTGAGACCCTGTCTATAAATAACTGAATGGAAAAAGAAAAAGTCCTTCCTGTACATTGTTATTGTCTGCCAGTTTACGTGGGTTACATCAGCAGCATTAAACCCGATGAAAGGGGCTCAACAGTTCAAAGCTGCCGTGGCCATCATAAAACTCCCGCTCTCCCAGCCCTGTGGTTAGTGAGTAAAGGAAGCTTGCCACTGAGAAGGCAAAACCAGTCAATCTTGCAAACATTCTGGGTACTCAGACGCATGCCTGGGCCAAATTAAGCATTCCTTCACTTCTTCCTTTGTACTGGAAATCCTGATTAAACTCGTATGATTCGAGAGGCTTCAATTTCAGAGAAAAGAGAGCTTGAGTGTAATAGGAAATCCCATGTTTTGAGTGAGTTATAAACACAGTATGTAATGCACATATTTTAATAACAGCAAGTCCTTTAAAATAAAAAGCTCCATCCATGCATAGCATGCTTTCCTTTGAGCCCACCCCTTTATTTATACCTCCTTGCTCTTTTCTCATTTGCTTGCTCTTATTTGGAAAGACAAGCATTAATGGCACACAGGCAGATTTTCATGGAAGATTGCTTCTTCTGATGTTTTACCCTCCCCTTCTCCCATCCCACCTCTCATTATTTTTCATTTTAGAAGTCCCTTGGAATTAGAACAGCTCTGTCTCCATCCCTATTACTTGCAAGTACAGTCTTCAGTTCTTAGATACCCATTCTTTTCAGAGGCAGACTTGCTTAACTCAAGCATTTTCTCATTTACATGTGAACCAACCCCAATTCACAAGCACTGTAATTTACATGTTGGGTGTATAAAAGCTTCACAAGGCAGAGTTCTGTGGCCTTCAATTCACACAGCAGATCCTCACTCCCTCCCTGTGGCAAGGACCACATTGTATTTGGTTTGTCTGCGTGTGAGCTCCTTGTAAATTACTGCAGGGCTGTTTTCACCAACAGTCTCCACCATGCAGAGCTCTCTAGCTTCCTCCTAATTTAAACACTTTCTTCCCCAGTGTTACCTTTCCTGACATAGTGCTTGATTATTTGCAGAAATGCCAGGAGAAAATTCTTCCCCTTTCTGTGACAGTGAGACTATTTCCTGGCACAGGAATAGAGCTGCTGACCTAAAAGATGTCATAAAATTCATATCCGAACAGGCAACTCTGTTTTACCACCTTCCTGCTCTGTGCTTTAGCATAACAAAGAATTTAGTGGATCTTTGTCCCAAGTTCCTGGGAGGTAACCTTTAAACCCTTGGAATTTCCTGAGTGACTGGAGTGCCTTGTTACTCATAGTGGGACCCTGGACCACAACTAATAATTTATGCTAATGAGGTGACTCAAGATGGGGGCAGGCCACAACAGAAAGACCAACCACATGACTTGATGGTTGTAGCTTTGTACCACATGATACAGGCCCTGCCATCAGGGAACAGAGTGGAGCTACAGAGTGAGTTCATTTTCAATGACTCAATCCAGCATGCCTATATTAAGAAACATTAATAAAAACTCTGGACACTGAGGCTCACGTGAGCTGCCCTGGTTGCCGATACTCACAGAGCACTGTCACACTTTGATGCCAGGAGGGTAATGTGCGAATGAGGATGACAGAAGCTTCACATTTGAAACCCCACTAGACTTTGCCTATGTGCCACTTCCTTTGGCTGGTTCTAATGTTGATACTTCTGCTATAATAAAACTGTAATCAAGAATAGCACTTTCCTGAGTTCTGTGAGTGGTTCCAGTGAATTACTGAAGCTAAGGGAGTCCACAGAGCCCTCAAATTGGTAGCCAGCTGGTCTGAAGTTAGGGTAGCTTTGGAGACCTCTCAACTTGAGGCTGGTGTCCGAAGTGAGGACAGTCTTGTGGAGAACTGGGCCCTTAACCTCAAGTTTGGTTAACTATGGGTAATTTTCTCAGTGGTCTATTTGGTTCAAAACTCAGGGACCACTTTGCTGAGGTGTATGAAGAATGCCTGATAAAGGGATAAAAACAAGGCAGTATGGCATGGTGGTTAAAAGCAAGCCTAGGCTTTGGCACCAGACTGCCTTGGTCTAAATCCAGCCCCTGTCACTTATAGCTCATGTGACCTAGAGCAAGTTATTCCAACTCTCTATGCTTCAGTTTCTTCATTTATAAAGAGAGTATAATAATAATACCAACCTTATTGGGTTGCTGTGAGGATAAATGCATTATACATGCAAAATTCTCTCAAGGGTTCATAAATGTTATTTATTATATGCAAATGAATGCATTGCTTATTTATTAAAAAATAACCAAGAAACAAGTAATACCAATGTATTTTATCTCTTCTTTAGTATCAAATCATAGCTTTTTGATATTTACTCAAAGGTTGTTTCCACCACTGTTTTTAGAGTACAAGAGAAACAAGGGTGAACACCTATCCAATCTGCCCATGTGTTACAGCAAACCACAGCCACTCACAGAGCATTTTCTCCCAGTGCAGGATGCACAAAGTGGAAATCTGTGGAAGCAGATGGCACTGACAGTCTCAATTCATGTCTGACCTCGAATATGCTCTTGGCTACTGGGCTATTTTTAACCCGGAGGTTACTCCCTTCAGCCCCCTTGTTGTTCTGACTCTATTTAGATGAGAGACTGCACGAATGAGCATTTCAGGCTCTGAGAGTCAGTGGTAACCAATGAGTGTAGGAATCCTTGGGGAGAACAGGAGGGAGGAGAGAAGGAGGAGAAGGAAGAGAGAGGAGGTGGAGAGGAGGAGAAGGAGGAGTGGGGAGAGAGAGAAAGAGAGAGAGAACTTAATGCAAACCATCTGGTTATATACCTTCCATAGTTGACAGCTACAGCAAGAGCTTGTTTTGTAGTAGTTTTCAAAACAAGGTTTCCCAACTAGCAGCACTGACTTACTGGATCAGGAACTTTGGCAGTCGTGTCTAGCAATCTATTTTCACAGGCCTTCCATATAGGTGATTCTGTTGCTTAAGTTTGAGAACCACTACTCTAGATGATTTTTCACAGCAAGTGACGTTGCCCTCAAATCAGAAAATCTTGGTCTGACATCATGGCACTGCCACATTCACCACCTGCCTGCTCAAATCTCACAATTCTTTCCAGCCCTTAGGGAATGTGGATCTAGCCCATGAGTAAGATTTCCTCTGAATTCCCCTTCATGTAAACACATTTCCTAATGCTACTTTCTCCCTTGGATCTATGGCCCATCCTACACTAACATTCATCATTATATATAAGGTACACCTAGAGGATGTGCCTTATAAAATAGGCCAAACACAGTGGTAAGAAAATGAAAGGAACCAGGAAGAAACACATTGAATGGGGACAAGGAACTCCCCTCTGCTTCTTCTCTTCACATGTGTTACTAATAAAATAAAATATACATAAAAATAAACACATTAAAAGTCTTATCTTATTTATTTCACATCAATAGTACCCTTTGTCCAAATGTTATAAATAAAGTCCACATCTAGTCATCTTACTCAAAGGCACATAATTAAATACATTAGCTTAGTTTTCAAATAAGACATATATTGGAGAGAACACAGGCAACAGCAACTTCCCTGGAAAGCCATTCAAGGTGTAAGCTGCACACAAAGAGAGAGTTATTAAAAAAAAGACATAAGACAGGAGTCAAAAGAAGATGCAAAAAGTCCTCAGAGGTACAAAGAAAGGGAAACTGATTGAAAAATAGTGGGTCTCCTCATGGTGCGGTGTTTTTAACTATCTTCACTCCCAGTGCAAAATGCATGAGACTTAGAAATAGGTCTACTTCTAAGTACCACGTCTCAATATAATTTCTGGCTCAAGGAATTATTGCCACTGGAAGAATGGGATAGTGAAGACAGCACTGGCACTAGCATCAGGAGATCCTGATTCTGATGCTAGATCTACCATTTATGGGTTACGTATTCTGATTTAAGTCTTCAGGACATTCTGCACCCAGGTTGTCTTAATTGTAGGAGGATGGTAATAATCCTTGTCCACCTTACCTCATGAGGTTATTGTGAAAATCAAAAGTAGGCAGGTATATAAAAGTGTTTTGCAAACACCTATACAATTGTGAAGTAATGAAATAAGTTCTGTTAACTGATTTGTTTCTTATCTTCACCACCTACAACTACGTTTGCATGTGATAGATAATAAAATACTTATTGAATGAATCAAAGCACTCTGCTATTATTTAAGAGTAATAGTATTGTTGTGAATTTTCTATTCATGTTGCATCAGAGCTCAGAGCAGAGGAGATATACAGCCTTCATCGACTTATTTTTAGAAAATAGACATACTGCTTAAGAAATAAATCTATTTATAATTAGATGTGAGAAAACTAAGGAATACTAAACCACACCTACTCACTTGGTAAGAATGAAAAATTCACTCTACAATAATTACTAGGTAACTGGTAATTGTCTTGAATGGTTTTAAGCTCAATGCTATTTTTAACGGATTAGGATAGCACTTTGTTTAACTGGGACAAAGAATGACCACTGTGGCATTATCAGCTGCTGCGGCTGGTGATGGCAGCAAAATAATTCTCTAAATGAGATTTGTGATTTGAATACAATTTCCTGCATAAAGCAATCTTCACAAAAAAAATCACTCCACCAGAGTCAGTTCTAGCTGTGCCCTCAGACTTTCCATTCATGACAGCTGACATTTAGACCAAAATGGTTTCCATCACCCTCTGGCTCCAACAGTAAAAGAGACAGAGATAAATGCAAACCCCCAAGACACAACTGATTGGAAACTTCTTTCAAAATAAGGAGGAAAAAGGTCTTTAATTCTTTGGCACAGGAAAACTGGAAATGGAGCTGAATTGTTTTAAAAGGAAGGGGCAAACTCTCCTGCCTGGAGCCCCCTTCTCCCCTTGGAAGCAGACATTCATTCATTCATTCATTCACTCAACATTTATTAAGCTATACTGAAGGGAGTATAATGTGGTCTGCACATAGCACAAAAGGAAGGTGGAAAGGTACGCGGCCAGAAAGGCAGGTGGAAAGTGAGGTGGGAGTCCAATAAGGGGGTACTTTGCAGGTCAATTTCAGAATGTGGCCTTATCCTGGGGCAACTGGAAGCAGTTGTGTGAATTCTGAAGAGGAGAATGATAGCTTTGAGTTTTAGAAAGATCACCTCAGCTGCAAAGAGAAAACAGCGAAGGAAAATTAAAGAGGAAGAAGAGAGGCCAGTTAAGAACCAAGAGTGAAAGGCTTCTGAGATCCTGAATGGAGGTAAAGAAGACGAAGAAGAGGGAATAGATCCTGCAAATGCTAAAGAGATGGAAGTGATAGGATTCCATGATCAATTTTGTTTGGAATTGGAGAGTGAGTCTTTTGCTTGAGCTAAGGCAGGGAACAGGGGCATAGTGGAAAAAGAGCAGCTTTAGGGTAGGAGTGAAACCACAAATAGTAGAATGTGTTTCCCATCATGATTCTGCGTTTTTCAGTAACGCTGTCTCATGTTGACAGTTACACACTTAATGAATAAATGGTCCAAAAGGAAGGTGAGTGGTGTATCTTCCTTGGCTAACTGAAAGTTTCTCAATAGGAAAGCCCTAGAATGAAGAGAACAAGAGATGAAATGTGATTCCCGGCAGTCAATCCTTGGGCTTTTGAAAAATAATGAAGGCCCATCTATTGTGCATTTGAAGGCGCTTTTACAACAATGCTTGGATGACCAGGAACTGCTCAGTGTGTAGCCAGTCAAAACTGAATGCCCCATCACTAGAAACTCAGCCAAGAGAACTATGATTATTTATTCATAGCCTTTCTGTTTCCAACAAAGATTTGAGGTGGTTAAAAGGGTCAGTAAGTCTACAAAAATTTCTTTCACAAGTGGCTTTACTCTTTTTAACTCACATTCACTGGATTCTGCTATGCCTTAACTAAAGGAAATGGGAATTCCGCTATCGGGTAAAAATTTCACAGACCAAGTTGTATCAAGGCTTACCTAAATATATCTGTGTCCATATTCCTCAAATGTATTAGTATTTCCTTATTTGTATTTATTTAATATTGGTTAACTGCAAATTCAGCCCTGAATTAGCAACTATTTTGATTGAAGGAAAGGGTTGAGATTGGGACCGAAAAAGTCTGGAGAAACAAGGTTTAGCAGCAGTATTCCAATCCTTCATTGATTCAATTTTCTTTTCCGCATTTTGGAGAGAGTATAGAGTTACCCAATATTATGCCTCTCACATGGCCCACATTCTTAGCTTACTTCTGTCAAAGTAGACTTTGTAAATCAGAGATCCAAGTCTAGGGCTTGGCACTCGGTTGGTAATAATGAAGACAAGTCAAAGAACCCTAAACAGAAACACTGAACTGTGTATGTGACATTCATCCAGTCCACAACTACCTTCCACCACTCCTGGCCCTTCTTTTCTGCTTCCACGTTTTCCTTTCTTCCCTAGTTGCTTCTTTCTGACTCCACTTCCATTGTCACACTATTTTCGCTCTCCATCACCAATAATTTCAGGCTCAACTTCTATTTGAGCCCCTAAGTGCCCTATTGTCTATGTCTGATTTGGTCAAGGAACCTCCATGATGTTCCTTTCCTTTCGTTACCGCAGATATCAAAATTTCAGTGCTCACTTTAGGCCACATAGGCACATTAGGTAATGAGTATCTAATTCCTTTAGTACATGTGCCTATAGCAATCAACTGGTTCCTACAGCTGTTTGTCTAATGACAAACTGAAAGGGGACTGAAGGCAAGTTTCTTAAAGAAAAAGGGAAAAAATCCTGTCAAGCATGTTGTCTAATTTGATATGGACAATCACCTGCCTGGTAGGAAATATCATCTGGACTGTACAGATAAAGAACATGAGAATCTGAAAATGGAATGATGTGCCTGAGGTTACACTCCTCCTCCATGCCCTTGTTGGAGTGTCATGGTCTTTTTACTGAGATATTCAGTGCTGGCACCTGTTTGGAACAAAGAGCACAAACTAAGACTAATGTTCTGCATCCACTCCAGAACTTCTGTCCCCACCTCTTAACAGAAAGTGCTATTGTTAAGTGTAGACATGACCTTTGTCTTGTCAAATACAATGGCCAATTATCAGTCTTCTTTTTTCTTTTTGAGACAGAGTCTTACTCTGTTGCCCAGGCTAGAGTGCAGTGGCACAATTTTGGCTCATTGCAGCCTCCACTTCCTGGGTTCAAGTGATTCTCCTGCCTCAGCCTCCTGAGTAGCTCGAATCACAGGCACACACCACCCCCACGCCTGGCTAATTTTTTTTTTTTTTTAAGATGGAGTCTCGCTCTGTCACCCAGGCTGGAGTGCAGTGGCATGATCTCGGTTCACTGCAACCTCCACCTCCTTCTGGGTTCAAGTGACTCTCCTGCCTCAGCCTCCTGAGTAGCTTGGATAACAGGAGTGCCTCAGCATGCCTGGCTAAGTTTTGTATTTTTAGTAGAGACAGGGTTTCACCATGTTGGCCAGGCTGGTCTCGAACTCCTGACCTCAAGTGATCTGCTCACCTCAGCCTCCCAAAGTGCTGCGATTACAGACATGAGCCACCACAGGGGGCCTCAGTCCTCCTTCTTCTTACTCATCATCTGGAAACCCCTTTCCCCTGGCTTTCGGGACAACACACTCTCCTGGTTTTCTCCGACCTTGCTGGATACTCTTCTGCATTCTCTGAAAGTGGAGGAGTCTTAGAATTTGGTCTTTTGACTTCTCTTGTGTCTATTTTATTCTCTTGATGACGTCTTGAGGACTGCCCAGTAATCCTATCCTATCTTCCTGGAAAACTTGCCATCTCTCTCTCTCCTTAAACTTTTAATACCACTTTCTCTGCTTTCCTTATTTGCAGCTGATGACCTTTGCTTCATATTTTACTGAAAATGGAAGCTATTTGGTAAGCTCTACATCATTTACTTATCACATACTTTACAAACCCACTTCATCTGGTCCCATTATATTCTCATTTCCATAATGTTTCAATGGAAGAACAATCTCCCCTGTGATCAGTGCCAGCCCTCTATTTGTGCCCTGAGTTCCATCTTCTCTCAATTTACTCAAGGACTTTGCTCTTGAAAATATCCCTGCTCTCTTTCTTTGCATCTCAATTTTCCCCCATATCATTCTCAACAGCATAGAATTATGCTATAACTGCCACCTTAAAAGCAAAACTGGGATAAAAACTCACCCTGCAAATTATCTCTGATTAACCTCCAGTCCTCTACAGGAACACTTCAAAGATTTGCCTATAATGCATGCATCACTTCAGAATTTTTGTTACCTCCTCTTAACAGAAAGTGCTATTGTCAAATATAGTCATGACCTTTGTCTTGTCAAATATAATGGTCAATTATCAGTCCTCTTCTTATCATCTTGACACTCCCTTCCTCTGGCTTTCAGGACACCACACTGTCTTGGTTTTCTCCAACCTTACTGGATACTCTCCTTCTGCCCTCTCTGAAAATGGAGAAGTCTTAGGATTTGGTCCTTTGACTTCTCTTATGTCTATTTCAATCTCTTGGTGTATTAGTCCATTCTTATGCTGCTAATAAAGACATACCTGAGACTGGGTAATTTATAAAGAAAAAGGGGTTTAATGGACTTACAGTTCCACATGGCTGGGAAGGCCTCACAATCACAGCAGAAGGCAAAGGAGGGGCCAAGGCATGCCTTACATGGCAGAGGCAAGAGAGCTTGTGTAGCGGAAGTGCCCTTTATAAAACCAATAGATCTCATTGGACTTGTTCATTATCATGAGAAAAGCATGGGAATAACCTGCCCCCATGATTCAGTTATCTCCCATTGGTCCCTCCCAAGATACATGGGAATTATGGAAACTACAATTCAAGGTGAGATTTGGATGGGGACACAGCCAAACCATATTCTAACCCTGGCCCATCTCAAATCTCATGTCCTCACATTTCAAAACACAATCATGCCTTTCCGACAGTCCCCCAAAGTCTTAGCACATTAAGGCATTAACCCAAAAGTCCAAGTCCAAAGTCTTATCTGAGACAAGGCAAGTCCTTTCCACCTATGAGCCCATCGAATCAAAAGCAAGTTAGTTACTTCCCAGATACAATGGGGTACAGGGATTGGGTAAATACACCTGTTCCAAATGGGAGACATTGGCCAAAACAAAGGGGCTACAGGCCCTATGCAACTCTGAAATCCAATAGGACAGTCATTAATCCTTAAAGTTCCAAAATGACCTCATTTGACTCCATGTCTCACACCCAGGGCACACTGATGCAAGAGTGAACTCTGATGGCCTTGGGAAGCTCCACCCCTGTGGCTTTGCAGGGTACAGCCCCCATCCTGTACCCTTGCAGGGTACAGCCCATGAAATGCTACTTTCATGGGCCGGCATTGAGTGTCTGCAGCTTTTCCAGGTGCATAGTGTAAGCTTTCAGTGGAGGTTTGGAGGATGGTGGCCCTCTTCTCATAGATGTACTATGCAGTGCCCCAGTGGGGACTCTGTGTGGGGGCTCACACACCACATTTCCCTTTCACACAGCCCTAGCAGAGGTTCTCCATGAGGGCCTCGCCCCTGTAGCAAACTTCTGTCTGGACATCCAGGCATTTCCATACATCCTCTGAAATCTAGGTGGAGGTTCCCAAACCTCATTTCTTGACTTCTGTATTCCTACAGGCTCAACACCTCATGGCCTGGCCCACAAAACCATTTTTCCCTACTAGGCCTCCAAGCCTGTGATGAGAGGGGCTGGAGGAAACCATTTTTCCTTCCCAGGCTTTCAGGCCTGTGATAGGAGGGGCTGCTGCAAAGGTCTCTGACATATTTCCCACTGTCTTGGTGATTAACATTTGGCTCTTCATTACTTAGGCAAATTTTTTGCAGCCAGCTTGAATTTCTCTTCAGAAAATGGGTTTTTCTTTTCAACTGCATCATCAGGCTGCAAATTTTCCAAACTTTTATGCTCTGCTTCCTCTTGAATGCTTTGCCACTTAGAAATTTCTTCTACCAGATACCCTAAATCATCTCTCTCAAGTTCAAAGTTCCACAGATCTCTAGGACAGGGGCAAAATGCCGCCAGTCTCTTTGCATAGCAAGAGTGACCTTTACTCTAGTTCCCAACAAGTTCCTCATCTCCATCTGAGACCACCTTAGCCTAGACTATATTGTCCATAATATTATCAGCATTTTGGTCAAAGCTATTCAACAAGTCTCTAGGAAGTTCCAAACTTTCCCACATCTTCTTTTCTTGTCTTCTTCTGAGGCCTCCAAACTGTTCCAACCTTTGCCTGTTACAAAGTTCCAAAGTTTCTTCCACATTTTCAGGTATCTTTACATCAGGTATCTTTACTACCTGG
Organism: Theropithecus gelada; assembly: GCF_003255815.1. Taxonomy (NCBI): domain Eukaryota; kingdom Metazoa; phylum Chordata; class Mammalia; order Primates; family Cercopithecidae; genus Theropithecus; species Theropithecus gelada. Next base: position 142,684,338 of record NC_037671.1, on the reverse strand, counting down.
TACCAACTTACTGTATTAGTTCATCCTTACACTGCTAATAAAGACATACCCAAGATTGGGTAATTTATAAAGAAAAAGAGGTTTAATGGACTCACAGTTCCACATAACTGAGGAGGCCTCAAAATCATGGTGGAAGGTGAAGGAGGAGCAAAGGCATGTCTTACATGGCAGCAGGCAAGAGAGTGCATGAAGGGGAACTGCCCTTCATAAAACCATCAGATCCCAGGAGACTTGTTCATTATCATAAGAACAGCATGGGAAAAACCTGTCCCCATGATTCATAATTCAATTACCCTCCAACTGGGTCCCTCCCACAACACATGGGGACTATAAGAACTACAATTTAAGATGTGATTTGGGTGGGGAAGCAGTCAAATCATATCATTTGGTAACTCCTCCAATAAGCTCTGACAACCCATTAGGCATTGCCACTGAGATATCTAACAGGGATCTCATATTACTAAGTCCAAATACAAGTTCTAAATGCCTGTTTCAACACATCCAAACATGTTCTTCATATAAGACCCATTTCATTCATTCAGTTAAGATCAATTCACCCAACTGCTTAAAAAGCAAGAACTTATGTGTCATCTGGTCATCTTTTATTTCTCTCTTTTTCTCATCCCCAAAATCCAATCTACCAACAAGTCTCATCAGCTCCTCCTTCAAACTCTATTCACTTCTAGCCACATCTGACCAGCACTCCCACTCCCACTCTGGTCCAAGTCCACCATCTTTTCGTGTCTGGAGAATTTCAATAACCTCGTGGTGAGTCTTCCCCCTTCCACTTACGCCCCCCATTGTCCATTCTCCACATAGCAGTTAGAGAAGTATTTCTTAAAGTATTAATTTGAAGACCCTATTCTTATGTAAAACTCGGTTTGAAACCTCCATTGATTTCTCACAGAGTTAAACTCAATCCTTATGCTCTAGAAAGCAACACTTAGTCTGGATTCTGCCAACCCTTCTCATCATATTTCCTACCACTCCTCTCCTCCCTCACCAGGCTTCAGCCTCATCTCCTTCTCACTGTTCTTCAACTATGGCAAGCCCATGCTCCCCCTAGAGCCTTTACATAGACAGAATTTTCACTCAAGTATTTACATTGTTGGTTCCATCCTTCTCACCATTGAGGTTGCTGGTCAAATATCACCTATTTGGAGAAGACTTTCTTAATATTTCAGTTTAAAGTAGTATCTCACCATTTCAGCTTTATTGCTATGAGAATTTCTATATGTTCTTTCTTTATTAGGCTATTGCTATGAGAATTTCTATATGTTCTTTATTTATTAGGCTATTGTCTGTTTCCTCCCACCATGACAAAAGCTCAGTGAGGGTAGGAACTCTGTCTTATTCACCACTACATCCTCATGGCAGCTTTGTGATAGGCATTCAAAACCCATTTCTAGGACTAAATGACAATACTAGGAAATTTGACTTAGAGTATCCTGACCAGTTAAACAAGAGTCATCCATGAGTTTCCATATGCCAAAACTCTTCCAAAATTTATAACCCACCTTGGGGTGTGTTAAAATATGCCAGCAGTTGCCCTAGAGAGATCCTTCAGTCCCTGTCAGAATTTTTATAATTATCTTGACATCTTTGAGTTCTAAACACCCATTCTTACTCAGTCTCAGAATTAGTTCATGTTGCTCAAAGGCATGCAGAATCTAGACAGATTTTAAGGCATTCCAACTATCAATCTGTTTCAAGACATTACCAGCTGCTGTTTTAATCATTTATGGGACTATTATAGCTTTTCGGCTTTGAGTCAAGAATTGAGGCATTGTGTTTTGTTTCATGAAATTGGCTTATAGAAGAAAGACTTTCATTCCAATTTTGTAAAGTCAAATTGGAGGCTGATGGTTATCTGAGAGACTGCTATTAACAGGAAGCCCTGTAATCCACAAATGTCCCCAAGATCCAAAGTCATGGTGAAAGAGATGACATGTGTAGACAATAAAGGCATGAAAATAGATCCACAAGTCTTCCAAGGGTCTGTCTTTGAGCCAGTACTATTGCAAAAAAATAGGTTAGGTAGCAGTTTGAGGCCTCTTTGTGTGTGTTGTTGATTTTGTTTCTTAGCTTGGAGAATCTGCATTCATTAGTTTACCATTAGTTGTTAACGCCACCCTCTCCCCCTGAGAGTGTGTCATAAAAAATGAGCAAAAGGAAATAGAAATTAATAGTATTATGTTATGATAGGAAAAGACTCTGTAAGTAATGAGTATCTAATTCCTTCAGCAAAAGGCCCATAGATGCTGAATGACTTGTTGGAACCCCCAGCCCTGGTTCTTTTGTTTCTTTTCAGTTTTGGGCATACATAAGGATGAACCTTCTCATGGCTGCTTTATGGGGCTCCAAGTATGTATAAAATATAAAATCCCCAGTTAGTATCTATAGTGAGACTCCTCAAAACAAAACTCTTCAAGTTCTCCCTCACCATTCTGGCCCTCACCCTGAGTCTTCCCCATCTTAGTAAATTATAACAATGGTTATCAAATGCTCACGCCAGAGTCCTGGGGTCCTCTCTCTTTCCCACACCTGTTGTATCCAACCCATCAGCAGATTCATCAATTCTATCTCCACCGCCATTACCTTGTTCTAGGCACCATGATTTCTTTCTGGGTTTCTGCAACAGCTTCTTAAATGTGTTTTAAGGTTTAAAACACATTTGGCCCCCCAACTGTGCAATGTGTAGTAGATCTATCTCTCCTTAATTCCTACAGCTGCTGCTAGTCCACAGGGTGTCCTTACTTAAGTTACCAAAAAATGTGCCTCCTGTGGGTGAATCCAGTCCTTCAATGCAGAGCTTGATGAATGCAGAAGTGTCTTTATGCTAATTAGGAAAAACCCTCCTTTTCTTCCCTTCCTCTGGGCTAACACATGTTTATGCAATGGTGCATGGTATGATGAGACTTTATCAGTCTGGTGTCAGTCCCATCACCCCTATGGCTGAATGCCCTTGTTTAATGTAAGCTTGCACAACCAAACAAGGTGAGTAGCCTTGCCTTCTCACCCCTCACACCTCCTACTGCCACCTTACTCTGTTTTAATACATCCTATTTATTTTGAATATGAGATTCATTACAAATGGTGCTTATTAAATATTTTTATATGAAAGATGAATGAATGAATGTTCCACATCCACTCTGTGGATGAGGTAGAAGGAGGGAAAAGGCTGAGAGATACCTTAAAAGGAAAGCTGCCTATTGCTAGACTCAACAATTCTTTCAAGTGGGCTATTTCCCAAGAAACTACTTTTGTGGCCATGGTCAGATGGCAGCCCTGCACACCTGATATGACAGCAACCCTCTGCGACCCACTCTGAATTACCTCTGTTTACTATACAGTGCCAGGGATGGAAATATTTACAAATCATAGCCTCTCTTCACCAAGGAACTACATTTTAAAATAAGGATCTAGGATCATGAATAAAAGGATACTTCACCATAAATAAATGTGAAATTAGTGCTAGGAATAAATAGTTCTTTGTGTGAGATCACCATGAAAAATATATTTAAAAAATACACAGTTTAATTATGGTAAATACTTTAAGTAACTATTAAAGTAATCATTAAAAGTAACTATTAAAGTAACTTGGCGATTATATTAACCATATCAATGATTTGTCATGTAGTACTTCTAAGAATATATGTAACTATAAAATGCAATTTAAGTGCTTATTGCTTTGATTGCTATTCTGAATCTATGAGAAGATTCAAACCAATTCAGTATTTCCTGAGCAGTTTCTGAGTCCAAACCAAGTATTTAGTGCTTTAGCGCAACTAAAGATAAACATAACAAAATGTTTCTAAAGGTACTCACTACCTCATATGAGCAAGAAGGCCTAGCTAAATGACATTAGCGTAATAAAAACATTAAATAAACACAAATGTTCTTATATAGACAGAGTACTATGACAGCACAGACCAGGAAAACAGTAGGCGGTATCTGAGTTGAGCTTTTTGGATGAGTAGGATTTTGATAGAAGTTGTTGCGCAAAGACATGGAAGGCATGCACTCAGGCTGCTTTTTGGAGAGGCAGGCAGAGGAGGGTCCAGCGAATTCTGTCTTGGAACATTGGGCTGAGCCTAGCAAGAGCAGATCAGCACAGACAATCATAATGACTTGCTGGTAATTCTTCTCTAAAAGATAAAGAGGCTAAACAAACAACAAAACCACTTCATAAATGTGACTGTGACTCTAACTCTGACTTTTGCTATCAGCTGCTAAAGAGGAAAGGGGCCTGTTATGGCTGAATTGTGATCTCCCCAAAACTAATATGTTGAAGTCCTAGCCCCCCAGTACCTCAGAATGTGACTGTACTTGGAGCTAGCATCTTTAAGGAGGTAATTTAGTTAAAATGAGCTCTTTAGTGTAGGCTCTAATCCAATACGACGAGTGTCCTCATAAGAGGAAATCAGTGACAGAGAGGGATCATGTGAAGACACAAGGAGAAGATGGTCATCTCCTAGCCAAGGAGAGGCCTCTAAAGAAACCAATCCTGCTGACACCCGGATCTAGAACTTCTACCCTCCAGAACTGTAGAAAATAAATTTCTATTGGTTAAGCCACCTAGTCTGTGGCATGCTGTTAGGGCAGCATAGAAAGGCAATACAGGGACCCAGCACCTTAGGGTCCCGGAGGACTGGGAAACAAAGAACACAGTCAGACATGTAGACCAAACATGTAGATCAGGCTTTACAGATAAGCTTTTAAAGATAGAAGAAATGTCAGAATAAAGGCAGGCGTGATACACTTTCTAAGACTAGATGATTCCAGTGAACCTGACAAGGAAGAAAGGAAGGAGGTTCCAAAGGAGCTGCAAGGGCAAGCCCCCCAGTGAGCCTGTATTTTAAAGGATAAGTACCAAATAAGGAGAGAAGGACAGACAACGAAGGAAAAGCATCTGACAGACATAAACGAGTCAGAAACCTCAGTAAGAGGAAAGACCACAGTGAACCAAGGCTTCTAAAACGTATGGGGGTCAACAATAAGAGCCTCCTAAATTAGAGCTGGTGCCCAAAGAACAAAGGAGGCTGGAGGTGGGGCTGCAAAGACATTCTAATGTTCCCAAACAGTAGCTGCAGGTAAAACCTTTCATTCCTCTTCTGCCTCAGTTTTTGTTGTGAGGAAGGGATACGGATTGAAGAAACAGGAACGAGTCTTGCTAAGAGGGAATTGACATTTGAGGGAGGTGAAGGATAATGAAAGGGAGTACATGGCTGCTCTAAGTGAGTTCAAGTATCCTGACCTCGATAAATCATATCTTGAGGTAACTGCAGAACTTGCAAATGAGCAGCAGAACTGCTGACACTGACCTTTGAGAAAGCACAGAAAGTGGAAGAGGTAGACAAGACAGAAGACAAGCACAGCCTGGCCTGATTTCCACCAAAAGGAAGAAAGAAAAGCCTACACACTATAAAATGGACAGTTCGACAGCAATCGCAGGGACTAGTTTCCAATGAGTGAATTGTGAGAATTTAAAAAAGGGAAATTATTTTTTTTATAGTGGAGAAACCTTTAATCATAATAAAAAGGAATATATTTGTCATTTGTGCCTGAAAAAAATAAGTACACCAAGTAGCATTTTCTTGCATGTCTGAACATTCTTTTTCCTACCTGTAGGAAGTGTTATAGAGAATTTTCAAACCTTTCTCCTCTGGCTTTATTTGGAGTTTCATCAGTGACTCCTTGAACTTTCATATTTTTCATGAACTCAAGAAGGGGAAAATTTGATCATCTGAAGTCAGCATAGAAGCACTATGAAAAAATACATAGAAATGTAAAATTTCAGGACTGGACAGGTCCTTTAGGATAATTTAGGCCCCAAATCCATCCATCGAATGCTTAAATTTCTGCAAGTTTGTGACCCAACTTATGTTTGAACTCCTCCATAATGAGAAACCTCCTACTTTTCAAGGGAGCTCATTCACATAATCATATTAATTCATCTAGGGCAAGCTGGCAGCTCATTCACATAATCATATTAATTCATCTAGGGCAAGCTGTAAAATCCATGATTAATATTTGGCATGACATACCTTAAAGACAAGATAGAAAACTGTAGGTTGCTGGTGGTGCATGCCTGTAACCCCAACTATTCGGGAGGCTGAGGCACGAGAACTGCTTGAGCCTAGAGGTGAAGATTGCAGTGAGCCAAGATCGCACCACTGAACTCCAGCCTGGGAGACAGAGTGAGGCTCTGTCTCAAAAAAAAAAAAAAAAGAGAAACCTATAGGCTGGATGATTACACAATTAGCAAAATCTGTAACTAGTTGACATAGGCTTTGCACAAAGGACATTACTAATGAATTTGTGAGAAGGATGTTATTTTAGTTTGCACCAGGAAAATCCCAGGGAATTTGGTCCAAGCTGGAACTGACAGGCCCTAAATATATCAGAACCAGCTGTTAGCCCTGAAAGTGGACCACCCTAGCAACAGCCTTGTTGAGGACACTCCTAGACCAGAAGAAGCCTCCTCCAAGGGGGAACAAATTCCTTAGGACCTTTTTGACATGGACCAAAATTCTAGAAGAGTCTTGGCGGCTCCTGCATAGAAGAGAGTTGGCAGGGTGACACAATGTGATGGCAGTAAGGAACATGCTATCCCATTCTAACTGCTTGGCCCAGTCTCTGCTACAGACACAGATCCCTACCACCCAGGCTACCTACAACTGAAAGAGGGGGTGGTTAAACAAATCAAAGAATAAGGATGCCTAATCAATGCCTTCCAGTTAATGTGGTATTGGCTGAGGGCAGGGAAAGGCATTAATCTGTCAAGGCTACCCACAGAACCAGGGACAGAAGTCATAAGACCTGGAAGACCCCCGCCAGACAGGTTGCTGAGTTTCCTGGACCCACGGAATCATCTCAGGTCAAGTAGTGACAGCTGGGGAAAGGAGCAAGGGTCCCCATTTCCCCAGCACCCTGTCCACCTCCGACCCCTGCCCTAAATATCTCCTAACAACCTGCCAATCCTTTCAATGACTTCTACATTCAGCATACCCTCATTGCTTGAGCCAGAATCAGGATCACCTACCTTTGAAATCCCCTAGTTTGGATGGATATTAGTACTTTAGTGTCGCTTTGAAGCATACCACATACTGTACCTTCTAGCAGGTATTTTTGTTCCGCCTCATCTCCCCCACTAGAAGGTAAAGCATTTGTAGACAAATATTACATTAAAATTATTCTGTATCTCTTTGAACACATTAGCATATAAGTGGAGATGAGAAAAGTTCAGAGAACAGTCTTGTGTCGTTTAGAAACATCTAGAAATGTCTGAGTGTGCATGTGTAAAATTACAGCCAAATAAGAATCAACATCTATTCTTTTAAAATATCCATTCCAATTTAATATGAAAGACAATCAGATTGGGCAATACACATAATTATAATTTGTATCGTTGTGTCTCCTTCACTTAATTTAACAACTTTAAACTTTAAAAAAAAATGTAATAAGGTCATGGGATTTTATAAAGTTAGGAAGAGAAGAGGACAGGAAAGTGCCTGAGGATCAAGAATCTGGGCTTTGCAGCCAGACTGGGCTAAAATCCCAGAGCAAGGACTTATTAGCCATGTGACCCTGGGCAAGTCACTTAAACTAAAACTCAGCTGCTTCTTATGCAAAATCGGGAAATTAAAACTTCTATCTCATCTGGCTGTTATGAGAATTAAACAAAATACACATGTAAAGGGCTTAGAATAGTATCTGTCACACAACTAATTCTAAAGTGTTACTGCTAAGTGTGTATAAAGAGACAGTAGAGTGGCCAAGGTTCAGAATGCCATTCAATAACCTCAGAATAAATGGTGAAATCTTGACAATAGCAAAGACAGTTTGCATTTGTGAAGCTGAGAAAAGTCTTCCATAATTTGAAGTGGCAACAATGAACTCCTTTAAATGATACTAATTATTGATAGCTAAAGGGCAAATTATTGTTCATCTGTATCTAGAAGCCTAACTTTAGTTATATATTGTTAAATACCAATCAAGATCCACCACAAAACATTCTTGAAGGGCACCTCATCCAACAGAGAACAAAGTACTAAATTATTTTTTGACCTTGACTTCATAATAGTGACATGAGAGCATCACTGGATGTAGTAAAAAATGATTCATTTAATTATTTGCTTTTAATATCTGTGAAGGAAGTACTTTAGAGATGATTTTAATGAATTTTGAATTACACATTTTTTACCTTAACATTTCCTCATTATTTCTTTTCTTATAAGCATCACTAAACAGGTTTTGGAATGCTGTGGGCGGCTTGAATTCAAGGACGTATTCTCAGTACCAGAACATATTTGCATACAAATATATTGGGATAGCATAATCCTTATTACTTTACCACTTAGGTCAGCCCACTTATCTTGGAAAGGTTCATAAAATGCCTTTTTTAGTATCTGTCCAAATATTTGTTTACTTCATCAATTCAGTTTGGTAATATTAAATGCAGTAAAATTTAGTTTCCATTTCAGTCACATATCCTTCCCAATGGGCCATGAGAAACACACAGCCAGATAAGAAGCTTATTCTCCTTGACCCAGAAGTGCCTAGTGTGTGACTCCCCACAGATTACAAAGTTTAATCAACACTAGAATTTTCGGCACACAAAGCAAAATCATTCGATGTGTTTCTTAGACAACAGCTGTTGTTTTTCTCTGCCTAGCATTTTTTCCCCATTCCCCCTTTGAGGAGCCATTCTTTTCTCCCTTCAGTGGTCCTGGTGGGTATGCCGGGGGCGGAGGTGAGTGTCACCCAGGCTGACTATTCAGAATCTTCCTTCTCCAGGCCATTGTGACAAGTTCAGGGATGAGCAGGTGATTCAGGCAAGGCCAATCAAAGCTTTCCCTGAGATTTGGACTATGCAAAAGATAGGAACCCATTTCTTTTGATTTGCTTAAGGGAATAAGCTTGGGACTATCAGTAGCCATCTTTTTTCTTGCCATTTGGAGAAAGCTTGCCTAAGAATAAAGCCAACACAAAGAGAAAAACAGCTGAAAGACAAGGAGAGAGAGCTCTGCCACTTTTTTTTTTTTTTTTTTTTTTTTTGAGTTTCTGGATCCAGCTATACCTGAAGGCTCAACTTTTGGTGGTCTTCTCCTTTACGGGGAAAAAAAAAACCCTTTTTTGTTTGTTAGAGTTGAGTTTGTTACTTGTAACTAAAAGAAGCCTGATCACAAAGCTTTAAGGAAAAGATAGACATTACTGTTTATTCAATATTCAATGTTTCTTTCATTTCGTAAGTTCTCCTCTCCTATCAGTGATAAACTCCAGGCCCTGTTTGTTCTATAACTTTCTAAAATTATTCTCTGAGCTCTTCAAATTCCAGTCATTCTGTCACTAGTTATTAGCATCTTATAATAAGTATATAAACATATTTTAAGTCAAGACAACTTTTTGGGGCATTTTTATAACTAACCTTTGTTCTTATCTGTAAAGAATCATTTAGATCAATTTTTCACCTGGGACTGAGTTATAAACTAGAATCACCTACTTGGTTTTTAAAATAATTGTAATTGCCTAGAACCTAATCTCAATGAGCTGTTTCTAATGTTCAAAGGTTGAGGCTCCAATCTGTATTTTTAAAAGCTTTGTAAGCATTTCATACGCAGTCTTGTGGTTTAGAAATTATCTGTTTTAGACAAGTATCTTCTTTAAAGAAGGAAAATGGATTAAGGTGATCATCAGAATCTTTAAAAACATAGGTTATTGATACAGATTAATGGAAATTTTGATTCTTTGGGTCTTTAAAATTTTTTATGGCTCCCTAGGTGGTTCTCATGACCATTCACGTGTGAGAACTACTGGATTAAATGATGCACCAAATCACCCTCAGTGAATCTATGTTCACAGCCGTTCTGCAGACTCATAGCAAAGAACCTTTAAAAAGGTAAACTTGGGCTGGGAATTCATGAAATTTAGAAGGCTTGGTACTGACCAGCATTTCTACTTGCACAGTGACATGTACTAAGCACACCACTCTGAAAGAATGGGCCAGATTATACCATTTGCAGAAAAAGAACAGATAAGGTTTTATCTGGTGGTTTTTGTTTGTTTTAAACAAACAAAACAGGGTCTCGCTCTGTCACCCAGGCTGGAGTACAGTGGCACAGTCACAGCTTACTGCAGCCTCAAACTGCTGGGCTCAAGGGATCCTCTTGCCTCAGCCTCTTGAGTAGCTGGGACTACAGGTGCATGCCACCATGCCTGGCTATTTTTTTTTTTTTTTAATTTTTAGTAGCAATGGGGTCTCATCATGTTGCCTAGGCTGGTCCTAAACTTCTGGTCTCAAGCAGTCCTCCCGTCTCAGTCCCCCAAAGTGTTAGGATTAAAAGGAAACAGAGTGAAAACGTATAAGGATTCACAGCTATTTAACTTCTTCATTCTGGTCTTTTTTCCATGAGCATTTTTGTATGTGTGAAACTGTCATTTAACATCTCTATAAGGTTTGTCCTAAATATAAAATGCTATTTGCATGAGGAATTGTTCTATCATTGAAAACTTCAATGAACAATCCTGGATCAAACAGGGGTAAAAGAGAAAAAGAGAGGATTAAAAGGAAGATTTCATGTGATGCTCTGAGCTTCTGAAATTAGCCATAATGAAGAGATAGAGCAGAGGACCCTGGCTAACCCACTTCTCAGGTTTAGACAAGGGTTCTCCTTTGAAAGTAAACCAATATACACAATATATTACACAATAAAGGGGTGAGAGGGGCTGGCAGTATTTTCAGGTCAACACCAGTGGAAAAAAGTAGGCTGCTGATTTCTCCATTAGCTTTTTCTCTTTGCACTGACTGTTAACAGGTTTTTCCGCCTTACTCTCCAAGCTGAAGACACTGGAAATGCTGCATAGGATAACTCCTTGTTTCCCTGAAAGGAGATGATGTATTTTAGCCACTAGGAGTCCGAGCACAGTAAGGGCTCCCACTATCTTCCCAATCACTATTTCAATCACACTAGAAGAGCCCCTGCATAAGCTACAAGCACTTTCATTTTATTCCAAACCTGGCTTAGACTCTAATAGCTCAATTAAGGTCACAGCAAAGCCATCAGAAATCAATAATCACACAGAATAGTAGTCTGAACTTTTGCAGTTATTTTTACCATGCAGCCAATTTATCATCCTTTACCTTTATCATACTATTTTAAAACATGGATCAAAGCTTTAGCCATGATGTGTTCCGACAGGACAATACTCATCATATCTGAAAAGAGACCCTACATAGGCATATGCTAACAGAAGGACGCTGAAAATCTCTCTCCAGAACCCATCAAGCCAAATGTGATCCCACTAATCCTCCACAGCAGTGTGGTTTCACCAAAATCAGAGCTGAAGTAGTGGGATATAGGATGAAAGCAAAAAAAGAGACGTGACCAGAAATTGGCCAAATAAGTGATATTGCTAATGCAATGGGGATGGTAGTTTTGACATATTACTTTGACATATTTTTTTTCTTCCCTGCAGTTCCCCACTTACTGAATTGATGAAACTATTACTTCAGAAGCTGGTAGGTATCATTCAAAAATAAAGAATTTGGAGCTCAGCTTTGAGGCTCAAGCTAAATTTTTTTAATGTTCACAGTAAGGTAACAGTTTCGAAAGCCTGACTTTGTTGAAAATAAGAGGACTTCTAAATTCCTAGTCCCCTTGAACAGTAAAAGCAAAGTTTGGAGATATGGACATGCTTTTCTACATGCCTTAACATAGAAAGTAAGAGAATATGATGCAGGAAAAATTCTTGACAAGAAGGAGACGTAGAAAGTCCTGTGTACTAGACAAAGAAGAGAGGATGTGAGGGTCAAGCGGTCACACGTGTCTCAGTTCATCCCTTTCAGGGCAGAAACCTCAAACCAGAGAGGTTAGGGAAAATAACAGAACAGGGGAAGTTTTTCATTTGGCCACAGAACAGCTTGGCAATATTTAAATACCCATATTCAACCAGCACCAGGACACATGAGAGAAGACTGAGGAAAATGTCCACATCAGCAGATTTGAGGGCAGCCTCACAGCATCCTGCCCACTTCAGTCAAGTATGGAGTAAGCAGTCACAAGTTCTTAGGTCTCCAAAGGGTGCAAAAAGTTGATAGATAAAAAGTGAGCCCCTCTCCAGCAATTCCAGTTATATGTATATGCCCAAAAGAATTGAAAGTAGGGACTCAAGCAGATAATTATGCACCTATATTCACAGCAGCAATATTCACAAGAGCCAAAATATGAAAATAACCTGGCTCCACTGGCAGATGAACAAATAAAATATGATAAATACATACAATGTAATAATATTCCATCATAAAAAGGAATGAAATTGATACATGCTATACGGATGAGTTTCGAAGACATTATGCTAAGTAAAATGAAAAGACACAAAAGGAAAGATAGGATATGATTCCACTTATAGAAGGTATCTGGAGAAGTAGAATAGAGGCTACCAAGAGCTGAGAGGAAAGGAAAATGAGGAGTTATTGTTTAATATTTACAGAGTTTCTGTTTAGGATGATGATAAAATTCTGGAAATGAAAGTGGTGATAGTTACACAACATTTGTATTTAATGACATTGAATTGTACACAAAAAAAAGTACACAAAAAATCATAAACTTTATGTTACATATATTTACCACAATACATTTTTTTTAAGTGAACCCCTAGTGGCCTGACAAAAGGACCAGCAGGCTACACAGTATCTAAAGACTGGCTTCCGCAGTCAAGCGTCTCACAAGGCATTCCAAAAAACCAGTCCTAAACAGCCATGACTCAGGATGCCCCATGTTCAGGCAGGCTGAGTGACATTTCCATAAAGGCCAGCAGGGACTCAAATGCCAGCACCAGGAACAGAGGGACATCAGATGTCTCCCCACCAAGCTGCACCAATGCTGAAAGGGTACACAAGCTTCCTTCTGCACCTTGACACCATCTTGGTGCAGAGGAGTAGTAGAGGAGACGCTATATTACAAGGGTCTTGACAGAGAGATTAACTCTGAATTAACTACCTCCAGTGACTAAGTTTTACAGAGATTGCAATGATGTTAAAAATCAATGTGTAATCTACCACCATGAGAATAAAGAGTCAAGGAACAGAATAAGATCAATTGCATAAATTTTTTATTTTAATTTTATTTCTTAATGCAAGCTTTTGTCTCCTACTAAATTTGGTGTGTGACTATAAAGCCTTTTGGCCCTCAGTCAGAAATGGCAATGGAGTATATATTGCAATATTTCCCCTTCATCATTTCCCATGCATGTATTCCTTTAAAGATTTTTTACAATGTTAAACAACCAAAACAGAACAGGTAAATTTTCCTCTCTTTCCAAATTGCTGCCCCCAAATTCCATCCATTCTATTTTTTATTAGTGGTCTATGAGGTTTTTCTATCTCTTTGACTTTCATTGTATTCAATTCGAGCTGCCTCTATGTGGGAACATACTTTTTGCCTTACATTATTTCCATAAACTTTGAATAGAAATATGGAAAGATTGAACTTTGAGTATTTCTCTCATCCACGAATTTAAAAAATAGTAAAAATGTACTCCACCAACTGTGTTATGCACTTGAGGTGACATCAGTGAAATGAGAAGCCATTAAAAATAAAAAGTTTCCATTGCTTTAGTCTTTGCAGGACATCAATTAAAGAGTGACACTTGCCTTGTGACGTATTTTCTTAATCCCAAAAGGTAGAACTTAAATTGACAACCTATAGTAAGCTTAACCCTCTACTGAAGAAAACTTAGTGATCTAGAAAATTAAAACACAGCCAGACTAGGTGAAAAATGTTCAAGTAATACATTTATGGTTGGATGGCAAGGTCTTTAGACTGTGATTTCTTGCTGTTTCAGAGTTTTTTGGGAATTCTTTTCCTCTATTCCTAATGCAATTAATTTATTTTTCAAGTCTGCTGATTGTGTCTGTCTCAGGACCCTCCAGGGGCAGCTGTATGCTCTGCACTGCCTTCAATATGCTGACAAAGCTTCTAAATAAAACGACCGTAAATCTTCAATCTGCTGTCTAGCATTTTTATATCACATTTGCTTTGTTGAGGTTGAACATGAGTAATTACTTTACACGTGTATTATGAGTAAACTAAAATCCCCAAAGTCTTACTGTAAGGTCAGTTAGACAAAAATATGTCTTTAAAAAATGAATATTTGATAGGATTTTATCCATTCCATTTCCAACAATGAACTTACAAACTTTCAACTTAGGTTCTCAAAGGGTATTTCCCTGTCTCTCTTATAGAGTAGTCAAACAATAATGTACAGTTTTGTATTTACTAAGGTGATGTATTGGAAAACTATGACTCAACAAAAGAGTTCAAGAGTTCTACATGGATCTTATACTACCTGTGTATGTTCCTACCCACCTGTAAGCCTCTGTCCATGTGCAATCTCTTTGCAGAGCCTCTTCCCAGCAGCCCTGATTAAGCTGGGCTCTCTCCTACCCCTGAACACACTGCACTTTGCACCTGGATGCCTTTGAGTGTTCATCTTGCTAGTAATGTTGTCTGTTTACAATGAAGGACATGTCAATGCTTTATTCACAACTACTCAAAACTGGAAGATGTAAGTTCTTCAAAGATTAATCTATCAACTCATTAAAATTTCAATTTTTCATTTTAAAAAACATAAAATTTGGGAGCAGTGATATAGATGGAAAAGGGGAAAAAGGCTTGAAAAGTCATCCTCAAGTAAACCTAAAATACGGTTGCACAAAAATAGGCAAGGAAGTTTCAAGAAAGAGAAAAAAACTGGCCTTACATAAAATAAATATGGTAAAGCATCTAAGCCTAAATAATTACAGTGTCAACAGGGGTAAAAAAAAAATGCTGCCTATTAAAAAGGCTAGATATAATTGTATGGAATCATTTAGTATATCGTAAAGACAGTATTTTAAATTCATAGTGAGAATATGAATTATTTAACCAACTGATATGGTTTGGCTCTGTGTCCCCACCCAAATCTCATGTCAAATTGTAATCCCCACGGGTTGAAAGAGAGGCCGGGTGGGAGGTGACTGAATCATGGGGGTGAACTTCCCCCTTGCTATTCTTGTGATAGAGTTCTCATGGGATCTGGTTGTTTGAAATCACGTAGCACTTCCCTCTTCTCTCTCTGTCTTTCTCGTCACCATGTGAAGATGTGCTTGCTTCCTCTTTTCCTCCTGCCATCACTGTAAGTTTCCTGAGGCCTCCCCAGCCACGCCTCCTATACAGCCTGTAGAACTGTGAGTCAATTAAACCTCTTTTCTTTATAAACTACCCAGTTTCAGGTAGCTCTTCATAGCAATGTGAGAACGGACTAATACACCAACAATGTTGGAAACAATTCGCTAGATAAAGCTTCCCACCTCATAACTAACTAGGTTAAAGGTAAATTCTTAATGAATTAAATATTTAAATGTAAACCTTAAGCATAAAACACCATCAGACAGAAAACTATAATTTCTATAATTTGGGGGTAAGAAAAGTATTCTAACAAACAAAGCTCATACTATGTAAGCAGAAATCATAAATTTAAGTAAGCACAGGGGCCAAACAGGCATAGTACATGAGCAATTATCAGACTAGATAAAATAATTCTGTTTTTTTTTTTTTTCCCCCCCAGCAGAATCTTAGTAAGCTTTTGGGTAGTGAAGTTGACACTCAGCCTCCACACTGAAGTAAGTACCTGGCAGGAATCTGCTCCATCTACATGGAAGCTGTATGTAGAAACAAAGGCTAAGCATTATTAGATCTTTTGCATTTTGGAAGAAAAGCCCATTTTAAATGTTTCCTTAAATTATAAAACAATAACACTGTGTGGGGCAAGGAAAAACATCTGATTCAACTCATTTAGCCATGAAGGAAAATATGGATATATTTGACAATATAAAGTTTATTCCCTTTACTACAAAATGTCATAAGCATGTTTATTTAGATATATACTTTAAAATCTATATCCATTAAGCACCACAATCAACTCCAAAGAGCAATCACGTTGTTTCCAGAAATAAAGCAATGATAGATCAAAAATACTGCATTTGTATAACAGTATGTCCTGTAACTCAAAATTAATGCACAAACAAAACTACAAATGTGGCTTTAAATACTATATTAGTCAGGACTTTACTGCTGTTTGTGCATCTAATTACAATATTTGTCATCTTAATCTTTGCATTAGGTTTCCAGTACCTATTGGTTTACAGTTATGAAATGTTTCTGGAAGAAAAAAATCTGTATATGTGACCACAAAATGTGATGGACTACTTAGTAATGCTAAAAAGATGCCAATATAAAATTCATAACAGGTTTTCTTTTGGAAATAACACTAGTTTTCATTTATCATGTAGCATTAAGCTCTTATTGTATCATCATTAATGTACAGTGACAATTAACGAAAAAATACTGAAGAAAGTAAAAATCCTCCAAAGTATAGTGAGAAATGTTCTTAGCCCCATTTATATTCTGACAAGCATAAATAAGATACTGACTGCAGGTTCAAGAAGAATTCAATTAACTATCCAAATTCTTCTGAAGATCCAAAATTCCTACTAAATAAATGCCATGTTCTAAAACAGAACATGGCTTCATCATCCTTCATTTAGACTGAACACACGTAGAGCAGGGATGCGTAAAAAAGGCATTGGAAAGTAAAGTTTTAGCACTTGTGTAGCAAAATTGAAGCACACAGACCCCCAAATGTTTACTTTTTAAATCTCTATGTCTCGACTGGGAGCAGTGGCTCACGCCTATAATCCCAGCACTTTGGCAGTCCAAGGATGGAAGACTGCTTGAGTCCAGGAGTTAGAGACCAGCCTGGGAAATATAGCAAGACCCTATCTCTACAAAAAATATATTAGCTGGGTATGGTGGTGTGTGCTTCAAATCCCAGGTACCAGGAGGCTGAGGTGGAGGGTCACTTGAGCCCAGGAGGTCAAGGCTGCAGTAAGTTGTGATCATGCCACTGCACTTAGCCTGGGGTGATGGAGTGAGATCCGATCTCAAAAAAAAAAGAAAAATCTACATGTCTTAAAGTAACTGGATGATTACCAGATCACTTTACTTTGTACTGTGCTCAATCACCACAACAAACATTTTAATCCTGAAGAAGATCCTGAACTGAGCATGAGAATGTCATATATCCTCATCATCAATGAAGACAAATAATATCAGGTAAGTCAAGCTTATGATATGAGCTTGATTTGAGGAGGTCACATAGAGTTGACATATGTGACCTCCTCACACTGATTTGAGGAGGTCACATAGAAGCACAGTGGCTTTTACAGATCTGACAGTCAGGCTGCACAAGGTAAATTCAGTCAATATTCCATGCTGGGAACATGAAGACATTGCTTTGCACAACCTGAATTACTCCACTTTCTTTATACAGGTAGGAATGGTGTAAGTATCTGTGCAACAGCTTAAGAAGGCTGTAGTGAATTTGAAAGAAACAACACTGCCTCACTGCTTTGCACATTTCAGGGACTAGAAGGGATGCAGTAGTAATCTACAACAGAGGTGAACTGGAACTCAAGTTTCTCAACTTTCAATGCAATGTTTCTTCCCCACTGCAGGGCATAATTATTAAAATATGCTGCAACAAATGGAAAAAAATATATAGTCTATGGGGAAAAGCTAAAGTAATTGAGTTTATATAATCAACAGGAAATATTTTTATTTTATTTTATTTTATTTTATTTTATTTTATTTTATTTTATTTTATTTTTTGAGATGGAGTCTCGCTCTGTCGCCCAGGCTGGAGTGCAGTGGCCAGATCTCAGCTTGCTGCAAGCTCCCCCTCCCGGGTTTATGCCATTCTCCTGCCTCAGCCTCCTGAGTAGCTGGGACTACAGGTGCCCGCCACCTTGCCCGGCTAGTTTTTAGTATTTTTTTTTTAATTATTTTTTATTATTATACTTTAAGTTCTAGGGTACATGTGTATAACGTGCAGGTTTGTTACATATGTATACTTGTGCCATGTTGCTGTGCTGCACCCATCAACTCATCAGCACCCATCAACTCATCATTTACATCAGGTATAACTCCCAGTGCAATCCCTCCCCTCTGCCCCCTCCCCATGATAGGCCCCAGTGTGTGATGTTCCCCTTCCCGAGTCCAAGTGATCTCATTGTTCAGTTCCCACCTATAAGTGAGAACATGCGGTGTTTGGTTTTCTGTTCTTGTGATAGTTTGCTAAGAATGATGGTTTCCAGCTGCATCCATGTCCCTACAAAGGACACAAACTCATCCTTTTTTATGGCTGCATAGTATTCCATGGTGTATATGTGCCACATTTTCTTAATCCAGTCTGTCACTGATGGACATTTGGGTGGATTCCAAGTCTTTACTATTGTGAATAGTGCCGCAATAAACATACGTGTGCATGTGTCTTTATAGCAGCATGATTTATAATCCTTTGGGTATATACCCAGTAATGGGATGGCTGGGTCATATGGTACATCTAGTTCTAGATCCTTGAGGAATCGCCATGCTGTTTTCCATAATGGTTGAACTAGTTTACAATCCCACCAACAGTGTAAAAGTGTTCCTATTTCTCCACATCCTCTCCAGCACCTGTTGTTTCCTGACTTTTTAATGATCGCCATTCTAACTGGTGTGAGATGGTATCTCATTGTGGTTTTGATTTGCATTTCTCTGATGGCCAGTGATGATGAGCGTTTTTTCATGTGTCTGTTGGCTGTACGAATGTCTTCTTTTGAGAAATGTCTGTTCATATCCTTTGCCCACTTTTTGAAGGGGTTGTTTGTTTTTTTCTTGTAAATTTGTTGGAGTTCTTTGTAGGTTCTGGATATTAGCCCTTTGTCAGATGAGTAGATTGCAAAAATTTTCTCCCATTCTGTAGGTTGCCTGTTCACTCTGATGGTAGTTTCTTTTGCTGTGCAGAAGCTCTTTAGTTTAATGAGATCTCATTTGTCAATTTTGACTTTTGCTGCCGTTGCTTTTGGTGTTTTAGACATGAAGTCTTTGCCCATGCCTATGTCCTGAACGGTACTACCTAGGTTTTCCTCTAGGGTTTTTATGGTATTAGGTCTTTCCTTACTCCTTATATGAAAATTAATTCAAGATGGATTAGAGGAAATACTTTTCAATTTTGACAAGCAGCTTTCCCCTGGATTTGCTGATATCAGAACAATAAAAAATGGGCCATATTTCTTTCCTTAAATTTTGATATGATAAATTATTTTTGCATCATTTATATTATAAATCAATTTAAAATGTGTGGACCAATTTAACAAACAAAAGACTAATTTCTCTTATGCTAGATAAATCATTAGGTGGTAAATGGTATTCTTAAAATACAACAATGAGGCTACACATAAAAATATGTATTACTCATTTAAATATGAAGGGCAGAAATTTTTTTCAAATATTGACATCAAAAATAACATGTATCTGTTCACTCATGTTACATAAAATTTCACTCATAAATCTAATTTTGATTTTGGGTTAGATAACTAAATACTTTGGATTTACAGACTTACTCACGGTATATCTAAGTATATAGACAGCATTTTATTTGTTCTTTGTTTCTTGCAATGCCAAGGTAAGGATATGGCTACTTTAATAATAACTAATAACAGTGAATACTTACAAGTGTTTACTATGTGCCAACCACAATACTAAACTCTTTGCAAGCATTATTCCATTTCATTGCTATTATAACCCTATGAGGTAGTTATCATAGGCATACCCTATTTACAAATGAGCAACTGAACTTTGGTGAGTTTTGGCAATTTCCAAAGCAGTAGAACCAATACTCAAACCTATGCTGTCTCAACTCCAAAATCAGAACTCTTAAAACATTCAGCTATATTTTAGCCTGTTATTTTATATATTTTTTTCTATAGAGGATAAAATCCAGAGACGTAATTAAGTATTTGACTCTTTCACAGTAGAAGCTGGCTTCCATTTTGCATCTCCTTCCTTCTAGAGCCTTACATAATTACTTAAATGCTAGGAAAGGAATTACAATGTGGAAAGCAATAACTGGGCAAACAGTAGAAGGACTATCAGAGGACAAGGAATGTGAACAAATTTCCAGAACAGAAATTGTATGGGGAGTAGTTATACTATTATAACAAGTCAGAGGATTCTTTAGAATACAGAAGATGTGGAATCCTATCTTCCCTACTCCACTTCCAATTAGAGGATGCCCAGGACCTGTTCATCCACTCATCCCAGGCAAGATTTCTTCTGAAGAAAAAACTGAACACTCACGAATGGAAAAAGAAACCAAATCTGGAATTCTGTGTTTTCAATGAATCAGTCAACTCTGCACTCAAACACCTCAAATAAAAACCCTCCACACAACACATTCAACATACATACACAGAACTCCCAATTCATTTTCAAATGTATTATTCCTAAATATATATAGACAACCAAAGGTAGCCTCCAATATTACAACAAAAAATGAAGTATTATCCTGTAGGAAACAAAAAAAGAGAATAAAAATGTAATTAAGAAAAAGAAATCCTCCAAGTTTTTGTTTGTTTGTTTGTTTGGGGTGTGTGTGTGTGTGTGTGTGTGTGTGTGTGTGTGTGTGTGTGTGTGTGTTTTGAGACAGAGTCTCGCTCTGCCGCCCAGCTAGAGGGCAGTGGTGCAATCTCGGCTCACTGCAAGCTCCGCCTCCCGGGTTCACACCATTCTGCCTCAGCCTCCTGAGTAGCTGGGACTACAGCTGCCCGCCGCCACGGCTGGCTGGCTAATTTTTTGTATTTTTAGTAGAGACAAGGTTTCACCATGTTAGCCAGGATGGTCTCGATCTCCTGACCTCATGATCCGCCCGCCTCAGCCTCCCAAAGTGCTGGGATTACAGGCGTGAGCCACCGTGCCTGGCCAAAATCCTCTAATTTTTATGTTCAGAGAGATTTGAGAAGATACTATATTCATAAAAGGAACAAAAAAATCTTTTGGAAATTAAATATAACCATCTGTGTATTCCAAATTTTTTAAAATAGAAATTTTGGAGGACAAAGTCAAGGAAGTCTCTCAAAATAAAAAGATAAAAATATGTCAAATGCAAAAGGTAATGTAAGAGGCATAAATAATTAGTCCAGGAGGTTCCAACATCTAAATAATATAAACTTCAGAGAAATAGAGAAAGAAATTAGCAAAGAAATAATATAGAAAAATATTCCAGAGCTAAAGGATATGAACCTCAAAATTGAAAGGTCCCACCAGGTGTCCAGAACAATGAATGAGGAGAGAGTCCACAGCAAGTGACATCCCTGTGAAATTCCAGAATCTCTGGACAAAACATATGAGACACTTCTGGGGGAAGAACTGGAGAATCAGGTTACCAAAACAGAAGGAGAATCAGATGACATCAGACTCCTCAGCCATAGCAGGCGCTTAAAAGACAATGGAGATGCTCTTAAACATTATTAGGAACAATGATTCTTACCATATAATACAGTGTAGAGCCAAAATCATCAATTGTCAGGGTGAAATATAGAGATTTGCAGCCATGGAAGGAGTCCTGGAAATTTATCTCCTTTCTGATGATGTGCTCTAGGGGGAAAAGGGAATAAACCATAGAAGGGGAAGAGAAAGGTAAAAGAGTCATAATTCCTGGATACAATCCAAGAGATGGTGAAGGAAAGTCCTAGAGATGGCAGTTGTGCAGCAGAGACCAGAGAGGAACAACCATAATTTGAGCTGAAATATGGAGGGATCGAGAACAGGAAAAGGTGCTCTTGGTGGAACCTCTAATATGACTTTGAAGATAAGACTGATGTGGCCATGAAAAACCAGGGCAAGAAACAAAGAAGAGTAATTAGAAACTCCAGGAAAAGCAAAAGGCTGTGTAGAAAGAGAAATGATGTTAGCATAGTATAGTACCATGTGAACAACATTTATAGCAATACTGTAAGCAGTGCTGATCAATTCAAAACTATATATACGTAGTAATATCACTGTATTGGGAGGTTGGGAGATGGAAGATGGGCTAGTGTAAAAAAATCTAAGTCTTCATCTATCATAAGAAGTTAGTACTGTAGATGATGTCTAAAATTAAAAAAAAAGACATAGCAAGAAAGACATATTATTTAGAAATATGATGGTAACTACAAGAAGAAACAGCTACAATAGTTAAATACCTGGGAAGTAGGACTGGGTGCTGCTGGGTGGGATGTGGTGCAATAGGAAGGAATTATAAAAATTTGATAGTATTCAGTTATTATGGTATGTACATATGTGTGGTCAGGTATGTATGTGTATGTGCATACTTTTGATCAAATTTATATAGTTCATGTGTTTAAGCCCTATTCAAGAGTGTAGAATTTACTGTCATTGTTTAAAGTAGACTTTGGCTCCTTGACAGAAGATTTATGTGCTCACACCTACTGTGCCACAGAAGAAACATAACTGTCAGCTGGAAATAAAACTCACTTGATACGATTTAGTGCAGGCTGCTGTTTCTCTAAAATGTAAGTTTTACCTCTATCTGAAGGTAAAAGAGAGAAGCAGTTTGCTTTTTTACTCTTAGATTCTCTTAGCCTCCACTGCATAATATATTATGCATCAATTAAATTATCTTTAATTAAATGAACATTCTTGCACAAATGAACTCATTTTGGGTAAGTAGCTGTGTACTGGGAGTCACTGTTCTTTCAGACATAAAAGGGATAAAGTTCATTTTTACATTCTTAACATTGAGCAAACCATTTTTCAATCATTCAGAACTGGTAAATAAGTATAATTATTTCTGCTGCAAAGAATAGTTTAATAGCTAGATATTAGCTAGAGAAGCCAACAATGAGGCTTGCTAATCATTGCTATGACAATCTCCTGCTTTATTTTTATATGTGTCTCATAAAACTGTCAAAGTTGAGTGGCAAGCAAGAGCTTCGAGAAAACAACTCTTACCAGCCTAGGGAACTTTAGTAG
Source organism: Theropithecus gelada (assembly GCF_003255815.1). Lineage (NCBI taxonomy): Eukaryota > Metazoa > Chordata > Mammalia > Primates > Cercopithecidae > Theropithecus > Theropithecus gelada. The sequence continues at coordinate 142,661,443 of NC_037671.1, read as the reverse complement.
AACATCTTATCTTTGGGGGCCTGATCTTAGACATATTCCAGGGGAAAGAGCCTGGAAGAAAAGATATTAAATAACACATCTGATTTTTCTCTCTTTCTCATATTCAAGCAAATACTGGTCTTTAGATCAAAACAAATTAAAAACTTCCAGGATGTCCTTGGTCATCCCCAAGATGGACTTTGAAAATGATGTTAAGACTTTAGATGCAATATGTCCTGAAATAAAAATTTAGTGTTACCCTTATATGATGAGGAAATTGTCAAAAACAATTTGACGATTGATTCGGATCAAAGAAATAGTTGTATATTATACAAATAAGGTGGTTAATTAATATCTGTAAGCATTAAAAGAATACAAGTCAATATGTTTCGTGCTGGTAACATTTGAAATCATAACTAACAACCGTGTTAAAGGAAAACTATTTTATATCATTTTTTTATTCTCTTAACTATCTCAATCTAACACAGGGAGTCAAAAAATTTCTTCAGTCATTCCAGTACCTGTATGACTTTTGGCACATATTATATTTCTACGGTTAACAAAATATTTTTCTTTTAATTGATTTACTTGTAAACTTAAAATCATGACCTGAAGCCTTGTTCAAAGAGAAAATAATGGAATTTGTTTTCTATTTAGTGATATTTGTATTCCTCCTTTGTAAAGTCTGTAAAATAGAATGAAAAAGTGATGTTTGCAATCAACACCAACCTCACAAACCAGTTATGAGGTTTGGATAAGATAATATGCGCAGAATGCTTAACACAGGTGCTTAGTAACTAAAGACCATTTTCAATGGTGTATTTTCCCTTTGGATATGGTTGTTTCTAATCATCTTAAGGGGGATAATGAAAAAAGTTCCCCTTGGAAAAATCTCATCTCCCTCACCTTTTCTTCTACTGAGAGGTGGTAAATATACAGCCAAAAAAAGTTTCAAGAGGCAAAGATCAGACTCTTTTTGCCAAGTTTTGGAAAACGGTTAAAATGAAAAACCATTTGTTTCCTCCAGCTGGGATTAGGTAGCAAGGGGAGAGTTGATTGAGACCTCTGTCCTCACCTCTTCCTATCTGATTCTCTTCTACTTTCCCTGAGACAAAGAAGAAAAAAAAACTGTATTCTTCTTACACATGTCTAACCTTCATAGAAACTACTGCAGCTGCTGCTCTAACTTTATTCTTTGTGATGGTTAATTTTAGGTGCCAGCTTGACTGCATTAAGGGATACTCGATAGCTGGTAAGGCATTATTTCTAGGTGTGTCTGTGAATGTGCTTCTGGAGGAGACTGGTGAGTCTGGGGACTGAATGGGGAAGATCTGCCCTCATTGTGGGCGGGCACCATCCAATACACTGAGGGCTCGAATAAAACAAAAAGGCAGAAAAAATGTGAATTCACTCTCTCTCTTCTAGAGCTAGGACGCCCTTCTTCTCCTCCCCTCAGAAATCAGGACTCTAGGTTCTCTGGCCTTTGGAGAATCACCTGCCTCCCATGACCGCCATAATTGTTAGATAATAAATTTGTGTTGTTTTAAGCTACTGAGTTTGTGATAATTTGTTACAGCAGCTATAGAAAGCTAATACAGCTGTGAACTTGTTAGAAATGCAAATTCTTGGTCCCCACCCAGGTCTACTGAATCAGACACTCAGGAGTGGGGCACAGCAGTCTGTTTTAACAAGCCCTCCCAGTGATTCTGATGCTTGCTAAAGTTTGCACAACACTTTCCTGCCTCTGCTTTCTCACTGTCCATTTGTTGTCCTGCTTTAATCTAATTTAAGCCCCCACCATTCATTGCACCCACTCTTGAAATCACCTAATTGCCTGTTTGAATCACCTGTTTGAATCACCTGTCTTTAGCTTTTATTCCATCTGAATTTTCATCATCATTTGAGACTATTAACCATTAAACACTTTCACTTCTTTTTTGTGGCTCTTCCTTTATCCACCCCTTACGTATGGGACTTTCTTGTGCTACGTTCTGCAACCTTTTCTCTTTTCCCTCTGACTCTCTCCCTGGGCAATTTCACCTACTTCCAAGTCATGTTTCAACCTAAACTCTGGTGACTCTTAATCTGCGTCTCTAGCACCAGCCATTTCTCTGCTCTAGTCCTGAATTCTATATTGTGTTCTACCTATTTGTATTCCTATCTGGGCCTCAAACTTAATATATCCTCCCCAACTTTACCCCAAAAAATCTGCAGTTCCTCTTGCATTTCTTTGCATTTTATGACCTTATCTGACCTTATCAGACATTCCATTGCCCAGTGATCCATGATTCTTTTTCACCCTTATCTTTCACAAATAATTGTGCACAAATTGTTTCAATTCTATTTTTAAAATATGTTTGAACTCCACCGCTTTAGAGCCTCTCCTCTGTGTCACCAGTTGCAGCCCTAGTTCAGTGTTTCTCAAAGAGCAATGTTAAACAGTGCACCAAAATCACCTATGGTGCTTGTAAAAATTTCTGGGATCAGGTTAGACTCACCTGAATTTGACTTTCAGTGGGACGGGGTGAGGAGTCATGGTCTGATAATCAGCATTTTAAGTGCATAGCTTGGTTGGGTTTTATGCTACCAAATTTTAAGAACTACTGCCTTAGATAAGCGATCACTGTTTACCTGAACTCTATTCCTTGGTTTTTGTATTAGTCTTTCTCTTGCTGCAAAACAGATTACCTCCAATTTAGTAGCTTAAAACAACACACATTTATTATCTCACAGTTTCCTTGGATCAAGAGCCCAGGCATAGTTTATCTGGATTCTCTACTCAGAGTCTTTCAAGGCTGCAGTTAAGGGATTGGCTGGGCTGCATTCTTATCTGGGGGCTCAACTAGGGAGGGATCTACTTCCAAGCTCATTTAGGTTGTGAGCAGAATTCATTTCTTGTGGTGTACAACTGAAGACTGATGCTTCTTACTGACTATAGCTTGGAGCATGCCTTCAGGTCCTAGAGGTCACGTGAAATTCCTTGTCACTTGCATTTAAAGCAGTGTTAAAGGAGATAATTTTGTCTTTTACCTTAAACATTTTATTGACATCAAATAATAGAGATTTGGTTTTTGACGATTCTGTAACTCTGATGATATTTCAACTGACTTGCACAGCAGTTAAATGATTTAAATATTAGAAATAAGCCAAATTCCAATGTTACAAAAAAGTATTTTACTAAGATTAAATAATATGTATTATTTGCAATGTCTGTGACACTCTGTACAAAAATCTCAAAGGGTGCTTGTTAAAAGTGCATGTTCTAGAACTCCAGTCAGTCCCCAATTTCTGATTCAGTAAATCTTAATATTTAACAAGCACCCCAACTGAATCTAATTCAGATGTCCTAAGAATGATGTTTTGGTAGCCACTTGTCTATAAGATATAATAAAAAATAAACACAAGTAAGTTGAAATATTTTAGAAAGTAAAAAAGTCTTTGAACATAGTTATAAAATCATATGCAAGGGAAATGCCATCAATTATACTAGTGATGATTTATCTACTTTAAAAATTATGCAAAAATGAGTAGCTCAAATCAACAGCATAATTTTACTAATCTAAGACAGTCTATGGTGACAGATCATTACTTAATCTTTGTGAAATTAATCTGCATTATAACAACAAAATTGCATTAAATTTAATTCACTGAAAAGTTTTCAGCCAGCTTCATGTAAATTTTCCAATACAGAACTAGTCCAATCTTTTCTGTTTTCGATAGCAGTACCTTTATTTTTATAGTTTTTTATGTAGCTTTAAAAAAAAACTGATATGTCATAGTTGTACATCTTTTTGGGGTACATGTGATATGTTGGCACATGTATACAATGTGTAATGATCACGTCAGGGTAATTGGGATATCTATCACCTCAAATTTTTACAGTTTTCTACTTTATATTCAGAATGCCTGACATAGGCAACACAGTAAGTCCATCAGCCACTAAAAACCAGTGGAGGAAAAAAGTCTATAAAATCATGTTAAAAATTAATTCAGCCCTGTCTATCTTTGAGTGTCTCTTAGCTTTTGCAGAATCCAGATTATAGATTATCAGATATGAGTTCATGTTTTTAGTTTACTATCCTGCATTAAAATATCCAACAGCAGGATTTTTTTTCTACTCAGCCTACCTGGGAAGTTCCATGTGATCACATTAATGGATGCAACACTAACCTAGAAGCTAGAGACACAGAATTTTACTCCTGTATCTTTGTACCCTACTATCAACCTCTAGTGGAAGATCATGGAATAATTTAGATTCTTCTCCAGAATAAATCCAGTTAATTCAGGTATCTATGGTGACCTTCCTCACCACCTCCATCCCAAATTATGGAGATTAGCTGTAGGATTGTTCCCTAATATTTCAATTGGGGGTGTAACCTTGCATTGGTTTCCTGTGTTTTGGGTAGTTCAATTCATCAGGTTTATATGGAGCAGCTAGTAAGTACAAGATACTGAGGAAGATTAAAATAAACACAAATAGCAGCCCTTAGCAGTTAGAAAGAGAGAAAAGGCATGACCACAGATAACCGTTATGCATATGGCATAATGCAGAAAGTAATAAATTCCTCTTGGCTGCTACAAAGTTTAGAATACAAGTTCAGAATTTTGGCTTTATTATTTAGTATTCATAGAAAATTAAGTCTGAAATCTAAGCACCCTAAGTCTCTGACAAAATCCAAGGAGACCTGAGACTTCCCAATAGAAACAGCCACTATGAACCCACTGAGTCCACCAAAGTCCAACTTGTTTTGCTCACATTTGACTTTCAGTTGTCCTGTTACCTGCAAAATAGAGCAGAGTTGTTTAGCAGCTCTGACCAAACACATGGGACCATTCTAAGAGAACTGCAAAGTGTGATGGCTATTGTGCTGTGGTTTTGAACCTAAAATCTACTATATACGTCAGGATATGATGTAAAAGTAATTCCCAATTCCTCAAGTGTCATTAAATTAAAATGATCACAGCCTGCAAAAGAACTAAGACTATCAGTTTGTGATACAGTTTGGCTGTGTCCCCACCCAAATCTCATCCTGAATTCCCATATGTTGTGGGAGGGACCCAGTAGGAGGTAACTGAATCATGGGGGCAGGTCTTTCCTGTGCTGTTCTCCCGATAGTGAATAGGTCTGACAAGATCTGATGGTTTTTAAAATGGGAGTTTCCCTGCATAAGCTCTCTTTTTGCCTGCTGCCACCCAGGTAAGATATGACTTGCTCCTCCTTGCCTTCTGCCATGACTGTGAGGCCTCCCCAGCCATGTGAAACTGTTAAGCCTATTAAACCTCTTTCTTTTGTAAATTGCCCAGTCTCAGGTATGTCTTTATCAGCAGTGTGAAAACGGACTAATACAGTTTGCTTTCTGCAGTCTAGGCAGGCACTTTCTTTATAGGATTAATCATGTCACTCCCTGTGCATTACCACACCTTCACTATAATTAAATTTAAAACGAAACAATTGATACTAAATTTTCAACAAAATTATTCCAAAATTACTTGAGTTCTTTTTTTTTTCAAGCGTTTGTTAAAAACATAATCGGGCTAATTCTTCAGGGTAAAATCAACAATATTGGAAGCACCAGACTGTGATTCCTTCTCCTGGGTAAAATCTAAAAATATTATGGTTATGCGCATCAGTTACTCCCAATAATCAATCCTTGGTGATTACTGAGGAAAAGGAAGAATGACTCACTGTATGAGAATGCAGTGCCCATTTGTATACCCAGCTTTGATATGGGTGGGGATTGGGGGTGGAAGATGGTTTTTGACCCATTTCTAAATTTCAGAAACAATCACTCTTTTTTACACTGAATAACTGAAAAGTATGTCAATAAAAATAGAGAAAAAATGCATACATTTTTCATTGCATAATATTGCACTGAAAATATTGTATAATTTCCCTTACAGACTTTTTGCCTCTTTATCTGGTGACTTAACCATAGAAAATTCACAGAGATGAGTCTTGAGAGGCATCTCTGACTAGGTGAGGACAGTAGCATACCCAGAAAAGAAAGAAAATCTTGCTAGAAAGACTTTCTTGCCTTTGTTTAAAAAAACTCTACAATGAAGTGGTAAATCTTACTCCATTGTAAATTTACAGTGAAAAAAATTTAGGATATTTCTGTGGATATCTGATAACAAATTCAATACAAACAATATATGGGAAGGTATAAGATAAACAAGTAAATCTATGGAAATTTTCACCCTAGGTAGATTGATCCCTTCTCTCCTGATTATAGGCAATAACTTTCTAGCCTTCTTGTGACCACATGACATCAAATCTTAGCTACTTTTTTCCTATAATGTAAAAGTGAGATGCAGAATTATCTGACATATCATACCCCCAAAATTCCTGCATTAGGAGACAAATAAAATGCCTTTAAAAGCAAATACTACTCACCACCTAAAAATTATATCTTGTTCTATTTCATTTTTAAGAAAATTAAGGAAAAGTGCCAAATAATATTTATGTAGTAAGACTTTAGGAGTTGGTTTTTCATTTTCACTTCTTATCCAATTATTTAAACTTGAGCAACTTCTCTCTTAATTAAAATCAGAACATCTTTTGTGTGATTTTTATAAGGCAAGGTTTTTTTCCCAATATTTCATATAGAACTACTGTGTTTGGTTTAAAATTACATATATTCATGTACTGTACTAAAAAAATCTCATTCTTATTTTCTTATTAGAAAAACAAAAAGGGTTTTAAAGACTCTGTTACCATTATTTTTAAAAGGAAACATTCTGTTCAGCTTAGTGCAGTCAGTTCAGCATTTTGTTGCAATAATAACCTAATGTAATTGGATTATTTGTAACAAAAAGGATAAATGCTTGAGGGGATGGATACCCCATTCTCCATGACGTGATTATTACGCATTGCATGCCTGTATCAAAATACCTCATGTACCCCATAAATCTACATACCTACTATGTAGCCACAAAATTTTAAAAAATCAGATAAAAAAGAAATAATTTGAAATAGATGCAAATACAAGGCATCTTAAAGGACCATTTAATCTTTTTAGATCTCATTTTGAAAACATGTGACCTCAGAAAAAAATGATAGCAACAGGTTTGCTTTCTTGTAACATTAAATTTCTTTTAATTGAAGTTTGGGCACCTTCCCAGAATGACAGATTCTGCAGACAAACTGGTAGGCAGCTCAGTTATCAAAAAACACCCCGAATGTTGTATATATGAATTCTTTACTTCTAATCATTTTTTTCTATAAAAAAAAAAAAAATAGGTATCCACTGGAATATGGATACAACTACAGCCCAACTATGGTTTAAGCCAAGGGTCTCCAACTGTCAGATCGGGACCAGTCCATGGCCTGTCAGGAACCAGGCTCCACAGGTGAGTGGCAGGCAAGTGAGCATTTCCATGTGAGCTCCATCTCCTCTCCGATCCGAGGCAGCATTAGATTCTCATAGGAGTGCAAACCCTATTGTGAACTGCACAAGTGAAGGATCTAGGTCGCGTGCTCCTTATGAGAATCTAACTAATGCCTGATGATCTGAGATGGAACAGTTTCATCCCGAAACCATCCCCAGCCTGGTCCATGGAAAAACTGTCTTCCATAAAACCAGTCCCTGGTGCCACAAAGGTTGGGGACTGCTGGTTTAAACCGTAATGAGAAGTCCCAAGTCATATGTACAGCTAGATGAAAACATATAAGAAGATACCAAACATATATATACACATAAATGTAGCATGTTTATACCTATATCTATATTTAATAGGTTGTCTGATAATCATGTATCTAGTTTATAATGAGAGTGTTTGTTTGATGCTATCAAGTAAACAATCTTTAGTTCATTCTAATTTTCTAATTCAGAAAGAAAAGAAAAATCCATCAAGAAAAAGCAATTTTAGAAGGACAGGAATTGAGGCCAAATAGGTTGTACAATCTATTTCCTCTAAAACTAACCAACAGAAGGTCTGGCAGCCTGTTTTAGTTATCAGCAGCTTCCATTCATTAAATCTAATTGCTATGCGGAGGCCATCTCAATTGATGCATGTAAAAAGCAATTTCAAGTCCATGGTGGTGGCTTCCAGCCTCTCTGGGGAATGGATAGTCCATTCTGCTCCTTTTTATGTTCACCTTAGTACAGGAAGGCAGTTGACACTACTAATGACTGCCTATCCTATGAGTGTCACTTGGCCAGAACTTGTCAATAAGTTTATCAAGAGGATTCTCTTGGAATTACATATTCCAAGATACATTTGGAATTGTGAAACACAAAAATTTTACTAGAGAGAAAAAGAAAATGAAAATAAATGAATGAACAGTTGAATGAGTGAGTGGCTGGGCTATGGTGCCTGAGCTTGGCTTTAGGACCACACTGTGTGGCTTTCATCTTGGCTCTACTCTTAATCTTTGGGCAACTATGGACAAGCTATTTAATTTGTCTGAGCCTCAATGTCCACACCTGTAGAATGTGTAAAAGAGCAGTCCTGTCTGAGGATTAAATGAGTCAAAGCGTGTTAGCTAACATATTGTTCATGCTTTACTAAATATCTTCCATTCAGGCTGACAAAATAATACAGAGTTGTGTCCTATTTCAGAAAAAATTTAGTTTTTTAATGATTCATTCATTCATTCATTCATTCAGACATTTTGTATTTTCTGGTTCTATACTTGTGCTTATTAAAATGGCCACATCTCACCAAGTGAACCTAATATGTGAGGTTTCTGAATGTTTTAGAGAAAAATCTAGATGATAACTAACAACAAACACTACAAAATAACAAACCCAACAAAAATGTGAGTATCCTTTGTGTAGTGATAAAGAGATAATTTTAATCATTTGAAAAAATATAATAGTATTGAATTAATATATTCATATACATATTTAAATGACATCAGATGTAGACTCAAATTTACATTTGCTAGGAATAAAAACTTGTCATATATGGTCACACTCATTCACTAAATACCTAGCTACATGTATACTATGTTGAAGCAGAATACTTTGTAGATTAAAGTGTTCTGATAATTATTATCATTAATCAAGTGCCTACTATGTAGCAGGCACTTTATGTTTGGCATCTATTAGTCCTCACAATAAGCCAATGGTAAAGATATTGTTGCCTGTTTACAGACCTAAAGAGGCTACTAAGGAGGAGAAAGCACAGGAAAGCTCAAGTCTGGTGCTAAAGTCCATGTTTTTCCTTGCTTGTTATGTGGCTTTGATCTTTATAATAGAAGATATTTTCTCTTTAATTAGACAGCATTATCTGGCTTCATACAATTATATACTTAACTTCCCTTTGAAGATATAAACCATGCTTATTTCTAATACATAGCCCTAAAGCACACTTTATAAACACGATGGGTACATAATGTTGTATAGTGTTTCTTCTCCTACCTCTCTAAAAATGGTATCATTAGATCAGTAGCAGAGTTTGCAATCAGTGGCCTCCATGATTGTTTTTAGGACTGTTTACAAATACTGGATCTCTTGCTCTGGGCATGTGGTAAAATTCTGAGATCCTCTGTTTCCTTGAAAGCAGTGTGGCCATAAGTGGAAGTGGTGAATTTTGCTTCCAGCTTTTAGAATCAGCACATGACTGTCCATGACTCTTTTTCCCTGCCTCAGGAATTGTGAAGTCATAGGTGGTGATGGTACTTCCAACACCCAGGTTTCTCAGAAACTATGATGCCAACTTGCAACGGACATGTAGAGTGGGCAAGATATAAACATGGTCATTGTAAGCCACTGAGGTTTTGGAATTGTTTGTTACCACAACATAACCTGGTTTGCACTGACTGATACAGCATCTTGGAATCTAACCAACTTGGCATTTACCTTAAGATCCCAATCTACTTAAAAAGGGTAACTTCATGAAAAGAATATAGAAAAGAAAGCTTACCTTAGCATTTTATGACAATTTACAGGGTGATAGCCCACCAAATCAATCTTTCTTAAATTGTATTCTTTTGCCATTTTCCCCTTTGTGCAACCCAGGCATGAACTGGGTTAGGGTGGGAAGCTGTAGTTGACACAATACAGAAGCCATTCGTCTACATGAACTCAGTGTACTGAATAACATAATGTGAGATTTAGTTTTTTTTGTAAGAAAATCCAAGGTTGAGAAAATTACCAGCTAAGGTGCATTATCTGTTCTGTTGCAGTGAATACAAGAAGTAACTCAAATGTGCGGAATGCATTTTTACTGGCCTTAATAATTAAATACTGTGGTGTATGCCTTTCCATATCCTGAATAACTAATTAAATTATTCTGAAAATGATGAAATGCAATAAAATCATCTTGCTGAGGTTAGCTTTGTGACACCATTTATTATCAGAGAATATTTTTAAAGACCCACAAATAATTTCAGTAGAAAATGAAATGTTTTGTTATATCTTGAAAAGGTTATGAATTGCATCTTGCTAGTGACAGCAAATTTCTCCAGATTCTATGTTCTGAAGTTGAAACTTCCATTATATTTTCATTGTATTGAGACTAAATTAAAGCAGATCTTATTATAGAAAAAGAATCACATTCTATTTTAAGAACTATTCTCACAATTTCAACTTATTATAATATCAGAGGACAACAGAAAAACAGCAAAATTTATTAGAAAGAAAAACATAATTATCAAGAAAAATAGCACTTTAAATAAGTTGACTATTTCAAGCTACCTAGAGATCCTAGAGCTATGAAGCTGCTTTGGAAAGTCCTAAGAGCTTGATGAATAATGTATTCTTTAACCACTTTTAACTTTATTTATATTTCCCACTTTGTTCTATAAAAATCTCAAGGTGGTATACAGAAAGGCATACAGAGCAATGGGATTAAAAATAGAAATGAGGAAATAGGGACTCTGAAAAACAAATGTCTGGAAATAAGACAGAAATAAGATTAGTTCCTAAGTTAAAACAACAATTTACAAGATTCACAGGTGCTATATGAGAACAAACCAGTTCCTTGGGTTTCTAGTTTATGGAGTATTTTCAGAGAGGCCAGGCTGAGTTACTAGAGGAAAGAGAAATCTAAAAATCCAAAATTTTTAGATATTTTTACCATAGTAGCTTAAAAAAGTTGAACATCACCCCCTCATATTCTATGCATTTATTCCTACATTGTATGTGTATAAATATGTGCCAATATATTTATTAAAAATACATTAAAAAGATAAATAGAATAATAGATATTGAATTACTTTCTTCCCTCACCCCAGGGGACAATTTTCCCTGTACCAACCTCACCAAGATATGACAGGAAAATGCATGGATGCTTTCCTAGCCCCTCAAAGGAAGGAATATCTCCTGCTGCTGAATAATCTCATCCCTTACCCTCCCCAAATATCCCTGCCTGCCTTTTAATCTGAAAATTTCCACACATTTAGCAAAGGAAGTTGTCTTCCACAAGCGTTCTGTCTCTACACAACAGAAATCCATTCCTCAAATGTCTTTTCCTTCTCTAGAAACCAGTTGTCTTCATTTCTCAAAGATTTTACTATGAAAAATCACAAACTTGTTCCACGAACACAATATATTGGAGACAAAAACCAGACCTCTTCCACTCTTGATTTTTCCCAGAATCTTTTGATAAATCAGGATTTTTCCAGTATTTTACTCCCACCATAGCAACCTCTTAGTGCACTTCAAAACCTCATTAACCCAAATATCAAGGCCAAAGACTAAAACAATAGCGTTTTGGCCAGATTAATCTCTTATCAAATTAGAAAGAGATTTTTTTTCTTTTTACTATACTTTCTCAGATGCTTAATTTACTATAATTCTTCAATTTTCACCACACAACTCATCTGCAAGAATCTCACTGTTCAATGTTATCATTTGAATTCCACAGCCTCCCCTCCTCCTGCTTGGGGTCATCAAGGTCACTGTGGCCATTAGAAGGATCTTCTGGGACTGGGATTGGCAGAAGTGTGTATCTGCCCAAGCAGGATCCCATGCTTGTGCAGCACTTCCATCTAATTTCACTATTAAAGCCTATATCAAAGCTTTTGAATGGCAAGTCGTAAACATCTCTAGCATGACATTGGTACAACAGTGCAGCAAACACTAATCAAACTAATTCAGTGCTTAATTTCATTTGCTTCCGCTAAATGGCTTATGTGATATGGCAACCTTAAAGACAGCCTTCTCATAGACTCTGGAGTTTAAATTTACACGGGGCAGAGGTAATCACTCCCAAATGCAATTATCTCATTACTACCAAATCTATATGTGGAGAACTAAATTAGGACCAGAACACTTTTCACCTTTAATTTCTTACTATCCTTGTTTGCTTGTTCTTTTTAAGCAGCTATTATTGACAAAGTAAAAAGAAAAAGGTTTTCCTACTTGTCAGCGCTGCCAAACAAGATGGTTTAATAATCAAAACAAGGACAAATCATTCTTAACCTTTTTATTTCTTAGTTTTCCCAAATGCAAAGCAGGTATAAGATAAAGACCAATTCCCTACCATCCTGGGGCATTAATTACCAAGATAATGATTATCAGACTCACGGAAATGCCTATAAAAAAGTCTTTGTATAAAGACAACCCATTTTTCTCTTCCACACTTGAAAACACACTATTCTTGGGTTCACCGAACTAGAATACAAGGTATCAACTTCACCATTTATTATGATAGAGTTGGCAGTGGTTATTTTGTCTGCCTGAGAGGGCAACCAGATTTGAGTTGAAGAACTGTCTGGCCTCTATCAAGCCTTTATAGATTGATTTAGTGTGGGCTGCATATTTATAGTTTCAAAGAACTATCCAGAATATAGAAGGGGACTGACTTCCTCTGGGAATTTGTGTTCAATTGAATTAAAATATCAAAAAGTCTTCTCTTATGTTAATCTGAAATATCAAATAAATATTATGAGACTAGCATTGCTTTCGAGATGTGTATTTATCTGCTTATACTATGTCAGGATTTAATTCTTAGAAAAAACATTAATTTTTAATGAAAATAAAAGGATATTATTGTTGAAAAGATATGAAATAAAATTATTTTAAAGAATGATATACAAATTTATACTTTTAAGCTATATTTTAAACAAAGGGCATTTCAACAATAAAATAAACCTAACAATAATATATGCTAGAGATAAGAGATTTAAGAAAAAATAATGACTTCTGATTATACAGTATCTGAGGCAACACAACCACTTAGAAAAGTTTCACAAATGGTTCAAATAAGCAATTGACTATTTCCAGTTTTAACTACCTGTCTTGTTCATAGACTTATTACCCAAACCTAGGGTAAATAAATGTGTTAAATGGTAGATGGATGATGCACAGATAACCAACAATTGTCTTTCTGAAATGCAGACTACAGGCAGAGGATACCAGTCTCTGTCCCTTTTCTCAACACTTCTTTGCCCTCCTAGCAGGGAGCAGGAGTTGCTGATCTCACTGGATTGGTTCCAGGATACTGACAAGGCCAGGCTCATCATTAAATGTAGTAGGAGCTTACACATGTGAGCATGGCTCTCTCTCCTGTCTACTTCTTCCTTGCAGTTGGGTTAAAACTCTTTCTGGGCCTTTCCTGGGGGCAGTTCTGGAGTCAGCTTTGCCTTTCTCCTTTTCTCCCAGCTTTTCTGCTTGTAGACCTCATGGGGCTCTCATCTGGTTAACCCAGTGATGGCAGATCCTGAGGTTAGGGGTTGGGTTTAGGAGAAAAGAGACTCCTCCATTAGGTTTGAGTTATGAGCTTTAGCCTAGTTCTTTGATTTATGCTGTGATTGCTAAATTAACTTGGAAAAATCAAAATAATTTGCCACTTTAAAAATAAGCCCCTTCCTAAAATGAAAAATTCTATTTGTGAGTATAATGAGAGGCCAAGAAAGAGGCTTTTCTTCCAAATGCTCATGATACTACCAGAGCCAAGTTCCTTAAATCAAAACCTGACTACATAAAATAATTTGCCAAGAATCAAAAACAATATCTGTATTGTAAATATTTAATCACTGACTCATTGATAAACCAAATACAACTACATTAAGATGCTTATTAATGTTTAATTATTGTTTAAACATAACATCCTCAAGAACGTGTGTATTCATTCAAAATTTAAAGTGGAATCTAACAAATAAATTCCCAAACACTGATGAAGTAACAGCTACTAATATTTAAACTAGATATTAATATCCAAATATTCTTTCAATACTCCAATACATTCATCAACTGACCGAAAAGAATAAGAGGATGGGCATGGTGGCTCACGCCTGTAATCCCAGCACTTTGGGAGGTTGAGGCAGGCGATCAAGAGGTCAGGAGATCAAGAACATCCTGGCCAACATGGTGAAACCCCGTCTCTGCTAAAAACACAAAAATTAGCTGGGTGTGGCGGTGCGTGCCTGTAATCCTAGCTACTCGGGAGGCTGAGGCAGGAGAATCACTTGAACCAGGGAGTTGGAGGTTGCAGTGAGCTGATACTGCGCCACTGCCTCCAGCCTGGCAACAGAGTGAGACTCTGTCTTGAAAAAAGAAAAAGAAAGAAAAGAAAAGAATGGGAGAGAGACTCACACAATCAACCCAGCAGTAGGCTTCTCTCTAACAGTTAGGAAAACAGAGCCTTCAGCATGTTAAATCTGCTACCCATCGGTTCTAACTAAAGAGGGTGAGTTCGTGTCAGAAAGGGAAGAAAGTGATAGGTAATGTAATGTGAAATACCATAGACACGTGAGAAAATAACTCTCCCAATCCCACATCACCTTTTTTGCCAAAATGGCATATAGAGAATACAAGACCCTGAAAATGATCTCCTTTCTCCAATCCCAGTTTGTAATTGTGCCAAGAGCAGGGAATTATATTCTAAGATGGAAAATAACCTTTATATTTTATCCCAAAGTAAATATTTCAATCATACAATCAATAAACAGTCTTTAAGGATTCTGAAATTGCAGTATGATATATGACTAAAACAGTATCTTTTTTATTTCCATTCGCACAATGGACAGACATTTATAGCAGAGAATTTTATTACTATGCCTTCTCACCCCAGCCAAATAAATTCTGTTCCCAGGGCTCCCTCTCTCTGAATGCCTTATTGTCTACAAAGTGCTTCTTCTGCCCAAAAAGCCTTGCTCATTGCTAACCAATTGCAAAAAGTTATAATGACCACAAGAAAGAAATCAAGACTCCAACAGATAAATGAATTAATGTAAATCAAGAATCCAAAAAATACGTTGTAATTATCATGAGAGAAAGAACAAATATTCAACAAACACATCTTCAGCCTTACCAATTATCAAAGAAATGCACTTTAAAACAACAATAAAGTACCATTCAGCATATGTTAAATTAGAAAAAATAACAGAAATTTTCAGTCCTATCAAAGTGGCACAACAGAAATGTATTGCTAATAACAACGTAAAAAGTAGATTTTACCCTTGCAGCATAATATGGCAATATGTATCCAGAAGCATAAAAGTGTTCTTGCTCTTTGACCCAGTAATTATAAAATTCACCCTAAAAATCTCTCAGGCATAAAAATAATATGCACATTAAAATGTTTATTACATAATAAACGTTTACAGTACAAAAAATAAAAACACTAAAAAGGGAAATGTTTAAGTAAATGCTAGTGCTTCAAATAGGATATAATGCAACCATTTAAAATTACAAATATGAACACTATCAAAACAATATGGGAAATGTTCACCATAGACCATTAAGTGAAAAATAAATATTAAGTTATGTGAAATAAACATGTGGAGAGAGACAAAGACTATATGAAAAAATACTTTTATATGTAATCAAATGTATCAGGATAATAGGATTAGGGAGGGTTTATTCAATGACCTTCTGTATTAACATTGTTATAATACTATTTTTACAATTTAAGATTATTGGAGATAAGATTTTTTCCTCCATGGACATTTGAGTTATGGTCTTAAAGGCCAGGTGTCTGTCTTATTCATCTCTGTGATATTCTAAGTGCTGGCCTAGCTCTCTATACAATTATTATCACATACCCTCATTTTTAGACAATAATCCAGATTTCTAGTCATCTTAAATCTTACTATGCCTAAGAAGCAGCAAAGTAACACATCCTCTCTTTGGAGTGCCAGAGAGCAGTGGAATTTCATAAACTGGATTTCTAATTCCTAAAAAATCTGAAA
Organism: Theropithecus gelada; assembly: GCF_003255815.1. Classification (NCBI taxonomy): domain Eukaryota; kingdom Metazoa; phylum Chordata; class Mammalia; order Primates; family Cercopithecidae; genus Theropithecus; species Theropithecus gelada. Next base: position 142,645,380 of record NC_037671.1, on the reverse strand, counting down.
TTATCAACATTTCATTTAATTTGGAGCCCTTAAACAAAATCTTTTTCTTTAGGTAAATTTCCTTACCAGATTTTTTTTTTTTTTTTTTCCAAAATGAGGCTCCTCACAATATTGATGCAAATCCTTTACACTGCCTGATCAACCTGGAACACCACATCAAAGTTAATGATAACAATTTTTTTTTTTTTTTTTTTGAGACGGAGTCTGGCTCTGTTGCCCAGGCTGAAGTGCAGTGGCCGGATCTCAGCTCACTGCAAGCCCCGCCTCCCGGGTTCACGCCATTCTCCTGCCTCAGCCGCCCGAGTAGCTGGGAGTACAGGCGCCCGCCACCTCGCCCGGCTAATTTTTTTTGTATTTTAGTAGAGACGGGGTTTCACCATGTTAGCCAGGATGGTCTCGATCTCCTGACCTCGTGATCCGCCCGTCTCAGCCTAATGATAACTATTTTTATGCACCACTGATATAGACAAGGGGCTTTGAGAACAGGACAAACATTCTTTGAACATAACAGACAGTTTATGGAAAGAACAATCTCATGTAAATGTTTAGCTCCTGAGAACCCTATTGCAATTACATAATAGGGAAAGAAACTCTACATTTTCCAGAAAAAAATACTCACTAATATTTTGTGTTAACCTAGAATTAACTATTCTCTCATAAAATTCTAATTTTTGTCCCATGATGAAAATAACATAATTAGGTCCTCAGGTTTTTTTCCCACAACTAAACAACTTTTCTCTTAATTTAGGAAAAAATGCGTAGCAATAATATATAGAAATTGGTATACTTAATTGATGACACATTTTTTTCCTTAAACTTTATTTTTGCTTTTCTCACTGGTCAGACATGAAAGTGATTTGAAAAGAAGGTGATAATATCTGATAATGCTAACTAGTAATTCAGTTAAAATTCTGTGCTGGTTTCCACTTGAATATATTACATTTTTAAGACTCTTTTAAATTCACCTTTTCAAGGATATTCCTATCCATAAGTTGCTTTGTCTTTGTGCAATAGGAACTAGGTACTGCACTTATTTACGTATCAGAAAATGAGGCAAAGTGTCAAGGAAAGTACAAATTCAGGGTCAAAGATTGCTTCACTTTCTCAGTCACCTATTAGCATTTAGGGAATTCTTGCTTTTTAAATTCTTTTAGTGGTTTGAGACTGTATGTGAACGACACCTGGGGAAGAAAAAGTTTCTTTTTACGTAATGAGTTGTTTATAGATGATGTTTACTACCAAATGGTTTTAGGTAAGGAGCAGTTGGGAAGGGGTGGCTACAGGTTGTTATTTTTGACCATCATATCTGGAGTAGAAAGGGCATTCTCTACTAGACTAACAGCCTAAGGAGAAGTGTGAGATGAGAAGACCCAGCATTTACCACCTCTAACCATGAACCATGGCACATTGGTTGGAGACAAGCCCTGGAGTGATGGGGTCTTGATAAGACATGGAAGGTAGTTTGGAACATGACTCATACAAAGCAGTGACATTAGGGCTTGGACCTATATGGGAAGGAACTGAGGTCATGCAGTTCCTGACCAGCACTCTGGTTCTTCCGGCACTGTATTAAGCAACAGAATAATTTTCACCCATAAATCCTTCCCTAGCAAGACAAGCCATTAAAATCCAGTCAGCTTGCAAGCTGAGCTCCAGCATCCCTCCTGCAAGAAAACTTACTTGATTATTCTGGCTAATACTGAGATCCTCCTTTTCATCTTTCTCGCACTTTGTAATTTCAACCATAACTCTGAGTTCCTAATAATATTTTCCTTGTATTATCCTCCATTTTTTTTCCACATATGTTCTGGTTCCTCACCAATATTGTGAATTTCTAGGGAGTAAGTATTATTTATTTTACATGTTTTCATAACCCCACCCTCACCCAAAGACTTGAACAGTGATGAATATATGGTAAGTGAATGGCAAACTTGTAATTATGATTAATTTATTTTTCTTCTGACTATAATATTTAGAAAATTCTTTTATTTATCTTTTTGAAAAAGTAGCATGCAAGCATCACACTCACTGCAACATGTAATTAGAAAATTACTCAATTATTCAGTGAGGTACCAAGCAATAGTAAGTGCAAATCTGTCAAGAGAGCTGGCTCCACAATGGGTACTTGGTAAGAATCAATGCATACTGAACAAAGGAACAAAAGGAAATATACTTTGAGCTTCTTTTTTAGAAAATTAAATACCATGTTTCTAAGAGATAATTAAATAGGTACAACACTTAAAGACAATGCTTGATAAATGGTAAAAGTCGACAATGCAGATAACTAGGAAACTGACTTGGAAGTAAATTTTAAATCTAGAATGCAGAAATTCTTTTTTTTTTTCCTCCATTTCCTACACCTGTCATTTAGCAGGAGAGAATGCACAAATTCTTAACATATGTCCTTTAATGAAGTATGTACAATTTTTGTATAACTTTATTTGATAGCAGAAGGGGAATAAATTTCTAGATGTCAATGTACTCATCTTTAAAGTTAGTTACACACTGGAGAACATGCAGTTCCATTGGATTTCATCAGCTTATGATGTTTTCTCCACCCTACAGCTACCAGGAGCCCTCTACTCATTGTGTTCTCTCTCCATCTCTCCAGTCAAGGTCAACAGCTAACGGATGACAGAAGTCATGCTCTGTCTACAGTATCCTTACTTTAATGTCTACACACTCTTCTCAGGATGAAGGTCAAGTTCCTTAAATATGGTTTACAACAAAACCTGGCCTGACCTGGTCCCAGCTTCCTCTTCAGCTTCTGCTGGTCCCCATTCCCCTTGTCACCTAGGATTCAACTGGGAATTTCTTTCAGCTCCTCAAACCTTGTGCTCACTCTCCAGTCCTTTAAGTATGTTGCTCTCCCTGCCTAAAACTCTCTTCCTCTCCTTTTTGCTTTGCCTGGATAGTTTCTGTTCTTCCTTAGGTATCACTTCAATAATTCTTCTCTGGTCCTGCACCTCCTTCTCACAGTCAAAGTTAGCCACTCCTCTTTTAGGCTTTCATTGTCTCTGCTCTTCTGTCACTGCCCTTATTGCACTGTAATCTATTTTGCTTTTTGCTTTTGTTTTACTTTTTCAATTCTTTGTCTTTATCCACCCCTACATGCCCTGCAACATGCCCAACCACCACTAAGTAGTAAATTCCTTGAAGACAGTTACCATCTTGTTTATTGCTATTATTTCCAGTGCCAGTTTTATATTTTGATTACTAGAGTTGTCCAAAGATAAGGACACTAAAGTAAGTAAATTCTCGTTATTACAAAGATGGATGTTAGAGTGGAAATCAACATGTATATTTTCTTTTCTTTTCTTCTTTTTTTTTTTTTTTTTTTGGAGATGGAGTCTCCCTCTGTCGCCCAGGCTGGAGTGCAGTGGCGCGATCTCGGCTCACCGCAAGCTCCGCCTCCCGGGTTCACGCCATTCTCCTGCCTCAGCCTCCTGAGTAGCTGGGACTACAGGCGCCCACTACCACGCCCGGCTAATTTTTTGTATTTTTGGTAGAGACGAGGTTTCACCGTGTTAGTCAGGATGGTCTCAATCTCCTGGCATCGTGATCCGCCCACCTCGGCCTCCCAAAGTGCTGGGATTACAGGCCTGAGCCACCACGCCCGGCCAACATGTGTATTTTCTAATAAAGTCCAGGGAAAAATCATTTGATATCAAAGAGGCACAGCTCAGCCTTGGAAGAAATGTTTTAAGAAGTTTGTTCAACCAACATTATTGTTTTATCCACAGTAGTATAAAGCTGACTAAAAAAAGTTCGTATCTACTAAAATCGTTCAAGTGCTTCAAATAAAACCTAATACCCTAAAAACACTTAGTAATTGTAGCCATCACTCAAGGGCTCAAAACCTATTCTGAGGGCACCAAATTTGTGAGGGGAATGCACTAGGTTTTATGTTTACAAACATCATTCCCTTTGAACTTGGAAAGGATGTTATAAATTCTTTGTACCTAAAATTTGTGAAGATAAGAATGACAGAATAAAAATTGCCACATCCCACCTTGACACATCTACCACAGAACTACCAATCAATTGGAATTGATGGGGTAGGAAACAGCAGAAAGTTTCAGTAACCAAAACAGAGTTTTCTTTTATTCTTAGCTTCTTGTCTTCGTATATTCTGCTGGAAGCAAAAGGTGTGTAATAATTATTGGAATCTCTGAGAGTATGTCTCTTCCTAGATTTATATTAAGCTCAGGAACACACTTCCGAGTCTCTAGGCTCAATGAAATCAGAAGACTAAATACAATTTTTTTTCTATCTCAAAAATCTATCAGTAATTGTAAACTGTGGATAAAAAGCAAGCTTGATATATGATAGAATTGGGAATTTTTAGTCAGAAAACAGGTTGGAGTCCCATTTTCACTAGTTAAATTACTGTGTAACTTTTGGCAAGTAGCTTCAACTCGCTGGGACTTTGCTTTCTTGTCTGAGAAATGGGTATAACAATAATTCCTGCTTTACCTGTCTCACTGGGTTGTTGTTAAGATGAAATGAACTGATGTTTATAATAGTTACCATATATGGAGTGCTTGCAATATCCCAGACACTATCCTAGGAGCCTTACAAACATTTTCTCATTTAATTCTCACAACTTTGAGACTGGTTACTATCAACCTAGTTTTTCAGATAAAGAAACTGAAGCCAGACAGCCTTAGACACTCATGTACACTCACCTCAGAGCTGTAAAGTGTTAGATCTGAAACTCAAAGCCAAGCTGTTCAATTTCAAAACCCATACCCAGATTTCCATGCTTCTCTTTGCAAGAGCACTCGGTAATAAGTATCAACATTATGAATCTCACATTGAAGCATTATCTAATTTGTTTCTTATTTTCAGAAAGACAGAATAGACAAATATGTAAAGGAGCCTGAATAATAGAACTGATACTGGCTTTACAGCACCATGAATTTTTGGCCACCATCACAGCTTTATTGGTGTTATGCCACTGCTATTACTGAATTTTGAGTAGGGGCAGATCTAAGACATAAGCCAAATTTTACTTGGTAATGAATAGTATATGAAAAGGTATTCATTTAGTCTAGTTTTAAAGATGTAAGACTTCGCCTAAAAAGCCAGTTCACTTTCTAAAAGGACAAATGTCCATAGATCCTTGCATTATTTTCGGATAGCGTTCACAGATTTCTTTAAATGCCTTTGCACATTAAGTATTTGGCTGTAAGTAATTGGTGTACTTTCCAACACAACAGGTTTCTATCCATCTGGTTGAGTCACAATTCCACGAAAAAACGGTATTCTGCCTGTTCACCTACTTTCCTCATCAGCAAACTGATCTTGTGGTCAACCCAGAGATGAGCAGTATCTGGAAAAACAAACAAATGGTGACAATGTAAAAGAAAGGAGAAAAATTATCCAAAGCGTGTGAGAATACCATAGCATCCTTCTCCCATCCCCACAATAAAAGACTGACTATGATAACTTCATCAGCATCATCTAAAAGCAAGTATAAAAGGTGATCTATTTAAGCTTCTGGGGTAGGCCTGTGCATTTTGATACTGTCCCTTCCATCCTCCTTCCAGAAGCTCATAATCACCCTGATGCACAGGCAGAAGATCCCCAGTAAATCTCAAAGACATAGGAATCAGTTGCGAGGACTTTTATGTGCATGTGATTGGGAAGAGAAAGGAGTGTGACAGGCAAGTTCAGAAATTAAGACACACAGCTGTGGGAGATAAATGTCCAAAAGTAAAGTTTTGGACTTCAGAGCTTCTGTAGCAGCTAGTTCAGAGATCATCCATCAAGAGCTTCCTATAAACTAGGCTCTGTGCTGTGCCCTTGAGACCTCCCTGTCTATAAACAGCATATATCTAGTGAACTTGACCTGAGACCCTCTTAACTCTGGCAACTGACAAGTATGTTCATAGCTAACAGCCTAGGAACACTTTGTTAAATGTTCTTCCTTTCTGGTTGCAAAGCATGTCTAATTTCAAAATCTCTTTACTATAGCTGATATAACCTCTGATGGAAGATACAATCCCAGATTGTGAAAATTCACCCATTCTGACATCACAAAGTCAATTATTTAAGAATACATTTGTCAAACAAGGAGTTGTTTCCTGAAAAGCTAGTATTTTGTCTTTGAAAGAAATGGTATATCAAAATAATTTTAAATTTATTTTAAAAACTTATCATCATACCTACTAGTATATGTAAGACTTCATTTTGAAGCATTTAAAATATATTTTCATACTATGTAACATAATAGTACAAAAATTATCACAGGAAGAGTGTTTCCAAACTTCCTTTCTCCCATTGTTTCTAATTCCCTCTCCCCTTCCTAAATTAGAAGGATTGCATCTTGTAGAGACAGAGGCTAATTCTGAGCCACAATGAAGTGCTAGGAAAGAATGTGGGAAGCTGAGCAGTAAACCGAGTTCAATTGGATCCAAGAGGACAGCCATTTGGAGTTTGAGGAATGTGGACAGGAGGAGAAAGAAGATTTTGTAAGTGCAGCTATGGACTATGTCGTTTTTTTTCCTCTTCAAAACCCTTCAAAAGGCTGGAATAATTCTTAATTATTTTGGCTATTACCTGGTAATTATTTTGGCTATTTAGCTATGCAACTGACCACTCTGAGGCTGGACCCCTCGTTCCTGGACATAAGGACCTCAGGGAAAAACAGAAATGATTCCAGGGCCTCCCAGTCACAGCCTCTGAGTCATGGTGGCCCCAGTGAAGGCATACCTCAGGAAACACCCTCCCTGCAACTCCACCCAAAGTGAAGAATCCTGGAGAATGATTTCAAGCAGATGTAACAGATGCCAAGAGTTCAGAGACATGGAGAGAGAGGAAAAAAAATTACTTAACCACAGGAAGAAAGACAGGAAGCCCAGGTGGGAGGAAAGGACGATGGCAGGCAGGGATAGGGTTGCAGAAAGAATGAGCGCCCTTGAATGAAACTCCAGTGTAGTAGAAGAGGTTCCCCACACTGGGGAAGCAGTCCATAGTTCCTGTGGATGATGGGCAAAATGAGAACCTGAATAAGCCATCTGTTCCAGAAGTATGTAGACTAAACTGAAGGGGGAAGGGTCCAAGAAGGCACTGACTTTGGGGCTGCACTGTTCTTTCTCCCCCCACCCCAGGGTACTGGACTGCACCTGCAGGTTGCATCCTCACATCTGTAAAGTGCTGCCAGTTCACCGCATTCCGCTCAATCAAGAGATTTGTTGGCAGTCCCTTTTGCCTTCCTCTGTCAGTAATCACCACAGACTTGTCAAAACCAAGGGGAATAGGTCACATCCTGTACAGACAATAGGGAAAATCAGATTCCTCTAAAAGGCCTGATTTAAAAGCAATTTTGAAAATGGTGGCGGAGAGAAAAACAATTTATTTTACCTGTAGATCTGAGCAAAGAACTTTAGAACATTTCTTCACACTGTCTGCCTGGCAAAATTGACAAAGGTCAGAATGGTAAATTTTCTAAAAGTGCATAAGTGTACAATACATTTAAAGTACTTTTAGAATTTAAATATGATTGAGTGTGAGGGAATATGTCTAACACTCCCCATCCCAGGCATATGAAAATGCCCAGTGAAATACACAAACAAGGGGAAATCTATATTAGCTCACTCATCTGTTAAATACGTATTGACCTTTTACTATGTACCAATTCTAACTCTAGATACCAGGTAAACAGTTGAAAATAAGATGGATATAGCCCCTCCTTTTTTCTACATGAAGCCTTGAAAAGGTACCATTTACATGCCATGAAATGCCTTCCCTTTCTATTACATAAACTGCAAAAAAAAAAAAAAGTCAATTTAAGAAAAATATAAATCCAATTTAAGAAAAAATATAAATTCAAAACTCTTCTCTGTGAGAGATTTGGTGCTAAGACATTCTTTCTAACTCCAGAATAAAGGTGGACACAAGAAAACCAGGCTGGCACTTAACCAATGAACTTAATATTCTATTGGTGCATGGGGAGCCCAAAGAACAGTTAAACAACTCATAAAACAGAATCATCAATCTTAAACTGATTTTTATTTCTTCTGCAATATATATTTATTGAGTACCTGTTAGGACAGATCATGTGTATACTGCTAAGGAACATATGGAAAAGTGAAATGCATGATTCTGTTTTCTTATGGCCAACACTCTGCCCAGTGAGATAAGTCATCTTTATAAATAGAATCCTAACCACACAGTACACACAGCAGCTGCTGCTAAGTACCAATTGGGCTGTAAATGCAATAAACAAAATGTGTGTCTGGGGTGTGCTGCAGGAATTTTCAACACACCCTGTTAAAAACGGAACTAATTTTCTTTCCTTTAACCATGTTCCTCCACCTCTGTTTTTTATTTTAGTTAATGGGAACACCATTCACCCAAGCCAGCTCTTCCAAAAGCTATCATTTTCCCATATGTTCCATATTCAATTGGTCACCAATACTGGTTGCTTCTAAGGCAGAACTGTCTCTTAGATCCAGCCCTTTCTGTTCATTCATTCTGCCATTGCTGAAATGCATGCTTAAATACTTGCCATCATTCATTTGGACTATTGCAACAGACCAACATGATCGCTCATCTTCTCTCCCTATTCAAGATCATCCTCCATACTCCCACCAGGTAACATTCCCTCTAACCTATCAAGTCCAAATTCCTTGGCAATATGTGGAAGGCCCTGTACAATCATCTGCAACTTAATGCTCAAGTTTCTGATGTTCATCTTGGATCTTCCACCATTACTCAAACTCACAAGGCACACTCATGTTTTGATGTCTTTGCATATTCAGACTCAGGATCTGAGATGAACTTCTTCACTCTCCCCAGACACTGAACTCCTACTCATCCTTTGAAACTCTATGCAGGTAGAGGTAGCTGTTTCACGCTTTGTGCCACCACCCAATGTGCTTCATTTTTAATTGGTTAGAGCATTCATCATGCTTAACCATAATGATCTGCTCATATATGGCTATCTTCTTCACCAAATAATGGGCTTTGCAAAGGTAAGGACAGTGTCTTATTTATCTTTGTATTCCTAGTGCCTAGCACAGTGCCTGGAACATAGTGCGTTCTCAGTGACTAATTGAGTTTCCAAGAATGAATGGATGGCTACATAGAGAAGGAAAAAAAAATACATCCTGTAAGAGCAATCAGGAAAGACTTTATGGATGATATTGGATTTGAGCTTCATTTTTTAAAATGGGCTAAGAGTTCAACAGGAAGAAATGAGGCAGAGAGTGTCCATATGGGGACAGCTATGTATGCAACAGCATAAAAGTTTAAGTAGAGATGACGTTTTTTTAAAAGAAGATGGTCTGTTTGGCTGTAGCAAATGACCATGAATAACATCTGAAGTCCTCATCCGTTGATAAGGTCCCAATTATTCAAGTATGACAACTTCTCTAACCCGCTGCCTTTCCAATCCCTGACTCCACTCCACCCACTCCACCTTCCTTCTGTCTTTCTGATACACTGAGCTTGTTTCTGCCTCAGGGCATTTTTCCATTGCTGATCCCTTTGCTTGCCAGATCTCTGAAGGGGCCTTTCTCTATCTCTATCTCCCTCTTTAATGCACCTTCAACCCCCCCTCTTGATTAGAAACCCTACTTTATTCCTTTGTACCAAACATCGCATTTTGATGTTTACTTATTTACTTGATTTTTATCTAAATCTCTCCCCAGCCCCATCCCACCACGATATCTCCAATATCTAGGATACTGTCTGGCACAACAGTAGGCATTTATTAATAATAAGTATTATTTGAATGACAGAAGTGTTAGATGAGGCTGGCCATCAGGGTTGACAGGCAGTGAAGGGCTCTGAACTAAATTTTATAGGAGGGTTAGAGTACGTGTACTGCACCTATTTTACATGGAAGTAACATTACTAAAGATGTAAATTTATAAGATATCTTTAGTAAATATACAGAATACTTTCAAGACAGGGAGATATTGGAAAAGGATTCTGAGAAACCCCCAAATATTCAACCTCCTTATACATCTTCATATTTTAATAAATTAGCTAAAAACATATTTTTAAATAGCCAATTTGGCTACTTCCACCACCATCACCTGCATCAAATCTTGCAGACTCTAGATTAATTGAATCATTCATTATTTTTTAAAGTCAGTTTTGTTATATTCTTATAAAAGCACAGAACATAATTATTTAAGTCTTTTTCATATTTCCTATATTACTAGAAAAAATCAGAAAGACAACTATTAAATCTTAACTTGTATTTATGCCCCTGAACCAAAATAAATGTAATTTAACAATAAACCTAAGTGGTTAAATTTGCAACAAATATTTATTTGTTTGGGTTCCCTCTTTTATAAAATTGTGTTTAAAGTTTAGGTTTTCGGGTTAGGGAGATGTAAAAGTGTTCACACTCCAGACACAGACACTATGACTTCAGGACACATACTTATGTGAAAATACATGGCACATACAGCAACTACATGGCAAATCTTAACAGTGGACTGAGTTAACTGAGGCCTTAATTTTCACTCTGGGGCATGATATGCAAAACGATGAGGATGAGGTTAAACTAATAACCTTTAATGTCCCTCCACCCCAAATTTCTAAGTTTCTATCCTATGCATATGCCTAGAATAATTAATTTGACTATGGAAACATTGTCTCCCACTCTGATAAAAGAAATTTAAATACTTCTAGAACTAGATTTGGTACTCATGCTACCCCATCACTGTTTTGTTCTTTATAGAAGTAACTTTCATCTTTATTAATAAAAGGATACTGGATAATTTCCAGTTCTACCATAGCAGTGTACTTTTCCTATAATCCATCCCTTTTCACTGATTATGCCTACAAATTCTAGAAAAGCAACAACACTACCTAAGGACTCCGAACAGAAGCAAGGGTAAGAAGTCTAGGGCAGGCAGACAAAACTTGGAGAGACACTCAGTATAGGGATTAGTTTCCCAGTTATATTTTCCTCTTGTACCTTTGCCCAGAGGGTGGAACCCAGTCATAGAGCAGCTTTACAGTGTAAGTAGCTAAAACTCTGATTCTTTGCCATCTTTCTAGCTAGAGGCACAGGGAAAGGAGTCTCTCCAACTAGAGGGTGGGAGAGAAATCCCAGAGGGTAAAGAAAGAAGGAAACACCTAATTCTGTGTAAGACCACACAGGTCTTAGCCTAACTGAAAATAATACACATGTGTGAGACAGACCCAAAGCAGCATACCAAAAGCTGAAAGAGCTGAACTGAGATTTGAATCACTGCCAACAGAAAGCAGGACAGAAGTAATCAAGTTGATTGTCTACTGAAATCAAAACAAGTTAATTGTCTACTAAAACCAAACATTCTTCGGAAGATTATAACAGAACCCAAAGTCTATATAGCATAACATTTAGTGTCCAGCATACACACAGAAAGAAGTAGAAATAAGTAAGCCAGTCTGAAGCAAAAAAAAAAAAAAAAAAAAAAAAAAAAAAAAAAAAAAAAAAAAAAAGCAATCCTGAGATGCTCAGATGTTAAAATTATCAAAGATATTGAAGCAGCTACTACAATTTTGCTACAAGAAGAACAGAAAAATAAACTTGAAATGAATGAAAAAAGGAAATCTCAGGAGACCAAACCCGATATTTGAAACTAAAAAAAAATTACAATGCATATGATTTTTAAAAAACACTACAGATGAACTTAATAGTAGATGAAAAGGCAAGGAAATTGAAAATAGAGCAATAGAAATTATCCAATCTGAAGAAAAGAAAGAAAACAAAATGAAAAAAGAATGAACAAACCTCAGAGACCTTTGAGGCAATATAAATGACCTAATATATTTTTAATTAGAGGGAGGAGAAAGATATTGAAACAGAAAAAAATATATTTAAAGAAATAATAGCTAAGCACACCTCAGATTAGGTAAAAGACACAGACTTATAGATTCATTAAACGCAGTGAACACCAATCAGAATAATTAAAAGGTAACCATTCTTAAATACATCATAAGCTGCTGAAAACCAAAAATAAAGAAAAAAAATCTTGACATGACTAGAGAAAAATGATACGTTACATATAAAACATTCTAATAATCACAGAATTCTCATCAGAAACCACGTAGGTCAGAAGATAGTAGGACAACATCTTGAAAGCGCTGAAAGAAAAAAGCTGTTGAAACAACATTCTATATCCCAAAAACTTATTCTGTAATAAAGGCAAAATAAAGACATTTTCTTCAAAACTCTAAGGAATCTTAAAAAATCTATTACAGTTAATAAATGAGTTCAGCAGTATTACCTGATGTTGCAAGATACAACATCCATATACAAAAATTAATTTTATTTCTGTATACTAGCAATGAATAATACAAAAAATAAAATGAAGAAAATGATTCAATTTCTAATAGCATCAAAAATACTATAATCCCAGTGCTTTGGGAGGCTAAGGCAGGAGGATTGCTTGAGGCCAGGAGTTGAACACCAGCCTGGGCAACAAAGCAAGACCTCGTATCTACAAAAAAATTAAAAATTAGCCATGAATGGTCCCTCACAACTGTAGTCTTAGCTGCTCAGGAGGCTGAGGCAGAAGAAACACTTGACTCCAGGAGGCAGAGGTTGCAGTGAGCCATGATGTCACCACTGCACTCCAGCCTGGGCAGCAGATCAAAATCTTATCTCAAATAATAATAATAATAATAAAATATTTAGAAGTAAATTTAACAAAAGAAAAGGCAGGTACACTGAAAACTACAAAGCAGATTAAAAGAAATTAAAGAATACATAAACAAATGGAAAGACACCTCATGTTCTTTGATTGGAGATTTAACATTGTTAAAATATATATAGCACTCCTCAAATTGATCTACAGACTTGACACGATCCCTACCAAAATAAAGACAGTTTCAGATAAAGGAAAACTAAATTATTATTATTATTATTATTATTATTATTATTATTATTATTGCCAGGAGTCCTGCTTTACAAGAAATGCTAAATAAAGTTGTTCAGGCCAAACAGGAACAATATGAGAAGGAAATCTATGATTGAATAATGAAGAAAAAAATCAGAAATGGGAAATATCTACAATAATATAAAAGACTATGGGTTTTCCCACTTAAACTATTTAAAATGGTTTAAGTTACTTACTGCTTTAAGTAAAAATTATAGCATTTTTCAGTAGGCTTTTAATGTATATAGATATAACTCATATGACAACCATAATATAAAAAGATAGCAGAAGGGCTTGTTAATGGGATCTATAGGGCTGCAAGATGGCTACATTTTACCTGAAAAAGTATTTTTTTAAATTTACTTTAAGTTCTGGGATACATGTGCAGAATGTGCAGGTTTGTTACATAGGTGTCTATGTGCCATGGTGGTTTGCTGCACCCATCAACCCATCATCTAGGTTTTAAGCCCTGCATGCGTTAGGTATTTGTCCTAATACTCTCCCTCCTCTTGTCCCCCTCTCCCCAATGGGCCCCAGTGTGTGATGTTCCCCTCCCTGTGTCCATGTGTTCTCACGGTTTAACTCCCATTTATGAATGAGAATATGCAGTGTTTGGTTTTCTTTTCCTGTGTTAGTTTGCTGAGAATGATGGTTTTCAGCTTCATCCATGTCCCTGCAAAGGACATGAACTCATTCTTTTTTATGGCTGCATAGTATTTCATGTTGTATATGTACCGTATTTTCTTTATCCAGTCTATCACTGATGGGCATTTGGATTGGGTCCAAGTCTTTGCTATTGTAAATAGTGCTGCAATAAACATACATGTGCATGTTTCTTTATAGTAGAATGGTAAAATATTAACTCAAAGTAACCCCCACAAAATTCAAATTGTTATAGACAAAAGCCGATAAATAATTTAAAATCTAATACCAAACCATATTTAAATAACTCCAAAAAAGGCAGGTAAGAGGGAACAAAAGAACAAAAAGCAGAGAAAATTAACACAGATTAAAAAATGATAAAAAGGTAAACCCATATCCAAAAAATGATAATCATGTTAAATGGTAATGGTCTAAATTTCCCAATTAAAAGGCAGAGACTGTCAGAGCAGACATAAAGCTAGACTCAATAATATATTATCCTTAAAAGATACACTTTAAATATAATGAGATAGAGATGTTGAAATAAAATGGGTAGAAAAAGGTATAAGATACAAAACTTAGTTATACAAAGGCTGAAGTTGCTATATTAATATCAGATAAAATAGATTTCAAGACAACATGTATTAACAGACATAAAGAGAGCTGTTTCATAATAATAAAAGGACAAGTCATCAGAAAAAAGATTAGAAACATGTGTTTGATAATAGACCCTCAAATATATACGTAACAAAAATTAACAGAATTAACAAGAACCAGACCATTCCAAAATCATAGTTAGAGGTCATAATGCCCCTCTCTCAGCAATTGATAGAACAACCAGATTTTTAATAATCCAGCCCCGGCATGGTGGCTCACACCTGTAATCCCAGCATATCGGGAGGCCAAGGCAGGAGGATCACTTGAGGCCAAGAGTTCAAGAGCAACCTTGGCAACATAGTGAGACTTCATCCCTAAAAAAAAAAAAAGTTTAAAAATTAGCCTGGTATGGTGGCATGCATGGCATGCACCTGTAGTTCTAGCTACTTGGGAGGCTGAGGTGAGAGGATTGTTTGAGCCCAGGAGGTGGAGGCTGCAGTGAGCCATGATCATGCCACTGCACTTCAGCCTGGGTGGCAGAGCGAGACGTCATCTTTAAAAAACAAAACAAAACAAAAAATCAGTGAAAACAAAAGTTCTGAACAACACTATCAACCAACTTGATCTAATTGACATTTATAGAATACTACATCTTACAACTGCAGAATATTCCCTTTTTTCAAGTGCATTTACCAAGAGAGATCATAGACTTGGATTTAAAACAAGTCTTAAGAAATTTAAAAGGATCAAAATCTATAAAATTTGTTCTCTAACCACAACTTCTAAGTAATGTATGGACTAAAATCACAAGAGAAATCATGAAATACATTTAACTAAGTGACAACAAAACTGTAACATATCAAAATTTGTGGGATACACCTAAAGCAGTGTTTTCAGGGAAATCTATGTACATGTATTAGGTAAAAAAAAAAACCCCAATAACCTGAAGTTCTACCTCAAGAAGCTATACACATAAGAACAAAGTAAACTCAAAATAAATGGAAGTAAGGAAACAGCAAAAGTAATAGCAGAAATAAATGGAAGAAATGATAGAAAAATAATTTTAAAAAATTAACAAAGCCAAATGTTGCTTTTTTATTTGTTTGTTTGTTTGTTTTTTGAGATGGAGTTTCACTCTTGTTGCCTAAACTGGAGTGCACTGGCAAGATCTCAGCTCACCGCAACCTCTGCCTCCTGAGTTCAAGCAATTATCCAGCCTCAGCCTCCAGAGTAGCTGGGATTACAGGCATGCGCCACCATGCCCAGGTAATTTTTTTTATTTTTAGTAGAAATGGGGTTTCACCACTTTAGCTGGGCTGGTCTTGAACTCCTGACCTCAGGTGATCTGCCCATCTTGGCATGTCAAAGTGCTGGGATTATAGGCATAAGCCACCGCACCCAGCCCAAATGTTGGTCCTTTGAAAAGTTGAACAAAGTGCACAAACCCCCAAGTACATTGATTAAGGAAAAGGAGAACTGATAGAAAGCACCAATATCAAGAAAGATGTATCCACACAGATTTTACAGACATTAAACGATAGGAGAATACTAAGAACAATTTTATGCCAACTAATTTGATAACTTAGATGCAACAGGAAAAAAAAATATTGAAAAATAAAATTCAGCAAAATTGATGCAAGAAGAAACATAAATTAAAGAGCCCTATATTTATTAAAGAAATCAAATTCTTTATCAAAATTGTCCTCAAAAGAGAATTCCAAGCCCAGGTGGTTTTGCCAGTAAATTCTAACAAAGATTCAAGGAAGAAAACCAGTCTAACACAAATATTACAGAAAACAAAAGACTAAGAAACACTGCTCAACTAGTTTTACAAGGCCAGTATAACCCAACATCAAAACCTGAGTAAGAACATTATAAATTATATCTTAATAAAGTTGTAGGAAAAAAGGGGAAGCAGAGCCCGATTACTATGTACCCCTGAAATAAAGAGTCTGGGAGGATTATATAAATGATGTTAGTTAAAGAAAGATCTCAAGGAACTGGTTATAATATAGTCACAGGTGAAACAAAGCATAATGTGAACTCCAAGGATAATTTTCTAATTATTTTATTCTACAGCAGAGAAACTACAGACCACAAGCCCACTCCAGTTCAGGCCTGATTTAGTATTTTCATTTTATTTATTGATTATTTATTTATTTATTTTGTGATGGAGTCTCACTCTGTCACCCAGGTTGGAGTGCAGTGTCGCAATCTCTGCTCATTGCAACCTACATCTCCCGGGTTCAAGCGATTCTCCTTCCTCAGCCTCCTGAATAGCTGGGATTACAGGCATGTGCCACTATGCCTGGCTACTGTTTGTATTTTTAGTAGAGACGGGATTTTACCATGTTGGCCAGGCTGGTCTCAAACTCCAGACCTCAAGTGATCTGCCTGCCTCAGCCTCCCAAAGTGCTGGGATTACAGGCTTGAGTCACCATGCCCAGCCAGGCCTGTTTTTGTATTGCCTGAACATATTTTTGTATGCTAAGAACAGGTTTTATATTTTTAAGATGTTTAAAAAAAAAGTAACAGTGACCATATGTGGCCCACAAAGCCTAAAATATTTACACGCTGTCTTTACACACAAAAAAATTGCTATCCTTGCTAGGATAACAAGTTTATGGCAAAAAGTAATAAAAAGTCATTTTATTGTTCTACCATCTGAAGTTGGTACACAAAATATTCTGACAGTAGCACATCTGCAGCCCTTCTGACCTCTTCCCTCCATTTAGCTGCTGCCTCCTGTTGACTGATTGATTCAATAAATAGGTAAGAGAGTCCTATTATATTTCAGTCACTGTATCACTAAATCCAAAATATAATGATGAACAAGGTGGCCAGCACAGACCTCAGTGAGCCGACAGGTTCACAGAAGAGATCTAAATGCTTATTCACTGAGTAAATCAATCACTCTAGCATAGTTTTACCTTGACTATGTGGGTAACACTGATTATGTAAGCCTAGCATGTCTTCCCCCTCTTCTTGCAGCTGTGGCTGAATATGCACTCCATACCAGGTGCCATGCTTCTCTGGATCTGAGGTTTCTCATCATTACAATAGAGAGAAATAACACACTTCAGGATAAAAGATGGAAAAAAAAAACTAGTGTGAATGTATACAAATGCAAACATATGATATTACTGTGGCCCTGTTGTTTCCTCAACTGGATGTTTTAAAATTGTCAATCCTTCTCTCAAATTTAAGTTTCTTCTTGAATCTCATCATATGTAAAATAAAAACTAACACAGTTGAAGAGTAAGGAAAGATAATGCCTCAGAGGTTTTATTAATGCACCCAAAAATAACTCCTTATTTTAAAGTTAATGTAAAAATCTCCAAATCCAAGGGATACGCATCTTAAAGTTTTAAAAAGCATTAACTAACATTTACTGAGCCACTGATAATAATTTGAGTTCTAAATCCAGAGCGTGTAAGAAAAACTATAAAAAGGAGTCAAGGGCAGTACTAATATTGGAAGAAAATAAAATGCCATTCAATAAAATGCAAATGAGCATATTTTCCTGGAAAAGTGCTTGGAATCATTTATTTATTTATTTCAGAAAGAGAAAAACTTGGTGGAGGGAAGTCTTGCCAGAGGGAACATATATGCGAGAAGGCTGAATAAAATAATCATGTTGATAAGGCAACATGGTGGCCAAAATAATCATAATAATTTAGGCTTGAAGAAAAGATGTCATCAAAGAGAAAAAAGACGCAAGATTAATGGCACATCACCTGCAAGCTTCCGTTCCCAAGAGAAGCATACAAATTTGCAAAAGGTGAGAAAAGCCAAACAAGAATGATGATAAAACTCAAAACTTAGTTGAAGGAAAGGATTTTAAACTACCTAAAATATAGATATAAGAAAATCCAGGTTAATAAACCAAGTCGGCTCATGAAAGGTATTTAATAAGTAAAGACCTTAAATGCCAATAGCTTTTCTAGGTTACAGGAGAGCATGATAACAAATTACAGGCTAAGGAAAAGAAACAGACTGCATAATATCAAATAGCTTTGAAAAACACCAACTGTAACATTTCTAAGAATCATTTTTATTACACTGGAATTAACTGTAACGGTTAAATCAAGTTGGAAGAGAAACAGCATATTGTGTATAAACTATTCAAGGCTAGATTACTATTATTTTTTCTACCCCAAAGAGGAGGAGAGAAAAGAAAGACGGAAGGGAGAAAAAAGGGCAGGGGAGATGTTTTCTGTCAAGGCATCTCTATGCATTCCCCTTCCTTGAATGTAGAGACTGTGAGTTATTCACCCTCATGTGTCTAGCCCCAAGTGCAGTGGCTGACATAGATGATTAACTGAAGTTTTCTAAATGAATACACTAACTAAATTAATACAAATTGACAAATTTCTGCTTTGGTTTGTGTCCTTATAGCTGTAAACGGACCCTGTTCTCATGCCTTCTGTGTCCACCCTCATTTTTTCTGCTTTAAAAAAATCTATGATTACAGAAATCAGACTATAAAATATAAATAAAAAGTATTTTCTCAGATGAGTTCAAAAGATGAATAACCAAAGGAAGAAAATGTATCTGGAGAAAATGTGTCTGGGTTCATTGAGCTAATTTAAGCATCATTTGTTAATATACTATGAAATATTTTATACACATACACACACTTCCTCCTAAATAGCTATCTGCGTAAGAACTTCATGCTTTGTTTATATTTACACTAGTGAGGGAGGAGGCAGGACTCAACTCTAGAGGCGGGATTGAATACCAGACCACATTGAGGACTAGCAAAAACAGGGACAGGGCAGAAGCAGCTTCCCATTAGACACGCCCACCAGCGTGCCATGTCAGTTTACCATTGCCATGGCAACACCTGGGAGTTACCACCCCTTTCCATGGCAATGACCCAGTGACCCAAAAGCTACCACTCTTTTCCTAGAGACTTCTGCATCAACTGCCCCTTAATCTAATGGAATTAAAAATAGGTATAAATACGACTGCAAAGCTGCCCTGTGCTGTTACTCGCAGCACACTCCCTATGGGGTAGCCCTACTCTGCAGGAGCAGTCACGGAGCAGTAACACTGTCGCTTCAATAAAGCCGTTTTCTTCTACCCTAACTCCAGCTCACCCTTAAATTATTTCTTGGGTGAAGCTAAGAACCCTCACAGGCTAAGCCCCACTTTGGGGCTCTCCTGTCCTGCATCACTAGGATTTTAGTGTATTCACTCTTCATGTACCCCTTAGAACTAGCCTCCGACTCACCAGCTGCCACAATAATCCCTCACTGCAGTAGAACTTCCAGAGGCCCATGTGGCAAATGAGAATCTGGAATCTCCTTCAACTCAGAGCTGTGTGAATCCTTTGCTAAAATTACTCATCTGTAAATTAGCTAATATCACAGTAGACCTCATACCTGCCCTTGAAAGTAATATTTCATGCAGAAATAACTTATCATTTAAGACATACATTTACTTAAAAATTACTAATAAGTTCAGATGTAAGGGATAAAGAAACCGGGCTTTAAAAAAAATACTAAGAGGGAACAGGTCCATTCCAAATCACATCCGCCTCAAAAAGATACTGATTTTTCACTTCTCATTCCATCTGATTAAAAAATAAATTTCACATTGATTTTAACAAATGTATCATTCTAGTGTGAGATGTTGATAGTGAGGGAGGCTATGCCTGTGTGGGGAGTGGGGTATGTAGGAACCATTTGTTTTCCACTCAGGTTTGATGTGAACCTCAACTGCTCAAAAAGTAAAGTTTATTCATTAAAAAATAAATTCCAGAGATTTGAATGTTTTACATATTATTATGAAAAAAAAATTAAGACCTACTTAGAGGACACTTATTTCCCAAGAGTGAGACAGGATATAAAATGACCCTCTGCTGTTAAAGATAATAGACAATTTCTTAAAATTACATATATGAAGAAAGCTTCAAAGAGAGAACAGCTATAAATCACCAAGGATCTCTAATTTTATAAATCACATTTGAGAGAATCCCTAGCAGAAAGATCTCCAACAAATCCATGTTTGATTATTTGGTGTGAAACCCATAAACCTAGGGGGATGACTGTGTTTTCCATCTCCTCTCCCCCATCTCCCCACCCCCAAAGATCTTTATACTCTTCCTTTATTGCCCCCAGACTCCTGGATGAAACTCAACAACTTTCTCCTTTTTAAGAGATCCTTAGCCAATCTGTAGTATGTTCTACTTATCTTCTTGTTTCTCCAAAGTCACACAGAATCATGCTTTGCTCTTCCAGAATGGGTCAGATGAGAAACTACTCTGGCCAGGGTTCCTCCTGTGTCAATGAGCCATTGGCCAAAGTAGTGGGAAGGAGCAACAACAGATGCTAACGTGCTGTCACTGATGGGAAACACAAAAGCAGAAACCAACTCTATACAATCTCAAGTCAATGCCCCAGTGCTAGGAACTGCACTCTGTTCAAGTGCTGCCAGAAACAAACTCAGACACAGACCTCTGACTACATCTCCTCCCACTCCCACCTCAACCTTACTGTCCTTCCTGCCTTGCATACACACCAGGCTGCTCTAACCTCAGCAACTTTGCACATGGAATGTGATTCCCCCAGAGGGAAGCATGGTTTGCTTCCTCACCTCCTTTAAGTCTTTAATATGTCCTCTCTCCCTGACCACCCTTACAATTGACCACTTCAACACATGTATCTCCTTTCTCTACTTTACTTTATCCACAATACTTCTCATGTCAGAATTAATGCACAGGATAAACTTTACTGGCATTAGTTCTCTCTTCCCTTGTTGGAATGTCCTCTCCAAGAAGACATTCTGTAAGTAAAAGAAAGGAAAGGGATGCAAAGCCTAGTAAGTAGGAAACAGTGGCATACTATAGTTCCCCTCTTTAGGGCTTAGTAGTTCACATTAGCATAGTGAAGGGTGGAAAGTATTGGGAAAAACAACAACAACAACAACATTTTACACTTTTTTAGTAAAGAAATGTTTTTAAGTTCATTCAACTTTTGTAAACAGTATAAAATTTTGTAGCATTACTAATAACTGTCAGAGTACACAAGTTGGGGAACACTGCTAAGAGACAGTGTCCATGTTTCCCTTCTCTTGTACACTAATCCCCCCCTTATCCTTGAGGAATATGTTCCTACTCCCTTTCAGATTACTTTCAGATGACTTTCAGGCATCTGTGCCTGAAACCACAGATAGTAACAAACCCAATATAATCAATATATACTATGATTTTTCCTGTATATACAACATACCTGATACAAACATGATAAAGCGTAATTTATAAATCAGGCACAGTAAGAGATTAACAACAATAACTTATAATAAAATAGAACAATTATAGCAATATATGGTAATAAAAGTTATGTGAACATGGTCTCTCTGTCCCTCTCTCTCTCAAAATATCTTACTGTACTGTACTCACGTATTTTACAACCATGGTAGACTGTGGGTAACTGAAACCTCAGAATATGAAACCTCAGATAAGGAGGGCTACTGTATTTTTTCTTTCTTCCCCACTGTTCTTCAAGATCACCAATGACTTTTTCTAAGAAAATATAGTAGCTTTTTCTGTATGTTTGTTTGGCTTGATCTCTATGCTCTACATCTAGAGGATAACGAGGTCCTTCCTGAAGCTTCTTCATCTGTTTACATGCTACCTCTTCTGTGTCCTCAACTAGTTCTCTGGACACTCTCTGTATCCTTCAGTTGTTTCTTATCTGCCCTTTAATTTGAAATGTTTAACTGTATGAGTCTTCATAAGACAAATCCTTGTCTTACTTTTCTTCTTTCACTTTTCTTGTCCTTGGAGAGACTAATCTTATTTGTAGCTTTCATTTCTATAATGATCCTTAGGACTCTAACCCAAACTCAGGATTATATTTCCAAAGAGCAACTTGGATAGGATCAATTGCTATCTTTTGCAAAAGCACACAGTTTAAAAACCACTGTCTTTATCATCTTCCAGTGGATTTTCATCCCAAACTCCCCTATTTCCCTGGGACGTACTATTTTCCCTGTCTACAAGACTCTAAATGTTGGAATTATCTTTAATGCCTGATTTTCTTTCCCTATGTCCTTCCCAATTCTCATCATTTAGGGTTATTTCATCAGGAGCACATTCTCTTGAATGGTTACTTTGTTCTGTGGGTCCTTCCCCATCCTTTAGCCTTCTTTTCTTCCACCTGTGAACTCTAAAAATCAACACTATCCACCCACTTCCTCAATATGGTCGCTCTGAACCAGTCATTTATCCTCCCTAATTTTTCCTGTATATTCAAGCCACACCTTTCAAAGTACATGCTTCACTCCCTCACTTACCTGCTTACTATCTTTACCATCTCTATTTCCTCCAGTTTTCCACATAGCCCTATTATCCCTCCCTACTTATTTTCATTTATCTTACTAGATCCTCTCTAGAGCCTCCCAGTCTTTTGAAAAAGGCTGCAGATAAAAACTGGAAACAATATTACAAAGAAAGTCTCACTGATGTTCATTATAGTGTGGAAGAAGAATACATGAGAAAGGGGAAACAGAGAAACTTACCTCTTAAGGAGTCTCTCAATCCATCTATTACAGTTAACTCTCTCCTAGATGCATTAACAGAATAAAACAGGACAATGTATATAAGACAATAAAAAATTCAGATATCTATTTTGGATTTTGCATTTGAATATAAAGTCTTGGAATTCTAAAAACATTTTTAAATTAAAACAATAACTTTGCTCCATATTAAACAAAATTAACCTAAAAATTAACTCCAGGCCTAAATGCAACTCCTAAGCCTAAAAGTATAAAGCTTCTAGAAGAAAAAGGAGAAAATCTTTGCAATCCCCTTGGGTTAGGGAAAGAACTCTTAGATAGGATACAAAAAGTGTGAACTGTCTACTGCCATACCACCCTGAATGCACCCAATCTCGTCTCTCAAAAAGTGTGAACCATAAAAGAAACAATACAAACTGGACTTCATCAAACCAAAAACCTTTGCTCTTTGAAATACACTGTAAATAAAATAAAAAGACAGCCTCAGATGGGGAAGAAAAAATTGCAAAACAGTATCTGACAAGGTGCTTGTATCTAGAATATATGAAGAACTCGTGCAATCCAATCAATAAGAAGACAAACCATCCAAACTTTTTTTAAAAGCTTGACAGGGTGACGTGAGGGGAGATTTGACAGTTACTTTGCCAAAGAGATAAAGATGGTCAATAAGGACATGAAAAAAAAAATGTTTACTATCATTAAGTCATTAAGAAATTGCAAGTAAAACTACAATGAGATACAATTAAAAGCGTATTACAAGGGCTAAAATTAAAAAGACTGACCATACCTAGCATTGGTGAGAATGTGGTGGAACTAAACCCTCACACACTGCTGGTGAGAATACAAAAGGGTACAGCCACTGTGGAAAACAGTTTGGCAGTTTCTTACAGAGTTATACAAACATTTGCTATATGATACAACAATCACACTTCTAGGTATTTACCAGAGAAAAAAGAAAACATATGTCCATGCAAAGGCCTGCACATGAATGTTTATAGCAGCTTTTACACAACTGCCAAAAGCTGGGAACATTCCAAATGTCCATCAACTGGTGAAAAGATAAGCACATAAAATGGAATATTTCAGTGATAAAAAGGAATAAATTACTAATACATGCATCAACAAGGATGAACCTCAAAGCATTAGGTTAAGTAAAAGAACCCAGACACAAATGGCTACATACTGTATCATCTATTTATGACATTCTGGAAAAGACAAAGACAGAACCCAAATCACGGGGCACCTGGGCTGGCAGTAGGAGAAGGCAATGACAACAAAAGGGACCAGAAAACTTTTCAGAGAGACAAATGTACTATCTGTCTTAACTGTGATGGTGATTACAGAATTAAGTGCATTTGCCAAGACTCACTGAAATTTACACCTAAAAGAGGTAAATTTTACTGTACATAAATTATACCTCAATAAACATAACTTTAGAAAACCAAGGCTTCTTTTTAAAAACCAGAAAAAAGGAATAAAAATATTTTATTTTTTTCATCCCAAACTCATTAACTTTTGTTCTCAACCATCTTCATACTGAAAGTAACTTCTCAATACCAGCTTAATGACACTTTAAAATCATTTGAATAATAAAAACAAGTTTAAGATTGAATGTAAAAGTCTCCTTTGCAAACAAAATAGAAATAAAAATTTAAACTGCAAAATTTCAACAACACTGGGATTCCGAAAGAGGGTATTAACGAAATAAGGCATTAAGCAGAGAACCAAGAGTGATGTCCATATTCTTATTAACACATCTTAAAGTCAGAATAGCTTTTTTTCCCATTTAAAAACAAAACAATAGTTAAAAGCTAAATTTGAACTCCATCTGTAAAAGTACAGCCACTCACTTAAACTAAATATATTATCTGTAAATTCACACCAAAAGAAAACAGTAATTCCAGTCAAACTGAACCACCTGACTTCTCCCATAGTGGCCTTTCTTCTCCCACCTCCAAGTCCTCCTCACTGTGTTCTGCGCACATGCCATCCTCCCCCATCTCATCACATCTGAATCTTTACTGTCCTTTAAGGTTTAGCTCATACACCAAATATTCAGGATCCTTTCAAACATCCTCCCTTTATTTCCGCAGCCCTTTATCTACAACTCTCTTATGATTCCTAATTTCTGTACTGTAGTTATATAAGTAATGCCTTAATTAACCTACTAGCTTGGAGGCTGACAAAGGCTGAAGACAGTGTGAATCATCCTCGAATCTCCCACAGCACCTAGCAGAGTGCCTTGAGGTAATAGGTACCATGTGTTGAATGTCTGAATATTAAATTTACTCTTTACCTGGTGCAACCACAGAAAATTGACCCACTTGAAAATGTTACTGACCTCTATTTTATTTCAAGGTAATAGATTTATGCTAAATATAAGATATATTCTGGTGTCTCTTAGAAGTGATTCGTATGTGTTTGAAAATTATCAATTAAAATATGCATAAATACAACTGAAAGAGTTCTCAAAGGCCAAAACTAAAAACACTTTGAGCAACAAAATAAAGGGTGTGGAATTACAATCAAAAATAAAATATATGGGCCGGGCGCGGTGGCTCAAGCCTGTAATCCCAGCACTTTGGGAGGCCGAGATGGGCGGATCACGAGGTCAGGAGATCGAGACCATCCTGGCTAACACAGTGAAACCCCGTCTCTACTAAAAAATACAAAAAACTAGCCGGGCGAGGTGGTGCGCGCCTGTAGTCCCAGCTACTCGGGAGGCTGAGGCAGGAGAATGGCGTAAACCCGGGAGGCGGAGCTTGCAGTGAGCTGAGATCCGGCCACTGCACTCCAGCCTGGGCGACAGAGTAAGACTCCGTCTCAAAAAAAAAAAAAAAATATATATATATATATATATATATGTATATAACCATGAGTCTATCCTGACAAAATATATCATAAACAAATAAATGTGGGAGAACAGACAAATCTCTCACACCAGAGAAATTCCAAGTAATTTACATAGATAATCATCCCTCAAGTAGATGGAACGCCACTCCCCACTCAACTGTGGACTGTACGTGGTGACTTCCTTCCAAAGAGCGCAGCGTGGAAACCACAGGGGAATAACTCTCTGGTAAAAACCTGGCAAACACTACACCTCAGCCAAGTGATCAAAGTTAATATCAACGATGATGAGTTATATTGATAGCATGTATACCCTTGGTATAATGTGATGAGAAGGGCACTTTTCCTCCCCAAAACACATAAACTCAGAAGGACATTTTTCCTTCCCAAAACACACAAAGTCAGTCTAATCCTGAGAAAAACATCAGAAAAATCTCATCAAGAGACCTTCTACAAAATATCTAATTGGTGCTCCTCAAAATTGGCAAGATCATCAAAAACATGTAAAGTCTGAGAAACAGTCACAGTCAAGAGGGGCGTACGGAGATACACAACTACATTTAATGTGCTAACCTAATACAGGACTCTGGAACAAAAAAAAGGGGAGTCAGAAAAAATTAAGCAAATCTGAATAAAGTGTGGGGTTTAGTTAATAATAATGTATCATTATTGGTTCAATTAATTATACTCACGTAGGATGTTAACAATAGGGGAACCTGGGTGGGGAGTATATGAGAACTCTGTACTATCTTTGTAATTTTCCTATAAAGCCAAATCTATCTAAAATAAAAGTTTTATTTAAAAATATACAGAAATTTCAAATGTTAAAAAGTTATCATGAAGCATCAAACTTTACTTGGCCATAGACATTTCAATTATATGAGATTCTCTCTATAGATAAGGACATCCCTAGGCATATTTTTGTCCAGGGTAAGAGTTGCAGATGAAGTTTCTAATACAAGTAAAATTCATATTTTTAATATTTGTTCTAAGGTTGTTGCTTTCAAATGTATCATTTTAAATAATTGCTTTAATATTTCATGTGATTCCCTTTATCTCGGGTTCACAAAACAAAAATGCAATTTTATACTGAAAACTGTTGAAAACCGCATGACTTTATTTACAGAAATTCACTCTGTGGTCAGCTTTACCTAAAATAAAATACGACTGAAGACCTGAAACAATGACTGATTTTTCTTAAATTCTTCTCTGTTCCAAATGAAGGGACATTATATTTCATCATTAGAAAGAAAAAGGTTTTTATGTTCTTAATTTTCACAACTATCCTTCCAAAAGAAGTTGGAAAGAAATTTGACACTGCTAAGATCTTAGTCATTTTCTATTGCTAAAATTATATGCTTTTCTTTTCATCTTAATGAGCTTCTCCTCTTTACATAAATTAGCACTATGTTGGAGAAAATGTAGTAGGAAGAACTGGGAAAGGATTTTTTTGTTTGTTTAGTTAGTTGTTTCTTATGATGGGAAATAACAGAGCATGTTGGGATGCCGTAGGAGTGGTTTCCTAGAGGCTCACAACTCCTCCCTGTCTAGCTAACTGATTTGGAACAAATCACAAATCTGAGCCTCAGATTTCTCACTTATAAAATGAAAAGATTATAATGCATAATCAGTTATCTCTAAATTCATTCCAGCTATAAAGTCCGAGTATAGGAAGTACAGTGAGCCTAATTCCCTAGTAACCCCACAGCCTCTCAAGAAGACTCTTCAAAATTAATGGAAACGGGGATGGGAGTTAATGTCTCTGCAATAGAAATTGTGCTTCAGTAGATATGACTCATTGGGGCCCAGCAGACCTAACTCAACATTGATTTCAAAATTGGTTTCTTATTCCCTTGACTTCAGGAATAGTCTTCAATAAGCTAGAGAGCAGTTTCCTTTTTTCACAGCACAAAGAAGTCAGCATTCAGACAGACTCAAAGAGAAGGAAAGGTATGGAGCTGAAGGCTCCAGGTTTATAAGAAAACAGAAGATTTTAGGAATACTGTGCTTAAGATGATAACCTTAATATTAATGTTGCTTGGAAACTCACCCAGCTGTCATGGAGCAGACACTGTGACATAGGATTTGAGGCCAGAGACATCAGTTTTTCCATTTAAATAGGCACAGATGAATAGTGAGGGCCAGTCCTTAAATATATCATGCCACCAGATCCCTTCCATGCCAACCACTTCCCTAGCATATATCATCTTTATTATCTTAGTTATTTATATATTTGAGAAAAGAAGAGGAGGAAGGAAAAAGATGTTCAAAGAGAATTATCCAAATTTTCTCTCAGTGATTATATATTCTGCCAATCCCCATATGGATTCCCTATTGCCAGACCAGCTTCACATGCCTGTGACCTATGGAGTCACACGGAGCCAAACTCTCAGAGGGCCTCAGCTTGGCTTAATGCTTTGTTGTCACCACCTTGAGCTCTATGTAATGTTTTAACAAGGAGGTCAGCATTTTCCTTTGGCATTTGTGTCCAGCAAATTACACAGCTGGTCTCGTTCATTGCCTTTTAAGATACCTTATTTTGATCTTCAGAAATCTGCGCCTAAACTTCTTATTCTTATGCCGAGCAAAGAAATTTTACCAAGCCCACATACTAAATGTCAGCATCTATTCAAAGAATTATCTATTCCTGTATAAGCGTGGCTGGGCATTATGAAAAAATTGCCCGGCCGGGCACAGTGGCTCACACCTGTAATTCCAGCACTTTGGGAAGTCGAGGCGGGCGGATCATGAGATCAGGAGATCAAGACCATCCTGGGTAACACCGTGAAACCCCGTCTCTACTAAAAATACAAAAAAAAAAATAGCTGGGTGCGGTGGCGCACGCCTGTAGTCCCAGCTACTCAGGAGTTTGAGGCAGGAGAATGGCGTGAACCCAGGAGATGGAGCTAGCAGTGAGCCGAGATTGCACCACTGCACTCCAGCCTGGGTGATAGAGTGAGACTCCATCTCAAAAAAAAAAAAATTGCCCAAGCTTGTAGCCTTGAGTCACTTGCATTCATGATTTCTATTCCCTGACAAGTGCTCAGCACTGTCCATAATTCCATATTTCCCAGTGTCCTGTGGTCTCCATTCCCAATGACAGCTATTTCAGCAGTTTTCTTAAACCCCATTAATTTCCTTTCCTCCTCAGGTGAAAGCTCTGCCTTTTTTTTCATGAGTGCCATGCAGGCCTGTCAGACTCAACATTCCAGCAGCTCTCAACTTTCCATCCAAGCCTGGTTCTCCTGCAGTCTTCCTTGTGTTGGTCAATGTCATCACCTTGCTCCCCATTTGTCCAAACCAGACACTTGGTCTTCCTTCTTGACCCTTTTCTACATCAAATCCATTTCCAAGTTTTACCATCTTAATATTGATTTTTGAGTCTATTCACATGTGTTCATCACTTTGCAATTGTGGTCACTAATACACCAATAATTACTCTCTTGGTTTACTACAAAAACTTCCAGATTAGTCCTCAGGTTTCCAGTCTAAATTTTCTTCCTGATCACTAATTTCATTTTCATGCTGCAGTCAGAAAGACTTTATAATAAAACTCGGATCATGTTCTGTGATGCACTGCAAACTTTTTTAAATTGCCACAAATTCTTTCCACTCCCGTACGTAGCCCATTTGGAATATGGTTTTGGCAATCCTCTCTTCAAGAAGTGGAGTCTATTTCTTTTCCCCTGAAATGTGGGCAGCCTTTTGACTTGCTCTGACCAACAAAATGTGGCAGAAGTTTGACATTGCAAGAATTCTGAACTCAGGTTCCAGAGATCTGGCAAATTCCCCACTCTCCCCACTGCCTCACTCCCCTAAAGACAGGCCCCGATGAAAACCAACACCAAATTCCAGACATGGGAGAGAGACCACCTTAGATTAGCCATAGCTAACAGCCATAGCTGAGCCACCAAACAACTGCAGCCAGACGACTGGCCCCCTGTGAGACCAGTGGAAGAATTAATTGCTCAGCTAATTCCAGCCAAATTGCTGACCCACAAAATCATGCACAAATAAAATTGTTGTTGTCTTAAGCCATTATGTCTTGGGATGATTTGTTATGGGACAATAGAATTGTGTGTGCAGAATTCCACGGGCATAAATGGAGGCAGGATCTCTGTGTGGTTATCGCAGACACTAACCATCCTTAGCAAGTACAGTATAATTACACATATTGAATAGATGAGAACAACACAAGCCCTGAGTTCTGCTGCCATGTAGCTGTTCACTGTGATAACGTTCTTCCAGATCCGCCAAGAACAAGCCTGTGCTACTGACAGTCACCCTTTCCCAATACAGAAGGTCATAGGGACATGCATGTTACTAAAGTCACTTAGGATGCTCTGTATTGGTGTCTGAAGAAATTCCTCTATGTCTGACCAAAGCACTAGATGAAAGGCTTTACTTGATCACTAATTTTCAAAATGGTTTTCCCATTTCAGTACCAGTCTACAGCATCATGGATTAGGACACTATGGGTTATCTTTGACCCTTTACTCAATCTCTGAAATCCAATTATTGCTTGTTTCAAGATGTCTCTGATCTGTCTTTTTATCTCAATCCCCAGTGCCATCCCCTCCCCTGAGGCAAGGTCCCCAACTGAGTTACAGCAGCAGTCCTATGGCTAGTCTCCAGGCTCTATTCTTGTGCCTTTCAAACATTTTAAGTACAGAATTCAGACTAATCTTCTGAACAAACTTCCTTTAATTTCTTCCCCATGCAAAAGCCTGTGATAATTCCTTATTTCCCACTTTATTCAGCCAATACATTCTATTATATTTTCAAGGACCCCTATAATTCTCCCCTACTAAGTCTACCAAAACTTATTTCCCAGTATTCCTTCACCACACCAGTCAATTTTCTTAGATAACTACAAAATGCTCAGTCATATCCACCTTGCTCCTATAGTCAAAAACATTCCATCTCTATTTTACTCTCTGCTAATCCATCCTTGGGGAACCTACTCAAGCCCAACTCTTCAACTCCCTGAAGCTTAAATCAGAGACATGATGCTAATCCTTGCTCTGCTCCAAGGAGTTATTTGAAACCAGATGAATGACTTCAGTTTCTGCGTCTGTACTATAAGGGGATTGAATCTTCCAGCGTCACATCTGAGAAATCAATAATTCTTCCAAGTCTCTCATCCAGATCAAGCCCTTTCCACCCTGTCAAGCACTTGTGTTCTAAATGTTTCATTTGTGATCACTTGCCTTCACTTTCCAATCAAACACTTTTTGAGTGTGGGCACCATGTCATATCCCGCTCAGATAATCTACAACACTTGGCATATAATTATCAGTCAGAAGACTCCAACTTGCAAACTGGTTGTTTATAAGCTGATACCACACTGACTGTGCAGCCTCGACAGCGTGATTGGTGTTCAGCTTTAGTTCTATATAATAAGTACTACATAGTATGTCCTAATAATGGTGTCTCTGAGAACGGGAGCAGAAATGGAGACGCTATAAAGGACTCATTAGGCTAAAAGACGAAGAAATATCATGTCTGTTTTCATTGAATCTTCAAATGTGTCAGAGGCCAGCCTCTGATATTGTTTCAAATGCTGTGACATTTGTGTAACACTTTTAAAAACACTCCTACTGAGAAAAAAATACATTATGGTGAATTTGTTCCATGATGATAAAGGGTACAACAAAAATAATATGAATGTTTTGTTAAAATGACTGCACCACAAACAAATAGCAACTTATCTGAAGAATATTACCACTGTCCAAGTATTACATAAACTACATTTTCCCCACTAGCATTGCCCAAGGGGTTCAATCTGAAACAGAAGAGTTAAAGTGGATGAGGTTAGTGTTTTTAGAATAATATGTTATTCTATACATTACATAGGCTGAAATAGGGACCACAGAACTACTAGAAAGGTGTATATAAGGGTTATTTATGCCTAAAAACTAAAACACTATGCCAAATTTTTAGAAGTTTCTCTTTCTTCCCGCTTCTCCATCCTTAATATATCCGCAAGAACGTTTCATCAATAGTGGGTACTAATTATCTTCTGATAATGCTAATGAAATACATCTATCTAAAGTGAAAAGAAATCTTTTAACTTGCTTCAACTACCCATTTCTTTGTTTTGTTTTGTTTTGTTTTTGAGACGAAGTCTCACTCTGTTGCCCAGGCTGGAGTGCAGTGGCGCAATCTTGGCTTACTGCAACCTCCACCTCCCAGGTTCAAGCAATTCTCCTGCCTCAGCCTTCCCAGTAGCTGGGACTATAGGCGCACACCACCACGCCTGGCTAATTTTTGTATTTTTAGTAGAAACAAGGTTTCATCATGTTGGCCAGGCTGGTCTCAAACTTCTGACCTCAGGTGATTTGCCCACCGTGGCCTATATCAATATCTTATTACTGTTTATTCACACTTATACAGAAGATGCATTCAAATGGCCACACCATAAACATGTTTCATTTTTTAGCTCTGAAAATATCAAGTAAAAATTTATTTACCTACTATATAAAATATATATAGATAGGTGGATATACAGAAGTCTTGTAATGTAAAATGCCAAATATATTGTATATTTTCATATATTTATTCCAATATTAAAATTATATTTATTCAAATCCAGTACTAGGAAGCACCAAAACTTAGTTTCACATTATGAAAATCATATTATAAATTTATACTTGCAAAAGTTTAAAACTATTGTCTTCGGGGATAAGAGAAAACATACGTGAAGAATAGCAAATCCATTGATCTTGTTTGAACTGACCCATTCAACCTAAAGAGCTCAAATTATTTCAAATGATTTTAAGTCTATTCTGACAGTCTCCATCAAGCACTATTGTCACAAAGCAAAACTGGAATTCTCTGTCATGGCATGTGTATTGGAGTGTCCTTAAAGCTTCCAAGTTGAGAAAAAGTCAGTAAAAGTCAATCAACCCAGGATGTCAGGATGTACACCATGTGGCCTAATAATATAAATCTGGACAGCACACCACTGCAACTGGTCCCATTAGCCACACATCTCCAGCTAGCTCTATGGGGGCAGTAGCAGAGCATGCAGTTTTTGGATGAGATTTTCCTACATGATATTGTTCGTTATTGTTATTCTTACTAAGACAAATATTCAAAGATTTCAGTAAAATCTTCTATGTAGACCCCTGAGCATAAAACACTTAGCTTACATAGAAAGGCAAGGCATATTTAAAATATCCCTATCTGAAGCAGTATGGCATTAACAACAACAACAATAGCAATAACAATAACAAAGATGTACATAATTTGCCAATCTACAAAACGCTTTGGATATATATAAATCAATATATATGTACATAAAAGAACTGATCATTTAACCTCATAATAACTCTGTAAGGTAGGAATTATTACGCCCCCCACCTTTTTTTTTTCCCGAGACAGAGTCTTGCTTTGTCATCCAGGCTGGAGTGCAGTGGCGCAATCTCGGCTCACTACAACCTCTGCCTCCCGGGTTCAAGCAATTCTCCTGCCTCAACCTCTCAAGTAGCTGGGATTACAGGTGATTGCCACTGTGCCCTGCTAATTTTTGTATTTTTAGTAGAGATGAGGGTTCACCATGTTGGCCAGGCAGGTCTTGAACTCCTGACCTCATGATCTGTCTGCCTCAGCCTCCCAAAGTGCTGGGATTACAGGCATGACCCACCATGCCCAGCCTGTTATGCCCATTTTTAAGTGATAAGAGACATGTTCAGACAAATAGAGGAACTTATGCAGCTCCTAAGTTCTAGAAATAAAGTTTGTCCTTTGATTGTCAAAGTCTAACACTCCTTCCACTTAAAGAATCCAGATTCTGATAATGACCACTTATGAGGCACCACATGAACTGTTACTATGCCAGTTTGGGCTAATGGTGGAGGACTTTAAAAGCAAAATATAAAGTAATGACAAGGCCCATTGACTTCTTTATGCATTTTTAAAAATTTGATCTTATATTAACTTGCCATTATTCTACAAAAAAAGCTCACTACAGTCCAGTCTCTCTCTTATTATAATGATCTTAGAAAACAAAATTAAAAGGGAACTTAACTTAGAGCACTTTATTTAATGAGCAGGGCTTACATAAGTGTGCAGAAATAATACCCTGGAGCTATTTTATACAAGAGCCACAAAAGATCTACCACAGATGAGTGACAGAAACATAATTAGTACGAGCTTTTGCAGTTGCCAATTTGCCATTATTTAGAAGAGCACTCTCTACTTGAAGTTGAGCTTTTACTACGCACTGAATATCACAGTCAGCAGAAACTGAAGAATGGTGGCCCAAGAGCAGATGATCCTGCTGTAAATTCCAAGGGATTTCATTAGCTGCTAACAGCCAATACTAAATATTGCTGATAAGTCCCTACTGAGCAGCCACCTTGGCTTGCCTAAGACTCAGCATGTGAGAAAAGGACCAAAAAAAAAAAACGTTTTCCTGTCTTGGGAAATGCAGAAGCACCCAGTCCAGTATGGATTTGCTCGCCCCTTATTCCACACCCCAGACCACGGCCTGCTTGCAGGTTTACTCTAGGATCGGGAAGGCCCCAGGGGTTAGTCCTAATGTAGCCACTGGATGTAATCCAGGCCTAAGTGAGGCAACATTCAGAACACCACCAGTTTACATGGGTTCTAGAGTCCATTCAAGACATTGGGCCTATCTTTCCTCTCCTAGATTCGTTCTTAAAGCAACAGTAACTTTTCCAGAAATATTCCAGGGACGGAAAGACAGGAGATTCCGCAGACCCTATTCTCCCAGCAAACCTGTGTTGGTAGCAATATGCCTGATAGCTTGAACCAGTTACATGTGGAAGGAAAATCATCCTGCAATTTCACCACAAGAGGATTTTTCGTTATTGATGTCGAGGGTGGTAGAAATTTGGAGGGGAAATTGTGGGGAAGAGACAGGATGGCTTGGAGCCCTTTTCTTTTCAAAATATTCATTAAAAACTATGCCTTTTAGCCTCAAAAGTGCTGCTGTGAGTCTTTAAAAGAAGCTCTTGGATGAGAAGAACCCAGGGCAGCAGCAAAGAATCCAATGCCGATTAATTCAAGCGCTAAGCAAATATTAACTTCCAGGCATGGTAAAGGCACTGATTCCTCAGAATCATTCTCACACAACAGCTTGGAACCAAAGTTGTCTATAAAAATAAAAGTTCCTGAACAAAGAATATTTGCAGTTCAACCCTAAAATATTGATTTAAGAAATGAATTCTATGCCTTTTAAAAGAAATGGGACATAAATCATGCTACTTTCCCCTCCCACCCTTGCTGATCAACTAGATATGACAAATATTTTCAAATGTATCAAGTGCTTACGGAATTCAGATTTCTTGGCCTTTCTTTAAGTTAGCATTTTTGTGGGAAACAATGTTATATGGGGGATGATTTTTTTTTTCTGTATTCAACATGAAACAGTAAATATTTGGCATGCCATTTGCCCCAAGGATCAAAATGACACCAAAGAAGTATGAGAGGTGATACCAGACTGTGCTGACTCCCTGAAGCTGACTTAGAAACCTTCTAGAGGAGAAAACATTAATGCATGGGTTAGAGAAGAACTCCTACAAAATACAGCAAACCAATTCCAAGATGAAGTTGTGGGAAATAGCAAAGGTTGAGCTGAATTCTCAAGAAGTAGAACTCACTGAGTAAGAAAACTAGAGAGTGGGTGCATGTTTGGGAAGTGTGTTATGTCAAAAAGCAGGTGTGATCATTCAAATTTGATAGAGTTTGTTTTGAAATAAAATCATCACCAGGGAATTAGATTAATTTTATAAATCATCTTCCAAGAGGATGCATACCAATTTATTTAGCAAATAACTGGATTTCTTAGCTATTCATACCACTATAAGAGACACTGGCTATTTCTCAGAAACTCTACCAAATACAAGGATTTACCACTATAGTCCCTGCCCTTAAGGAGCTTTTAGTCTAGTAAAAAAGTGTAGAGAGGGCTAAGGGTGAGGTCATGAAAAAAATTTAGAAGTGTGGTATGAGTATTTCCTTCTGGGAAAACAAAGACTTTTCATTTAGTCTGGTCTTTGATGGTTGGGGTCAAAAATGGAGAAAAGAAGTGTATTTAGAAAACTCTGTTTAGAGAACAACTGTTTCCAGAATGGGTGAAAATAAGTAGGGAGAGATTAAAAAGACATCATGTCTTTTGCAGGAACATGGATGGAGCTGGAGGCCATTATCCTTAACAAAGTAATGTAGGAACAGAAACCCAAACACCGCATGTTCTCTGTGGGAGCTAAATGATGAGAACTCATACACACAAAAAGGGGAACAACAGATACTGGGGCCTACTTGAGGATAAAGGGTAGGAGGAAAGGGAGGAGCAGAAAAAATAACTACTGGGTACTAGGCTTAGTACCTGGGTGACAAAATAATCTGTACAACAAACTCTCATGACACGAGTTTACCTGTGTAACAAACCTGCACATGTACCCCTGAACCTAAAATAAAAGTTAAAAAAAAATCTCTCTCCTGAGGATCAACCAAGACTGGTTCCTAAGTCCATTTTCACGCTGCTGATAAAGACATACCTGAGACTGGGTAATATATAAGGAAAAAGAGGTTAATGAACTCACAGTTCCACGTGGCAGAAGGTGAAATACGGAAAAAGAGGTTTAATGAACTCACAGTTCCACATGGCACAATCATGGCAGAAGGCAAAAGGCACGACTTACATGGCAACAGGGAAGACAGAATGAGAGCCAAGCAAAAGGGGTTTCCCCTTATAAAACCATCAGATGTTGTGAGACTTATCCACAACCATGAGAACAGTATGGGGGAACTGCCCCCGTGATTCAATTATCTTTAGCTGGGTCCCTCCCACAACACATGGGAATGACAGGAGTACAATTCAAGAGGAGATTTGGGTGGGAACACAGCCAAACTATATCACTAAACCAGTCCAATTTACCATGCAGGTGAGCCTCAGAGGATGGCTAGTGCCTAAGGCACTGAGGATGTCCTCCAGCTTATTCTTAATCTGTTTTATTGTGTCTCTGCCTCTAAACACTTGCTGTAAGGCATCTATTTACATCTCCATTTCTGCTTCCTTAAAATTTGGTGTCTCTGAATCTCCTTGAGAAGATGGCAGCTCTCTCCTTTGGCTTTCAGTTAACCTCCAACTTCTGCTCCCAGAGTTCTCCACAGCTCCTGAGAAATCCAAAGCTGCTTCCTGTCATGACCACGCCTAACCCCAAGAAGATATCTGATTACAATTGGGTTTTAAAGAGTTGTAGAAGTGACAAATGTGAGCTTGGGATTCAAAATCTGAATACCACAATTTATTCCCAGTGTACACTTTCTATGTGTACCAATTCTTGTTTTCAGTATGTTCCTGTGGTTCCTATGTCCTAGCATCCTTTGTGGATTTCTTAACCATGTAGAGCCCACCATCTCTCACAGGCCATCAAGAGACTCATTTAATTCTCATGAATAATTACTCCCAAGTGCCTCCAACCCATGAAGAGAACAACCTTTCCTGAATCTTGAGAGCCTTCAAACTACAACACACATTTTGAGATCTTTATAATAGTAGGTTATACGTACTAAGTGTTCACTATGTGCTGGGTGTTTTAGATACAATATCTTATTTTATCCTGATTACGTGCCTTCAAAGTAAGTATTATTATACTCATTTCGCAAGTAAGGAAAATGAAACTCAGAGGTCAACTAAGTTGCCTGAGGTAACTTAGCTAATAAACACTGATTCGAATGCAAGTCTGAAGCAAAAGCTGTCCTTTTTTACCACTATGTAGCAATAGCAGACTTAGATTATTCTGTGATTTTTTCTAATAAGTCACGACTGTAAACTATCTTATTCTGAATTTGTATAACACTCAACACTGTATTAGGTGTATTGTAAGTGCCTAATTAACTATTGTGCACACAGTAATGTAGTGTGACTGGAAATTCTCTATGTAAGTGGGGAAAAAAAACATGATGTCATTTAATTTCACTTTGATCCACAAACAGTTGGATGGATTTGTCCACCACAGAGCCAATATAATAAGCTATGACTAGAGCATGCTAAAACAATCCAATCAGTCAATTCAATGAAAAAAAATAAAAGCAATCGAAGTAGAGTAGTTTTAAGATGTTGCATGAATCAAACACTGATTGCTTCAGGGTTTCCCATTTCGATCGGCTGTGCTAAGAATACTTTCCTGCCTGTATTTCTCCTGAGCATTAGCACAGCCTCACAAAAGGTGGGGTAGATATTGAAAAGGAGAAATGCATTTTCCTGTTCACGGACATAATCATAAAGAAAATAATTTATATAAATTTGCTTTTTAAAAGACCTTATTGGTTTGGCTACATTGAAAATACTGCGGGTTCTCTTATTAAAGGTAAGGGAAATACATTTCCTCTGGGGGAAATTCAGACTAAATAGAAATGATGACATCTCACCCCATCTGACCTTGTAATTCATACACTACAGATCAATGTATAAAAGCCTGCTGCCCAGACTCCAACCCCCGCCCCCTCAAGAATGTCATATACACAGAAAACTGGCACCTGGACGAGCTTCAAAGTCCCCACATGGGCACTGTGGTGAGCTCATCACATCAGGCTAAAAACCAGCCTTTGTTCTCAGTGTCACGTTTTGCCTTAGTAGGAGATGATGTCCCCACAATCACGTCCATTCATGAGGCAAGAGCACTGGGGTCTGCACGGAACAACTCTTCATTGAGCTGCAGAAAACAGGGAAATAGCTGTCGTGTTTTCCCAGTGATGCTATTAATATTTAAGTGCTGTTCTCTAGTGGGGGTGGGGGGAATAAGAACCCAACTTGAAGAGGGCTCTGACCTACTTTCATGATTACTGCTGCAATCATGAACAAATTGCTCAAAAAGAAAAAGAAAAATCACATCTATCCAAATTCCAAGTAACAACCATAGAAGGCTAGTGTTGGCAAAAGATGTTGCTTGGAAAATTTGCAGCTACTGCTGTGGATCACATAAAAGATTTTATATCTAAGCAGAGTACTTAATGGTTTGTAATAAGCACTAGCCCCCATTTCCATTTCAGTGCTTGAACATGTTATTAATGAATGATGATGTTAAGTATGACATCTACAAAATGGCAAATAGCTCTGAAATCAGAGCTCTCACTTCATCTCACTATTCTCATTGAATTACAGAAAGCAAATAAAGTGAAGCATATTCTCACTTCAGGCAGGTTAAGTGATTTGCCAGGAGACACTTAGCAAGTTAGCAAGCATAAATAAGGAAGGAAGCCGCAGGATCCTTTAATAAAATTGGGTCCACACACCAAGCATGGCTCTCAAAGCATGGCATCTCAGCCCAGGTATCCTAATAAGTATGGAACTCTAGAAACAAGGGGGCAGAAGCAACAGCTTGCTGATCCTTCCTGCTGCTGCCACTATGAAGACTCTCACAGTCACGTATCCAGAGGGTCTTTTTCTTCCATTTAGTTTTTCTTGTTTTTTTTTCTTCCATTTATTGTCCCTGCATGCTGTTTCCTACAATAGCTCCAAGTTCAAGAAAAAGATGAATAAAATGACAGTTGCTAAGTTTATTACAAGGTAAAAAGAATCACAAATGTAGTTAAATAAACAAGTAACTACAAATCTCCCTGTCTTTTTCCTCTCTTATTCCTTTACCTCCAGCTTTTTCCTTCTCTCCATCCTGGTCATTAATATAAAAAAAATTTTTCCCTTAATCCCTTCCTTCCAGGTTTCTTTCTTTTGCTTTAAAGGTCTATGCATGCCATTAACCCTGTTGTTAACAACATTACAAATATTAACATCATTTTTTTAAATGTCAGGATATGTATAAGGTATTCATTCTGAGAATTCAAAGGACTTTTTCTTTCTTTTTCTGATTGACCTCTAAGAAGCAGAGACAAAGGTATCTGTCTCTTATCCCTCAGACCAGTGCTTCTGTCTCTACATTAGGCTTTTCAACTACAGGACCATTGACAATTAGAGCTGGATAATTCTGTGTTGAGCAGGGCTGTCCTGTGTACTATTGTAAGGCTCCTCAATTCCCAGGCCATGGACCAGTACTGGTTGGTGGCCTGTTAGGAACTGGGTAGCACAGCAGGAGGTGAGTGGCGAGTGAGTGAACATTACAGTCTGAGCTCTGCCTCCTGTCAGATTAGCAGCAGCATTAGATTCTTATAGGAGCACAACCCTATTTTGAACTGCACATGTGAGAAATCTTGGTTCTGCACTGATATGGATTGGCTCTGTGTCCTCATCCGAATCTCATTGAATTGTAATCCCCAAGGTTGGAGGAGGCACCTGGTGGGAGGTGACTGGATCATGGAGGCAGACTTCCCCCTTGCTGTTCTTGTGATAGTGAGTGAGTTCTCATGAGATCTGGTTGTTTGAAACTGTGTAGCACTTCCCACTTAACTCTCTCCTCTCTCGCGCCAGCCATGTAAAGATGTACCTGCTTCCCCTTCACCTTCCTCTATGATTGTAAGTTTCCTGAGTCCTCTCCAGCCATGCTTCCTGTACAGCCTGTGAAACTGTGAGTCAGTTAAATCTATTTTCTTTATAAATTACTCAGCCTCAGGTAGTTCTTTACAGTGTGTGAGAATGGACTAATAACATGTTCCTTATGAGAATCTAATGTCTGATGATCTAAGGTAGAACAATTTCATCCCAAAACCATTTCCCCACCATCCGGGAAAAAATTGTCTTCCACAAAACCGTCCCTAGTGCCCAAAAGGTTAGGGACCACTGTACTATTGGATGTTTTGCAGCATCCCTGGCCTCTACCCACTAGATGTCAATATCAATCCATCTGCCAAGGCTCTAACAACCAAAAATGTCTCCATATATTGCCAAATGTTCCCTGGGACAAAATCACCCCCAAATGAGAAGCACTTGTCTAGATCATACTGCCTGGTTGTCTCTGTGTGTGTGAGAGAGAGTTAGAAAAGGAAGGAGGTTATTTTGAGTTCAGCCTGTGTAATTCTTGAGGTGGGCTTGAGATCAGTGAGGTGAGAGATTATTTTCTCTAATGTCTACTCACTTCACATTGGTCTTGAGAGAAATGCTATAAACACAACAAGATTGGTTAAAGAATTCTGAGTTTCTTGGAGGAAAAATAAAACCCCCAAAACAATAATAAAAGCACTGAATTACAACATACATTTTATACAACATGAGTGGACTGTGCCTAACAGAACCAGTACGCACAGCCTACCTTTTGTATGTGTTAACATTTTTTGTATGTGTTAATATTTTTTGGCATTTATGTATTGAAATAGCCTTTAAAAGGGTCAAAAAATTACCTAGAATAGGAGTTCATTCTTGGAATATCATAAACCACTTCTATTTTACCTTGTATTTGTCCTTACCTCAAGGATGTATTAGTCAGCTCTGAAAATATATTCAAGAGCTTTCAACAAGCAATTAATTAATCCTTGCAGTGCATTAATATTGAAGGAATGGTCATCTCTTACTGAGCAGACAGATATAAAAACAAGAGACATTACTGTTCTATAATGATTCAAACTAATAAGAGGCTCTTAAATGGAACATTTGTGTCAAACTATCAGTAAATCCCAGATTTACACTTAAAGACCTTGCTGGACCACAAAGGAATATTTACCATGTCAGATTCTGCAATTAGAGTTCTAAATACTAAAGTTCCTCTATGTGCTATCAAAATACATTTAGTTGAGAATATTTTAGTCAACTCGCACCTATAAAAGTATGCCTTACATTTAAAAGAATCCTAAATAACAATATTAGCATCAAATATGCATACAGTTTCTACCTTCAGAGATCAACTGTAAAATAGGTAGTCAATAAATTCCCAAGTCATTACTTTCCTGGCATGCAAATTTCCTTGTAAAGAACGAAACTTCTTTGTCAGGGAGGTGGACACTTGACATCAGAAAAATGTATTCTTAAGTAGGCACAGGTGGAACATAAATCTAAGAGAAAGTATCTGAAAACACAAATGGACCAGTTTGAACTAGAAATCTTTTAGGAAAACAAGAATAACATTTATACTAAGGAACTGAGGTTGTCATTTTGTGCACTCAGTTTACTGAGTGGATAATTATAAGCACACTAGAAAA
This sequence comes from Theropithecus gelada, assembly GCF_003255815.1. Taxonomy (NCBI): domain Eukaryota; kingdom Metazoa; phylum Chordata; class Mammalia; order Primates; family Cercopithecidae; genus Theropithecus; species Theropithecus gelada. Next base: position 142,603,819 of record NC_037671.1, on the reverse strand, counting down.
TGGCAACAACAAGACAAAAGAATAGAGGGTGTTAATGTATTTTAAGAAATTGTAGTCAAATGATGATTGGATGTGTAGGATTCAAATCACTGCCTTGCCTCTAATTAACTCTGTGACTATGGGCAAAACTGCCCACCTGCATTAATGTGGAGGCACAGGGAACTGAAAGTGAAGAGCAAATCAGTGTTTTCCATTTTCTTATACTTATTTATTCTCTCAAAACAGTTCTACTTAGATTTCCTTATATTTAAAAATGGGGAGATATGTGACAAGCTGGACCAGGTGGCACTCTGGGATTTACTGAGCAATGTGACATTACCTATGCCCTGACCTCAGGCATCCTTGATTCCATGGTGAACTACCATTTAGCCATCTGTAAAATAAACCTAATGTTTAATTTTGGAGAATTAAAGAGTACCACCATCTTTAGGATCTCCTTAATCTGCCTAATCCCTTTATTCTCTATCCGTGAAGGCAGAAGCCAGATCTGTTGTGTTCTCTATTGTATCCCAAGTGTGAGCACAGTGCCTGACATGTGGCAGGCACCGGGCAAATATTTGTAGAATAAATGAATAATTTGACACACCAAAATCACCACAGTATCTTGATTTGTTGCTCGTTAACTAGACATAGATACAGATAGTGATAAATGACACTTCAGGATAGCACATGAGTATCAACACAAAAGATATTTCTAAGGGCTATAACTATTTTAAGTTCTCCAATGTGATATGTTCAATAATTATAACAGTACCATCTGAAATCCTTCATATAGGTCTTTAGTTTATATTAACAGAAATGAAAACATGAGCAGAAGAGTCATATTCTGAGGGAAAGTACAAAGAAACAGACTCCAGAGGGAATTTAGACAGTGGAAGCAAAATATTAAAGATTGTTAGTCCCCAAAGCAATGGACAGACTTTTAAACTGAGGCTGTTGCCATCTGCAGTTGTCACTGACCATCTGCTTAGGTCTAATCTGGTCTGTCACTAGCATTAAATATAAGTTAAAATTCTGTTCTTCTAAGTAAATTCCAGAAAAGGTTCTCTTATCCTGAATTGTGAGCTAAATTTTCATTCTTGTACTATTTCAGCAAGAATATTATTAAATGGCTTCATAAGGTCAGGCCCATGGACCATCTAGCCCAACATTCTGTGAGTGATGGCAGCCACATGCTGCAACTTCTATTATGAACTTCCTCAGAGTCCAGCTTCTGCACTGTTTGTAAACATCAAACCTGAAATTAATTTAAATATTGACCCCAACATATCAATGTCATGCATGGGCATGGTAAGCAGATTTCTCAGTTGCTCCTCCAAATTCAAGCCCCCCGCTGTGCATACCCTACATAATCTTCTTCCCTTGCAGGCAGGTGGAGCCTATAAATTTTTATATGATAGTTGCCACATTTTTTTTGGTATGTACTACTTAAAAATTATTTTATTGGTATACAACAGTTGTACATATTTGGGGGCACATATGATATTTGATACATGTATACAATGTGTAATGATCAAATCAGGGTAATTGGGATATACATCATCTCAAACTTTATCAAGTTTACAATTATAGAAGACTCTGTCGTAGCTGACCAGAGGAGGATTAAAAGTCTGAGATATGCACTGGTCCTGGAAAGAGCAAATATCCACGTGTTGAAAGGGCCTGTGGAGACCACAGGAACTAGAGTTGGTCTCCAATTGCTAGAAGTAGCCCCCCCCGCCCACACCTAGCAAGAAAAATGGGATGTGAGTTGTATAGCTGCAACGAACCGAATTCTTCAACATGAGCTGAGAAGACCTGAAGCTCCAGAAAAGAAATGCAGCCCAACCTCCAGATAAGAACTGCAGCTCAACCTAAAACTGAATTCTCCAACATGAGCCAAGAAGAAGACTCTGAGCTCCAGATATAAGAACTGCAGCCCAACCTGAGCAGAGGACCCAACTAGCCCGCACCTGGACTCCTGACCCACAGAAATGTGAGATAATAAATGGGTGTTTGTTTTAAATTTGTGGTCATGTGTTACACAGCAAAAAAAAAAAAAAAAAAAAAAAATCTAATAAATCAGATAAAGAATAATGGGCATATTATAAAATTTTATGAATGAGTGGATTGATAAGGTGAGTGAAATCCAGTTTACTTTTTTGAAAGGATGAGCTCCAGTTTACAATGATTGAACTGTCCTTTAATACTCGGGGGTATGCTTGGAACATGAGCCATCACATAATAAAGAGTGCTCCTCTGAAGTCACTACAACCATGGGGATTACAGCTTGGTGGAAGACCACATGCCCTGCATTGCCTAGCACAATGTCTGGCACATAGTAGGTGGCTGCTGTGGTTCGAATATTTCTCCCCTCCAAAACTCACGTTGAAATTTAATTCCCAAAGTGACAGTACTGAAAGGCGGGGCTCTTTAAAAGGTGACTGGGTCATGAATAGTGGATTAAGAGGTTATCACAGGAGTGGCACCAGTGACTTTCTAAGAGGAGAGTGACCTCAGCTCCCCAATCATGTGTAGAGTCCCCCCTTAAGCAAGAAGGCCCTCGTCAGATGTGGCCTCTTGGCATTTGACTTCTCAGCCTCCATAATTACAAGAAATAAATTCCTTTTCTTTACAAACTACACAGTTTCAACTATTGTTATAAGCAACAGAAAATGAACTAAGACAGTGGTAAAAAAACAACAACAACATGTGTTGTCAAATTAATAAACACTGAATAAATATATTTATTAATATAAAAATGTTTTCTGAAAAAATGAAGAAAATGGTGAACATATTTCTTTGATTACTCATTATACACTTTATAATTTGTAGTGTCTAAAGTTATTAACATTTACACACATGTAGCATGTGTGTAACTCATGAGCTACTTCTGGGAGTGAATTCTGGGGGGGTGTGTATGGAAGGACATTTACTTTTTATTGTGTGTACTTTACATACTTGGAAATCTTTGCATTAAATGTCAATTTTTAATGATAGGAGGATATACTTTAAGAACAGAAAGATCTAAGAGCATGCCTGGAATCAGACACTTTATTTTATTTATTTCTTTTTAATTTGTTTAGTTTTAGAGACAGGGTCTTGCTCTGTCACCCAGACTGGAATGCAGTGGCATGGCCACAGTTCACTATAGCTTCCAACTCCTAGGCTCAAGTGATCTTCCTGCCTCAGCCTCTCAAGTAGCTAGGACTACAGGTATGCACCACCATGCCCAGATAATTTTTTTAAAATTTTTGTAGGGATGGTGTCTCATCATGTTGTGTAGGCTGATCTTGAACACCTGGTCTCAAACAATCCTTTCCCCTTGACCTCCCAACGTGCTGGGATTACAGGTATGTGCCACCACACCTGGCCAAATCAGATACTTTGTAAAGTTTAACACTGCAAAAGAAAACTTTCTCATCATTACTCTCGACATTTTCGCAGGTATTTGTAGTAATGGTGATTATGCCACTCAATTAGGATGGCATGTCTTTTTGAGGATGTATTTTACTAGATACTTTATGAATGCAAAGAAGCAACACCCTAAAAACAAACCAAAAATGATAATAGCAATAATTCTAACTTAATCTACTATGCATCATGCATTGTGTTAAGTACTTGACACATTATCTCATAGATTTTTTCCCTCAGGGAGCTCACAATTTATTTGAAGAAATCAACTGTAATTATAATTGTAAAATTATAAAATCAAATATAATTCTAAGTTATAAACTTATATAATTAACAAAAATAATTAACAATTCTAGGCAGCATCTATGTGCCAAGGTAGGCTGGGGTGTGAGTTGTAGAAGCAGCAAGTGAAATTCAGAGGAAAAAGTGATCCTATGGGAATGAGGCACAGAAGAGGATTCGTAGGGGAGCTGGAGGATCAGCAGAAGCCAATTTGGCTGTAGCAGAGGGTGGGTACAGAGGACAAGGAGAACCCAGGTCAGGTAATGGGTTAGTGCTAGATCACGGGCTTGGATAGCCAAAGGAAGCATTCCAATCCAAATCAATACTTAACTTATTGTATTGTGGGGAAATACTGTGAGTAACAGAAAGCTGCTAAAAGTTTCTGATGCTAAAGTGGTTTAAGTAGGTTAACTTCTCAGGAAGGGGGAGAACAGGGTGGAGGACAGGAGAGAAGGAGGGAAGGAGAACATTCAGGGAAACACAGCTGTGGTTTCAGCATGGAGAAGATGAGCCTAAAATTGGGCAAAATCATAAGACTAGGAAGAATAGGGAATGTCTAGAGACACCCTAAAGGATGAATTAAAAGGGTAGTTATTAAACAGTTTGGGTAACATCGGAGAAAAAGTAAATAAAGAAGACACCACAGTTTCAAATCTACATGACTGGGAGAAAAGTGGTTCCACTGACAGAAACAGGGATGATGCTGTTCAATGGCCCCACGATTTCTAGAGTAATGATCAAGCTCCTAAGTGTCACACTGAAGGCTTCCTTGTGACTTCACCGGTTTTCTTTCTTCTCCACAACCTGTATGCATGTGAGCAGGCACACACACATAGGGACCATGCTACCAGGAGACCTCTGAACACATCAGGCAGTTCCACCCCTCCATACCTTTTCTCCTCTTCTTCTTGCTTTCTTCTAGCCATACATCACATTATCTTTCTGTAAGACCTCCTCTGGAAACTCTTCTCAGAATGACCAGTCTAATTGAGATAACCTTTTCCTTTTCATATCCTAGAGTGTCTGTGACTAAATACCTCTGTCATGACATCCATCATGTCGCCTAATTTTTATGTGTTTGTCTGTTTCTCTGCCTGAGACTGTATATTCCTTTATTTGATTTTGTATGACCAGTAACTAGATCTATCTCTAGCACCTAACAGACACTCAATAAGTATTTGTTGAGGCCAGTTATGACAGTGGCTTGCCTGTATTCCCCAGCACTTTGGGAGGCCAAGGTGGGAGGATCACTTGAGGCCAGCCCAGGAAAAATATCAAGACTTCATCACTACAAGGAAATTAAAAAATGAGCCAGGCTTGGTGGCATGGACCTGCAGTCTCAGCTGCTCAGGAGGCTGAAGTGGGAGGATCACTTGAGCCCAGGAGTTTGAGGCTGCAGTGAGCTATGATCATGCTGCTGCATTCCAGCCTGGGCTACGGCATGAGACCCTGCCTTTAAAAAATTAAAAAAAAAAAATTGAAAACAAGATTGTTGAATAAATTTTAAATTGAGTTTATCTGAATTTTAGGTGATGGTAGTACAGAATCTAGTAGGATTCGAACTTTGTTTTCCAAAACAATGGTTAGTGCACTGTACATATAGGATTTAAGTTTCAGACAATAAGCAAAATATACACAATTTAACTTAGCACTGTCAATCATCACTAAAACTCTCAGTGATAAAACAGACATTCTGGATATTAAATGTAGCCCCAAACGTTTTTGCGGATATTTCTCCATAAGAACATTGAGAGATTACTCAATTTCAGGATTTGAAATGAATAAAAATGAAAACTTCAAAAGAGCACTCTCAGACACCTAAATTATCCTGTGCAATCATCAACTTCCAAGAGAAATATAAGCTTAATAAAAATTTAACAAACTGAAGGTGGCCTGGTGCATATTTATCCAGATTGCTTACTGTATTTGCAAAATATAGAACCTGCATATAAAGACTGCTAAATAATAACAATATCTTAGTGATTTACATTGGTAAGTTACTTTCACTTGCATTTTGTATTTGAGTCGTATAATATCCCTGTTGAGATATCACTATATCACAAAATAAGGATAGCCAAGATATCACTATCCCTACTTCATGAATAAGGATACTGAGACTGAACCAGTTCTGAATCTCTCCTCTTACCTCATCTCCCTCATGTGAGCAGTAACTCTGCTGTCTTTTTGATTTTGCTTTCCTCATTTTTCTCTGCCAGGCAGGGCAGTTCCATGTTCTGTCAGATCTGAAGCTTTATATAATTTTGAGTGCTCTCCTTAAAAAAAAATGTAAAATCATTAATATAAAACTAGGTATGAACTGTAACTTTAAACCTTCACATATAGTAAGTCATGTAATCTTCATAACAACCTCATGTTTGTAACAGGCACTGGGATGATCTCCATTTACAGATGAGAAAACTGAATTATAATTTAAACTTTCTCTATTATTCTCCCTCAACATCTGGACAGCACACTCTTAGCTTACATCCAGAAATGTGCCTTAAGGGGCACATTAGTGCCCAGACTTCTAACCAGGGCAGCACTACATGAAGGACAGTAAGGACAACCTACCTAGCTTACCATGCATCATTGATGTGACCCATCCAAAGACCACAGCCTACAGGTTGCCATGAGAACCAAGACCAGAACCGACCAGAACCTCCTGCATCTAGACTTACACCTTGCATGATGTTATCATGATAACTACAGAGTTAACTATGTTTATAGAATCTTATAAATAATCCTCTTTTCATTATTTGGGATTTGCTGGAAGAGTTATCTTAACCTCTTCAGACAGTCCTAAGCCTACACACATGAGGACTCAGCCATGCCACACCAAAAGAAATTCTGATGTGCTGGAGCCTTGAGAAATCACATATCCTGAACTATTTTATCCTGAGATTTCAATGATATTTTACAACTAAACCTTTTTGGATGTAATTTAAGACACACTCATTGTCAGTTCATTCATTATTCTGTTTCCTCCTAAATGAATAAGTAGTGCAATATATGTATATGCTATTTGATTTACTGAGCACAATCCAGTTATTGTGTGCAGAGATAACAATATTGCATAAGACTGACTTCATAGCCACCGGGAAGTGTAAAGAGGTGAAGTAACCTTTGAGAATGCACATATAACTGAAATAATAGAAAACTGATCTGATAATAGCATGGTTGGGGTTCTATGAATGACTGTCAATTTTTTTAATTCTCAAAAATAATGTTGAGTTTCTTTTTAATAATACCACTTTTTTTTCTGATCCCTTATGCCTTTTCTTCCAGACAGGTTAGAAATTCTCGTATCATTAAAAAGGCTAAGTTTATGCATATGTCTGAACATTATCTCTGATAGCAAATAGTCACCTGAGAAAGGGTCTGATATGACCTTGAAAAAAATTATTAAACTAGAAAGAAAGAAATTCTTATTTAGCACAATTGTGCAAGTTTTTGCTTTTGTACTAATCTAGTACCCTAGAATTTCAAAAGTTTGTGCTAAAGTCATTGCAGAATCCAAACACTAAAGGTTTTTTTTGAGATTTTTGACCTTAAAATATATAAATGTGAACTTTTAATATTTTTCTCTTAAATGTGGGTATTTCAGAAGAAGTAATCATATTAAATAGACAATTGTTTATATGCAAAAAAATTTGAAGAAATTAAATGTGCAAGATATTCTTTATAATGTTCCATCAGCCAGGGAGAGCACTTATTTCTACAAAGATGGGAAATGGCATTAATGAATCCTCCCCTTTGCTGTTATTTTATTTCATTGACAATTTATTCAATAGTAATTTGCTCTTGTGAAAAATAGAAAATATGCATTTTCTTTTCTCACATACACACTTTCAAATAAAGAATACTATGATGATTTATGATACCATATAATCTATCCAATCCATCAAAATGTTCAATTAAAATGGATTTGGCCATTGATTAAACAGACCTTTGACTATGACTGCCCTTTGTTTTTTATTTTCATTTTTATTTATTTATTTCATTTATTTATTTTTTTGAGACGGAGTCTTGCTCTGTCACGCAGGCTGGAGTGCAGTAGCACAATCTCTCGGCTCACTGCAACTTCCGTGTCCCGGGTTCAAGCAATTCTCCTGCGTCACCCTCTCAAGTAGCTGGGATTACAGGTGCCCACCACCACACCCGGCTAATTTTTGTATTTTTAGTAGAGACAGGGTTACACCATGTTGGCCAGGCACGTCTCAAACTCCTGACCTCGTGATCCGCCCGCCTCGGCCTCCTAAAGTGCTGGGATTACATGCCCTTTGTATATGTGGAAAATCTAAGTTCATTAATTGCTTCATTCATTCAGTAAATATTTATTTAGCATTTGCCATGTGTCAGGTCCTAGGTGTCCGGTATACAAGACAACATCCCTACCTCATTGAACTTAACTTTGGGTGGAATTCATGAAGGCTCTCACCGGTATTTAGCAAAACATTTGGATATATTTGTCCAACTTACCTTTCTAATGAGAAAATACATGCTCAGCCTTATAACACATTTCAGTGGTAGAAAACGGCAGAAGCAAAATTTTTGTTTAATGAAGGAACACACGAGTATTGAAGCTATTCACCAGTTAAAAATAGCTACCTTGCAAAAGAGTAAATTCTGTGACCCTGTTATTATTCTAATAGTAAGAGAAAACTCAAGCTGGAGGATGTTGGGAAGCCAAAATACTGCATATGAGATTCCTACATTAGTTAAGAAGCCAGGAGAGATGGTTCCTAACATGTATTCTAATTCAAGGAGTGCTGATATTAAATTTTATTTACAGATCGAAATGTCAGTTACATGAGTGATAAGGCATTGGCATTTATTTCACAATAACATTTTAAATTGTATTAAATGGTTTGCTTGAAAATTGAAAAAAAATAGGCATGTAAATTTTGGACACAGAAATGATTCAATAAGACATATATGTGTGTGTGTGTGTGTATATATATATATGTGTGTACACACACACATATATATACACACACATATATATATACACACACACTCATTTGTCATAGCTTTTTGGGGATCCCTAAGCATTCTGATGAAATTTAACCCAGCAAATTATTCATGTCAGTGGACAGACATTGCACCAGTCAACAATATTTTATGCTAATATTTTTTCATAGCTGAAGCATAGTAGCTTTGGAGACAGATTGAATTCAAATCCCAACGCCAAAAATATCAGCCACAAGGCTTTGAAAACATACCTCGCCCTCTGGGCTTTAGTTTCTTCACCTATAAAATAGGGCCACTAATTAATAGTACCTGTCTCCTAGGGTTGTAGTAAGGATTTGAATAGTCTGGAAATAGTTCTTGTGAGAAGGTCTATGAAGGCTGTGGAAGGCAAAATGGCTTCCCAAAGCTGTCCATATCCTAATCCCTGGAATATGTTATGTTACGTGGCAAAGGGGACTTTGCGAATGGAATGATGGTCATGTATCTTAAAATTGGGAGGTTATCCTAGGTGATCCAGGTGAACCCAGTCTAATCACAGGAGCTCTTAAGAGAACTTTCTCTAGCTGGAGCCAGAGAGATGCAGTAGAAAGGAAAGTCACAGAGATTTAAAGTATAAGGTTCTTAGCAATGTGACATTGCTGGTGAGGATGGAGGGGGCAATGTGATAAGAAACGCAGGTGGCCTTCAGGAGCTGAGAGAAGGTCCTGGCTTACAGGCAGCAAGGAAACAGGGACCTGAGTCCTACAACCACAAGGAACTTAATTCTGCTTAGAATTAAGCTGAACAAGCTTAGAAGTGGATTCTCCCCTAGCACCTGCAGAGAAGAGTTCAGGCCATCTGACACTTTGATTTCTGTCTCTTGAGACCTAGTACAGAGAAACCATCTAAGCCCACTCACACTTCTGACCTGAAGAACTGTGAAGTAACAAATTTGGATTTGTTACTTCATGGATAAATAAAAATTCATTTCTGCTAAGGAAACGAGAAATCAATTAAAGGCAAAGAAGCAGGAAGACAACTGTCAAAGAGTGAGACTGCTCAGATTTCTAGAGTTTTCTTCGGGCTAGGATCTACATTATGCTATAATTATGAACAGGTAAAAGCTGAGTTGTCCTCTGGGAATACAGAAAAATTCTCAAAGAATTAGTCCACACTCATTTGTTGTACGTGAATTAAGCTGAAAGATATAGAAAGCCTTCCTCCTTGCTCACTGCTATATCTGTAGTACCTGCCACACAGTAACTATTCAATAAAAATCTATTAACTGTTTAAATGAAAGAATATTTACAATGACTGAAAATAGGAAACTATTATTATGCTTTTCCTTAAACTGGTACTTCTGTAAAAATATCAGTTAAAGGAATGGCTATAATTTCAAAAAGTTCAAATTTACTTTGGCTAAAGACTATGAGTACCATGTGGTTAAGGGTAAACATTACCATAGGAAGCCACATGTCCAAGCAGTGATTCGAGAGTAGGGGGTTAAAGAAGGATGCTGCTGTTCAGGCTCCAGAAGAGCTAAATGCATGTTGGCTATGCCCCAGCTCTGGCCAGGCACCCATGAGGGCAGAAAGAGCATGTTTCTATGGATTGGCTCATTAGGCTAATGGGCTGTTGGCACTTCTCTCCCAGGGCAGTTGAAACTTCTGAGGCTGACTGAGCAGGAAGAGAGAGCTCCCAGATCCCTTGTGATAAACGGGGTCTGTGGCTTTCTTTGCATGAATGGTTGCATTATGTGCAGATGTTCAGTGCACTTCCACAAGCTTTTATGGATGAATAAGTGGCATCATTATGGTGTGATTTGACCAGAAATGAAGCATGGCCCAATGCCATCTGCAAAGTTCCTATCTTTCTGATAGAGATTGTAGAGGGGTAAAGCTAATGAAACTAAAGTACTCTTCAGAGATACTGATGACTGCTGGAAAGACTATCAATTAATTTCAAAATAAGAAATTGAATTTCTCTCTGCACTATTCTAGCTTTAAAAAATTTTCACTCTATTTCTTCATGACACTTAAAAAATAATTATAAGCCATTCCATTAAAAATCTCTCTCATAGAGAAATAAATGGAGCAGAATAGAAAGTATTTCTAATGTCTACAAAAGTCAGCAATTTCTCACAGTCAGAAAGGCATATTATGTACAGAGTAATCAAACTTCCTAATTTGGCTTCTCTGTGACCAAGATCTTCATACCTGCTCAGCTGAGGAGACCAAGAATAGATTTCATGTTTATCAAATGGTAACTGAGACAAGACAAGAGGCGAAGAAGGACAAGAATGCAAAGGAAATAAACAGGGAGAGGGAATACTAAAGAAGTGGTTGAGAAGTTCACATCTGCTCCAATGTGTAGGGTATTTCAGAATATTAAAAAAGAATATAGAATCATAACGATTTTTGGTTGATTTTTTAGAACATCCTTTTTCATTTCCCAAACCCAAGAAATGAACAAATTTAATGATGTCAAATATCTCATGAATGAAACTAAATAATACTTTGTGTAAAACAGAAAACAGTTACAAGCCAAAGAATATACAAGAAGGTAAAAAGATGGAAAAGATGAAAGAAAAAAATTTTTGTAAACCTAGAGAAAAATCTGCTTGAGTATTAGATCTCAGGATGGGAAAAGGCTTTCTACATAATGAACAAATTGAAAAGAATATATTAATAAGCTTAGCTATATTAATTTAAATCTTTCTATATCAAATATGCCATAACATTAAAAGGCAAAGAAAAACAGAGACAAAATATTTCCAACAAAAACAAATTATTTGATATCCTTAATATAGAGATAGAGCTTACAAACATTTTGGTATCATGAGAAAAAAATGTTCAGTTGGACATAAACAGAGATATTTTTAAGTGGTCACTAAATATATTTTTAAAATGTATCCCAGTACTAATCAAAAAAGTATAAAATAAAACAAGATACTATTTTCTATCAAGTGAGAGAAGTTTTTTATTCCTTGTTAAAGTCATACCACTTTGGATTGTCAAAGATACCAAGAGACAGACTTGCCAGCAGGCATACAAAACAGATCCAAGTGACGAACAAAAATAAAAATCAGAAATGGATTAAAAGACGTATGCAGCAGGCTGTTCATAAAACCTTATTTAAGCACATGAAACTAGAAACACGTGGAGTCTGGTTAACTATAACCACGGCTCAGCCATTGAAAGTGTCTTCAAAGATTTCTTAAAGGCATGAGAATGTTTTCATGGTATGGGAAGTGAAAAATCAAGATTTAAAAAGACTTCACGTTCAGTACTCAAATTTAATTACAAAATTTATTTTTATCTATATAAAAAAGCCCTAGAAGTATATATACCAAAATAGGAAGAGTGATTGTCTTTGGATTGTGGGAGGGAGAGGCAGTACTTGATTACTCAGTAGGTGGCCAGGGCACCAGCAGAGCAGAGGCATTATTTTTTTTTTCTGAAAGAATTTCATAATTAAAAAAACAAAAAGCAATAAATTAGTCATCACATGCAAAATCATATCACAGTTATACTTCTTTACATTTACTGTGCAATTTAGTAGAGTTTTCATTTTGAAATACAAATGTGGGTTGAGGGCACTATACTCTACCCATTGCTTCGTGACCTTGAACATCTTGATCTGGTCCTGGTTACAAATAATTTTTATTTTCTTCTTTGTTGCACTTTCAGTAAATTCTGCAATCAGAATACCCACTTGGTTTTTTAATCAGAAAAAAATTAAGAACTGCCAAACCACTCACTTTACACTCTTTTTTTATATTTGGTGGACAGTACCACTAATCCTCAAAAGTTGACCAAATCCCATTAAGTCCTGGTCGTTTATGAAGACTTATAGCAGAACCAGCCGCAGACTAGTGGATGGAACCAACACTCCAACTGCAGCTAATACAGAGACACCAGCCACCCCAGCTGAGTTTGGGTCTTCTCTCATCTCTCCATACAACCTCTCTGCTATTAACACCCCTAACCTCTAACACTTCATAAAATCAAGAATTGATTAATTGATTTTAAAAGGACAAAGGCCTTCTTCCCCACCTTCTTTTGCACACCTTCTGATACCTAGCACAGGGCTCAGTACACACTAGGCACTTGCTCATAGAGTAATTCTAAGAACAAATGAGCTGGTGTACAGGCAATCACTCTGTAAAATGCAAATTGCAATGCAAATGCAAGCAAGGAGCAATTGATGAGTTGCCTTGAGCTGCACTATTTTGTAAGACAGAATGTCCTATTTCTTCTTTGAATTTTGAAATTATTGAAATAATATACTTCTTCAGTTACCTAGTAACTTCCATGGAAATCTACCACCAGATAAACCAGAGAAGACCTTTCACTGGGGAGGAGAAAGGATGGAGAAGCATATGGTGCAAACACAGTCTAAACGTGAAATTCTTATCTAAAACTACTCACACTTCCCAGTGGCCTCCAGCATGAGACAGAAGGTCCTTAGTATACAGGTCTGGTTATTTACTAGATAAAATACCTGTGACTCTAAAGCTCAGGATTCAGAATTCTAGTTCTGCAGTAAAATTCAGAAGTACAATGGAATGAAGGATCTTCACCTGATGCCTTTAATATTCTTAATTTTTTAATAATTCAGGTGCCCTTAAAATGGAAACCATCCGCTTAGCAACTTTTAACCAAGGGAAATAAAAACTGTCAGGTGCCATTTGGTATCAGATATTCAGGCAGAAAGAAAATACTGAATCTAGATGCTTCATTGTCAGGATGATATGCTAAGTTGGACTCAGCTCTGCTACCAAAAAATATACCACATATATATAGTTTTATTTATATTGCAAAATTACAAAATGGATAAAACATTGTTATTTGTCAGACCACATGAACTTGATATTTCTGTGAGGGCTTTGCTAGAAAATCAAGTTACAGGCTTTGCTTTAGTCTTTGATTTTTTCTCTTTTCTTAAAGCATACCAAAGCCTTATTAGTTTTCTTTTAACAGTCATTGCTTTACTTTACTCTACCTACAAACTATAACTATAAATTTATATCCATTCAGTGAAAAAATGAATTAAATCCAACATTAAGTTTAGTGGTTGTTCCCAGTTTTAGGATATTTACCTTTAAACACTGTACTTAGAATTTTAAAGAATATTAACAAAATAGCAAATTATTTATAAATTCAGAAATTACAGTCCAGTTTCCATTTTTAAAACTCCCTTGGTGAACCAAAGAGGCCTCAGAATGTCCCAAGATTAAATGTTTGAGATAAAGCTGCCTCAAAATGAAAACTACCTAGGACGATCAGACCAAAAATTATTTTGAGTAGGAGGTCTTTTCTCCCAGACATGCCATTTTACATGCAGAAGAATCCCAAATTATCTGACAGGCTACAAGTGGAAAGCACATCCTCCACTGGTGACAGCCTTCCAGAAAGCACAGTGCATGCTTTGACAGTATAGAGATGGTTTCCCATTTGGGGACGGAGAAAGGAATAAAATGTGTTCAGCTAAAAATGGTACAAGGATGCTGTTTGTGAAACTGTTTTGTCTGGAAACAGAGGCTCATTATTTACCACAATGTAACGTTCGAGCTGCTGGGATTTGGGGAGTGGTCAGGCAGTGGAGGGATTGCTGAATGCAATGACCCTTTCCTATGTGACCTAGGGGAAGTCATTGACTATGAATCATCCAAGACTTGAGTCCCAGTCAGCTCCCTGGGTACTACCAACTTCCTCTCTACCTATCTTTTTGTGGAGATAATAACAACTGCTTCAAAAAGGATACTCCCCAAAACTTACAAAGTAGGACTGTTTTTCTGATTAATATACATAACATAAAATTTGCCCATTTTAACCACTTTTAAGTGTGCAGTTTAGTGGCATTAAGTATATTCATATTGCTGTGCAACCATCACCATCATCCATCTCTGGAACTTTTTCATCATCCCAAACAGAAACTCTGTACCCAATAAACCCTAACTCCCCATTTGCTCCTACTCTAAATAGGACTTTAATAATAGAAACTAAGAAACCAACTTTCTCCCACACTACGAAGCCATGGTGTTTATCTTCTTCCAAGGAAACTTTTTGTGCTGGCACATTCCTCAGTATCATAAAAAAAAATCAGAGTTAATGGTCAGGCTGGTCAATATTAATGATATTGGTACATCTCTCTCCATATTCAAATAATATCATTAAAACAACTTTCACACTTCTGGCTTATCTCCAAAGGACCATCTTGGTTGAGGGGCTGGGTCTGGGAAGTGTTTTTTAACTCTGCAGAAACACAAATATACGTGGGAGATTTGAGAGTTTTGTCATCCTATTGGTTTTCTCTGAAGAAAAGTCTCTATGGCTTAGAGAAATCCTTATATTTTTGATTGAACTAAATTAAGAAAGATAACTGAATTATGACATTGTATTAGCCTAGATGGGCTTGCTGCTCTGGGATATAAGGGAAGTGACTGCAAGCATAAAGTCCACCATCTTGTCTCCAACCTCGGGTTAAAATAATTGTAGTTCAACATGATTCAAACACAAGATATTCTGCTTTACACTTACACCAAGTTCATTCACTTAATAAATACGGTTGGGCACCTGCTGTGCCCTGCTCTTTGCTGGGGCTTGGAACTCAGTAGTAATGGAGCCCACACAATCCCTGGCTTTGTGGAGTTCTCAAGGAGTACTGTGTGTCCACCGGATTGCTCTAGAAAGAGTGTAGCTTTGGAGTGATGGAGCTTTTCTGGGCTCTCCTCTCTGTGGAGCTAGAAAGCCTGGTCATCCCTTTATGAATGTCCCACCCCTGTTGGGCTCTGTCTGTACATTCCAAGCTTCAAGCCTCCTGGAAAAAACAACTATTTCTTCAGCCTTGGAAAGTTCACTGCCTGGACTGCAAAATTTATAATTTTATATTTGCCAATGAATATTGTCAGTTATTTTAAAAACACATAAAATAATGTGTTTTAGAAAAATTGCCAGGCATATGATTCACACGCTTACTCTTTATACATCTGGGAGAGGATAGCACTTTACTATCCACGCAGTTTATATCTGCAGAGCAAAATAATTATGGAAATATGAGTTTGTCTTTGTTCTTGCTAGATTCATTCCCTTGCTTTTCTACACCATTCCCACCCCATTCTTAAGCAGGTAATCACCAGGCTTTCTGATGCATCATTTAAGGGACTGGAAAGTGGAATAAGCTCAAATTCAAAAGCTTTGGTAAAACCCTAAGTCCGTGCAGAATTTGGGCTGGGTGTCCTGGAGGAAGAGGGAAAAGAGATAAGGAGAGGAGGGAAGAAGAAAGAGGAAAAGAGGAGAAGGAGAAGTGAAGGGAGGAGGAGACGGAGAAGGAAAGAGAGAAAGAGAAAGAGAGGAGGAGGAAGAGAAAAAAAGAAGAAGAGGAAGGGGAAATGGAAGAATAAGAGGACGAGGAAGAAAAAGAAGAACAAGAGGAGGAGGAAGAAAAAAAAGAGGGAAAGAAGAAAACTAGAAGACTTACATTACTTGATATCAAACTTATTATCTAGTTCCAATACTTAAGACATCATGGAACGGACCCACGCACAAACAGATGAGTGAACAGGACCGAAGCAGATGTGCACATATATGGCTGCCTGATTTATGGCAAACGTGATCCTGCAGGACAGAGGCAAACAAATTGAGAAACAGTTAGCTGTGAGGCACAGGCTTGGCCTTTAACATGATTTTTATAAGAAGCATCCCTGCAACCCTAGCAGTTTATCTGAATGCCCTTCCTCTGCACTCCTTAGTACCCTATGCATTTGTTAATTATTATACCTACCTAATTATGTAAGTCAATGCCTTACCTGTCTGTATAACGATCACCCACCTGATAGAAAAGGAACTGAACTAAGCCTAAGAGGCCCAACACAGGCTGCTGGAAATCACCTCCAGCAGTAGGAGCTGCCAGTGATGTCGAGAGCAAAAGCTCTTCAGAGCTGGTAAAGAGAAATGGCACCTCAGATATATCTGATGCAGTCACATTTAACAAGTGAGGTAAACATAGTGATTCCTCGTCTTTCAAAATTCTACAGCATAGAGGAACAGACTAACAATTTCCCACTAGTGGAGCTGGAAAATCAGGCATGTGACACAGCATTGGGGTCAGCCAGGCAGAGGCAAACTGCCCTCAGATGCCCAGGGGAAGAGGTGATCCGGAACAGGGCTTGGATGGAGGCCAACCAGTGAGCTTTTCAAACATCCAGTTTCAAATATCCAACTTCCATGGTGGCTCTAGCACTTGCAGAAAATAAAAAGAATATATAAAAACCTAAAACTATAACCTCAGTAAGCTTTTCCGAGTTAAGTAAGAAAAGTAAAGCTGATGAATAAGCAGCCCCTGCATTTTTGGTCTGACATGAGCAATTAGGGTTGTATAGTAAATACCTTTCTGAGACTCTGCCTGGCCTGACATTTATTTTTCCTGAAAATTCTCCTCAATCCAAGAGTGGTCCCTGATGGCCATGTTTAAACCATGGGAGCTATATCCCTGGCCACAGCTCATTGGCCCCAGAGCAGCCATCTGATCCAAACTAAGCCAAACAGATTCTGTCTCCCAGGAATTGAGAACTGGGACACTGTTTCGTCTCTGGTAGCTGTGAGAAGGCCATATTCCAATATGTAAATGGAGAAGCAGAAAAGACAAGCTTAAAGCAGACACTACAAAGAATCTGAAACAAGAGACCATCTGGCCTGACAGAGTGAGAAAGAGATGAAAACATAGCTGCCTAGCTTCCAAACATTTCCAGCCCTGCCCAGTCCTTTGTGATACCCCATCACATTAATTGCCTTTGGATTCCATGAGATACCCCTGGATCCCATCTCTGTTTACAATAAAGTTCCCCATTTTCATTCACATTAGTGATATTTTCTGTTATTTGCAAACAAAGGAGGCCTAACTTTATGACATATCCAACTTAAGTGCACACATATTTACTTTTTTCTATAAATTTAAAGATACATTAAGAAAAACAAGAACTAATTTGATGAGCTGTTTTCTGTCTTCACTAATTGAAAGACTTGCTAGTCAAAAAGAAGTGAGTCAATGGATAGAGGTACTATTCACAGTTTCTCTGAAGATATTTTAACAACATATGGAGCATATGGCTTAAAAGTATGTATATATAGATAGTTACGCCACTCAATTACAGGTATTCAATGGCCTCAGATGATCCTTTATGTTGTTTAATGAACATCTTGAGATGCTCCAATTAGAAATGTATAATGTAATGACTTTTTAATTGTTGCATTTTTCTACACAACAAACAACTCTGCATACAAGTTGAACTATAAATTCAGATAGCACTTCTCAAGCACTTTCTCCCTCCATGTGCCCATTACAAGTGAATTGTGAATTGCCTAATGTTTGCTTTTAGCTGAGTATCACCATTAAAAACAGAGACATTTAAATGATTACCATCTCTGCTCAATTTAAAAAGTTACAGGCAACGAATTCAAGAGGCTAATCTGACCCACAATATTCTTATCCTGTGATTCAACCTCTCTTTCAGTTTCAATCTACACTCACATCAGTTTGCTCAGCATTTACTATAAGAAGTTCATCAATAGGTATTAATGGAATGGGGAAAGAAACACATTATTTTTTATTCTCACATATGTGGTACCAAAGGCTCAAGCAACTACAGACTGTGATAGACTCCTGATTCAATTAAGGAA
Organism: Theropithecus gelada; assembly: GCF_003255815.1. Classification (NCBI taxonomy): domain Eukaryota; kingdom Metazoa; phylum Chordata; class Mammalia; order Primates; family Cercopithecidae; genus Theropithecus; species Theropithecus gelada. The sequence goes on along the minus strand of NC_037671.1, from coordinate 142,585,514 downwards.
GTTTTTATCAAATTGTGATCTGTAGTATTCTTAGCTTTCTGTGCAATAGTATGCATATATTGCATTTAATGAGGAAAGGAAGAATTAAGAAGTAGTGTAGAAGACAGCAACATCATTGTAGAAATGAGTTGTTAGCCAATGAGAGATGCAGTTTAGTGTAGGATGAAGGCCTAGCGCTTCCACATCAGACATGTATGAGTTACTCTCCCAGCTCTGTCATTCAGTCTGGTTAATTCATACCCTTTCGAAGCCTCAGTTTATGCATCTGTAGAAAAAGAACAATAAATGCACACACTGTCTAGAGTTATTGGGAAGACTACGTGATCTAACATTGTAAAGCCTGTATTGAGCTGGGGTTGGCAAACTTTTCCTGTACAGGACCAGATAGTAAATATTTTAAGCTTTTCAGCAACTACTCAACTCTGCTGTTGTAGCACAAAACCAGTCACAGAGAATCCATAAACGAATGGGGCATGGCTGGGATCCAGTAATACTTAACTTCTGGGACATTAAAATTTGAATTTCATATAAATTTATGTGTCATGAAATATTATTCCTTCTTTTTTTTTTTTTTTTTTTTTTTTTTTTTTTTTTTTTTTGAGACGGAGTCTCACTCTGTCACCCAGGCTGGAGTGCAGTGGCGTGATCTCGGCTCACTGCAAGCTCCACCTCCCGAGTTCATACCATTCTCCTGCCTCAGCTTCCCAAGTAGCTGGGACTATAGGCGCCTGTGTGTTACTATCAAATATATAAGGAGTTTTTTTTTTTTTAAGTAAATGTGTTTTTACTTATTTCCTATGGTTTAAACTGTTGTTGGAGAGCAGGTTATAACAAGTTTTGAATGGATGCTCTGAAGTAATACAATATACTTCTCAAAGGGTTCAAGAAGGAACAAGGAAGGCCAATTATCATCCCACTGTAGCTTTCATCTTTAGCTAGTCTAATTTTATACAGTGGCCTAGACACACGAGTTTAGATTCACCTACATGCCTAACATTCAAAAAATCAGGGCAGTCACAACAGGTATAAGGGATCAGCACGAATTCTAACTAAACATAAAGAGAAATAATGACTGACCATTTCTGTTTTGATTTTTCAGCTACACCACAAATGGGTTTTATTACTTTATCTTTAAAGACCTTTCTATTTCACCAATGAGGTCAGAATGAGGAAAGTTTTGTGGATCAGGAAAAAAGTTTTTTTTCCTATCTAAAAACATGGCATAGATTTACAGCTGCTTCTGAATTTTCCTTTTTTTCTCTCTTTTTTTAATTAATTAATTAATTTACTTATTTGACATGGATTCTCACTCTGTCATCCAGGCTGGAGTGCAATGGTACAGTCTCCGCTCACTGCAACCTCTGCCTTCTGGGTTCAAGTGATTCTACTGCCTCAGCCTCCTGAGTAGCTGGGATTACAGGCAACGGCCACCACACACGGCTAATTTTTTTGTATTTTTAGTAGAGATGGGATTTCACCATGTTGGCCAGGCTGGTCTCAAACTCTTGACCTCATGATTCGCCCACCTCAGCCTCCCAAAGTGCTGGGATTATAGGCAGGAGCCACCACACATGGCCTGCTTCTGAATTTTCTAAGGCAGGTGAACTGGGTAACCAGTTAGGACTTAAGGAAATCCACTTTTCAAAGAGCCTTCCCATGTTGGATGAGCACAATTCATAGTTGCAACTAAGAACTGACAACGCTTCCTCCACAAAAGACTGTGTACAAGCCACTTGTCCAAAGGAGTGTGCTTGGAGTTGGTTTTCTCGGCCTCAGACTCATCTATCACCATCCTTTTGCTGACTGCCCTTTGAGACAGAGGGAATACAATGACAAGTCTATTGACAGAGTGCAGGAAAGGGAAAATTATATTTTTCTTTTTTCTATATCAAGTGTTCCAGTCTAGGTCTCTCCAGTTTAATGAATAGAATCAAGAAAGGTAGGCAGACAGAGAAATAGGTGAAATTTAAATGTCACCACCTCATTAAGGTATTAGGGAATGATGCTGGATAATGAAGATCATGTAGTTGAGAACCTGAAGATGCAGAAAGGTTAATAAATATATTTGTAGAGAGTCTCCTGGGTAATAGCCCAAAATCAGATTGTTAATTTGCTGATATTTTAAAAGAAGTAATACGTATAGAAAATTTGGAGAAAAAAAAACTATTTTTTTGTTTCAGTCCCATATTCATTCTCCATGGATCTTAGTGTCAGATTCATATTCATTCTCTTTGAGTAGAAGTACCTCAAGCTCCAGATCTGATGCCTTAACTGCTCTCCCTTCTGAGAAGTTCTCACTGATAATATTTACACAATTCTGCCAGTTGGAAGCACTTTCCAATCAGAGTGGAATCTATTCTGAAGTCTGAGCTCCTATGAGGTTCTCTTTGACCATCCGTACGTACCACAGATTCTGCTCCAATTAAATGTCAACTCATCATCCCACATTATTCACCACTGCTAATGTTCTGAATGCTGCTGTCAAGGAAAATTAAAATAGTTTATTCCCTTTGTACATCCATAACATTTTATGTACATGGAAACGAAGAATGAAGATTAGGGGAAAAGAACCTGTTGTTCTCTAAAATCATAGTTTTTATTTCTTGAAATAAAGGCTTCAATGCTAGTCAAAATCCTCACTAAATATTGACTTCTTGGTCTCCTTTCATACTGTCTGCAATTCAGTAATTTTCAAAAATATTTGTTGTCATCTCAGAAGGAAAAGCTAACAAGAAATACAAGATAGAAATATACCCAGTAAAGTTAGAGTCAAAATTACTTCCTTTCCTATAACTGATTTACAGATCACATCAATGTGAAAAGAAATAAAGAAAGGCTAATTTATTTAGAAAGAAAAACAGAAACTGTAAATAAATATATTTTAAATATAAGTTTGACAGAAACAGATTTGGGGGTTGTGACAGATCACAGATTAAATATGAATCTCATATTTTTTATATTCTTAAAAGCATAAGCATGGAGCTGTGATCTTGAAACATACAGATAATGCAATGCCTAGCTTGTCAGACTGTCATCAGAATCCTTAACATCCATCAGGCAGCAGAGGCACAATGGAGTCTATGGAGAATTTCTCCCTGCCCCAAAATGATTTCTTGGGGAAAAAATAAGAAAAAAAGGCAATGTAAAAACAATGCTGATAACTGCTATAAAAGATTGGGATTATAAAAGAATAGTGCAGGTTGTGGTGTGAATATATTTTAAAAAAAAAAGTTCTTGACCACTGTTAGATACTTTAACAGAGGTTAGAAAATGCAATGCTTAACACTAACTCCAAAAATAAAACACTAACCATTAACTATACTCCACTTCATGTAGCCTCTTTTTCTTTTCATGACTACTGCTGTCCGACATACTTCAGCCCCTCTAAACATGCAGAAGCCCTCCACTGATGCTTGGGAATAGAACCATACAGAGGCATTTCAATAATGTAATCCCACTAAGTTATTTAAATGCCCTGTCAACTCCCAGCCCTCCCCGATGCCACCTCCCTCAATCCTCCCTCATGCACTGTGACAACACCATGGAAGCCTCTCCACTCAACCTTCCTGCAATCACTTTCTCTTGCTCCCTTCCCATCTTAAATGTTCTAAGAACTCTACTCTCAGTTTTATATACTCCATTCTCCCTGGATGGCCTCCTCCAGTACCATAGCTTCGGCCATCACCTACATTTGGGTAATGATCACATCTCCAACACCATCTCCACGTCTCTATCACCATCTCTCTCCTGCCCTCCAGATCAGGGTTTCCAGCATCTCCAACTGCATCTTCCACCTCTGAGCCAAGTGTTTTGTATTTTGCAAAATACAAAACACCTGTGCAACCTCAGTCTCCTATCTTACTTAGTGAAAACCCAAAATACCCTAGTAACATGGAAATAGGGAATCTCCTTTCGCCCTACAAGCAAAGCTTTCTCAAACTCATCTCTTCCTCTCCTTTCCCCACCTCTGCTTCTGCTGCATGCTTTTATCATAGACCACTAACTGGTCTTCCTACATTTTGCGGTTTTTTCCCCAAAATTCAGAACTGATTATGTCACTTTATTGCTTAAAATCATCCAGGGTTCCCTGTTGCAACAGGATACCTCTAAACATCTTTCCAATATCCCTCTCACTACCTTAAATGCTCTCTGGGCCTACCTGTTGAACTCCTCCACTTCCATCAAGATTTAACTCAGATGTCACCTCCTCTGAAAAACCAAATAGTCCCCACAAAATTGATTCTCTTTCACAGACTATTCAATAAACATATGACACTTTTAAAATATTTCTAGTTAGTCTTTACTATAGTGTACTCTGATTACTTATTCCATGTGTATATTCACTTTAAAATTTGAGCTCCCTAAAGTCAGAGACCTTATAAGCCCAACAGCCAACACAGTGCCAAGGATATAGGAAACTAATAATTGTCTGATAAATAAGTGAATGAAAACAGAAACTCCTTTCTGTTTCATTTTCTCTTTATCTTATATCAAGTAACATTTCCAGAAATTACAATATCCTCCCATGAAATGTACATTGTTGAATTAGTCCGGCACCTCAACATATACAACATTAGAACTGGATGTTCAACCTAATTCTTGTAATTCTACAACGTAATCGGGGCTTTGTGAAATGGGAATAATTAGGCTTTCTTCAAAGATAATCAAGGGTGCCTGTACCTCCTGCCACCCCTTACATTTCTTTAATGATGTGCATCCTAGAATCCCAGATTTAGCAGAGGTTTTGGAGGTCTAGCCCATCTGATCACCCAAACCTCAGTGGGAGGTTTACTTACGTAGATTTCTGAAGTTTCCCTCTCATATATTGTCTCAAAATCAACAAGGATGTTGAGAACACATCATAAACAGAGTGCAGTCTTACACATGAAGCTCTAGACAAGGTTCCATGGTTACCATAAACATATAAAACAGAAACCCATTCGATGAGTAAAAAGAATCAGAGGCCTCAAACTCAACAGGGGTAGAAGAAATTTCACAACTGTGCTAACAGCAACTTTTTACCACAATAAAGGGAAAAAAAATCTGATAAGTAATTATTGCTGGCACAGCTAAGAAAAACATGAATCAGATACTCCTGGTGAGACGTACAAAGCACTCCATCATCCCATCATGCTGGGAAACAAAAGGCTCCGGGCTCTGATACTGAAAACATCATCAGTTGGATCCCATGGATACAAGTTAAGGGACAATGACATTGATGATCACGCAGCACATCCTACGGAAGCAGAACTGGATTTTCTCTTTTCTCCTACAACAGACCCTCTTACATGACCTTGGATTAAGAGCCGCAGAGAAGAAAAGAAAGAAATAATAATAAAATTTTAATCCTCTGTGCCTTAAGAAGAATGATTTAAGCAAGATTTTCTCTTTTTGATGTAAAGGCAAAACACAGCAGGATTGGGAACATACCAGTATGCTGATTACCAGACAGCAAACTGCGTTAGTGAAAGAAAAAGCACTATTAATATTTTCTAGATGCGGGTTAGGTGAAATGAATGCATCTGAAATCTACTTCTGTTGGAAAAAGGAAAAACATTGTGAGGCAAAACCAATCCTTAAGCTATATCTGCTCATATTTTCTTTACACCACAGTTAAATGTTCGTAACAGTTTTCAAGGGACCAGAAACTAGCATCTGACTCATAAGAAAATCTTCTAATGGGATAATGGAGGGTTGTGATATTATGGACTGTACAAAGAAAAGCTCTCCAACCTGAGCCCGGTTCCACCACCAACTTTGGGAATTATAATTAACTGAAGCTTTTTTGACATAGGAGGTGATGTCCAAGCAAGGTATAAGTTTGGGGGATGTGGTGGGGAGCTGCTCTTTGCTAGCTTTCCATCTAAACTAGCCACAAAGGCATCTACTAACATTTAAATGAGTCAGAAGGTAGTACAGGTTAAGCTGAAAAATGGATTCACATTGTGTAAAAGAATTAATAACACCAGGCATGCGGGGAAGAGGTCAAGCCTGACAGGGACCAGATTGAGAGTTCAGGCAAGAGTCGTGGCTACCAGAGCAAGCTCCACATGCCCCCAAAGGAAAGTAACAAGAGTCATGAAATGAGCCACAGGATGAGGGCAGGGCTGTCACATAAAATATGGGATGTCTTATTAAACTGGAATTTCAGATACATGAAGAATAATTTTGGAGTGTGAGTGAGTAATGGGACAGGCTTATACAGAAACATTATTCTTTGTGTACCCTGAAATTCAAATTCAGTGGGTGTCCTGTATTTTTATTTGTTAAATCTGACAACTCTAGATAAGGAAATGGGGCTCAAGGTAGCCTTAAATGAGACAAAGAGAGAGACTAGGGAATGATAGTATAAAGGTAGCCTTAAATGAGACAGAGAGAGACTAGGGAACAGTGTAAGTGAGACAGAATGGGAACCAAGGTTTCTGCCAGAGGAAAGCTGACTTAGGTCTGAAGCAAGCTAGGAGTCAAAGGAAAGGGCCAGTGAAGAAAATAACGTGAAGGGAAAAGTAAGGTTTTTGTAGTTAGCAACTGTGTATTGAAGATAAATAGCACTTAAGGCCACATGGCTTGTTGCTCATTATGATGAAGATGTAAGGGGACATGGTGTTGGTGTCCACAAAAAAGGGAACGACTAATCCAGCCTGGAGAAAAACACTAAGTAAATGTGGTAAAGGGGACCTGGACTCTGTGACAGACTCCATACAACTGGTAATCTGTTAAGATTTATTTTCTTTGCAAACTGGAGAGGGTGGAGGGAAGGGAAGGGGGGAAGAGTTATTTTCCACAGGAATATTCTTTCAAAGTGGAACCAAAGGGAAAATAGGCCCTTATTTCTGTTATTGGACATTTCTAAAGCATGAAAAAATGAGGGCCCACTCTGCTGCTCTGGAGGGAGAAGACAGGTCCAGTAGCATAGGAAATCAAGTTCAACTCAGATAAGCCCGTCTAAAGAAATAAAATAATTTACTCTGAAAAAAAATGACTGTAATAAATACATGTATTAGTTTATCACAAAGACTTTGAGACAATATGAAGCACAATCTTCCTAAAATTTAAGTAAAAACTAAATCTACTCCCAAATTAACATAAAAATAATTTTTTCATCTTAATATTTATTATTCCAACTGCTTGTTTCTTCTGGAAATCCATTACTAAATGAAGCTAAAATTTAAGTCTCCACCTCTGAAAATCTCTCCCTATCATTAAAAATTTTGATAAAGAATTATCTCAATATCCTATGCATTAAAAGAAAAATCAATGACCAAAATCACAAAACCAAGTATTTAACAGATTTCAATACATAAAAACTTAAAATTGCTCAAATGCATATATTTTTTAAAACCATAAACAAGTAAATGGCAAAGTACAAACCTGGAAATACCCCAGATATAGCAGATGGAGATATATTACTCTTACACTATTAAGAGCTCATTTTAGAAGATAAACTCTTTTACAACACATAAGAAAATGGAAAAAAGTCATGAGAAGATAATTTATAAAAAAGGAAATAAAAGCGGACAATGAACAGAGAAAATAGCTAACTTCCTTAGAAATTAAAAAAGTCCTTATTATATCAATACTTAGCTAACATTTTCATCTATCAAATTAGCTATTATTTTTAAAAATTAAAATATTTAGCACTAATTAGTTAGTGAGCATCAAACACCTTCCTATTGTATAAATTTGTTTTAAAAAACCTTTCTAGAAAGTAGTTCAGCAGTATATGTCAAAAGCCTTGGGAGGCTGAGGCAGGAGAATGGCTTGAACCCGGGAGGCGGAGGCTGCAGTGAGCCGAGATCGTGCCATTACACTCCAGCCTGGGTGAGGGAGCAAGACTTTGTCTCAAAAAAAAAAAAAAAAAAAGAAAGAAGAAGGAAAGAAAGAAAAAGAAACAGAAAATTCATGTTCTTTCATCCAGGAATTCCACTTCTAGGAATCTGTCCTAAGGAAATCATCACATGTATCATCAAAGATTTACAAAGATATTCATCACACTTATTTATAATAGTGTAGAAAAATAGAAAAGCATATAAAAGTATAAATGTTCATTATTAAGAGAATAGTTAAAACTGGACAGTCATTAAAATTGCAGTTAAAACAATTTAAATGATCCTTGATTGATATAATATTAACATTTTTCAAAGTAGCACACAAAACTATATTTATATCTGTCTATATATAGGATGGTTACAATTATACATGGAAAGAGTGGAAGAAAATATACCCCAACGTTAACTGTGATGAAATGATTTATAGGATTATGGAGCGATTATTGTTTTCCTTTAAATATTTTGCCTGTTTTCTGAGGATTCTGCAATAAATGTGTACTACTTTTGAAATCAGGGGAGAAAATGAGCAGAACTAGATTTAGCTAAAGAACTTTTTTTCTATTACAGCAAGGAAAATAGCAACATGGATTAATCTAAGAATATGCATAGGCTTAGACCTGTACAAGGCAATAGATAAATAACGCTGGTATTTATTTAAACATTTATATTTACATATTTAATGATTACCTTGTGTACTGCAACTCTTCATTTGTTATCATCTAAATAATACAGTAAAAAATAAACAGGAATTAAACTGAACAAAGAAAACAAAACCTTTGCTCCCCAAATCAAATTTTCCTCCCTCAAAACTGAGTTTGCCACATAATCCAACAACTATGTGATGTTATATTTGTTTTTTTACAACCTAAAATTTGTAAAATTTGAAATTACTCTTCTGAAAAGGAAGAAAGCCAACCGGCAGTTTTCTTTCAGCCAAGGTTTCTCCAGTTTACCTTGGAGGTAAGAGACTTGAGGAAATTTCTTGTTGCCACTGTAGGCATGAATATGAATTAGCGCCCTCTTGTGAGCATGGGATGAAAACCTTAAAATCCATTTGAAGCTGAAAGGGACTTCAGTTATTTCACCATGAGGGAAGACAAAGAATTGTGCTCACTGAACAAAAAAGATCACACTCCTTAAAGTAAAATCATCTCAGAATTCTTGATTATTTAGATTTTCAACATACAATGCATTTGCATGGGAAAGTGCCTGACATTCGATAGATTTACAGCTTGTCTTAAAATTCATGAGCGGCAACGCGAATGTTCTGTACTACTGCCACTGCGTGGGAGGTTATCACAGTGGAGGACGTGATAATCTCCCCTGTGGCAAGTACGCTGTACCGTGCTCACAGGTAAAAAGCAGAATTTCCAGAAAAGGGACCAAGTATTTCAGAAATGATAGAAGACAGTAACTTTTCTAAATTCTTATAATAAAGAGTCATAAATCATTTCTTAAAAAATAAAAATGACGAAAACAACTTGTTAGGGCAGCAACAAAATAAAATTGGAGATTATTTAGAATAGAGACTACACCTTCAGCATAGCACAGAGCACTTGTAGAACAGAATAAGTTTCCTTTTACATAGGTTAGCAGATTCCTATCTACAAAAATAAATAAATAAATAAATATAAATAAAAAAGAGAATCACATCTCCCATCACTCTAATCTGAGAGTTTTTTTAATTACACGTTACTACAGTAATTTCACATCTGACTGACAGGTTGAGATACACAATTAATTCTAACACATCAAAGTGGGAGGGAGATCACACTAAAATGAAAAAAAAATTTCAAGGCACTAAGTCCTATAGTATTCTTCAACAACACTGCCAGACTTTTCCTGGGATGCTGCCAGCCAATCCCAGGTCAAAGCTTAATTGGCATTCCCAGTTAGGGGACTCCAAATTTGAGAAAGGCCACACATTGTCTTTAGGCATTTATAATGTAGTTAACGCTAATCAAAATTTCTTTATTTTTGTCAAATAACTTCAACAAACTTTTTTTCTAGCTATTTAATGTTCTCATTTATCTGAGGATGGGCATTAGCACTGAAGGGTGAGTGAATGACATTGGAAAATCATTTTAGTCAACTTGTTTCTAAACATCAATGGAAGGAAGTAAACATTTCCATCTGTTCAGCTCATTAGTGCTGATAAATGGAGACTGCAAAACTCAGAGGCTATGGACTCCTAATGGACTTGACTTACATCAGTGGCTCTCAAAGTGTGGTGTGGGAAATCCCTAAGATCCTTTCAAGAAGTCCAAACCTTCAAAACTACTTTCATAATCATACTAACACATTATTTGCCTTTATCACTATTCTTCTCCTACAAGTATACAATGCAAATTTTGCAATAGATTGATGCAGAAGCAGATATGTGAATCCACTTGTCTTCTATTAAGTCAGACATTAAAGAGATTTGCAAAAATGTAAAACAACGCCACTCTTCTCACTTTTTATTTTGGAAAATACAATTTTAAAAGCGTTATTTAGATGAACCCACATGGGCTTACTTTTGTTCTTTGGATATGTCATAAACATTTTTAAATTCCTCTATTTTAATTTACAACATAATGAATATAAATTGAGATAATCCCACAGAAACCAAAGCTCTTTGGGTCTTTAATAATTTTAAAGAGTGTAAACAAGTCCTAGACCAAAATTCTTGAGAACAGCTGTCACAGATCTCTATTTTGATTCAGCATTAAAAAGTTATATTAATGTTGAACTCAGACACTCCAAAAAATCTTTCCAGATTTTCAGAATCAAAGCAACCTCCTGCTGTGCTCCGGAGTTCAAAGGCATTTTTATTTGACGTTATGCTACTCAGAATCCAAATTAAATTTCACTTCAGTGCAGAACTAATAAGAAATTTTCAAATATCATTCATTCATCCATTCAATAAAAAATTTACTGAGTATCATGTGAAAATACAGCTATGTTTGGAACATTGCTAGTCTGGGGAAATAAAATGGTATCTTTTCAGACTAAAAACCTATATGCCCTGCTCCTAAATAGTAAGACCTAACACTGATTAGGTATATACTAAGTGCTAGACCTTGTACTAAGTGCTCAATGGCATAACTAATTTATTCCTAAGAAGAATCCTATGTATTATTATTATTCCTATTTCATAGATGAGGAAACGGGGGCATAGAGATATTAAACAATTTGTCCAAGGTTAAAGAGCTGACAAGTGGCAGAGCCAGGATTCAAACCAGCAGAATTTCTGCATATAACCTCCCCAGTAAAACTGGCACCATTCAGCAGGGTACTGGAACTGGATATGCCTACCAGCTGCATGCGACAGAGCTAAACCCAAAGCAACGTCAGGATTCGCTGGATGTAGTTTACCTTGGCAGAGCTGGAAGAAACCATCACTTTGAGTTTACTGGGTTCTGACTATTGGACTAAAAAATTAATTGACAGGTACTTCTGGTCATCCTTCACTTGTCCACAGTTATAAAAGTTCTGAAGAAATGGCCCTAATATTACCCATAATCCTAAAGTATAGTTTCTATAAAACAAGTTTTGACCAGCTGGGCATGGTGGTACAAGACTATATTCCCAGCTACTGGGAAGAATGAGGCAGGAGGGTCTCTTCAGCCTAGGAGTTCTAGGCTGCAATGAGCATGACTGCATTCCAGCCCAGCCAACAGAGCAAGACCTTGTCTCTAAATAAATAAATAAATAATTTAAAAGCAAGTTTTGACCTTGAAATGTGGAGACAGGCCCAGAAAGCATTGTTGTGAATAACAGAGGCTATACCTGGCAGCTGCATTGTGGTCTGCGGATGTTAGTAGTTCTTATCATCACTATAGTCAGGAGAGCTCCTAAAAAGCGAGTAAGTTAAAGAGTAAGCATTATAGGTGAACTCCGTGAACACAGTATTCAACATCAAACACTGCAGTTGGCAGAGTCACTGGCACGATGAACACATCATCCAGTTATACTACCCCATTCAATCCACTGATTACAACCTCAGTATCAAAAAGTAAAGTCACCAAATTCAGAAAAAATCACTAAAAATTTATGAACTTCCTAAAAACAGACACCGTTGTCCTTGTAAGTTAAATTTTAAAAATCATCTATTTGAACCTACGAAGTCTGATTATCCATACAACTGTTAGAATACCAATTAGTTCAACTTTTCTGGAAAGCAACTTGGCAATAGGTATCAAAAACCCTAAAAATGTATCTTCTTTTACAGGAATTATACTTTCTGGAATTTATCCTAAAGGGATGATCAGGAATGCCTACAGATTTAGGTATAAAATATTAACAACAGTTATGTATATTCTAGAAAAGAAAAACATACATCAAAAAGTAAAAAATGTTTTTCGTTGGGTTATGAAATTACGGATTTTTTTTTTAAGAGACAGGGTCTCACTCTGTCACACAGGCTGGAGTGCTGAGGCATGATCATAGCTCACTGAACCCTCAAATTCCTGGGCTCAAGTGATCCTTTCACCTCAGCCTCCAGAGTAGCTAGAACCACAGGCCCACATCACCATACCTAGCTAATTTTTAAATTTTTCTGTAGAGATGAAGTCTCACTATGTTGCCCGAGTCAGTCTCAAACTCCCGATCTCAAGCGATCCTCCCTCCTTGGCCTGGGTTTATTTTTTTTTAATACTTTTCATTATATTTCAAAAGTTAGACCATGTTCATATATTACGTTTTTGAATCAGCAAATAAAAATAAATGAATGTTTTCTTTTTTACAAGACCAACCATGTCACTGGAGTCCTGACTGGAAATTGAATAAGATCTCTATATACCTTCCTATCAAAGTTTGTTTTTTTGGAAAGTATGGACAAATAAAAAATATATTTTTGTTTAAAGATGCATAAAGTTGTTTCAGCCTACTGGTAAAAATGTTGAACTATATTACAGATAAATTTATTATGAAAATGTGAACATGTTTCATAATAAAATTCCTTTTTCTCACTTCAGAAAGGACCATCTCTCTCAGTTTGTTTCTGTCAGCTGAAATACACATCCGAGACTAAGAGGCACATGGAGGAGATAATATAGTACTGAAATTATGAAATAACTTTCAAGCAACAAGAAAACATTTTCTAGGCTATATAAGCTACCCATATAAAAGAATCATCACCTAACCCTTCTCTGGAGCACAACCAGGAGTTGGAGAACTTATACAACAGACAGAAGGAAAAACGAGATTTATAGACAAGTGGACTCCAATGCTTCCAACATAAATTGTCTGTGAGCAGAGTTATTTCCCAAAACAGTAGTTCTCAAATCTCTACGTGCACCAGAATCAACTGGAAACCCCTATACAAATACAGGTCTTTGGACATAGCCACACTGAATCAGAATCTCAGGGACCCAGAAACAGCAGGCTTATACCATAGATGTTTCTGATGCAGGAAGACTAGGGGCCGTATTTTCCAAAAGTCTTTAAACATACAAAAGATTGAGTATTAGATATCCCAAACCACTTCTGAGTATACAACTGTCAATCCAAATCTCACTGGACGTATAAAAATAAACAAAATCTACCTCACTTGTGACTTTAATGCACAATTTGTATAAAAATAGTTGCAACTAAATATTGGTAGAGTTTTGGCACTCCCCAAGCCTTCTTTGAAGCAAGGTTTTACCTCTCTTTGATTTATTTTCTATCCCTCCCTACTGCTCCTCAACATCCAAAAGAAGTCTTAATGATTAATCACCCTGCATTTGAATTTCCCTAAAATGGTACAATTCCTGATACTACGAAATAATGAAACTTCTTACCAAACAATAAACAAATAAAATACACTGTTAGGAAAGTCTTAATATGGAAAGCCGTTCTCAGTGAGAAAGCCCACAAAATCAGTTAATCTGGCAAGGTTTGCTGTTTTTACAAATTAAAATAAGGTTCTTATTTTCCTTAAAAAATAGGAATATCGTCTAGAAGGAGGATAAAAAAGTGAATGGTACTATCTGAAACACATGCATGAATGCATTTCTGCAGTAATTTAAGCAAACAAGAAAGTTATACTAGAGTATAGAAGTCAAATACAATTCACATAAATACCTGATTATGAAATGATTGCCAGAACTTATGCTATTAATCTCTCTCTCATTTATTTTAGAAATAAAATAAAAATAGTGTTCTGGGAAAACATTAACTTCTTCATTCTTTGCAATATTTCATTAAGCTCATATATATATCCATCTCTCTATTTCTCCCTATAACTGAGAATTTGAAGAACTACAAACAAGAGAGTTTCTGAAACAAAGAAAAATATTTGTTTCTGTATTATGCTCATATTGGATTGAAATGGCTCCCCCAAGTTACTCTTAGCTCTTTTCTTGGCATGTCCTTTGGGTAACTCACCCTTTTTGGGTAGCTGTGTCTACCAAGGAGCAGAATAATTAAGTTAACTTTCATTAACTCATTCATCACATAAGATTGTTTGATCCTTTTGCTCTCAATGGCTTATTTATTTAAATGGACATTAGTGGTTCTTAGCCCTCAGAAATCGTCAAAAAGCCAACAATTCACTTTGGAAACAAGAATAAACAGGGTCACAATGTGTTGATTTGTTCAATTTGTCAAGCTGAACAAACATTATCTTGAAGTGTTAAGAAACCCCCATAAAGATCAAGGCATTAGTTAAACAAACCATAAGAGGATGAGGACGTAGTGTCAGTGGGAATAACCTACCAACTTCTTTGTTACTGATAGGCAACATTAGTACCTTTTTGGTGATTACTTAAATTCTTAAAACACTCTCTTCAGTGGAGTTTTTGATGGCAGAATCCTGTTTATTCATTTTTTAGAAATACAGCAAAAATTTTTTCTATGGTTTCAAAATGGATTTTTGATATTTTCATTTTTTCCTATGATATTTTCTATCCTTCCAGTTGTTTCTCATGCTTTGTAGTTAATTTTTCCTTTCATTCTTTTCAGCTCCTTTTGCTGTGTGCTCTAAGAATTTTCCATTTTGTGTGTTTCATACTTTCAACTATTTGGATGATATAGCAAAGTATCAAAGTACTATAGAAAGTATAAGTCTCAAAAATATTCAGCATTAACTACTTATATTTCCAGTGAAGGAATATTGAATGGGTTATTTCTGTCATCGTAAAATTGGAGGATAAGGCCCAAAGCTGAAACAAACCAAAAACATCAAAGTTTCTAAAGAGAAGCATTAGTGACACCTGGGGCCAGGAAACAACCCTACCCTCTTGTGATGCGCTGAATTGTGTCCCCCCACAATTCATACGTTGAAGTCCTAACTCTCAATACCTCAGAATGTGACTGTATTTGGAGATGGAGTATTTAAAGATGTAACGGAGTGGAAATGAGGTCTTTAAGAGTGGCTATAATCCATTATGACTGATGGCTTTACAAGAAGAGGAAATTTGGACACAGGAAACAGAGGCAAGGCCATGTGAAGACACAGAGAGAAGATGGTCATCAACAAGTCAAGGAGAGAGGCCTCAGAAGAAACCAATCCTGCTGACACCAGAACTGTGAGAAAATAAATTTCTATTGTTCAAGCCACCCAGTCTGTGGTACATT
Organism: Theropithecus gelada; assembly: GCF_003255815.1. Lineage (NCBI taxonomy): Eukaryota > Metazoa > Chordata > Mammalia > Primates > Cercopithecidae > Theropithecus > Theropithecus gelada. Next base: position 142,570,143 of record NC_037671.1, on the reverse strand, counting down.
ATGTCAGCCAGAGCAAACACATACACCCACCATCTACCACCCCAGCTGTGGGGTGGGAATAATAAGAGTCCTCAGCTCTGTGGGGGAATCAGCCTCATGGTCCAGAACCCTTTCAGGGAGGGAGGACGGGTGCTCTTCCTCCCTAATAAAATGGAGAGGGTCTCCAGGACATTCGTTCCAAAAGACTGGGGTAAATGCAAGAAGGAAAACTTCTGCTTTGGCAGCAGCCTCACCTGTTTCTGCCATCTAAGCAGGGTTCATAAGAACTGAAGAGAGATGGTAGCCCTGATAAAAGGCTTACCAGTAGCTCAATGTTTGCTCCTACCACTTGGTTGGAGGCAAGGATTTGTGAACTGTCTATGACTTGCATGTCCTTTCCTGGAGGCCACTGGATTTGTGGCATGTTACTGGCACCACCACAGAGGCTGTAGGGTAAGCAGTGTGGTGGAAACTGACCCAACTGTCGCATATAACTGATGTTTACGGGTATTTTGAATAAACATAGAAATCCAGCCTCCTAGTCCTGAAACTCAGGAAAATAATATTTGTCTTATCTGAGTTCCTTTCTTAGAAAATCAACTATCAGTCCTCCCAGATCCTATCAAGGAACTGAAACTTATCAGATCACCAGATCTGGACAATGAAATGTCAGACTCCTCACTCATTATGACTGCCTAAGTGACCATCTCCTTCCTGTTGGCCAACTCCCCTTCCTTATCCCTCCCTTATTTCTGTTTTCCTGCATGTAGTTATATTTATTCCCTGCTATATGAACCCCTAATTTTAGTCAGTCAGAGAAATGAATTTGAGACTGACTTCCCATCTCCTCTGCTGCAGCCCTGGATTAAAGCCTTCTTCCCTGGCAATACTTGTTGTCTCAGTGATTGGCTTTCTGTGTGGTGAGCAGCAGGACCTAGACCAAATCCCTAGTGTTTCTGTAACAGTGGCTTGAGCTAAGTGGGAGGATGCTGATCAAGCCAGAGCCTAAAGCTTCACACCAGAGGAAAGGGGAGTTAGGAAGCCCTCAGGGTCCTCCAGAGTGCTCTCTGCTCTACTGAAGAGGCAACACCTCTTCCAGTGACTAGTCACTATGAGTCAAAGAAACAGCAAAAGGAGAGGCCTAGGCCTCACTCAGTTACATGATGAAACATCACCCTCTCTTCCCAGGTCCTTCCTGCAGCCAATAATGGAGGAGGCTGTCTAGAAAAACACAGGAAAGAACAGTGTACAAATAGTAGTTTAGGTCCCACCTCCAAGCTACTTAGGTCACTAGTAGAGTCTGCATTAGAGAAGGGAGGAGGTTTTAAATTGCATGTGAGAGTAAAAATTTAAACTGGACTGGTTAAATTTTTAATAAGTCAAAGCAACCAGAAAGGTTAGGGATGTTACCAATATGTTGTGAAGGCTGGGCAAAAAGAACATGAGAAAGCGCAGTTGAAAGTGGTGGGCAATATCAATGATAGACTGGATAAAAAAAATATGGTACATACACACTATGGAATACTATGCGGCCATAAAAAGGAATAAGATCATGTTCTTTGCAGGGGCGTGGATGGAGCTGGAAGCCATTATCCTCAGCAAACTAACACAAGAACAGAAAACCAAACACTGCATGTTCTCACTTGTAAGTGGGAGCTGAACAATGAGAACACATGGATACAGGGAGGGACATGGAACAGCAACCACTGGAATCTGTCGGGGGTACAGGGGGAAGGAAGAGCATCAGGATAAATACTTAATGCATGTGGGGCTTAATACCTAGGTAATGACTTGATAGGTACAGCAAACCACCATGGCGCATGTTTACCTATGTAACAAACCTGCACGTCCTGCACATGTATCCCAGAACTTACTTAATTTAATTTTAAAAAAAGAAAGTGGTGAGCAAACAAGCAAAAACAATCATGTTTATACCCAACCAAAGTAAGAGTCATCAATAAAACCTCCTTAACACGGTTCCCCAGTGAAAGGAGAGTACAGAATCAGTCACTAAAAATACATAAAATGTTCAAGATTTGGTGAAAAATCTTCAAGAATTCAGGGGGGACAATTGTCTAGAAAGACTTTAGGAATTTAAAAAGTATCAATTAACAGTTTCTTGGAAATGTTTACTTTCACATTTTAAAAAATCCCTTTTTCCCCTCTAATATGATCGTGTAGCACACAATGAGTACTTTAAAAATTAAAATAAAAATTAGTTTTACCCTTAGAGTGTGCATACGTAACTTTTTTGTGCATATGTGATGTGTGATACTCTGAAGCCAGAGTTAGAATCACTGGCACAAAGTCTCCCTAAAAGTGATATGCAGCCAAACAAACAAAAAAAAAAACCCAATAAAAATAGTAACTAATCACTAAGTACTTACTATTTACACCAAAACTTAAGGTGCTGACAACTTTGCATACGTTGTCTCAGTAATCCTTACCACAATCCTACGTGGTAAATTCTAGTATGATCATTTTATAGATCAGCAATGATGTACTTGGGCCACTTAATGAGCCTACTATTAAATATTCCAGAGTTTTGCAAGCCACAACCTTAGGTATTTTGAAATTGCCATATTGGAAGCAGATAAATCATGGGAATTGGCAAGTGTTACAATTCCAGGTCCCTGGCTTCCTTCCTTTCCCCTCCCCTCCTCTCTTCCTCCTCCAGTGGGTTTACGAACACACCATGGCATAAGGAAACTGGGGCTCTGAGAGTTTAAGATGTGTGGTCAGATCACAGAGGTAGGAAGTGGTGGAACGAGGCTCCGAGCCCATATGTCTCAGGTCCCCCAGCACAAGCTCTAACACACTGTCCCCTTCACACATGTAGCAGAGTTTCTAGCACTATGCAAGTGGGCAGAGCAACAAAATTACAATTAAAGAGTGCCTAGCTGATCAAGTCTTATGTTTCTGCATTTTTCAGTGTTTCTTTTCCAGCAATTACACAATGAAGACACTTTCTTGTCAGGGAGTATCCTAAGTCTTGCAGCTGACGGGAGCTGACAGGCCCTCCAGGGGAGTCCAGTGCCTGTCAGTAGGAGAGGAGTGGTGGGCGTTCACATCTTCCCTGCATTGTTGCCCTTTTCATCCAAGCTTTGTTTGCCAAGAAAGAGAGCAGCATCTGCTCTCTGGGTGAGCAGATGATTATACAAGACCCCACGGTTTTACATCAAAGAAGACTGAATCTTAAAATCTTTTGTACGTTTGTGTGTGTGGCGGTGTTCAAGGACTTGCATTTTTAAAAAGCAACGAGGGGGTCATTTCAAAATGTAAACATGCTGAAACAGCTACCGAAACAATGGGAAGTTTTAATAAGTAAAGGGAAAAAACAATTCTCACTGCCTTGCAAAACAACACACTCAAGTTTTGGGTTTTTTTTGTATTAAAATACTGGGGAACTAATTTCATGAGCTGTGCTGCTTCCTCATCTACATACAGTACTCAAGAAGGGAGGCTGATAGACAGGATGGGAAAGGCAGTTCCCTGCTCATCTCACCTCTTGTATGTGGTTATATGTTAGTTTGGCAATGGATTGATCCTGAATTCTAAAGCAATGTTATACATTGAGGACTCAGACCTTTAAATGGAAACCAAGTGATCCAGTCCATAATACAAGAGTTACTAAACATCTAAACGTTAAAAACATAACTACACAGCATCTTCAATAGTATCATCAGACACAGGTCCTCACACACATGAATAACAATTGCTATGGGTATTTATTCTATGCATAAACTGAGTTCTGAAATAACTTACCACTATTTTCCTCTGGCCAAGACTTTTCTCCACATATATTTGTGTATAAACTGTAAGACTAGGTATCACAAGCTAGACATAAATATAGGAAGAGCTATTGATTGAGTTGCATTGAATCAGAATCACAGAAAATGAAATATGTCATACATTAGTATGTTCAACCCTAGAAATAAATCTCTCCTTTCACAGTGGATTATTGGAAAAGATTACATTTGTATATGTTGGATTGTATACCTAATGTGAGACTTCAGAACGGACTAATATCCAGATTAAAGAAACTGATAGTAGAATTTAAAAAATGACAGGTCCTTAAAGAAACACTGTATATCTGTGCTTTATGGTAACTGAGCACACAAGGCAACTAAGAGGAGGAGTGGAGGAATAGGAAGACAGACACAGGATTGAGAGGTCCTGGAAATCAGTTCCCTTCTAGACCCGACCAAACAACTCCAGAGCTTCGGGCTGAGCTCTCTTCTATTAATCAGTCCTTTGTCCAGACTGCCTGAGCGTCAGCTGGGAAGGAAGAGCTCACAAGTTTTCCATTTGGTTTTACTGAATGTTCTCATCCTGTAGAGATGACCAGAGGTCTTGGTGTCCTGCCTGCAGTCGTTCTAGCTTTCTGAATAGTTTCAGTGATAAAGCAGAATAAAAATGTTGTCAGAATAATTGAATCTGCTAGAGATTCTTTAGTTATCCATTCATGGCGATTCAGCTGTCTCATTTCCAAGTGTTCCATGGAGTTCATTATAGAGGTTCCCATTATAAATGAGCAACTGCCCAAGTACTGAGGATAGAAAAAAAGAAAGGGGCTAGACCTAAAGGGAATGTGTGATTCACTTAAGAGAAATGTAACACATTCTGATTCTCCTTTTGATTCCCATTCCATTTTTTTATTTTTTTGCACACAGACCTGAAGGAGATATCGTTAATACTATGTTAAGTAGTGCCAAGCTAGTCAAAGACAAGTGACTCAGAGCAGGGTATCATATGGCACATGTCTTTCTCCTCCTAAGCTCTTAAAAGTTCCTAGGTGGAAAGAGCCCAGTCAATGAAGGAACGCAAGTTTCATATAACTATGTAGACGTAAGAAACAAACAGTGCAATCTTTCCTAAAATAAGCTCTGAAACATCCCATCACCCCTCATTCTCTCCCTGTTTCTCTGGTCACCTGACTTTTGTCTCTCCCATGCCTATACTATTAATTTGTTCTTTCTCTATCAAGCATCACTTGACACACGACTTTTCCTTCTGTAGAGAATACACTTCATTCATACTGTACCCACTTTTGGGGGGATATACCAGATAAATTGCTTTTCTTTCCCTCTTCCCCCTTTCTGCATGAGCTCTACAATATCAGGATAAATCTACCCAGCTTGAGTTGTAGAGCTGGAAGTAAGAAAGCTGATATAGTAAGATGTTTTATTTTATTTTATTTATTTTTTTATTCTTTTTTTTTTAATTAATTTATTATTATTATACTTTAAGTTGTAGGGTACATGTGCCTAACGTGCAGGTTTGTTACATATGTATACTTGTGCCATGTTGGTGTGCTGCACCCATCAACTCGTCATTTACATCAGGTATAACTCCCAATGCAATCCCTCCCCCCTCCCCCCTCCCCATGATAGGCCCCGGTGTGTGATGTTCCCCTTCCCGAGTCCAAGTGATCTCATTGTTCAGTTCCCACCTATGAGTGAGAACATGCGGTGTTTGGTTTTCTGTTCTTGTGATACTTTGCTAAGAATGATGGTTTCCAGCTGCATCCATGTCCCTACAAAGGACACAAACTCATCCTTTTTTATGGCTGCATAGTATTCCATGGTGTATATGTGCCACATTTTCTTAATCCAATCTGTCACTGATGGACATTTGGGTTGATTCCAAGTCTTTGCTATTGTGAATAGTGCTGCAATAAACATACGTGTGCATGTGTCTTTATAGCAGCATAATTTATAATCCTTTGGGTATATACCCAGTAATGGGATGGCTGGGTCATATGGTACATCTAGTTCTAGATCCTTGAGGAATCGCCATACTGTTTTCCATAATGGTTGAACTAGTTTACAATCCCACCAACAGTGTAAAAGCGTTCCTATTTCTCCACATCCTCTCCAGCACCTGTTGTTTCCTGACTTTTTAATGATCGCCATTCTAACTGGTGTGAGATGGTATCTCATTGTGGTTTTGATTTGCATTTCTCTGATGGCCAGTGATGATGAGCATTTTTTCATGTGTCTGTTGGCTGTATGAATGTCTTCTTTTGAGAAATGTCTGTTCATATCCTTTGCCCACTTTTGGATGGGGTTGTTGGTTTTTTTCTTGTAAATTTGTTTGAGTTCTTTGTAGGTTCTGGATATTAGCCCTTTGTCAGATGAGTAGATTGCAAAAATTTTCTCCCATTCTGTAGGTTGCCTGTTCACTCTGATGGTAGTTTCTTTTGCTGTGCAGAAGCTCTTTAGTTTAATGAGATCCCATTTGTCAATTTTGGCTTTTGCTGCCGTTGCTTTTGGTGTTTTAGACATGAAGTCTTTGCCCATGCCTATGTCCTGAATGGTACTACCTAGGTTTTCCTCTAGGATTTTTATGGTATTAGGTCTAACATTTAAGTCTCTAATCCATCTTGAATTAATTTTCGTATAAGGAGTAAGGAAAGGATCCAGTTTCAGCTTTCTACTTATGGCTAGCCAATTTTCACAGCAGCATATATTAAATAGGGAATCCTTTCCCCATTTCTTGCTTCTCTCAGGTTTGTCAAAGATCAGATGGCTGTAGATGTGTGGTATTATTTCTGCGGACTCTGTTCGGTTCCATTGGTCTATATCTCTGTTTTGGTACCAGTACCATGCTGTTTTGGTTACTGTAGCTTTGTAGTATAGTTTGAAGTCAGGTAGCGTGATGCCTCCAGCTTTGTTCTTTTGACTTAGGATTGTCTTGGAGAAGCAGGCTCTTTTTTGGTTCCATATGAACTTTAAAGCAGTTTTTTCCAATTCTGTGAGGAAACTCATTGGTAGCTTGATGGGGATGGCATTGAATCTATAAATTACCTGGGGCAGTATGGCCATTTTCACAATATTGATTCTTCCTATCCATGAGCATGGTATGTTCTTCCATTTGTTTGTGTCCTCTTTTATTTCACTGAGCAGTGGTTTGTAGTTCTCCTTGAAGAGGTCCTTTACATCCCTTGGAAGTTGGATTCCTAGGTCTTTCATTCTCTTTGAAGCAATTGTGAATGGAAGTTCATTCCTGATTTGGCTCTCTGTTTGTCTGTTACTGGTGTATAAGAATGCTTGTGATTTTTGCACATTAATTTTGTATCCTGAGACTTTGCTGAAGTTGCTTATCAGCTTAAGGAGATTTTGGGCTGAGACAATGGGGTTTTCTAAATATACAATCATGTCATCTGCAAACAGGGACAATTTGACTTCTTCTTTTCCTAACTGAATACCCCTGATTTCTTTCTCTTGCCTAATTGCCCTAGCCAGAACTTCCAACACTATGTTGAATAGGAGTGGTGAGAGAGGGCATCCCTGTCTTGTGCCAGTTTTCAAAGGGAATTTTTCCAGTTTTTGCCCATTCAGTATGATATTGGCTGTGGGTTTGTCATAAATAGCTCTTATTATTTTGAGGTACGTTCCATCAATACCGAATTTATTGAGAGTTTTTAGCATGAAGGGCTGTTGAATTTTGTCAAAAGCCTTTTCTGCATCTATTGAGATAATCATGTGGTTCTTGTCTTTGGTTCTGTTTATATGCTGGATTATGTTTATTGATTTGCAAATGTTGAACCAGCCTTGCATCCCAGGGATGAAGCCCACTTGATCATGGTGGATAAGCTTTTTGATGTGTTGCTGAATCTGGTTTGCCAGTATTTTATTGAGGATTTTTGCATCGATGTTCATCAGGGATATTGGTCTAAAATTCTCTTTTTTTGTTGTGTCTCTGCCAGGCTTTGGTATCAGGATGATGTTGGCCTCATAAAATGAGTTAGGGAGGATTCCCTCTTTTTCTATTGATTGGAATAGTTTCAGAAGGAATGGTACCAATTCCTCCTTGTACCTCTGGTAGAATTCAGCTGTGAATCCATCTGGTCCTGGACTTTTTTTGGTTGGTAGGCTATTAATTATTGCCTCAATTTCAGAGCCTGCTATTGGTCTATTCAGGGATTCAACTTCTTCCTGGTTTAGTCTTGGAAGAGTGTAAGTGTCCAGGAAATTATCCATTTCTTCTAGATTTTCCAGTTTATTTGCGTAGAGGTGTTTATAGTATTCTCTGATGGTAGTTTGTATTTCTGTGGGGTTGGTGGTGATATCCCCTTTATCATTTTTAATTGCATCGATTTGATTCTTCTCTCTTTTCTTCTTTATTAGTCTTGCTAGTGGTCTGTCAATTTTGTTGATCTTTTCAAAAAACCAACTCCTGGATTCATTGATTTTTTGGAGGGTTTTTTGTGTCTCTATCTCCTTCAGTTCTGCTCTGATCTTAGTTATTTCTTGCCTTCTGCTAGCTTTCGAATGTGTTTGCTCTTGCTTCTCTAGTTCTTTTAATTGCGATGTTAGAGTGTCAATTTTAGATCTTTCCTGCTTTCTCTTGTGGGCATTTAGTGCTATAAATTTCCCTCTGCACACTGCTTTAAATGTGTCCCAGAGATTCTGGTATGTTGTATCTTTGTTCTCATTGGTTTCAAAGAACATCTTTATTTCTGCCTTCATTTCGTTATGTACCCAATAGTCATTCAGGAGCAGGTTGTTCAGTTTCCATGTAGTTGAGCGGTTTTGATTGAGTTTCTTAGTCCTGAGTTCTAGTTTGATTGCACTGTGGTCTGAGAGACAGTTTGTTATAATTTCTGTTCTTGTACATTTGCTGAGGAGTGCTATACTTCCAATTACGTGGTCAATTTTGGAGTAAGTACGATGTGGTGCTGAGAAGAATGTATATTCTGTTGATTTGGGGTGGAGAGTTCTATAGATGTCTATTAGGTCTGCTTGCTGCAGAGATGAGTTCAATTCCTGGATATCCTTGTTAACTTTCTGTCTCGTTGATCTGTCTAATGTTGACAGTGGAGTGTTGAAGTCTCCCATTATTATTGTATGGGAGTCTAAGTCTCTTTGTAAGTCCCTAAGGACTTGCTTTATGAATCTGGGTGCTCCTGTATTGGGTGCATATATATTTAGGATAGTTAGCTCTTCCTGTTGAATTGATCCCTTTACCATTATGTAATGGCCTTCTTTGTCTCTTTTGATCTTTGATGGTTTAATGTCTGTTTTATCAGAGACTAGTATTGCAACCCCCGCTTTTTTTTGTTCTCCATTTGCTTGGTAAATCTTCCTCCATCCCTTTATTTTGAGCCTATGTATGTCTCTGCGTGTGAGATGGGTCTCCTGAATACAGCAGACTGATGGGTCTTGACTCTTTATCCAGTTTGCCAGTCTGTGTCTTTTAATTGGAGCATTTAGTCCATTTACATTTAAGGTTAAGATTGTTATGTGTGAACTTGATCCTGCCATTATGATATTAACTGGTTATTTTGCTTGTTAGTTGATGCAGTTTCTTCCTAGCCTCGATGGTCTTTACATTTTGGCATGTTTTTGCAATGGCTGGTACCGGTTGTTCCTTTCCATGTTGAGTGCTTCCTTCAGGGTCTCTTGTAAGGCAGGCCTAGTGGTGACAAAATCTCTAAGCATTTGCTTATCTGTAAAGGATTTTATTTCTCCTTCACTTATGAAACTTAGTTTGGCTGGATATGAAATTCTGGGTTGAAAATTCTTTTCTTTAAGAATGTTGAATATTGGCCCCCACTCTCTTCTGGCTTGGAGAGTTTCTGCCGAGAGATCTGCTGTGAGTCTGATGGGCTTCCCTTTGTGGGTAACCCGACCTTTCTCTCTGGCTGCCCTTAAGATTTTTTCCTTCATTTCAACTTTGGTGAATCTGGCAATTATGTGTCTTGGAGTTGCTCTTCTCAACGAGTATCTTTGTGGTGTTCTCTGTATTTCCTGGATTTGAATGTTGGCCTGCCCAACTAGGTTGGGGAAGTTCTCCTGGATGATATCCTGAAGAGTGTTTTCCAACTTGGTTCCATTTTCCCCCTCACTTTCAGGCACCCCAATCAGACGTAGATTTGGTCTTTTTACATAATCCCATACTTCTTGCAGACTTTGTTCATTTCTTTTTCTCCTTTTTTCTTTTGGTTTCTCTTCTCGCTTCATTTCATTCATTTGATCCTCAATCGCTGATACTCTTTATTCCAGTTGATCGAGTCGGTTACTGAAGCTTGTGCATTTGTCACGTATTTCTCGTGTCATGGTTTTCATCTCTTTCATTTCGTTTATGACCTTCTCTGCATTAATTACTCTAGCCATCAATTCTTCCACTTTTTTTTCAAGATTTTTAGTTTCTTTGCGCTGGGTACGTAATTCCTCCTTTAGCTCTGAGAAATTTGATGGACTGAAGCCTTCTTCTCTCATCTCGTCAAAGTCATTCTCCGTCCAGCTTTGATCCGTTGCTGGCGATGAGCTGCGCTCCTTTGCCGGGGGAGATGCACTCTTGTTTTTTGAATTTCCAGCTTTTCTGCCCTGCTTTTTCCCCATCTTTGTGGTTTTATCTGCCTCTGGTCTTTGATGACGGTGATGTACTGATGGGGTTTTGGTGTAGGTGTCCTTCCTGTTTGATAGTTTTCCTTCTAACAGTCAGGACCCTCAGCTGTAGGTCTGTTGGAGATTGCTTGAGGTCCACTCCAGACCCTGTTTGCCTGGGTGTCAGCAGCAGAGGCTGCAGAAGATAGAATATTTCTGAACAGCGAGTGCACCTGTCTGATTCTTGCTTTGGAAGCTTCCTCTCAGGGGTGTACTCCACCCTGTGAGGTGTGGGGTGTCAGACTGCCCCTAGTGGGGGATGTCTCCCAGTTAGGCTACTCAGGGGTCAGAAGATGTTTTATTTTAAAATGAAATACATAGTAACTTGCTAAATTATAATCCTCTCCCTGATTCTTGAGAGAAACCAAATCGATGATGAGCCTATAATGTACATAATCTAGTCTGTAAACTGCCTTGTCAGGTGGCAATGTTAGGTAATGGGGTTAAGAATGTGAGATGTGCCTATTTCTGTTCAAACAAGTACATTTAAAGATACTATCTTCAAGGGAACACAGTGCCTTACCAACTGTCTAAACCATACAGTTTAAACTATACAGTTTAGACAGTTGGTAAGGTACTGTGTTCTGAATACACACATCTAGGAACGCACAGAAAGAACGAAGCAAACATAGATAGTGTCTAATATTTGTCAACCCCTCTAGACTATCAGATCCTCGAAGGCAGGGAGCATGCCAGTCTGGTTTGTTTTGTAACCCTAGAACCCTCTTCAATGCCTTGCAATCAATAGGGGCTTAGTAATTTTCCACTGGACTGAACTAAATTATCCTTGAAAGAGTACGATGATACTGGAAAGTGTGTGGATTCACAGTTAGAAATTCCTGGATTTGAATGCTGCCTTGTCACTTATTAGCTGTTTATAACCTCAAATAAATCTCTCATGACTTCAGTTTTCCTCTCTCTAAAAACAAAAATGATAACATATAATTCATATATCTATGGAGAATATTAATTGAGAAAGTATGTGAAATTGTTTATCACATAGTAGGGGATCAAAAATAATCATTTTAATTTATAAGTAGCATTCTTTATGCATTTGTATATGTCAGGTATTATACATCGAAACTTCTTGGTTCAGCCGACTGCTCCTCAACTGTACATGGAGGGGAGGAATTTCAAATGCCATTGTGCTTTCCTTTTCTTAATCCATACATTATCCATCCAAAAAGTGTCTTTAGTGAATCCTACCTTTATATCTATGTATTTATGTACAAATGTATTTTATTTAATTTTCCTACATCTCAGGTATGGCAAGACATGTCTATTTCTGGATGCTAGAATTGCTTTCTTTCCCTCAGATACAACACGCTGAGCACTGGGGAACTTTGCCTCTGGCCCTACAGACAGAGATTTCGTTACTGAAACGTCAAAAGGCCCTTGTAACATGGAAGTCTCACTTATAAGTCCTGGACCTGGAGGACAGCATTTAGTATAATGTGCTTAAAAAAGGAGGGTACTCAATTCCCAGACACAGTCCTAACAAGAGAACTAGGAGGCTGCCTCAGTCTCCTCTTCTTGCAGTTCCCCATCCTGCTCAGAGTGCATTACTATACCCATTTAAGGGACTTACAGTGTTAGGAAATAATGGACATTCGTGTAGTCTTCCCACGTGTCACACTGCTCAAGGGAACATGCGTGATTTAGATCAGCTTGATAGATCTCATAAGAGCCCTATGAATATCCTCATTTTATGCATGAAGAAATTGATGCAGGGAGAGTTTAAGTGACTCACCCAGGATCCTACAACAAGCAAGTGGAAGTTGGAATCTAAATCAACCAGTCTGCCTCTAAAGTCCATGCTCTTAGTTCACTAAACTATATCTCCAAAATAGGAATTCCACAGTTATGGTAACAACAAATTAGGGATTAGATATTCTCAAAATGCAAAGTTCTACCAAATGAATGAGTATTTTACTATAGTCTTTCACTGAAACACTCTGTGGCTAACTAGGAATTGTCAACAAAGTGAGATGTAACACTGTTACTCTTTAAACATATAAAGAAGTATATAGTCATGTGTAGCTCAACGATGAGGAAACACTCTGGGAAATGTATCACTGGGCAATTTCCTTTTTGTGCAAACATCATAGGATGTACTTACATAAACCTAGATGGCATAGCTTACTGCAAACCTAGGCTCTATGGCATGGCCTATTGCTCCTAGGCTACAAACCCATACACCATGTTACTATACTGAATATTGTAGGCAATCATAACACAGTGGTAAGTATTTGTGTATCTAAACATATCTAAATATAGAAATGGTACAGTAAAAATATGGTATAAAACACAAAAAATGGTACATTTGTATAAGGAGCCCACCATGAATGGAACTTGGAGGACTGAAGTTTCTCTGGGTGAGTCAGTGAGTGAGTGGTTGATGAATGTGAAGGTCTAGGATATCACTATGCACTGCTGTAGACCATAAGCATGATTCATTTAGGCTACACTAAATTTATTTTTAATATTTTTCCTTTCTTCAATAACAAATGGACATTAGCTTATTGTATCTTTTTTACTTTTAATTTTTTTAACTTTTTGACTCTTGTGATAACAGTTTAAAACACAAACACATTGTACAGCTATGCAAAAATATTTGCATTTATATCCTTATTCTATACACTTTTTCCTATTCTTTAAATTTTTTATTTTTATTTTTTACTTTTTAAACTTTTGTTAAAAACTAATACACAAAGACACACATTAGCCTAGGTCTACACAGGGTCAGGATAATCAATATCACTGTCTTCCACTCCACATCTTGTCCCACTGGAAGGTCTTCAGAGGCAGTAACACTCATGGAGCTGTCATCTCCTATGATAACAATGCCTTCTTTTGGAACACCTCCTGAAGGACCTGCCTGGGGCCATTTTACAGTTAACTTTTTTTTTTATAAGTAGGAGTACACTCTAAAATAACAATAAAAAGCATAGTAAGGTAAATGCATAAGCCAGTAACTTGTTCACTTATTATTAAGTATTATGTAGTGTACATAATTGTACGTGCTATACCTTCATGCAACTGGCAACACAGCAGGTTTGTTTACACAAGCATCACCACAAACACAGGAGTAGTATGTTATGCTACAATAGTACAATGGCTATTTCACTAGGGGATAGAAATTTTTCAGCTCCATTATAATCTTATGGGACCATCGTGTATGCAGTCTTTCATTGACCAAAATGTCATTATGTGGCACATGACTATATCTTAACAGCCAGTACCAAGAACTCACAACTTTATATAACGCTATGTAAATCTTCCAAATTTCTCAATAAATAGTCCAAAGGAACAGTGGACTGTATGACAAAACTGTTTTTCAGATATGTCTATCAAGCTCACATCTAAAATTCAAGCTTTTTGGATGCTTGGTAGAAACTATTTTGAAAATTATTATACATATTCAGTATCATTACAATGCTTTACATTTTGATGCTCTTTTTTCTTTTCTTTAATTCTTGTGGCTTTCTAAAGCACAATGCTCCAGTGTTGTAGTGTGAGGCTCATTCACCTCTGAAAACTGAATATGACAAAGGTATTTCTAGAAGAGATGAAGAGTGACCAAAAAAAATTAGAATCAATAAATATTAAAATATTCACGTGGGTGACTGGGGTCATTCTTTCTTTTGATAAATGTTTGTTTTACCCAGAAATATGTCTGAGGAAGATGGAAGAAAAAATGAGGACATGCTGGATGCACAGGCAGAGTCATAAATCACTCAGGATACCCGAGTCAGGAGGAGAGATGCCCACCAAGCACATGGCTAAAGAAAAAGCACCCTCCCAGGGCCAAAAAGGAAGTCATCACTGCAGGCTTAGAATATTGCTCCATGGAAAAAGTGGAAGAAATAGATGTCCTCATTCATCTTCTCTCCTTTTTCAGCTTTCATTTTGATGGTAAGAGTTACGACAAATGCCTGGCTTTGAAGTTAGATAGCTGCTTGAAGAGAATACTGGAAATATGTGCACTAAGAAGGATGGGGTTTCCCTGCCCACCTGGAGATCTGCCTAAATATTAACCGTCCACAGCCTTTGCTGAAATCCTAACCTACCAACAGGGGCCTTAGTGACATTTGGTGAGTCCTGAAATTTTCCAATGAGAGATTAAAAGCTTCCCTTGTAGGCGCTTTAAAATGGCCTCTGCAATGTCTCCGATTAGTCACCGGCTGAATCAGATGGCAGAGTTGGGCAGTGGCCCGTTAATGAGGCCTGGATGCACTTACACAAAGGAACAGTCATGCTTTCAATCTCGAGTTTTATCAATGAACTGACTAGATTCCAGGCACTGTCCCCGCGTTGCCTAGTAAAGGAGCACTCATTGAAGGTTTAATCACAGTTTCACATCCACAATGCAAGGGGCAGAATCCTCCCTGCAAAAGGCAGTTCAACAGCACATCAAAAGACAGCACCATTGCTCTGCATTGCCCTTTATATGTTCTCTCCAGCTGGGCAAGGCAAAAGAATCAGGGCTTGCTCACCTTCTGGGAAAGCCTAATGTCCACTGTCCAGAAGGCAGTGAATGCTAGACAAAGAGCTTGAGGTGCTCCATTCTGTGTGGTAGGAAGACACCCTGCCCCACTCCTAAGCCAACACCTGTTTGTGAACTGAAAGACAGGTATTTGCGCACTAACCTGGAGTATCCAATACAACTGCAGAAAAGACATGTAATAGTGGGCCTGGAAGCAGGGACTACATTCAGCTCTAGTTGGAGGGTTTTAATCTTCCTATAAAGCAACTCATACTCTCCCAAGTGACGAAACATTGCCATCCCCATGAGCCAGAGCACAGCTAGCTGGTTTAAGCCAGCACGATATTGATCCCTCATGCTGTTTCTCTTAATGATTATTGTGGCATTGGTAGATGAACTTCCAGTTATAAAATGCCTGTACATGTGCTCTTCCATCTTTAGTTCTATGTTTTCACTTCTACTTTTTATTACATTAGACTACCCTCAGGCAGTGCTTGTGCTTGCACTTGAGTTCAGGTACAAAACTTTTAATTGAGCAGGGTAACAAGGGTAGTAACTGAGTCAGCACAGGCACGCATGAGAAAAAGTGGCTAACACCAGACTGAGGCAAGATCACACTGGGCTTGAATCCTAACACAATCCCCATTTTTCTCTTACCCTTTCCAGTTCCTGATTATTCTAACTTATTTTCTCCACCCTGGGTCTCTGGTGAAGTGGTGAGATGGAGAAAGTTCTTAGAACAGCGTTGGAAGTCTTGTCTGTAATTGTTGACCATGGAGCATCAGGTGTCCTTTCAAGACCCAAAGAAGCAATAAAGAACTTGAAGCCAGACACAAAACAATCCTGCAATCCAGCAAGTTTCTTCTAGCTTATGCAAAGCACTGTGTCAGCCTCTCTGAATGTGGTAAACACAGGCTAGACAGTCTTCATTCCAAACAGAAATCCATTTCTCAAGACCACTTGTCAGACCACGCATCGAACAATAGGTTCCAAGTTTAGCTTTGGAAACAGAATCTCCATAATTTGTGGAGTAAATAAGTATTAAAAATGCAGTTTAAGTATTCATTTTTGCTTGTAATTCCTAAAAGGTACTTCTTCTGGCAGTAGCATTTTAAAAATCTCTTAGAAAACCAAGAGTTATGAGTCCTGAAATAGAAAACAGCCAGAGCAATCCATAATAGATGAAGTTGCATAAACGTCATGTACAAATGTTAGTCAATTTAATGCTAAAAAATGTATTAACTATAAAAAAGAACTTATCCATGGTACATTTTTATATGAAGTATTAGCTCCCAGGTACTTGGAATAGTCTAGGAATAGATGGTGAAGTTTAATTTAACATAAAGGCTAACCAGAGTTCAAAGTAAATTATAGATGAGGTAATATTTAATATTTTCAAAGAATTACAAGAGAATATGCCTAACATTCCAAATTTTATACTGAGCATGTAACAGTCAATGAGTAAGAAAATCTTGGGGTCACCACTGTATTTCCTGCAGATTTAGCCTGTGATTAGGCACCATCAGACCATCTAAATGCAAAGTCTGGATCATGAACCTTCACATAGAAGTTTTGGGTCTACAGATTCCCATATACTCAGATGTTAGGATGCAGTAGAACAAATATCCAGTGGAAATAATAATTTCCACCTGCCAGCCCTACTTCTTAACTTATGATATTTTAATTCTGTAGATCTAGATTAAGCAGTATTATCTCAGTGACTCTCTAAAAAGAAATAATGGCCAGGTGCAGTGGTTCACACCTGTATTCTCAGCACTTTGGGAGACCGAGACGGGTGGATCACCTGATGTCAGGAGTTCAAGACCGGCCTGACCAAAATGGTGAAACCCCATCTCTATTAAAAATACAAAACATTAGCCAGGCATGGTGGTGGGTGCCTGTAATCCCAGCTACTCAGGAGGCTGAGGCAGTAGAATCCCTTGAACCCAGGAGGTGGACGTTGCAGTGAGCCGAGGTCACACCACCATTGCTTTCCAGTCTGGGCAACAAGAGCGAAACTCTGTCTCAAAAAAAAAAAAAAAGGAGAAAAAAAAAACTCTTGTCTTCTTGGTCACCATATTCACCATGTTCATTACACTGATGGTTGTTCAACTGGCTCTCTCACTGCACTGCTTTCATAATCCATGATCAAGATGAAGCCACTGTAACCTGTTAAGATTGCTATAAAGCATCAGTTTGCTTTAACAAAAATAAGACTGCTTTCCTTTTCTGGAGTTGTTGAGATTTTCTTCATAATTGCTCATACAACCTAAGCTATACTTTGAAATCTATAGGGTTGAAGATTCTCTTCATCCACGGGGTCCTAGGAGATAGCAAAAATTACAAGGCGATTGACCACATGCCCTGGTGGATAGCTTGTTGTTTCAGGATCCCATTCATGTTCCCTTTCTTTCACTCTCAAAATGATCCCAGTTTTAACAATAAATTATCTGCTTTGTGCCCCATTATGACAATGGCAGGTTACCCACCTACTTAGATACCTTCACATAGTGCCTACTTGGAGATGTGAATCTCCCTGTACTCCCAGATTGCCAGGGGTCCAGAACCACTTGGTGAGTCTGGAACATTCACTTATAAGACAAATACAAATGTAACTACAAAGGTCTGCTTCCTTGGCCTACTGTTGTGGTCCCTGGCTGACCCATAGATGGAAAACAACAACTTTTATACTTGGTGAGGCTTTGCTCATACTTCTGGACAGGTAAGTGGTCTATAAAAATGATTTTTTCAGGGTTCGGTAAGTGGATTTGTAAATAGGAGTTTCAAGACTCTCCATATTACTGTCTACCACTGGATATATGTGTCTCTCAGAAAGAGCTATGGAAGAGTTATACAAATATGTGTCTTACATATATGTACATGTATATAAACAAATACATGTTGATATATATGTGTACAAATACATGTTTAGAAAAAATTCAATAAAAAATAAAGCAAATAATAAGGTTGTCATGTGATAACTGTGCAAGAAAATGTCAACATATAATCACAAGAAAGTAAAGGTATTTTGCCTTTGAATTTTAGAATGGAAGAGATTTTAGCTCTCACCTATTACATTATCTGCCAAATGTAGCCCCAAATGATGAGAGAAAAGGATACCAGTGAAGGATATAAAATAACATTTATGCAAACAGTTAAAAGGCAGAATTAAAATGAACAATAACAACTACTCTCTACCATCAAGGTCAAGAAAAAGAAATACCCTCGATGAGTATCTTTACAAACTGCCCAGTGGAGCCCATGAACATGGGCCAGTACCCACTTCCTGCTCACTTCTCTCACTTCTCTCTGCTTCAACCAGAGCAGTTACAATTGTATCTGGTTTATAGGTGAAGGTTCTCGGTAATATTTTGTTTGAAATAATTTTTTGTTGAAAACCAGAAACTAGATGACCTCATTGAGTCCAATAACCAATCTTCAAAAGTTTTTCCCCAAATTAGCTGCTTCTTTAGTTCTGGTAGGCTAAAGATTATAACCACAGGGCTATTATTGACAGGCAAAATAGGATTTTCTCTGTTTCTAAGGATGATTAGACCGAAGACCGAATCAATCCTTTCTTGGTAAAGTTTTTTATTTGTCTTTGGAGGTGTTTCTTTCTCCCCTTTGTAATTAAGAAGAACCTGTCTCCAGTCTTGAATTTGATGTACACCACAGGGAAAAGAGATATTGACAGTTGCTACAGAGGGTTCTTCTTGCTACTGCTTCAAAGGCAGCCAAATGGATTTACAGACACCAGCCAAGGCAAGAGGAACAAGAAGAGATTAATCAAGCCAAGTTAATGTCAGGTGATTTAAGAAAAAGAAAAATCCTCTTAAATATTTTATTCCAACAGAACTATACTTCACCAGCATTTCCTGAAAGAAGCAAATCCAGCCTTTAGCATTCAGGCTATGGAAAAGGGGACAACAGACACGCAAAATGCAGAGGAAAGAGGGGCAGCCTGATGGTACAGGTCTCCAAAGGAAAAACTGATTGCTCATTCTAATTAAAAACAAACTTAAAACATTAACCTTCTTGACAATATCCAAGGCCCCACCTGAGAGATCTCAGACTTACACTGTCTCCTCCTCCCCAGCCCTACACACACACACACACACACACAAATGTGAGCAAAGGACTCAATCCGTCGGAATGCAGATCACGCCATGGAAGCTATTGTTCTGTCAAAAAACAAAACAAAACAAAATGAGAGAGATACATTCATTAATGCTGCAGCAGATGGCTGCTCTGCAGAAGGACACAGCATGAGGCAGGCTGCCGGCTGGCAGCCACAGCTCAGGCAGCATTCACTCCAGCTGTACTTTCAGGTTCCTTTCAGAAGCTCTGCATTCCACTGGCAGACACTTTGCAGGAAATCCCTTGGGCTTAATGGGCAGCTTTAGGCACAGTGCATTGGCAATCAGGACTGAATCCCTTGTCATTTCCCTAGGTCTCCTCTCCCACCCAGTCTACTTGCACCACTGACATTCTTTGGCAAAGGTTAGGCTTCAGGCAAAAGAGCATTAGTGTGGGGTCCTTGAACACTAGCCTGGGTTTGCACAGGGGTCTTTCCCCAGTCTCTTATCCTTAGCATATTCCTTGTCCTGCACAGCACAAAGAAGCAAACTGGTTAACACTTCTTTCAAAGAAGCCAGAAATTTAAAAGAAAGAAAAATTAGATCATGCCTTCAACTTGCAGAAATGTTTCCTTTTACTTTTACTTCTGTAACTATTGTGTTTTCTTGGAGCATGTTAACATCTCATATTGTATCTTATACATACTCCTAATTTTCCCCACATCACTCAGTTCCACTAAACAACTAAATCTCATTGTTTCTTTTTGTTGGTAAGATAAAATCACACTGCTGAATTTCTATTAAGTCAGATTTGTTCTTTCCATCTCCAAGACAGTTTTAAGTCCAGACCATTATCAAGACACATGACTAAGTTTTTCGACCTCAAACACAGCAGAAAACTCTTTACTCCTTCTAGTATGATTTTGGTTGTTTTGGTGTTTTTCTTCCTGCAAAAGCACAGATTAAGCCCTTCCTTTTTTGAGTTTCATCCACAAATCTTTAGACTTTTCCAGCCTTTCTCCAAAGCTCCTCAGTACATTCTGGAAAGATTCTGGGCTCTGTGCAAACCCTACAATACATCTTTTTCATAGATTGCATTCATGCTATCGAAATAAATTACTTATGAACAGAAATGTTCCCATTCGAGCCTAAGAATAGAACATCTAGACATAAGTGAATAGTAAAGTAATTCATTCAGTTGTACATGTCTATGATTTTATTTTAGTTTAGACATATTTGAGAATGTATTCTTTGACTATATGTTAAATAATATGAAAAAAATTATTTCCATTTCTTAGAAATGACTTAGACTATTTTAAAGGCCCTTATTTATAAACATTGATGTCTCAACACCTGCTTTCTTCTGTGCCTTAACTGTAATTTAAGGAATTATAATTCCAACACTGCACATTTTCAAATTAAATGTTTTAATCATGTTTACTGTTAATGTTCAATATTCATTTAAATTGTAAAAGTTATTTCAGATGGTTTCTCTATATCTATCATCTTAATTTTATAATGGAAATCCTCTATTTGACTTTAATCTGTGGCTATGTGTGCCAAGAATGTTTGAAATAAGTCAATAGCCAGAGCCACTGCCATTCACATCCATCTTTGAGTCACTCCACCGAAGAGTGAGGCCCCTTGAAGGCAGAGATTTATATATGCCAAGGATCTTCCATGGCAGCTGGTAAAGAGTACTCAATAAATGGTGCTCAATAAGTGCTTATCAAACAAAACCAGCAAAACCACTAGTCCTTAATGTTAAGAACTGGGAGAGGCAGCAGAACACAGTAACCAAGAACTGTGTCTCTGGAGTCCAGCCAGTCATGGTTCAAGCCTCAGGATGATAGCAGTATGCATTCTGGGATATTATTTAACTTCAACAACCATCCAAAATCTAGACGTTAGTAGAGTCTATAATAAATGCCATTTCAGCCATGCCCTTGCTAGATGTATGGCCCCCCAATTATCTTATTGCAGCTTACAGTCAAACTCCTTGCTAGGAAAGAATGTGAAAGATCTTGAGGAATATATCTCTACCAGCTTATTCAGGAAAATGAATAATCCCTGGCCAGAAACAACACCCCAAAGAACGAGACTGGGTATAGGGCAAGAAAATGGGTAGCATAGAATCAAGTCCCAAATGAAGGGCTGTAAACGGAGATGGTAACACAGTAGAAAAAGCTACACCAAGAGAGCTACTCAAAAGAGGTAAGACTTTGCCCAAAGTGGGTGGGGAAGGACTCTAGCCCTGCAGATGGAGAAACACTTCATTCTGCACAACATCCTCTGACAAGAGGATGCATTGTCAAGTGCATAGATCCCCCATTATCCCCCAGACAGAGAGTAAAGATGACCCAACGTAAATCCTCTGTGGCTCTTCAAGTGGTGCGCCATCTTCCTGAACCCATGCCACACACACTACCCTTTGCAACTCACTCAGTAGAAACCTACAGTGATAGGTTATGAAACCAAAAACTTCAGTGGCACAGGTGAACAGGCAACATATTCAAATTGTGTCCAACCTGAAGGCGATAATTACATGATGAAAATGAGCATATAAGATGTGAACAGTCGGTTCCAGCAATGGTGTTAAAGGATGGAGGTTTTCTTCTGAGCTGTGAACTGCTGGAAAGGGTCACAAGGGCATCTCACATAAATCACGCCTTGGCAGAAGGTTTGCTAAGCTAATAAAGAGACTTTAAATTCAAATTTGTGGAAAGAGGAGAAATAACTGGTCAGAAAATAATAATAAAGCCCTTGTCAAATTGGATATGATGGAAGACAGCAGGTGTGCCAAGAGAGGAATAAACAATAACTTGTAATCGTTATCACTTGTATTGTTACTCCTAATAATTTCAAGAAGAAAATACTGGAGAAGCATGTTAAGACTAACGAACTAACATTGTTAGCATCAGATGCACAATGTATTACAGCTCTACTACCAACTCTGAACTGGCATTTCTTCTGGACTCTACTAACTTCCAGGTTTTGGATGCTTGGTGAAGTTAAGGAATATCCCAGAGTATATGACTTTGAAAAACCACTCAATCTTTCCATGCCTCAGGACACATATCTGCAAAAATTGGATAACCACTGTATCACCTCAGAGGGTTGTTTCAGAATTCAGTGGGTAAACACACAAAAAGTATTACAAATAGCACCCCGCATGGGGCATAAAATGACCTTCATGATCCAGCTCCTGTTAATCCTTTTGATTTTATCCACCAAATGCCTTTGAAACTGTGTCCTTCCTCTTTTGTACTAAGTTCCCCTGCCATGTACTGCTTCCCTGCTTGGAATATCTTCTGCAGTCTTAGTCCCTGAGAAACTCGGATTGATCCTTCAAGATTAAGCTTGAGTATTATCTCTTGCATGAAGTACTCTTCAACCCTTACCAGGAAGTTGGTTGCTCTCTCCCTTGAGTTTGCTTAACAAATCCCTTCTCAACACTCATTTCTACTATAGCGCACATCAGCCTATATTATAATTCCTCATTTACACACGAATGGGAACTCTTTCAGGGCAGGCAGTTATCAGCTATATTATTTGTATCATTTGTCTCTTCTTTACAGCAGCCAGAGCTCTTTATTTGATACTTGTATCTCCAATGTCAAATGCAAAACTTGGTATGTGATAGATTCTGGACAATGTTTGCTAAACAAATGAATAAGGGCTATGATGACAAGTCTAGACCCTCCACCAGAACCAGAATGCTCTTAACCTCAAGCACCGAAGAAAAGTAGATAATTGGGAATCAAATCAGAGAGAAAATAACCAATCCTTTCCTCAATTATATGAACATGAGTTACAGAGCAAGGGACTCGACCTCAGAATAAAGTAAAGGAGTAGGTACTGTTTGCTCAGTACTACTCAGATATGATAGCTTAAATAATTTTTCAATACTAGTTCAAATCCAAAGAAATTAGAATTCACAGGTCTTCAGTACTGTAAAAAAATGAAGTGGTATTACTTTTTCACCCCAGCCTCCATGCACTTAGTCTTGCTACTTAGCCCAGTTAAGATTTGTCTTGGTTAAAGCCCTGTCATTTATGAACATTTTCCTGGGTTTTCCCTACACCATTGGCCACACTTTTTCAGATTCCTTGACTGTCATTTGTTTCATAATGAAAAGAAATTTGAAACATGAATTAAATCTAGTAATATACAAAATGTTTTTGTATTAGCTACAGATAGCTCCTTCTTAATCTCTTTGCTGATTCCTCGTCTTGAGCTCTAATATAGGAGTAACCCAGTACTCAGTCCTTGGTCCTCTTCTCTCCTTCATCTACATTCAATTCCTTGGAGATTTCACCCAATAACATGGCTTTAAATATCAACTATACAATGACTCTCAAACTGTGTACTTGGCAATACCTCTCTCAGGCTCCAGACTCCTACACTCAATTGCCTACTCCACAACTTGACATGAATACATACTATACATTCCAAATACAACACTGAACTGCTGGTCCTCCCCCACCCCTGCTCACTGCCCCCTCCCTATCATAAATGATGACAAATAAATAAATAAATAAATGATGACAAACCTTTAACACTTCTTGTCTCATACTTGACACCCAATCAGTATAGAAATTCTGATGTTTCTGCCTTCAAAGTACATGCAGGATCCTACCACCTTTTATTATTGACACTGTTGCCATCCTCACTTAGAAGATCTTACCTTCTAAGTGATCTCTCTAATTCTATTCTTGCCCACTTATGACTGTCTCTTCTTTACAGCAGCCAGAGAGCTCTTATAAATCAGATTACACTTCTTCTCTGCTAAAAAAAAATCTCCCAAATGACTTTCATTGTGCTAGGAGTAAAACCCAAAGTCTTTACAATGCTTTGCAGGGCACTTCTCCAATTACCGGTCCTCCTTTCATCTCTAGAATCTTATTTCTCACTGTCCTCCAAGTACTCTCCAGCCTTCATGGGCTCCTGCTATTTTCTAGACATCCAAGACACCTATGGGCTCAGGCATTTGCATTTCTGGTTCCTTCTGTCTGGGAAGCTCTTGCCCAGATATCTAAATAGCTTATTCCCTCACGTCCTTCCAGTCTTTACTCAAAAGTCGTCTTCTCAGCAAGGACTTCCCTGACCATCTCATCTAACATTTCATTACCCTTTCCATACTTTATATTACCCTTCCAATTCAAATTTTTCTCCTTAGCCATTACCATACCATATATTTTACATACATATCTTATTATTGTCTATCTTCCCCCATATGGATATAACCTCCATGAAAACAGATCTTTGTCTACTTTGTTCACTGTTTTCTCGAAACCTAAAAATGTGCTTGGCACAGAGTAGGTACTCAGTAAATACCTGTTAAATGAATGCATGTACCAGTAAAATTAACAGCTTTCCATGTTGCAAATGGACTGCTTTTTGAAAATAAAAACAAATGACAGTATTCCATAACTTCTAAAAATGTCTGCAATAGTTAAAAT
Organism: Theropithecus gelada; assembly: GCF_003255815.1. NCBI lineage: Eukaryota > Metazoa > Chordata > Mammalia > Primates > Cercopithecidae > Theropithecus > Theropithecus gelada. Next base: position 142,545,746 of record NC_037671.1, on the reverse strand, counting down.
TCAGTATCAGGTGGGGTGGCCTAAATAATCTTAGTGTGCAAAAAGGTCAATGTTTTTCTACAGAAATTCATCCCTTCTTTGGTACTGTATCAAAGTTCATACTTCTTTAGTAACGTAACAAAGCGCAAAGTTTTCAATTAGCCACTAATGGCTTTCCTCTAGGTCAAACCACTTAAGAGTTTACATGGAGGTTGTCATCTCAAAGAGAGAAATATTAGATGGTCTCTCAAACTTATGACAGCTTAAAATAGGAAAGTAATAGTGAACTGAAGGACACTGGACCAAATGTCACAGGACCTGAGTTCTTATCCAAGCTCCAACCCTTAGGACCTCTGTGAGCAGACGCATCAATCTCTCAAAACTTCAGCTGACTCTTATTTGAACTAAGAAGCACAAAATCAGCCATTGTTTTTTATCTTAGAATTGTTGTGAGAATTATATTTGAGTGGCAATTTGCAGATTGCTTTCATGATCAGTTTATTTATATGTATGTCATTGTTATTAAGATAATAATTTTTAAATCCACATTTTTGGGAGTAGGTGCAACCCATGTAGACTGCTCTTCTCCTACTCAAACCTCAACCTTTTCCAAAAAAAAAAAAAAAAAGTATCTGGAAACAGGTCAGGACTTGGAAGCTAGGTGTGAAGAGAATGGAGGAAAATGAGTGTCACAGGGAAAACAATCCAGTTCATTTTCCTTTTATTCTTGCACTACAGTCTGTTCAGGAAAATGGAGCACAAAGAAAGAGAGTTTCTCTTCTTCAGTTTAAGACAACAACATAAATTGCAATTACTTTCAAAACTCTCTGCAGCTCATGGAAAATGCTCATGATTTCAACAACTATCATTTTCTCTTAGGACCCTGGTCTCTCTCCTTTTGATGTTTCCGTCTTAAGTTCTTCTGAGACCCATCTCTAAAAGTTCATTCTGAGGGACTATAATATTGAGCAACTTACACGTTTTCCGAAATTAAAAATGGCCCTACAAAGTGAAAGCAAAAACTTGTCACTATCCAGGAGAAAAGGGTTTCCCTTCAGTCCTGCTGTGAAGACACATGGCAACTCCAGGAAGCATGGCATCGGTGGGGAAAAGAGAGCAGAGTCTCATTAAACCTGCAATACTGAAAGCATGTCTTTACTTGCAAGCTTAAAAACTAGAGAATCTGGAAAAGAATGCTGCTACTAACTTTTAAGCAGTGATCATTTGAAACTCTTGCAACTCTCTCTAAAATAGTCATCATTAGCAGTAAACTTTTATTTTTCAGAAAAGCTATGAGGAATATTATATACACATCATATGAGTTACTCTCCCTAAATAACTGTCTACTCATCTGTAAAATGGGATAGTGACTACTGCCCACCTTGCAGGATGGGGATTCAGCGATACAATGTATGTAGCAAGTACTGAATAAATAGTAGTAAATTTGTGACTATATGTGGAAAACAAATAATTTAAACAAGGAAAAACATACCCTTTGCTGTAACAGATCTTTCCAAACAGCGCCAACCTCATCTCTACGTGACTTAAAAAGAGTCAGTAGTGCATCTCACCTGAAACTGAGCAGCATTAGAGGAGGACTGGGCAATTGCCAGATGACCCACGGATGGGGACAGCACTGGTCCTCAGAGCCCTACAGCTTGTCCAAATACCCTGCCAAGAGGGGTCTTCCTCAGCCATTACCATACCATACATTTTATATACGGAACTTATTATCATCTGTCTTCCCCCAAATGGATGTAAGCTCCATGAACGCAGATTTTTGTCTACTTTTTTCACTGTTGTTTCCCCAAAACCCAAAAATGTGTTTGGCGCAGAGCAGGCACTCAGTTAATACCTGTTAAACAAATGCCCTCTGTCCCCTAAAACTGCTATACCTTGTCAAAGACAGATCCAGACCATTTGGGAACATAGTAAAAGCACTCAGATTTAGATAACAAAACTGAAACTAAAAGAAGAATGGCTTCATACTGAAATAAGAATCAAATCTCAAAAACTGCTTACAAATTACTCCTTAAAACTGGAATCCTGTAAAGTTTAGTTAAATTTCTCTGTTTATATGCAGGCATTCTCTTTCTAGAACAGATGCATCCATAAAGATGGTAGTAAAGTAAGCTGAAACAAATCAACAAATACTTATCATGTGTTTGCACTTAGAACATATTCTGTGTGTGTGTGTGTGTGTGTGTGCGTGCACACACGCATACGTGTGTGTGTATGTTTTGGGAGAGGTGGATCTCAAAAAACAAACTTGAAAGCTTTTCCGAGAAAATAGAAACAAAAATAATAACTAGCGTTTCAATACTCAGTGTTTTTTCAATATATTTTGAACTTTTAAGCTATTCATAGCATTTTTCAATTGCAGCATGGCTCTGAATTTCTGAGCCCAACAACCAAATTTATACTATGTTTGGCAACAAAGTGGGATATTTTGACCTCCCAAGGTTGATCTCAGGGACGATTCTTCCCTTCCCTACACCCAGACAGTTTATCTTTTCTTTGCTAATGGTTTTTGAACTGCCAATGATGTATATAGATAGCATATAGTAAGCAAACTGACAGCAAATAGACACAAGAACAGGACTAAGTTCAATTATAGAAATAATTCTCCATAATTGTTCATGTTTTGTTTCTGAATAGCAACCACAAATATATGACAACAAGAGTATCAAATATAATTACAGAAAATTATCTTATCATGGCCACTTATTCTGCTTTTCAAAAATAAATGACAATGAAACCATCAATTTTTAGTGCTTTTTTTCACACTTGCAAAACTAGACTTCACATCGCCATGAAAAGACCAGATCTGTGGATGGTGAAGAAACATTCCCCTGGAAGTGTTGTTGCCAGAGCTCCTGCTGCCATGACTGATACTTATAAAGTCTGAACACTCTTTAACTCATATATGTGTTTATCAGAGCACATAAGAGTAGGCAAAAGAAAAACAACTAAAGCCAGATGTAATGATAAAAAGTGATGTAAAACTTTAGGAATCTCTTCTACCTCCAGCAAAATCAATGGTTTTAAACTGAGGTTCCAGAACATTTTCAGAGCTACAAATATGGGAAACTTTTATTTGGTTTGGATCTGGCCAATAGTCTTCAGGTTCACTTCAACAATCACATGAAAAGACTTCTCTTTCATAAAATATTTCAAAGAGAGCCAACTCTTTCAGCAAGGATTTAGTAAATTTCCATTGCAAGATAATTTTAATTATTTCCGACCTCCTACTGATGTATTCTTAAAGTCATAAGAACTTTACACAAAATTTCACAATGGTATCAATGTCCATCATTTCAACAACAGGCATTAAAACAACTGTTCAATTTCCCCTGATATTAAATGTTAGTTTTTTTCAATTCAGTGAAAGTTGGAGCAGAAAATGTTAACAGCACATCTGATAACATGTATTTTGCTCATGCAGAGGAGATGATTGTGTCACCTGCCTAAATTCCGACTTATAAGCTAGGGCTTCATTGGAGACCTTAGCAGTTAATATACTAGAAAAATTATAATCACATTTAAATTGGTTCAGGAAATGTGTTTTGGTTACCTCCACAGGTCTGGTCAATCAGCAGTAATGAACTACCAAACAATCCAGTTAGAGATACACTTGTCATGTTCAAATGGAATTTGAAATCGAGCACTCCTCTGTATTTTAGAAATCCATTAACAGGATCGGCAAGACGCAATCCAAAATGGATCGATAAAAGGATTGGTGCATTTGACAGGAAAAAATTGTCTCAGAGGCACTTGACTATTGACTGTGTTAGAATTGAAAGAATTGAGATTGGCATGGTATATTGACAAAGGATAAACTGTGAACTAAGAGACATTGATCATAATTGTCTCAGGGCTTGGGTAAGAAATAAAAAAAACTATAGGCTGTTAATTCATTTCTAAACAAAGGCATTACTTGCAACAATAAGTAAGATAAAATAAAGTTCATAATAGCTAAAACCTCAAATGTGATTTTGCTAACAACAATGATAATTACAACACCGATTTTAGAAAATTAGATTTAGTAGAAATAACACAAAATTGGCAGTATCTAACCACTGACAGAAGAATTAATCTTCCTAGTAAAGTTTCAGTCATGCCAATATTTGACCAAGAAGTTTGGACTTCATGAAACAGCAATTTCAATAACAAAAGCCATAATCATTAACATTTTAATTCATGCCAGAAAGTTGAATAATACGTTAAATTATTGTTTTAAAAGCTATACAAAATGTAAGCCATCCAATGAAATAAATCTCAGTAAACTAAGGCATAAAAAGTGAAATTTAGCTGTTCTGTATGGAATGAGGTTAATTCTAGAAAAGACTAATCAGTGTTAATTAAGTTTTAAAAATTTAAATTTATGAACACAAAGTCATGAACATTCTCAGGGTCAAAACATTCTATAATGAAGTGGTGTTGATCTCTTGACTACATATTCAAAAAACTCCTCTCCCCCTTTCCTGGATATTTACAGTATCTAAGCTCACAGTGTCTATGTAATTCATATTCTGTAACAACAATAGAGTTAGGTCAGAATCACAGAACGAGGGCATGGGCCTTGGTGTCAGTGGGACTCAAGTTCAAGCCCACTCCACCACCAGCTGCATCACCTTAAACAAGTGACTGAGGTTCTGCTGGATAAGTACCAATGACTGTAAAAATATGTGATACTGCAAAGTGTTGTTGAGAGCATTAAATGATAATTTGATAAAATGTGTGTTATTGACCTGACATTTTACTCTCCTCTATGATAATGATGGCTTAAGATCTTGAAAAAAAGGTCTTCCTTGCACACAGATGTATTCAAATATAAGGTTATTATTAACCAAATGATGATACAATGAAGAAGAATATCTGCTTAGATAACTCCGGGGTGATCAACCCAACAACTACTGAGTCATGCTAATTTTATCCAGGTTTTCCATATATGGATGAGGAATCCCACATTGGGGGTTGGGGGAGGAAGACTGTTTTCTTTCAGAAAAGCTTCAAGTAAACAAGAAACACCATTAAATACAAATGATGTTTAAATACAGGCTCAAATTTTTAGTGATACTTGAACAATTCACTCCACGGAATGAATTCGTTTTGTAACTGAAAACTAATCTATTGCATTATTAGCAACCAAATCAATAATTTCCCAAGGCAAATAAGATATTGTATGAAAGAAAAGAATGAAAGCCACTGGCTTAAAGGTAAGTAGGCATGTCACAACCAGATAAGATGTCCCTGACACCTCTATGATTCCTGGTTTACTTGAAGGGTCATTGTTGTAGTAGTTGCTATTAGTTTTGCTATTGCTACTGAATGGGTTTGGCTTCATAGTTTCATCAAGATGTGACCCCTATTCAGTAAGCCTGTCTAACTTGATCATAGAACTGAATAGTAAAGATAGAGCTTTATCTTGAAGGTACACAATGTGGAAGGACTCATTTGCTTCTAAAAACTTTTAAACACCAGAAACTATTTCCAATATGTTTTCTCATCTAACCCCAAAAAACTAAAAATAATTGATTCTAAATACAGATTTTCTCAAGAGTTACTAGAGCTTTCATTTTGCTTTAAGAAATACTTTCTTTAATATGGAATCTATAAATTAGAAAAATATGTTTAAATTCCTAAAACCAAATGTAAACAGCATAGCCAACATGGGGACACTAAGTCTTAAAATAACAAAGAAGGAGATAAACCATGACCAGGGATCAAATTTGACATGCAACCTTCAGGTAACAGTGAGCATCATATAAATATAAATGCAAGTTGCCATTTTGTATTTTGAAGAGAAGTTTTCAGATGCGTGAAATAATCTAAAAACCACATCTTTGGGCCGGGCATGGTAGCTCATACCTGTAATCCTAACATTTTGAGAGGCCCAGGTGGGTGGATCACTTGAGCCCAGGAGTTCAAGGCCAGCCTGGGCAACATGGCAAAACCCCATCTCTACAAAAAATACTAAAATTATAGGGCATGGCGGCATGTGCTTGTAGTCCTAGCTACTCGTGTGGCTGAGGTGGGAGGTTCGCCTGAGCCCGGGAGGTTGAGGCTGCAGGGACCTGTGATTATGCCACTGTACTCCAGCCTGGGTGACAGAGTAAGACCCTGTCACACACATACACACACACACAAAAAAAAAAAAAAAAAAAAAAGGAAAGGGAAAAAAAAAAGCACATCTTTTTCCGTTCATTTATCTGTTACAGAACACAAGTTGATTCCATGTCTTGGTTACTGTGAATAATCTTGTAATGAACATGAGGGTACAGATATCTCTTTGAGATCCTGATTTATTTTTATTTGGATATACAACCAGATGTGGGATAGACAGATCACATGGTAGTTGTATTTTTCTATGTCAGTTATGCTTCAAAAATGCTGAATAAATAGATAAATAAATGAATAAATAAGCAGGAACAAACGCAGCAAGTATAGACATTCCTAGTATAGATTAAATGTCCCAGATGACCCTCAGTGATGAAAGAAAATGCCATCCTCCATCAGCACTTCAACAGAAAGTACCTACTGCTATCCCCCAACAGTGAATAGAAGACTCATGCTTTTTTTGTTTTTGATCCCTCTAGGTATTAAACAAACAGATATATAAGGAATCAAAAGCAATGAGCACAGAAAGAGTTATTGACCCTTATGTATTTCTCTTCCTCTAAGATACTCATTTTGAAATGAACAATGGTTTCCTTGCATAGTGCCTCCATGTATTTGGTTATATTGCCATGGCTAATTGACAGCAGGGTATCTCTAATCAGCAAGGTAAAGGCTGCCTTAAAAGAGCACCCACTGTGTGCTCCTAGACTGGCATGAAGACAACCGAGGTCATGCACATTCATTTGCCCATTCTATCTTTCATGCTGTGCTAGGCCATGGGGCTACAGGACCTGAGGAAAAGTGTGTGAGGTCCCTCCACCGCTCTGCCCCCACCAGGCAACAAGGATGCAATGACCTGTCCCCACTCCACTTGCTTGGTCCTACCTCTCTGGGCTAATTTAGAAGGAGAACACTCCTAATTTAACAAAAGAAAGTAATGTGGGGGAAAAAAGCATAACCTGTCACTTATTTAAAAAACCATCTCCTCCCTATTTTTCTCTTCCATCAACTCCACGGTAAGGTGTCCTTGTTGTATTTCTGGGTTTATTCCCTTTAGGTCCTTTCTAATTGGTCCTTTTCAGGAAACTATTAGGACAAAAGTATTACTTGGATTCCAACTGACTGAAATTTTTTAGTAACCTTCAGTGTCAGAAAATTTCAAAGATGAATTGAGGATTACGGAAGATCAAGATCCAGAATGGCCACAGAATCTTAGCATACCTTAACTTGCTGTTTAAACATAAAAATATCAGAGGAAGAGCAAGAACCTGAGGAAAATAAATAAATGCAAAAATCATATGCAGTCCTTGGCTCAGGTGAAGTCAGACTCAGATCTGTCTGGGAAATACAGCTAAGTGCTGCTTTCTCTCAAAATGACACATTTGCATCTACTGATTTTCATTAGGGCTGAAAGGCTATGGGGTAGTGGAAACACTGCTCCGATTCTGCTCAGAATTCAAGTATAGCTTGGGTAACACCATGAGACCCTGTCTCTACAAAATAATACCATTAAATTTTAAAAATTAGCCAAGTGTGGTGATGAGTGCCTGTAGTCCAGCTACTTGAGAAGAAGAAGCAGGAAGATCATTTGAGCTCATGATTTTAAGCCATGATCACGCCACTGCATGCCAGCCTGGGTGACACAGCAGGAGGTTGTCTCTGAAAAAAACAAACAAACAAACAAACAAACAAGAATTCAAGCACATACAGGCATATCTGGTAGAACTTTGGAAGTAAAAAGAATAGACACTGGATTCAGGGAGGACAGAGGAGACTACCTATAAAACAAAATCGTTTTCAGGAGTAGAAGTTGTCTAACACAGCAAGCCAGGGACCTGAGGGGAGAGGAGGGGGACAGCATTCAGTAAGCTGGCACTTAAATCTATTCAGACAAAGCTACCTTGTGATGTGCATACATCCCAGGCAGGCAAAGAACTAAGTATGACCTGGCAAAGCCATTCCACTCAACTCTTTCATAGTTTGGACCCAAGAACCCTTGTTCTGGGACCTTCATAGCTGAGAATTACCAAAAAGGAAGAAAATATCTTCCTTCCCACTTCCCAAAAGTTGGCCAAGCTGTCAGGAGCAGGCTGAAGCTTCTCAGGAGCCTTAGTGACTCAGCAGGAATCTTCCCCTCCTGCTGTCAAAATCCCAATCAGGCGGTTAGGTGGGCTGGGGGCAGTGAGCCCTGCACAGAATGCATGAGGAGGCAGCACAGGGGGTTCCTGACTGGCTTGTGAGGTGTGTGAGGCAACTCCTGAAAGTCTGCCAGAAGAGATAAGCTTCTGTTGGAACAAATCAAGGTTTCGAATAGTCAGATTTAGTTATTAATGTCAACATGATTCAGTATGGTAGTATTAACCAAAATCGTAAGAGTGACTTTTTTTGGTCCTATGAAACTTATCCAGTTTAATTTTAGTGATATTTACTTACATGTCACATTTCTCAGATGACTTAGACTGACAGATCAGTAACTAGTACTTAGCAGAGATAAAAACACTTGGGATTTCAATGAATCATCTCCTCTATATTACCCTAGACCCCCCAAAAATAGTAAAGAGGCAGAGAAGTCAAGAAACACTGAAGTTTATTTTTAAGACCTGTTGTCCAAGGCCTGATTTCAGCAGGCTTGTATTTAGTTTTGATGTCATTTTATGCCATAGATGATTGAACTAGTCTCTAAACATGGTGCCATGACCCACAGAGAGAAATTATGCCTCTGACGTATGGTGTGTGGTGGCATAAGGGGAAGGAGGTACACATTGGAAGACAGTATGACCTAACTCTTCTCTTCTAATCAGATCTTTAGGACTGGAGGGTGAAGACAAGTAGAGGGTGTAACATGGAGGCCATGTTTGGCCTGAAATTCACAGAGAATTATCCTAAATTTGAGTTCATTTTGAGTTTGAACAGCTCAAAATGAAGAAGTTAGACATTGGGGCCTTGTGTTTTTGCTCAGTGTACTCATAATCTCTAAGGATAAAAGCAGCAGTATTTTTCCAACATAAATCCAATCATTATAATTCTTCTATGTTTTGTTTTTACATCATAGATGTTGAGATACTGGGAGAATTTTTTAGCTCTTCTGAGCTAAAGGCCTGCTGGGTACAGTATCTCTTGATTTATTATCTGTTTATTCAAATAAAAAACCCTGGGGAGAAAAGAACTCTTTTCCTTAAATAAGTGTTTGATTGCTATGCCTTAATTTGGGCAGGAGTTTTTTAGCGGTTGATAATGACAGTAAATTGATCATTAATTTGTTTTGAAAGACGAACTTTTAAATAGTTATTCCTTCTAATATGAAGAAGAACCCAATAATAGAAGGCTGCAGCATATGCTTCAATGTTTACCACATAGTCCCTGCAATGTACATCTAACTCCTTGTAGTGCACTGCCTTCCTTCCTGATTCTTACATGTATGAGCACACAAGCAGAAAGCTAATAATCAGCATTATGGAATGAATGCCAATCTTCCATAAGAGTGTGGCAGACTGAAGAATCTGGAGTCAGAGAGTTATTAGGTCAGACCCCAACTCTACTACTTATTTGGAACCCACAAGTAAATTAAAGTCAGTGAAAATGTTTCCTCATTCTCAAAATGAGGATGACAATCACTACCTTATGGGACCTCTGTGAGAATTTAGTGAGATAATGAACTGTAAAGTGTCTGGCATCCATTGTTATGATGCAAACATGTTAGAGTGCAGAAGGTGCTCACATAAAAGGTAATTAATAGAAAGCATTTTTCAATGATTATGAAGCAGATAAACTCATATAGTAAAACAGTAACAATAATAAATTGGAACTACTCATTTATTCTTATAGATACCTACATAAGCCATCAATAAAGGATTCCACGCAAATCCTGCCTTGATATCCAGATTTGAGACATCTTTGTCTGCATATTTTTAAAATACAAAGTTCTTTTTTAAAAGAACTGTATTTTTTTCTAATTAAAATAGCAGGGAATTAGATCCAAATGTCAGACTAAGCCTTTATGCCTATCTACTCCCACCTCGATTTTCTAAAAATATCAAAAATCTGCTTTTAAAAAGAATAAATTCACAACAGTGCTAGATAACAAGAATGGGTGGAATTGATGAACAGAAATTTTATGGATTTCGAGACTGACAAGAATTCAGTCTTTGATGGGGAAAACCACAATCCAGATCACATGGAGGAGAACTCAGTTGCAAAGATGAGAGCAACTCTGAGACACTCAAAATGCAGGGATGATAGACAAGGCAGCAGGAAGAAGTACTAGGAAAGTGGGCCAGTAATTGGCTGGGGAACAGTTCAGCGCATCCCACCCTCCCACCTTCTCTAATCCTACCACTAACTACCCAAACCACCAACAGCACCAGCAGAAGCATCCACCCCTGGACCTACACAGCATGTGAGGACAGTAGACTTTAGAGGGACTTGGACTGTCAATGTTCAAAGGAAACAGAAAGTCCCTAACTGCAGAAGAGAAGCATTTAAACACCGCACTTGGCAACACATCCCAGCTCTCCCCCTCCATCAGAGAAGGCAGATCCTAGTAAGCAGAAATGTTATTTAAAGGTGAGTAAGCAAGGAATCTCAAATACAGTAATGACCACATACAGGAATCATCAAATAGTTCAAGAAAACCAGTCCCATAAGAGAGGGCACCAAATTCAATCAAGAGAACCACAAACATCTTTTTGTTCAAACTTGTTTGAACAAAGAGAAGGCGACTTTCAAAGAAGTACAGTTGATCCTCCTTGTTTGTGGATTCCGTAACTGTGAAGTTGCTTACTTGCTAAAACTTATTTATAACCCCATTTCAATACTCTTGCCACTTTCGTGATCATTCACAGACATACATCTACAGTGGCAAAAAATTTGAGTCACACAACGTGCACATTCCCAGCTGAGGTCAAACAAAGCAACACTCTGCTTTCTTGTTTTAGCTCTATACTATAAGTAAGTGTCCTTTTTGCGGTCTATTTTAGTACCATGTTTCACATTTTTGTGCATTTTGTTGGTGATTTCACTGTTTAAATGCTCACCCTGCCCTCCACCAAGTATAGTGCTGAAGTGCTGGTCTTGGTTCCTAGGTGCCAAAAGGCTGTGATGTGCTTTAAGGAGAAAATACATATATTAGATAAGCTTCCTCCAGGCATGAGTTATAGTGCTGTTGACTGTGGCTCAATGTTTATGAATCAACAATATATATTAAATAAGCTGTCTTCAACAGAAACACATTTTTAAAAGGTTATGTATTGATCAGTTGATGAAAATGTTGTCATCAGTAGCTCACAGGAGCCTAACCCTGTATTTCCCCTAGGAGTAACGATTCTATATTCACGAATTCAGTATTTGCTTACTCACTAATTTGCAGCAACTTTATAGAGCATAACTTCAGTGAATAATAAAAATCAACTGTATAATTAATATAATGTGGATTTAAAAAGCCATTGTATCCAAGACTAGACTGTATGAGAGTAGAAATCTGTCCAATGGAAAAGAGTGGTAGGTTTTCTTGGTGTAGAATTTGTGCATAAGTTATTTCAGATGGTTACATGAGTAGTTTATTTTATTTATTTATTTATTTATTTATTGAGATGGAGTTTTGCTCTTGTTGCCCAGGCTAGAGTGCAATGGTGTGATCTTAGCTCACTGCAACCTCTGCCTCCCAGGTTCAAATGATTCTCCCGCCTCAGCAATCAGAGTAGCTGGGATTACAGGCATGCACCACCATGTCCAGATAATTACGTATTTTTAGTAGAGACGGGGTTTCACCATGTTGGCCAGGCTGGTCTCGAACTCCTGACTTCAGGTGATCCACCTGCCTCGGCCTCCTAAAGTTCTGGGATTACAGGCAAGAGCCGCCATGCCTGGCCAAGTGAGTAGTTTTCACACCATAGGGCTTTATCAGGTTAAACACTGACCTCTGTATGTTACCGTTGAGTGAAACATTAAAAATGTTCATATCTTGACATCTGTTTTGTACAACAATGTCAGAAAAGAGTTTATTTATATGAAACCATTAAATATAATGGTTTGTTTTATTCAGATGTTTGATATTTATATCTTAAACAAATATAATCCTAAAATAATAAATTATGGATTTCATAACTGAGAATTAAATTCCAGCCAAAGCAACTTTGCTTTTATTGAGACCAGAATTCACTTTACAAGTTCCTTTTAAAAATATGTTGTGCAAAGTGAGGTAAACCTATATATGAATTATTGAGGCTTTTTTGTGACTATTAAGTATATCTAAAAATACATCCTTAATAATTATCATTCTCTTATAATGTATTTCCCCAATACTGTCCTAGAATATCTTTTTAATATGAGTCCCTGCATTTGTTCTAGCTAAAAACACCTTCACCCTATTAACCTGTTTCCATTAGCTTTTCTGTAAGAAATCCTTTCAATCAAGAATGGCTCATGTCAGCCACACTAAACTGCACCATACTTCTGAGTGCCACAGACTGTCTTTAAAAGAATTGAAAGCTATGGGTCTGATTTACAAGAAGCAGTTAAAAAGTTCAATCCTATCGTAGATACCCAACAACAACTGCTCAGCACAGTTTAAATTTCGGAGATCACCCTTCAGCGGCTCATTCCCTTTGCAGCTCTTTTTCTGTAGTTCATGAATTTCCCTCCACAATGCCTTACTCTGTCAGAGCAAACCCCTGATCAACAGCCAACTTTCCAAATGATTTCCACTTTTGTTATTTCTATTGAATGGAAATCAGTGGTCTACTGATTCCACCTTAATTTGAAACAAAACATAGGTCAGGACAAGCAGAAGCACATCCACCAAAGCAGTGAGCACTGAGCTCTACATTCTCACGCGGGGTCCTAGAAAGTGCACTAGCAATTTAGAATCTGAATGAAGAATATTCATAAAGTCATGGAGCCCACCACACCCAAGTGTATTTCGCAATTTGTTATCACAAGAGCCCTCTCTGTCTGCTACAATGGCTGCCCGACTGCTGCTCAGCTTCTGGCACTCACCAGTGGGAAGAGAGAGAGCTGGGCAATCAGAGCACAAAAGCAGCTTTCTCTATCCTGCTTTCCATGAAGGCGAAAGAGAGGAAAACATCCCTTTTTTTCTAAAATTTCTCATAAACCAAGGTGCCCAGAGGGCAGTTCTAACCAGTGTTCTGAATAATTTACTTGGATTTATATCCTCCACTATTCTTTTTGGGAGGTGATTAATTACTATGGCAACCACTACGTCACAAGAAATCTATGCTCACTCAGAAATATTGTGAGTGTGGTATACCCTCTTAAAAAAATGCTTAAAAGAAAATGGGAGTCCCTTAAGTATGTTGCTTTAAAGACAAATTGCTACTCTAAAACAATACAGTTTGAAGAGCTTGGTAGAGTTTACTTTTGTCACGAGGCAGCAAATAGGAGGGAGAGGAGTTTAAATATAGAATATGGTATGTACTGATAAATTATTAAAGATATAAATATATAAGGCTCATAACTCCAGACATGTCCAAGAGACACTACCAGAGTGAAAAGTACAAGAAAGGAATCAATTCAGTAGAAATAAATGTTTGTATCCTCATCTGTAACATACCTCAATATACATCATATTTATTTCATGAGCATCAGAAGTCTTTGTACAGATTTATGCTTCTAGTTATAAAGCATAAAAAGCAGAAGTCGAACAAGTCATGAGCTTACCCTTACAGTTTTAGTAAAATCAACATAAGAAACTTGTTTTGTTATCACTAGTTTTCTGAGCAGCAATTTCCGAGAAGTCCATCAGGGAGATCTGGGATGGTGCAGGACAGGAGATAGGCCTTGGGAAAACTGCTGGCTCACGGGCCCTGGAATCCCACTCAAATATGTGCGAATGTCTCTTGAGTCAAAGGAGCTTCCTAAAGATTGCATTTGCCAGTCACCTCCAAAGGAATATGGGAATCAACTTCAGGTTACTCCAAGTTCTGGAAGTCCCACATGGTGTTTTCGTTTCCTGAAAACTTCATATCATCCTTGAAAAGATGTAGTGCGGACAATGCTAATTATACTACAAAGTACATTTCTAGTAATGAAGGATTTTAACGTCTTGGTCACCCAAAAGAAAAGCCTCTATGCTTGAGATTTGGTTTATCTAACATTTTTCATCTTGGATTTGGGTACAGAAAGTTAATTTATCTGAGATGAGATGACAGACGTTTTAAAAGGTCTTCTTTTTTGCCATCTATGTCAGTATAGTATGATGGTTAAGAGAACAGACACTAAAGCCAAACTGTCTGAATTCAACTCTCAGCTCTACTACTTGATCTGTTACCTTAAATTTCATGTGCCTTGGTTTCCTACTCCTTGAAATATAGATAATGGTCAAAAAAAATTGAAATATATTTCTTAGTCTATTCCTGCTGCTATAACAAAATACCACATTCTGAGTATTTATAAATAGTAGAAACGTATTTCTCACAGTTCAGGAAGCTGGGAAATCCACATTCAAGATGCCAGCAGATTTCGTGTCTGGTGAGCGCTGCTCTCTGCTTCCAAGATGGTGCATTTTGCTGCGTCCTCACATAGTGGGAGGGCAAAAAAGATGAACACTGTGTCCTCACATGGCAGAAGATATGCAAGGACCAAGCAGCCCTCTGTAACCTCTTTTATAAAGGCATCAATGCCATTGATGAGGGCAGAACTCTCATGGCCTAATCACCTTGCAAAGACTCCACTCTTAATCATCACCTTGGGATTTAAGTTCCAACATAAATTTTGGAGGGATACAAACATTCAAACCACAGCAATGTATTAGGCAACTATAGAGAAAAACAATAAAGGCATTTTCTCACCCTGATCTGGAGGTAACTCTTTATCCATAGATTTTCAAAAATCACTAGCAATAATTAAGCAGCAACTGGCTGCAGTAATTCCTTCAGGAGTCTGTACTGCATGCAGCAAGTCTAAAGACCTCTCTGCAGGCACTTCTGGTACTCCCCACGTCTCCAGAAATCCAGAGTGGATTCCAGAGAAGCCTTGACACACTCCACCCTACCTTCACCTACTCACACAATTAAGTAGATCTACCTGCAAAGTTATAAAAACAAAACAAAACAAAACAAAACCCTGTGAGTGATTTGAATGCAGTTGGAAAGTAAAGATTATCACATGACGTGTCAGGAAGTGACTGAATTATAAGAGAATGAACATGACAAGGTTAAATTCACTAGTCAACCATGAGCTTAGAGAGAAATGGGCCATATCACAGTGAAAATAATTCAGCCAACTTGAAGAAAAAATGTCTTTGGGGATTATCAAGATGAACCAGCTGCAGGTTTATCATGCCTGAGATCAGGATCCTTGCAGAACAACCTGTACACTAGATTGTTTTGTATTTGTTTTTGTAACCGCTTTATTGACATATACATTATTCTTTTAATAAAAAGGAGCAACTGGTTTTTTAAAAGGTATTTATTTTTGCAACGCAAGCACGAAGAGACCTAAGTTCTTATATGTTATAGAGGCACAATTACAAGCACAACAAACCCATTCAAACAGAGCCATGTTCAAATAGGGCGTGGTAACCTCCTAGCACCAAAAACGATGAACAACACCGATAATGACAACAGCCAATGTCTACTGAAAACTAACCACAGGCCAGGTGCTTACAATATATTCTCATAGCATCTCTGTGGGGTAGATGCTACTATCTCCATTTGACAGATAAGGGTATAGAGGCTAAAAGGGTAAAAGGTAAAGGACTCAAGTTCAGCTGACCTGACCCAGAACCAATGCCCTTAATCTTGTTCTGTGCCTGTTCCTTCAGAAAATTACACAGGAGAACTCCTGAGTGCTGCATACAATGGATTTTTTTACTCCACAATGATCAGATTCATTCACTTGCTCAGAAGCACTTACTAAGTGCCCACTGCGACAGAAATCTCCACCAGGAACTGCAGTGAGTTACTAAGAGAAATAAGATTGGGCCCTGCCCACCAAGAGCCACAGTCAAGAAGGAAGATAAGACTGGAATACAAACAGTCATATTTCAAGGCAGTCTGTGATCAGCAGTTAGGAAGGATGAAGTGATAACGAGCACTAGGTCACACTATTACCTCTGTAAGACTGCTTTTGCTGTTCAGGCACCTACTGGGAAGCTAATTTAGCATTAAGGCTTGGAAAAGAGGCCTATCTAGGTCCTGTACTTTGAATCAGAGAAAAAAAATTAAGTACATATTTAAATTCTAGATAGCTTAGGGCTTTCCTTTCAAGAAGCCCAAGGCACTAAAAACAGGGCTCCCACAAAATGAATGCAGCTATAATGCTGTGGAAGAGGAAAGCCCATTTCTACTCCACTTGTTCAATCAAAAGATATGAGTCCTGCCTTCTTCTTAGAGGGAAACTGTCTGCAGAATAATGCTAAGAGGAAACAGAGCCAAGAGATGGAGCAAAATGTAGACTCCAGACAACATCCTTTTAGCCCCTGGATCCACTTAACTTGGACTTCCTAAGGACATAAGACAATAAACTGCACGTTTGCTTATCCTAGCTTACGTCAACTTTCTGTCAAAGGGACAAAACAAAATGGTATCAACGAATATCTGCTCTATAGAATGCTATGTAAGAGCATGGGCTCAGATCCAAATAGGTTCAAGCCCTAACAATGCCACTTGGTATCTATGTGACTTTGGGCAATTTAGCAGACGTCTCTGGCTCAGTATCTTCATCTTTAAAATGGAGATGGTTTGAAAGGATTAAGCAGGATAATAAATGTAAAGAACTTAGCAAAGTGGCTGATACATAGTAATTCCAGGACATCTGAGAGTAACATCACTATTACCATTAATTGTCATTATCACCGTGATGATTAGTTTTATGTGTCAGCTTGGCTAAGCTATGGTTCCCAGCTGTTTGATCAAATATTAGTTTAGATGTTTGCTATGAAGGTATTTTATAGATGTCATTAACATTTAGAATCAGTTAGCTTTAAGTAAAGCAGATAACCCTTGATAATATGAGTGGGTCTCATCCAATCAGTTGAAGGTCTTAAGAGCAAAAACTGAGGTTTTCCAGAGAAGAAATTCAGCCTCAAGACTGTAACATAGAAACCCAGCCTGAGTTTCTAGCCTGCTGGCTTGCCCTACAAATTTGAGACTTGCCATCCTCCACAGTTACAAAAACCAGTTCCTTAAAGTAAATCAATCTCTCTCTCTTTCTCTCTCTCTCTATATATATACATATATACACACACATATATACACACATATATACACACACACATATACATATAAATACATACACACATATACAAATGTGAATATATTATACGTACATGTAAATATAGTAGATAGATAGATAGATCCTATTGACACAATTATTACCAAATGCCAGGGACTTGGTCTAAGTCCTGCTGCTCACTACACAAAACGCCAGTCACTGAGACAATGAGTATTGCCAGGGAAGAAGGTTTTATTCCGGTGCTGCAGCTGAGGAGATGGGAGATCAGCCTCAAATCCATCTCCCTGACAAACTAAAATTAGGGGTTTATATAGCGGGGAAGAAATGTAACCACATGTGGGAAAACAGGAATTAGAGAGGGGTAAGAAAGAGGAGTTGGTCAAAAGGAAGCCAGTGGTCAGAAAGGCAATCATGATGGGAGAGGGGTCTTGCATCTCATTGTCCGGATGTGGTGATCTCGTAAGTTTCAGTTCCTTCATACTATCTGGGAGGCCTGATGATTGGTTTTCTGAGAAAGGAATTCAGATAAGACAAATGTGGTTTCTCAAGTTTTTAAGACAGGGAGGGTCAATTTCTATGTTTATTCAATAGAAACTATAAACATCAATTCTATGGGACAACTGGGCCAGTTTCACAATCACCATGACTACCTAGCTGTTCTCCAACCCTTCGTAGTACTGGTGAGACATGATCCATAACT
This sequence comes from Theropithecus gelada, assembly GCF_003255815.1. Classification (NCBI taxonomy): domain Eukaryota; kingdom Metazoa; phylum Chordata; class Mammalia; order Primates; family Cercopithecidae; genus Theropithecus; species Theropithecus gelada. The sequence continues at coordinate 142,527,757 of NC_037671.1, read as the reverse complement.
GCAGACCATGTACAGCTCATTGAAGCAAGTTGTTAGCATGCTTGATTAACTTGTGCAACTGCTCTCCAAAAAGCAAAAAATGTCCATACTGTCTTCATCAAAGACCTAAGTCTGGCATCTCACAGTGGACCGTATGAACATAGAGCAAACTAGTATCTATGGCTTAAATGTGTTATCAACTTCTGGCATACATCTAATTTATGCTTAGAAATTTATCATGGAAAATAACTATTTTGGAGGCCTGGTTCTCATCTCAGAATTATGTATCAAACTGGTTCCCTAAGGATCAATTTTTTTTTCAAGGAATTAAGTTACTTTGTTTTCACCAATTGATTTGGAGGGGATTTGTTTGTTTTTAAGCAATGCATAAAGAAAACTAATTGGCCCTTCCCTAAGTAAATAGGTATTGATGTGTAAAATTATAAGCCAAGGCTCTGGGTACAGAAATTGATTCAGAATGAGGAAGCTAAAAGCAACACATTATCTCCAGTGATGCAGAGAGATTTCCTCCACGTTCAGCATGAAGCAGTGTCTACCCGCAATCTCTTTCCTCCATCCACACTCTGTGAATGACAGTTCTATATTCATTCTCATTTATTTCCCATTTTCCACAGGGCCAGGTTCTGAGCTAAGCACTTCATTTTTTTTTCTTGATTCACTTTCCCACAATTCCCTTTTCTACTCAGAAAACACTCACAAAGCAGCATGTTTCTGGAATGGAGGATGAAAGGTACATATTTTGGATGAAATGGGAGTAGAAGGAAACCCTGCCAAATGCCTTTTAAAAGCTGCAACACCTGCTGACTAAAATTAGCTGCTTACACAGCTCAAGGAAAGAATCTGTTCTTTTCTTTCAAACTCTGGCTTGAGAAATCTATCTCCATGAATCAGTTCATCAGCTATTGATTAGCTTCTCTAATTAGCTCCTCTAATGGCTGCAATAGAAAATACAAGGCTGCTTTGTAGGCAACAAATGGAGGGAACCCAACCCAGCATGTGTCTATGCCCCGGCAGAAATTTTAATCCCAGAACTCAAAACTTGGTGGAAGGACATCCATCCCATCACCTTTCATTCATTCATTCAACAAATATTTGTTGACTACAATATCTACCATACAGCAGGCACTGTTCTAAGTGATTAGAAAAACAAACATAAGTCCCTGCCCTAAAAGATGTACACCTACTTTCATCAGCTTCCAGGTGTGTCTCTGCAGAATGTTCTCACTGCAAAGGCACAGGTCTTTGAAGCCCCTGCTCCCAGCATCTCCCAGGGATAAGACTCCTTCTCTCCGTGCCCTGTGAGGTCAACACACCTTCCCTCCTCTTCCTCGTAGCCAAAAATAAGCACACCTTCTACTTAGTAGTTTTGTCTTGATTTTTACTTCTGCTTCTTCCAGGATCAAAGATTATTAGAAATGTGATGCCTACATAATAACTACAAGTCCCACTCCCAAAGAATAAAAGGATAACACCATAGTTACACTTCGCAATTTTCATGTGAATCTCAACTCTCAGACCATGAAGGAGCTCAGAAAGACTCTCTTCTTCTGCCTTCATTCTTGTGTTTCTTCCTTACACATGCATTATGCTAAATATGAATCGTTATAATGACTAATATGTTTCAGGCATGGTGCCAAGAACTATAAATATATTACCATCTTTAATCCTCTTCAGTATAATTATGAGGCAGGTATTCTTACTGTAATTTCACAGATGATGGAACTAAAGCTCAGTGAGTTTAGATAACTTGTCTGAGGTCACGAGGTTGGTACACCAAATGAAATCAAACATTGACCAGCATCAAACTCGATTCACCTTTCTTTTATGCAGTAATTACCAAAACCCCATGGTTTCAAAAAGGGTAGTTAGAATGTAACTTCAGAGTACCTCATAACTCTCCATTTCTCCTCTGCAACTGTCTCCTACCTGGGCTCCCCTACTCAAATTTACTGTTTATACTGCAGGCAGCCAGATCTTATGAACACATCAGTCATGATACTCTTCTGCTTAGTGTCTCCAATGCTGCTCAGTGCTCTTAAGACAAAATACACAACTTAAACTTCCAAAGCCCTGTGTGATCTGACCCCTACCTACTCCTCCAGCCTCTGACATCTTTTCCTCTCGTATATGGCTGCAGTCATCTGAACCTGTTTCATTTCCCAGAATTCATCACATATTCACCCACTCACAGGCTTCTGATGTATTGTTTCCTCTGCCTAAAACACTATTCTCTATAACCCCCACCCCATCACATATGTGCACATGCGCGTGCACACACACACACACACTCCTCTTTTAATTCTGGCTATGTCCTCTTTTCCTAGTTGTCAGCATAGCTGTCTGTATCACTCCATTCTCATGCTGCTATGAAGAAATACTCAAGACTGGGTAATTTATAAAGAAAAGAGGTTTAATTGACAAGCAGTTCCCAAGGCTGAAGAAGTCTCAGGAAACTTATAATTATGGTAGAAAGCATCTCTTCACAGGGCAGCAGGAGAGAGAATGAGTGCAAGCAGAGGAAATGCTAGATGCTTATAAAACCATCATATCTCATGAGACTCACTCATTATCATGAGAACAGCATGGCGGAAACCACCCTCATGATTCAATTACCTCCAGCTGGTTCCACCCTTGACATGTGGGGATTATAGGGATTACAATTCAAGATGAGATTTGGGTGGAGACAGAGAGCCAAACCATATCACTGTCATATGCTTAGATGCCTTCCCCAACTCCTTTTATTGAGTGCTCCCATGGTTTTCTATTATACTGTGTGAGATCTTTCATATACCCAATGCCAGCACCAGCCTGGGCAAAGCAGGCTCAGACGAAATGCTTATCAAATAAATAAATGGATGACAACATGGAGTGGGGGCTTTTCACCCAGTACTTCAAGCTCCTCAATATATTTGTCTAATCCGACCTGATTTGGATTATCAAAGGTGCCACAGACTGGTATGGATACACAGACCAGTATGGATGACATCTACCATAGAGCCCATTCTCTCTACCCTCAGCGGAACCACATCTTGGGCAAACCACCCTGCACATCACACACTCGAGCAAACCTGCCCCTGCTCTTCCTTGACAGATGTGTCCAGACTGAAAGAAATGAAAAGGTCCTGAATGGTATTCAAAGGTCATCAGTCTCAGGCCAGAGTAAAAGAGGTGTATATTAGTTAGGGATGCTTTCAGCTGCAAGTTAAACCCCAACTAAACCTGGCTTAAAGAGAATATTAATTATCCCACATAATGACAGTCCAGTCAAGCTTCAAGCATGTAGCACTGCAATCAGTTGCTAAATAACATCTCCAAGGACCCAGCTGGTTTCCTTCTGTCCACTCTGCTGTCTTTAGCATTAGTAACATCCTACTGCTGGTTTCCTTCATGGTCATAAAGTGGCTACTGTTAGCAGCTGGTAGCAGAATGGCTTTATCAAATTCAGCAAGAGAAAGAGACAGCTCCTTCCCCATCTAAATGCAAGTCCTTTATCTTCAATCTGGTTTTACCAACCTGGGACCTTTGCCCACCCCAAGACCAACAACAATCTCCATGCCCTGGACTCCAGACAAATGCCATAAACTAATTGGCTTAGATTAAATATCTGAGGTAAGATGGATATACTAGATGAAAAAACCAATGCAAGACTCTGGGGAACAAAATCTCAAATGTCAACGATAGAAGGGAGAGAACACACTTATTTCTATGTGACACAATTACGTTTTTCTCTTTCTGAGGTGGCTTCTGAAGATGTCACATGTAAATACTCTACATTCCTTTTGAACGTGTGGTTGAATTTCTTCTTGCTGACGCTAGCTTCTCTTCAAGTTAATCATCTTCTTCTGCAGACATGCTTATGTTGAGTCAGCATTTAACATTTAGAGGCTTATTGCTTACAGCAGCTATAGAAACTGCTTCACCTACCCCTGCACAGAGGCAATACAAATGATATCAAAAATGTAAGCCAAATGACTTCATTATTCTTTTTTATGTAGGCAGATTCTTGATAATATTATAAAGCAAGTTTCTATCACTTCACACTGGATAAGCAGCATATACTAGAGAGAGGAAAAGAAAGCTTGTCACAGTAAACAACCTTCCGGCATTGCCCTGCTCCTCAAGGTGCTACATTTGTGTTTTCTGGAGCAGGAATTTAAAAGCCAACTAGGTTAACTGACACTTTAAATATATATACACACATATGTATATATACACATATATGGAATAGAATGGAATTGACATACATATATACACATACATATATGTGTACATATATAATATACACATACACATGTATATATACACATATACATTACATATACACATGTGTGTACACATACATATGTATACACACATGTGTGTATGTGTATATATGTACACACGTGCGTTATGTGTATGTGTACATATACCTGTGTATGTATGTACATATATGTATTTGTATATATGTATGTCAATTTCCATTCTAGTCATATATGTGTATATATACATATATGTGTGCATATATGTATGTGTATATATGTATGTCAATTTCCATTCTATTCCTATATGTGTGTGTGTATATATGTGTGTGTGTGTGTGTGTGTGTGTGTATATACACATATGTATGTCAAATTCCATTCTATTCCAGTACAGAAAACCTGTCAAGTTAAACCGAGCCCGCTTTTGCAAGGTTATCCCAATATACTGAGGTATCTAATAATTCCTTCTTTGGAGCTTAGCTTTAGCACACAAGACGTTTAACTTCTAAACTCTCTGCATCGGCTGTCTGCCTCTAGGCCACAAGCACATACAGAATGAGTGCTGAAATGGCTGGGCTGTAATTTTATTCTGAGGTGCCAGCACATTAAGAAGAAAGACTATACATATGCTTTAGAAATAAACTTCATCTGATTTGTCAGAAGGACTTTAGGCTGTATTGTCATGTATAATCATGGATTTTAAGAGTTAGCAGGTATTTAGAAACCATGTATTTCAGATAACTTGTCAAAATTTGCATAGCTCTTGCACAGATATATTCTCAAACATTTATTGACCAGTGTGCCTCTGAAAATCTGGTGAAATGATGTTTGATTTCATTGGTGGAGGGTCCTGAACATATTTCAAAGATAGCAAAGATGATCTCTAAGCTCTCCATGCTTAGGTGTTCCTCTCCGCTAGCTCAAAATTGTTTCCAACTCTCTAGTGATACAATCTGCTCCCCTGTAAAACTCCAACTTCATGGTCATAAAGTGGCTGCTGGTAACACAGAAAGATGCTTAGGGATGCTTTCAGCTGCAAGTTAAACAAATCCCAACTAAACTTGGCTCAAAGAGGATATTAATTATCCCACATAATGAAAGTCCGGTGATAGGACAAGTTCTAAGCATGTTGCACTGCAGTCAGACCTGTCCTAATGTCCAATGTCCCATGTCCTAAAGATGCCTTCAAGTAATGCTCCCATCCTTCTCTGTGACTGATTTCAGCTCTTAAAGGGAAAGCAATCAAGTTGATTACTAAAATAATAACTGATTAACGAAATTAAAATATACTTAACGATATAGCAAAATTGAACTTGTACTCCATGAATATATACAAATAAAAATATATGTATACTTGAGATCAGGGACCTAACCTTATACTTGTTTGCATCTGCTAACCACATTTAGGACTACACTGTCCTTAAAGTAACATGCAAATGATATAAATCTAATTTTGTTTAATTTTCCCAGGGTGATGAATATAAAGAAGAAATTTAATGCAGATTAATATCTAACTGGTAGAACTTGTTTAGGAACATATTTATGAATGACAATAAGAAAATGTTGTTCTCCCTTCTCCTTGCTTACTCTGAGCTGGGACTACCTAACTACCATACAACTCTCTTAGCTTGTCTTCCCCAGCCTACCCTAAGCACACCACTAATTGATTAAACAAGTGTTATCTCCTCCAACCACTCTTGGTAGCGGAATATACCAGGCAATGGAAATTTCTTTTAGAAAAAAAGTACTTTGTAGACTCTGGCCTTTACATGCTTGCTCAATAGCAACTAAAAAGGAAGAGAATCCTTGGATCTTAAATCTAATGAACAGCTTTCTAGCTGTGACAATAAAGATGACAATTTGGCAAAGAAATCTTTTGTTGTTGTTGTCTTAATTCACCAAGCCAAGGCTTAATCAATTGCAAGTCCAGTACACCAGTTTACTCTACCTACATTCCCATTTACATTTTTTCATAATCACTATTTTCTTTGACAATTGATATCCAAAATGAACAATCTCACACCCATTGCTACAAATGCATTAAAATGGTGTTTTTCTTCTGTCATTGTGGAAGGCATGTTTTCAGGTTGCAATTAACTTTGGGGCCAGGGAAGTAATAATTAGGGTCTCTTTGCATTGGACACAAATGAGTTCATTTATCAGTCTAAGAGTTGCAAATGATCAATTTTCTAAAACCAGTGCAAGCAAGCACTTCATTGCCTATACTTCTTTAGGCTTGAAACCGCCCAGCTTTCACTAAGGAAGGTCAATCCAAAAGGCATGTATCCCATTAGGGGCAGGAAATAGATGGGAAGCAACAAGGAGAAATTTTTTATATAAAATAGAAGAATTTTGCCTGAAAGGCACTATATTCACACAAACTGTTAGAACAGGTAAAAAAGAGTAAAATCTGAAATCCAAGCCACAGTACTTATTGTCACCTGGAACTGAAGTGTTATAACGAAGCCATATATGGCTCAGGGACATGGGGGGAAACCCCTTAATGGGGTGACTGTTCTACAGGTGCATTCACACTTCCAAATATAGCTAGCTCATGGGTAACTCTACACCGAATGCTTCTATTTTTCTTAGGTGGCATCAAATCAGTGTGACTCCAAAATAGAAATGAAGCACTTTAAAAATGAATCATTCTTCTTCAACTAACTCTTGAGCTCTTCCTCCCAAAAAACATGGTAAAAAAAAAAGTTGGGGGGCTATCATCAATTAAGTGGAAGACTATCCTCTACCTATCCGTCTAAGTGTGTGTGTATATGTGTGTGTGTGTCAAAGAGAAATAGAGCAAAGCACAAAAGGAGGTTCAGATAGACGGACAGACAAAGACTCATTACAAATAATATTTCATATACATTATTTGAGAAATAACATATATAATATATATAATATTTATATTATAAATTTAAATATCTATATATCCCCCACGAATATTCAGAAAGGAAATATAGGACACAAAAGGTCACAATATCATGGATCGATGATCTTCATCTGTCTATTTTATCTGCGAACTTATATTTCCAGAGACAGTTATGACCCCAGACTTTATAATGCAATCTAGAGGCAGCATTTAAGGGTGGCTGGAGGGGCTTCGGTTACCCAGTCTTTTCATTAGCAGATGGATCAGTACGAGTAAACATACTCTTTGTAAATCCTGCGCTGTGTTCTTGATAGGCAAACACAATTTCAAGACAACCCCCCCTGACCCAGCTGCCACTCAATGGGTTCTCTAACTCCTCCCATCTAGCAATCTTGGAGCCATCTCTGAATGAAATAACCAGAACATGAATTTCATTCCAGCACTCACTGGGAGGTGGTCGTTTTTGTTTGGTTGATTGTGACGTTTCAGACTTTCTCCGCAACTAGTTAAAAACTGACTTGCACTAGTTCCAAGGACAGATTATCTCCTGTTGGATGGGCTTGAAGGCCGTTCCCCGAGCTGGGCAGTTGTAGAGGAAAAACGGTTAATTTCGCGAAGCTGCAAAGGTCCTTTCCAGCTCTGACCCCACACAAGCTCGCGGAACACTTGCACCCGTCCCGTCCTCTGTCGTCTGAGCGCCCCTCCCCCGCCTCCTGGCGCCCTCTTTTCCAGTCACCACCCAGCCCCGAGGCTCGCGCACGCCCTCCCCGTCCACCCACGTTCCGAGGGTCTACGGGGCTATCTCTGGAGGGCAGGGCCCCTCTCTAAGAGCGCAGTGTTTCCCCGGCCTGCAGCAGGATCCAGATAGGGACAGAGACTCCAGCCAGCCCCAGGAACCCGGCATCACAAAGAGCTCCACTGAGCCCGCTGGCATCTGGGCTTCCCCTCATTAGCACATTAAAGCGGCTCTGTCCCTTCCCTCTGAGCCGCTCTGTCCATCCCGCTGCCTGCCTCTGTGGAGCCTTTTAGGCCCACGCTCGTTTTGTAATCTCCCCAGTTCAAGAGGCACTAACCCTTTCCTGAAGCCTGTCAAACTCTCTTTCAGGAACCACAGGTACCGCGGAGCTCCTGGACCGAGAGGCACAATTAGACAGCAGAACATATGCCAGTGCTGAAATCGCCTTCCCAAGAGGAGGCTTGCTATATACTTTCCATAAATACATAGATTTATACTTTTATTAAATATATATACATTTATACTTTCTATTATATATATTTATAATTTAAATGCACATATATATAAACAAACACAAACACATTGAAGTAAACAGCCCAGTGCCCTAGTTCATAGATCGGTGGGTTTCACTTCAGACCCGACTGACAAGGCTCATGACAACAACGACAGGGGCAGAGTAGGTACTGTGCATCAAAGTCACTGCGAGCCGAGGAAGCCAGTCAGCATTTATCACAGGCCGGATGACAGCGCAAAGCTGCGAATACCCAGGCTCTGCTTTTAATTTTGTGACCAGGATAGCAATTACATGGTGCTTGGCAGCTTTCCAAGCCCTCTCCCAGATGTTACTGCATGTAAAAATCTCAAACATCCAATGGGAAATGAAAAACTAGGATTATTTTAACCAGTTTACAAATCAGAGAATTGAAACCCCCAAAAGTTAAGTTGTTTTCCTGAAACAAAACATACGACACAGGCTAAAGGGGACACCATCACTCCAGTGGCCCAGGCGCAAAACCTGGAAGTGATTGCTAAGTCACATCTCATTGCCAGGTGTGATGGCTCATGGCTGTAATTCCAATACTCTGGAAGTCCAAGGTCGGAACATCACGTGAACCCAGTCCAAGACCAGCCTGGGGAACATAGCAAGACCAACATCTCTACCAAAAAAAATTAAAGATTAGCCCAGCATGGTGGTGTACACCCGTAGTCTTACCTACTCGGGAGGCTGAGGCAGGAAGATCACTTGAGCCCAGGAGTTTGAGTCTGCAGTGAGCTATGATCACACCACTGCACTCCAGCCTGGGTGATGGTGTGAAACTTTGTCTCTTAAAAAAAATATATTTTAAAATTATCTTAATTCCCTCTTCTTTCTCTCTCTCATACCCCACTCCCCAATGCAATCAGAACCCAAATCGTACTGAGCCCCCTCAAATATGCACTGCCCCACTATCCTCACTTACATGATGATGGTTCTGGCTTCTTGGGCACAGATCTGAGTTCATCTTTTCCAAGGCAGCAGATTCTAAACAGCAGTAGCTTCTTTCTGCTCATCACACTCCATACTGAATCCCCACCACAAATGTCATATTTACGCATAACACTTCTTTAGTATATTTCCTTTCTTACTCTTCAAAATGACTGTTTCCCACTTCTCTTTGTACAACCATCCTACACACCTCCCCCACCAACTAGCATCTTCGTTCACTATTGATAGCCTTGCCTCAGAGTTCACAGAGAAAGATAAGCCACCAGAGAGGAACTGCCTATTATTCCCACCACAAAATCATGGAATCTACCAAATTATCTTCATTTACACCCCCCATTCTCAGCGTCTCCTCTGTATTATGGACAGTGTCCTGGTCCTCTCAAAGACTAGCTCCTCCCCACCATGCTTTGAATTCTACCATCTGAGCCTTCTCAAGGTTTCCTCCTTCCTTCATCCCATTCCTTCCTGCGATTTTTCCCTCTTCACTACATCATTCTCATCAGCACACAGACCTGCTATATTATCTGTTCTATTAAAAGACTTTCCCTACACTCTATTCCTTGTTAGGACAACATTTCTCAAAAGTCATATTCTGAACACTTCCACCTCACATTCCCTCCCAAACCATTCCATCCACGTTTCCATCTGCACCACTCCTCTGACCCTGTGGTTGTCACAGCCCCAGGGTTCCCTGTGTTGCCAAACCACTGGTCATTTCTCTGCCCTTTCCTCAATTACTCTCAGCACAGTGGACTGCTTACTGCCTCCTTCTGGAAATGCCTTCTTCTCTTGGCTTCTGGACACCATACTCTCCTCGTTTCCTTCCTACTTCAGATCCTGCCTTCTCCAGTTCCTTTGCTGAATCCTTCCTCTGTGTTTGACTCTGAGGGTTAGTGTGCCCCCCATATTGCTCTTGGTACCCCTCTTTCCCTCTATCTACATATGCATCCAGGACTTATGATCCCCAAATCCAAATTCCAAGCTCTGACTTCTCCCCAGAATTCCACACTCCAGCTTTCTTTTGACCTTTCCACTATACCTCTCTAACTCTACTTGCCAAAATAAACTCTTTAATTCCTACCAGCAAACATGTTCCTCTCCAAGTCTTTTTCACCTTAGAAAATGGCACCATCACTCACCCAATTGCTCAAGCCCAAAAAACTGGAAGTGTTTCTTTATTCCTGTCCCTCAGCTGCCCCATCAAATCACTCGTCCAGTCCTGTGTACTCCACCTCCCAGTGCAAACCACTCCAGATTACAACCACTTGTCTCCACTTCTGTTGTTACAGGCCAGCCAGCTTCCAACATCTCTTTCATCCAGTAGCTATGTACTTCTCCCGCAATCCATTCTCCAACAGCAGCCAGAGTGGTCTTTTCAAAACATTAGCCAGACAACTCCTCTGCTTAAAATCTTCCACTTGTTCCCCAGCCCATTTAGAACTGACACCTGCCTCCCTCTCTGATCTCCTCACTTACGCTCTCCTGTTTCCTGCTCTCCAGCCTCCCTTTCTTTCACATCATTATGCAGGCTTGTTTCATCTTAGCATCTCTGCCTGGAATGACCTTCCCCCAGAACCTCCAATGGCCATTTCCTTTTGGCCATTCTAATCTTAGCTTCAGTGTCATCAGAAGAGAGAGAGAGGACTGACCAGCCAAATTAAAGTACTGCCTCTTCCCCCTCTGTCACATCACCCCACTTTGATTCTCTGCGTATTATTTGCCACTGTTGGATACCTTTTTCATGTTTTCATTGCCTGCCTCTCTAGTAGAATGTAGTCTCCATGAGAGTGGAGGTCTTTTCTCTTTTGTTTCCCAAAGTATCCCTAACAGCTAGATTGTGCCTCTCACCTGACTCGGTAATTCTTTGTTAAATGGCTGAGGGGCTCCTGGTCTGTGCTCCTCAGAGCTTGAGATGAAGCTGTATCAGTGGTCTGGCCACTCATGTTGGGACCCCAGGCAACCCTGACCCACCTTCCTGTCACCCAAACACAGAATGTGACCTCCTTAACTGTGTGATCTCTGAAAAGTCATACTCCCCACTTACTGCCCATTCTACAGACCTGGGCTGCTGCTCTGTACTCCTCACTTCTAAATAGTTTCCCTGCCTCACATTCCAGGGCATCCCTTTAAGGCAAGGTGCCCCAGCTGAAGACCAGGCCATTTTGCTGGGGCCTTGATACTTAATGTAACTACTGTCAGCCTTACTCTACTGCTTCCACATCATCACCTTATAGGTATAGATTTTCAGCGTCATGACTAGTACCAACCTGATGCCCCCACAATGAGGAACACCCCCCACCAATCCATGATTAGATGCACTCCCAGAATCCAAATTCACGCTTACTTCCACTGGGATATCTGGCTGGCACCAGTGCTTCTCAAACATTCTGTCATAAAATATCCATTTTTTAACAATTCATTGAAGACAATACTTTTATGAAATACAATAAAAATCAATTATGAGAAAAAAATGAAATGAAAAAAACAAAAACCGAAATACAAGACCCAATTCTTCAATATTAGGACAAAAAAACATAAAAGTGCTCTGTTAAACTGCTATAGCTCTTTCTAAACGCTTACTTCCAATTTCTGTTCTCATCACAGTCTGGCCACACAGTCTGTAGTCCGGCAGGAGTCCATAGCCCACAGTCTGAATAGCTGGCTGCTGTCCTCCCAGCAGCCTCTAGCTCACTCAGCACCCTAGGCCCCGGAGAGCAGATCTCTGTCCTGTAGTGGCTTTCAATAACCTTTCAACAAACAAGTATTAAATACCCACTATTTGACAAGCACTGCTGAGTGCCTTCTCAAAAATAATCAAATCTTCTTTTACCTGACCTGGTCCAGATTCTGTTCAAATCAGAGCACTTCCCTCTCCATCCTGGCTGCCTCCACCCCACTTAGACTCACCTTTCTTCCCCTCTAAATGACTGCAGTAGCCTCCTAACTGATCCCCAAACTCTGGTCCTTTCCTTCTCCTTTGTCCTATAGATTTTCCCACAGAGTATCATATTTGGACACCTCTCTGATCATGTCATTTCTCTACTCGGTAACCTAAAATAACCTAGTAAGTCTAACTGCTTATTAGAGCATCTAAGACTTTCCATTATCTGATCTCATCAGATAATGGAAATCTAGCCTTAATTCCCTTTTCTTCCCTTTATATTGACGCATCCTACAATATTGTCAAACTAGACACTTAATTCTCCCCCAATCTCTTACTTCCATGAATGGCTCATCCTGTCTCACCTCCCCCTCCCTGTACATATTCCTTTCCTGCCCATCTTTCATTGCCAAGGACAAATGCCATCCCTGATCCCTCCTGACATTTCTCCAGCCTAGCATGGTCTCTCCTCCCTCTGTGGTTTTATAAAAGCACTTAGCTGTATCACCACATAAATTTGTTTCCTTATCTAGAAAGGGAAGAAAAGACTAATCTTTGTTATTAGAAGAATAACATACAATATAATGTTTTATAATATAAAGTATATGCCTTATAAGGTAAAATCTGAGAACTTGAGTCATTGTCTAAATGCTAACTTTAACTCAAACATCTCAAACACTCTCATTAGGTTGTATCAAATTATATATAAAAGTCCAGTCCTTCCACCAACTCCTTGTTATGCTCTTGCATATTTTAAATTTCTCCATCTGCAATGCACAAACATGTCCCCAAGCCCCCACAAAGTTGCCTATGCACTGTCAGCACATTAATATTTTCAGAAAATTCTATTTTCTTGAGTTATATGGCAAGGACCTTCATAGGTTCACCCTGAACAGAAGAATGGGATTCAAATCTGTTCTCCTTTTCCTTCTAGCATTCTGAGGCTGGATGAACATTAATAGCTGTGTCTTTTTTAAAAATATTAAGCCCTAAGTGAAACAAACTCAATGGTATTCAAAAAAGGTCTGCTTCTTGAATCTATGTAGACGTTGAGTAATTTTATCATGTTTCAGTCTTCTACCTGGGCAGTTTTCCTAAAAGTGAAACAACTAATTTATGGGGATTTTTTGTCAGATCAGCTTGAAAACGTCATTTTTGAAACTATATCATTTTGAGAGGTATATGTTATCTTTATTTCTATTTTATTTAAATTGCCCCCTTGATGGGCTATATTGAAAGGGCAATAACAGAAACTCCACCAATGGCACCCAGAGGCCATACCAGCCATTGTGATCCAGCAGTGCCCAACATATAATAGTCACTCAATAAACACTCATTGAATAAAATTCTCCCTGGATGAATGAATCAATGAATGAGAGAAGGAGATCTATCTTACAGGACAGATCAGAGTACTTTGTGCTTTCTCAGAGTCAGGTATGATCATAAATTGTAGCCCTGTCACTCTAAATCTGTATATAATTAGTATGATTTGGTTTTAAAAATCTATTCAATGTTTCTTCAGTTATAGTAGGTTTCTCTAATTATTTTTTTAAAATGGAATGTATTAGGAATTGGTGGCTTATGATCTCGGAACTTGCAAAACTATATTTAAGGGCTTGTTTTTTAATCCTCAGAAGGTCACATAGTAAATATTCTTGAGACAAAGTTTAGAATTTAAATTCAATAGAAACTCTCTCTCAATGTCCAAGTTTCCTACTTGGACATTGATTTTATGTAGGCTTGCTTCAAACTCTTCTGTGTATATCCTTAATGCTCTTTGGTTTATATTTCAAAAGGGTTTCAGAAATTTGAAAATAAATCTGAAGAAAATAAATCTAAATATAAGTTGGAAATCAGTTCATTCTAAATCAAATGAATGGATGAGTCAGAATATACACATGTATATATGTGTGTGTATATATATATGCAGATAGAGAGAGAGAGAGAGAGAGAGAGAGATTGTTTTTGTTTTTGTTTTTTGGGGGATTTTTTTGAGATGAAGTTTCACTCTGTTGCCCAGGCTGGAATGCAGTGGCATGATCTCGGCTCACTTAACATCTGCCTCCTGGGTTCAAGTGGTTCTCGTGCCTCAGCCTCCCAAGTAGTTGGGACTAGAGGTGCATGCCACCGTGCCCAGATAATTTTTGTATTTTTAGTAGAGATGGGGTTTCGCCATGTTGGCCAGGTTGGTCTCAAACTCCTGACCTCAGGTGACTCTCCCACCTTGGCCTCCCTAATGCTGAGATTACAGTTGTGAGCCACCACCCCTGGCTGAAAAAATATTTTTAAAACTTAAATTATAATATAATTCAAAAAAATATACTCATGCTGCCACTAACTGAGTTGCCACTAACATTTTTCCAAGAAAATACATCCTAAAGAATATTTATGGCCGGGCTCGGTGGCTCAAGCCTGTAATCCCAGCACTTTGGGAGGCCGAGACGGGCGGATCACGAGGTCAGGAGATCGAGACCATCCTGGCTAACACAGTGAAACCCCGTCTCTACTAAAAAATACAAAAAACTAGCCGGGCGAGTTGGCGGGCGCCTGTAGTCCCAGCTACTCGGGAGGCTGAGGCAGGAGAATGGCGTAAATCCGGGAGGCGGAGCTTGCAGTGAGCCGAGATCCGGCCACTGCACTCCAGCCTGGGCGACAGAGCGAGACTCCGCCTCAAAAAAAAAAAGAATATTTATTGTTATTGTTTTCTTTGACATTTCTTGTGAAATTTCTTCTTAACTATTGTACATTCAAGCAGTCCTTGTATAATTCCAAAGTGTCAGAACAAGGTTAATACGGATTACATATTGAACAGTTCATTTACATGATTCCAATATCTCAACATTTGGAAGCATTTATTTAGGCATTATGTGTAACAATTCAGATTATGAATTACAACGTTCATTCTAAAGAGTGATACACATGTCAAGTTTCCCAGTTAGATTTTGAGGTTTTGGCCCAAGAATAATGTTTCGTCACATGTGTGTCTTCCATAAGAGGGCTCAGCACACAGTTAGTGCTTAAGAATAAACGAATATAGACCTGTGTATGTTCATGTTACCACTAAGAAACATGCCCAATATTCATAGGGTTTTGTCCATACATCTACTGAAGTCTGACTTCCTAAGCATACTTCTTGAGAAGCATAATCAAGAATTAATGTGTTTGAACAATGTACAGTGAATACTCATTGACCTGAACGCAAATGAACAAGCAAGCTAAACTAAAATCTGGTGATGGTACTTTCGCATGTTGCATATTATTTTTATGAGAAATGGCAACTAACTAATAAAACATCTCTTGCATTAAGTAACTTTGGAGCTATATGAGCTATATGAGCAGCAGCTCAGTTGCCTATACCTTCTACGTCTATAGATGTGTACAGTGAAAACACACATCGATTAGAATGCCCCTAAGACACTGACAGATTTTGAGAAAGTAAAAGTTCAAAGAAAAATCACACAAAGACAAGAATATTTTAATACATGTTACTTACCTGAAAATGCATCATCTTTATCTGAGGTAATACAAATATTCCTTTAATGTGAATATTAGTTTCTCCAAGCACTGGGCATAAATACAAGTATACTGGGATAATCTTTTAGTTTTATAATTTTGTCCTTTTAGTTAAAAATAAATGCATCCTTCAGACATCCTTTATTTACTATTAATCTTAGAAAAGCCTGGGGTTTTTTTTTTTGGTTTTTTTTTTGAGATGGAGTCTCGCTCTGTCACCCAGGCTGGAGTGCAGTGGCCGGATCTAAGCTCACTGCAAGCTCCGCCTTCCGGGTTTATGCCATTCTCCTGCCTCAGCCTCCCGAGTAGCTGGGACTACA
This sequence comes from Theropithecus gelada, assembly GCF_003255815.1. Taxonomy (NCBI): domain Eukaryota; kingdom Metazoa; phylum Chordata; class Mammalia; order Primates; family Cercopithecidae; genus Theropithecus; species Theropithecus gelada. The sequence goes on along the minus strand of NC_037671.1, from coordinate 142,511,711 downwards.
GGCACCCGCCACCTCACCCAGCTAGTTTTTTTGTATTTTTTAGTAGAGACAGGGTTTCACCATGTTAGCCAGGATGGTCTCGATCTCGTGACCTTATGATCCGCCCGTCTTGGCCTCCCAAAGTGCTGGGATTACAGGCTTGAGCCACTGCACCCAGCGAAAAAAGCCTGTTTTTAATCACACCACCCAGTTCCACTTGGAATATTTTGTATGAATCAACCTCATTACTAGCTGATCTTCCCCTTATCATTTTGACATGTGTTAGAAGCAGCAGCTTGAGGAAGAGTTTCACCATTAATTTCCTAACAAAAGCCTTCTCACTTGATAAGAAAGGATCATCTAAATTATATGTTTCCACTAACTGTATGGAATACCTAGAGTTCAGTCATATCCATTGGTTCATGATATTCTGTCCACCTTATTTAATGACTCAGAAAGGCTATGTCCACATATTGTCCCATTTTACATGGTAAGTTTCCTACTTGGACATTGATTTTATGTAGGCTTGCTTCAAATTCTTCTGTGTATATCCTTAATGCTCTTTGGTTTATATCTCAAAAAGGTTTCAGAAATTTGAAAATAAATCTGAAGAAAATAAATCTAAATATAAGTTGGAAATCAGTTCATTCTAAATCAAATGAATGGATGAGTCAGAATCAGTAGTGACTCCATTCTAATGATTAAACATTCCCACCATAAGACTCAAAGAGGCAGAAACCTCTTTATAATTTGAGACAACCCACTGTATGTCTTAATGGGAAGAAAGTGTATCAACACTAGAAATTCACAGATATTTCTGTTAACAACTGAAAATAATACGTGGGAAAAGATAAATAAAAGCACACATATGCAAAACACAAAACAAGCTATCACTCATTTCTCAAAAACATTTCATTAAGAAATCATTTAGAGTAGAAAATCTTCAGGCACTTTAATATGTAGGTCAGTAGCTACTCCTATATGTGTCGAAGAAATCTACCTGATTAGCAGTTTCTTTGAGAGGGTCATCAACTGTTGCCCTTGAAGTATTTTCTTTTTGTCGTTTCCTGCTTGCCTGTGGCAGGGTAATATATACTATACCATGCTAAGAAATAAAGGAAGGCCAGGCACAGTGGCTCACGCCTGCAATTCCAGCACTTTGGAAGGCCAAGGTGGGAGTGTGACTTGAGGCCTGGAGTTTGAGGCCAGCCTGGGAAACAGAATGAGACCTCGTTTCTACTAAAAATTTAAAAATTTAAATAAAAAAAAAAAAAAGCCAGGCATGGTGGTGTGCACCTGTATTCCCAGCTACTTGGGAGGCTGAGGTGGGAGAATCGCTTGAGCCCAGGAAGTCAAGGCTGCAATAAGTTGTGATCATTTCATTGCAGTCCAGCCTGGACAACAGACCAAGATCCTGCCAGAAGGAGGAAAGGAAGGAAGGAAGGAAGGAAGGAAGGAAGGAAGGAAGGAAGGAAGGAAGGAAGGAAGGAAGGAAGGAAGGAAGGAAGGAAGGAAGGGCGGGAGGGAGGGAGAGAGGGGAGGGAGGGAGGGGGGAGGGGGAGGGGAGAGGGAGAGGGGGGAGGGAGAGGGGCGAGGGAGGGGGGAGGGGGGAGGAGGGAAATGTGAAGAAGACTTTGCCGTATTTTTTCCTTGTTTGAATCAATACATTGATTGTTTCACAACTTTGAATATTAAAGGCGTAGTAATTATTCCAGCATTTAAATTGTCTTACATTTCTTGCATCCCTTTGCCAAAACAATTTTGAGTATACCAGGGGAAAAAATGTGACATCTCATTAATTATTTTAAAAAATTATCTAGTGCCTCCTCTTTCACCAAGTCTTGAATATAATTACATTCTAATCTAACTGTTTCACAGAAAGGGAGTAGTCAACCAATGAGATGCCCCAATTGTTGTGTACAAAATGCAGCAATCCAGCTTGACAAGCCTTTCGAGTAAGGGGAGAGGCTATGGAGTATACTAAGGAAATAAAATGATGCAGAATAATGTAAGGCAGATTTTATTAAGATAACACTATATTTCATTCTAAGCTTCTTGAGAGCAAGAAGTGCCTTTAATTAATTATTGATGAGCAATTCTCTCTTTAACTCTCCCTGGGTAGACAGGATATAGGTAACATATGTGTTTGCAATTCTTCCTCTGGGTTGTCAGATAGCTGCTCCTGTAGACTGTGACCAATGGCAGGCAATACGCCAGGCTTGCCTTGCTCACAGTCTAATATTTCTCATCCCATTGCACCATTCTGTGTCTCAGCGTTACCCCTCTGGCCCAGTGGGACGCTAAGAGCTGACAGTGGTACAGCCCCCATTTCAGTCACTGAAGAGACTAGCCCTACCAGCCCACAGCAATAGCATGCTGCTAACTATATATTCGCATGTCAAAAGTTGGAGGGATATTTTTTATATTGGCTCCTAGCTTCCCGATTTGGAACAACTTTCTGCTAAGAGCTCAGTTGCTGCATGCCAAGGGTAGAGGAAAGAAGACAAATGAAGACAATGAGTGGACAGGGCAATGTGGGTGAAGTATTCAGGAAGGAGGAAGAGGAAAAGAAGAAAGCAAAAAAAGAGAAAGTAAGCAAATCGTGAGTTCTTAGAAAATTGACAAAGATGCTTATGATTAGGCCCCAGTGGGCCTGCCTGATATCCATTACTGACTAGTCCAACACATCATGAGGGTTCAAACCAGATGGGAGCCACATCCAAGCACTCTGCAGAATCTCAAAAATTCACTCTCCCTCATACTCTTACGACCTAGAGTCTAATCACTCTGTAGCCACTATTAAGGCTCTCATTGACATAATTATGGCACAAAAGCGAAGCTCATCAGCATGCTAAATAAATTACGCCATTGAGATTTTAAAACTTGCTCAGATTTTTCAGTCTCCTTACTAAAAATGTTCTTTCTTGAAACAAATAGTTTGTTCTTATCCTTTAAGGATAAGGAAAAGCCAGTTACTCAATACAAAATATTATATTGAAAATTCTGAATAACTTTTAAAGACAAATAAATAAGTAAATAATTGTTTTAGCTTAAGTCTAAAGGCTACAACCCTAGGGTTCCATTCATGGTTGTATACCTGAGACGAAATGCCATCAACCCAACATAAGTGTAAGTTCCTCCTGTATACACTGGGACTAGTACAACTCATGTCACAGATTGCTGAAGGTTTAATGAAACACAAGGTTCTACCCATAACGTAGCATGACTTCAACTTCATTTGCCTATGTTTATTTCACAGACTTACCTTGGAAAACAAAAATGAGTTGAATACATGAATTCATGTAGATCTTTATACTTTTCCAAGTCTTTTCTTCAGCATTATTTAATTCTCAAAATCATGGTAGGGAAGTAAGACAAGTACCGTATTATTAAACACAATTTACAATGAAGAAACCAAAACCAAGTAGATAAATGGCTCTGCTGCAAACCACTTGTCTAGCTACTGGCCAAGGTATGATGACAACATACCCCTCACTCCTACCTCAGTGATCTTGTTTTTCTGGGCTCTATGATTCATTACATATCAAGAAATAACCTACATGGAATCAACAGTAACTTATAATTTAGCAAAGAGAAAACTGAACAAAATATTATATCAATATTTTCTGGTTTGATGAGAAAAAATAATTAAAAATATATTGTGCTTAAAAATTTAAACAGCCAATGACAAGGTATTTGCAATTCAAAAAAAAAAACCCACAGGTATTCGTTAAAAAAACACAAAACCCACATAATATGTACTGAGCCAGCGTCTTCTTGATTTATTCTACTTTATCTTTTGGAAGGTGGTATTCTCAGCTACAAATCAAAGACTTAGTTCTATTACCAACTCGTGTCTCCCGTCAGAGTGAATTTCTTCTTGTTTGATAATAAATGGAAATCTACAGAAGTACCCACAAATAAACTAACACACGCATTAATTCTTCACCAGGGATTCTTGAATGGTTCGGGATTTGATATGACTAAATTAAACTATACTCCCCAAATAAGGATATTTCTCAAGATTCTATTTCTGTACATAGTTTGTACTCCCACCAGAGCTTTAAGACCCAGACAGTTCGGTGTGAATTCGTTGGGAATCTCTGCTACCCAACACAGTGCCGCACAGAAACCTGTATGAACAGAGTGACTGGAAGAGTTACCCCTACAGATGCATCGAAAGGCACCCACGCACCCAAATAAAAAAAAAAACACAAAACACATTCCCTATAGAATTTTTTTAATGTGTCAGCTGGTCAACCATTTCAAGTTATTTAAGTAGAAAAAGTCCCTTTCACATTACAGTTGAGTCAGAGGTGCCCGAGGTACCCCCATTTTCACGTCAACCCAGGTCCTCATCCTAAAACGTCCTGGTCCTGAATCCACTACGCAGATTCCAGCACTGGAGGCGCCGGAGATCGGCACCCGCCCCCTTCGGCTTGGGTGCTTCGGAATAACTGGGCGCCGCCGGCTCACACACTGCCTGCAATGTTTTGCACTTTGCCTGGGTCTGTTCCAGGCCTCTAGCCCTCTCTTCGCTGCACCCAGCCAGAAGGAGTTCGAGGGGCGACTGGAGCGTCAGGCTGGAGAAGTGGGTTCCCTCCGCCTGCTAGGCTGTCACGGCGACCCCATCCCCGCCCCGCAAGGGGTAGAATCCGCTGGGCGGGGTGGGGCGGGGGACAGCACGAGGCCCGGGACTTCCACGCCATCTCCGCAGCCCCGCGCCTCCCTCCTCCGCCCTGGCTGGGTCCCCGCGTCCCCTCGACCACCGAGCGCAAAGCCAGGGTGCGAGAGGGAAAGGGAAGTGAGGCGGCACGCGTGTGGAGGGTGTGAGTGCGGATACACATACAGGGCGACTAGGTACGAAATACCCCGCCTCTCACCGAACTCCCTCCTCGGACCAGCGGCAGCTCCACCACTCCAGGGCTCCCTGCGCCGGGACAAAGCTGCCGCGGCCTCTCCACGACCGCGGAGCGCGTCGTCGCCCGATCTCCTCAGTCTCCCCCGGCCGCAACCCCGTCCCAAAGGACCCGTGGGCCGCCTGAGGGATGGAGGGGACCCGGAGTCGGGCGCCCGCAGCCCCTGCCCCCCGCGCCCTCGCCCGGCGCCGCCGCTCACCTGTTCAGCACTTTGCGGATCCTCTGGCGCACGCCAGCCCGGGAGGAGGCGGATAGGCTCCCGCTGCCGCCGCCGCTGCCCTCGGCCGGCAGGTTCTCGATGGTGGTCACCACATGGTTCGGCGGGGCTGGCGGCGGCGGCTGCAGCTGCTGCTGCGGCTGCTCAGGGGGAATCATCGCGGTGGAGGCTGAGGCGCGGCGGCGATCAGAACGCAGCCGGGCGCATCGTGCGCCGGCTCCGGGCCCGGGAACGCGCAGAGGACCCGGCCGGGCGGCCGCGGCCCGGGAGGCGGTGCTGCCTGCTAAGCGGTGAGGCGGGGAGGCACCCGAGGCTACGGCCGCCGCCGCCCAGCCCGCCACTCACTCCTCTCCAGTCGCAGTGCGCGAACCCTCGCGCCGGTGCCGCCGCCGCCGCCGCCGCCCGCCCCGGCTCTTTCCTAGCCGCGTCCCCAAGTCCTGGCCCGCCCCGCGAAGTGGCTGCGAAGGGTGTCGCGCGGGGGCGCGAAGCTGCCGGTCGGCTCGGGGGAAGGAGTCCCGGCTTCGCCTTGTTTCCTCGTGCCCAGGTCTCCTCGGGGCGCACGGCGGCAGTTGTGCTGGCGCCGCCTCAGCCTGTACCCCGCTCGCTCGGAAAGCTGCCGTCTGTGTCTCACGGAGTGAGAGACCGAGAGTGAACCCGGAGAGCCTGGCGGGGGCGCCGCGGCGGCGGCGGCGGCGGCGGCGGCGGCGGCGGAGGCTGAGCGGGGCGCGGGCGGGGGACTTACTCGCTCTCCTCTCGCCAGAGGGCGCTGCCGCGGTGCCTTGTTGCCCCCGACCCTCTACTACCCAGTCCACAGAGGCCCATGGTCTAGGTTGTGGTGATTGTTCTGGTTTGGGTGCTTGTTAGGGGGACAAGGGGGCTGGGAATAGATCCTCCCTGTGGAGTTCGCGGGGATTCCTCTTTTCTGCCCAAGGGCCGCGGAATCCAGCACCACAGCCTGGGACAGCGGCAGGACGCCGAGACAGGTGCCGACCCTGGATTAGAAACCCAAACCGAAAATCTTAGATGTTGCTCCTACTACACTCGCCATAATTGGCCTGGAGGAAATGGGAGGAAAAACTACTCACAAAGAATCAATTCTGGGAACTGGAAAAAGCATATCAGACCAACTCAAAACGTCTCCGTTTGAGGCAATGTAGTGCTGTGAAAGGAACGTAGGCAGATTTGAGTTTCAGTGGCACATCTGAAACTTATCCGCAGAGAGACTCCAAGCAATTAAATTCTGAGGCATTCGCCTCTGTGTAGCGAGACTACGCGTGTCTTTCTCCCAGGGGAGTTGTAAGACTTAAATGAGGTAAACCACGCAGCAGGGGAGCCTAACAGCTCCTGTAATAGTCCCCCAACTCCAAAAGGGAAAGTCCTGTGTATCTGCCACAGAAATCTTGGACCATATTTCTACCGAAGGAAACTGACTCTCTGTCCCGGGCATTCTTATGCCAATTGATCCAGATCCCAATTAATAACCGACTCTTAAAAGAGAGATACTTTTCGAATTTTCCTTTATTTAGACCGTTTAGATAGGGATCTTGCCTTGAAAAATGATATGCATTTTTTAAAAATTTTCGCTTCAGTGCGGTATGAGGAATTGAGTAAGTTTAACAGGTAAATTCACACAAAGGCATGCTGATACCACTACTGAATCCAAATGCTCTGAAACCAGAAAATTAAAAATACCAGTGATAGGATTTGCCACTGAGAAAGGGAACTGGGGAGAAAATAACACTCAAAAAAGGAATGGACTATGTCCTTTCGACAGACGAGAAAAGGAATATGGAAGGATATAAATAAGATGGGATTCTCTGTTCAGTTAACAGGGTCCCATTCCTTTAACAAAATTCGGAGTCTTTTATTAATCATCAAAAATATGAGAAAACGGGTATTTGTAAAATCTCTTCAATCTATATTTCAATTCTGTAAAACCTACTTGCTACCTGAAATATCCCTGAGGTTTCTTTCTACAGAAATTAACCCCAATGGGAACATTGTCCCTTTTATAATTAAAATGTCATCCTATTCTTTCTCAACAACCTTTCATTCTCTGATTTTTCCACCTCAGCTTTGCACAGGACACTCTGAAAAATTATTACAAACAGGACCAAGGCTTGTAGCCTCATGGGCATTAAAATTCCAATAGTGGCAATACATTTGCCCTTAGTGGACCCATCAAATGTAGCGGACATGAATAAAGTGCACTTCAGCTGAACCTGGCAGCAAAGCGTGGTAGAAGTCTCTCTATTAAAACAACATTTATGGTAATTTCAGGTGTCTGCCTTGAATAACTGGTTGCTTCAGTGCCCTCTTCCTTCACATTTGGCTTGCCTCCCTTTGAATGTTTTTGGCACGTCAGGACTCAGTGCTGTGTCTGCACTTCAATGTCTGCATTTGCATCTGGTCATTTCTCTAGAGGGACTATTGAATCCAAATGCTCTAAATCTCCTCTGCGTCAGGAAGGGAGAAAACCAAGATGAGAGAAGAATAAGATAAGAGATGTAAAATTTCAATCCTGTTGGTAAGACCTCAATGCAGACTCAAGCCTTATGCGTTTGTTACTCTATTTCTGGGGGGATACAGCATCAGATCCCTTCTTATCCTCTGATTCTGTACTCCATGCTCATTTCTTAGGAAGTAGCTAACCACCAAATGTGGTGATGTGTGCCGGCTACTCTTAATGCTAAGATAGGAGAATGGCTTGAGCCCAGGAGGTGGAGGCCAGCCTGGGCAACATAGCAAGACACCATCTCTAAAAGAAAAAAATAGTTAAGTAGCTAGATAACATTTGTGAAGTAAGTAAACAGGAGTCAGAGGTCCAAGTGTCATAATGGTGTGTCTGACATGGAATTAAACATAAAAGATGTAGAAAGGGCTTGTTTCCCTTTTTCCTGCTGCAAGACATTTGTCCATTCCTGGCTGCAAAATCAGTCCTCCACGAGCTCTGACCAGAAGGAAAGGAGATGAAGGCAGTAGGCTAAGGAGCTGTATGTAGTTTTCAGTGGTGGCGTGTGGGTTCCAGGGACAAACCTACTTCTCAGTTTACCTCCTCTTTGTCAGTTGTGGTTAGTGGTATGATGCTATTGCAGAATTTCCATGCCACAAAAAATTCTGCTTCTCTTACCATTAGATCACCCGAATTTCTCTTCAGACACAGACTAGTCTGTTGAATTCCTTAAGGAAGCAGAAGTTGGCTATCAGCTATACCTTCTTTAGTGTTTCTCATTTTGAAGGCATTTCCACTGATGTGGGGAAGAGTGGAATTTGGCCTGTGTCAGAGTCACCAGGCACTGACTAATCTGTTTAGCATAGACTGCACCTGTGCACGTTATGAAAAAGAAAAAAAAAGCTTCGGCCGGGCGCGGTGGCTCAAGCCTGTAATCCTAGCACTTTGGGAGGCCGAGACGGGCGGATCACGAGGTCAGGAGATCGAGACCATCCTGGCTAACACGGTGAAACCTCGTCTCTACTAAAAAATACAAAAAACTAGCCGGGCGAGGTGGCTGGCGCCTGTAGTCCCAGCTACTCGGGAGGCTGAGGCAGGAGAATAGCGTAAACCCGGGAGGCGGAGCTTGCAGTGAGCTGAGATCCCGCCACTGCACTCCAGTCTGGGCGACAGAGCGAGACTCCGTCTCAAAAAAAAAAAGAAAAAAAAGCTTCACAGTCATGCACCAGAGGTAACTGATGATCCTCCCCAATTGCTGAACAACTATCTGGAATTGCTTGTGCTGCTGCAAATGACCAGTGACCATATGTTTTGCCCATATCATTCTCTTAATCTTTTTCTTTATCTCCTAAGTCAGACTGAATCTTCTCAACATGTAGTACTGAATCTATGGCCTCTAGAATGATAGAGCTTTGTGGTTTTGATTCACATAATAGAACTTGACTGGGAGAGAAGGCCAGGCAAAACTGGTGAAAAATTTGTGAAGAGGGGAAATGGCAGAGGAGTAGAATGGGTAAGTCAATTTACATCCAAGAAATGGATACAATAATTGGCATGTTAAGGCACAGAACTTCAGTGAACAATCATCAATTAAGATAGTCTGTAAATGGTATTAGTGGATATGAAAATATGCACAGAGCAGGGAAAAAGACACTAGGCAACAGATATCAAAGGCTGTGCAAACATTCTCCACCATGTTTCTGTTTATGTAATTTTTTTGTTTTGCATTTTAGAAACTTACTCCTTTGGGGTAAACCCAGAATACTGTTCGTAGGTTTATAATTGACCTTTTTTGCTAAGAGAGATGGAAGATTAGAGATTAGTGCTGTTACTTGTGGATAAGGGCTAATTTTGCAGAGTCAGACTACATGTTGATGAGTTTAAAATTTCTAAGTATTATTTGCAGAGTATTCCATGTCCAAAAGCCTGGTTTGATATGTCTTTGTCATGGTGACATGGTAAGTCTCCGTTAACAGGAAGTTTGCCACATTCAGTGAAGGAATTATTCAGTAGTATCAATTTCCTCTAAATGAGTAGGATTATCTTAATATCCTAAGATATTAGGAAAAAATTCTGTAGATGATGAGATCTCAGAAGCACTTACTATTTTACATACAATCAGTTATCAAATATCTGAATAAGGGAGAAAGATCCTTATACAAACATCAGTTATTTCAGCCAGTGACTTCAATAGTCTCTCCTTCTAAATATTTTAATACATAAAATACTGATGGAAAATTGGGGGTAAAATTGTAATGACTCTTGTGTGGAATTTATACACTGAGTTATTAGTGGCTTGGTAGGTGGAACTCAGAGTCCAAGTAATCTCAGTTCCAATTCCAGCTCTATTAACAAACTGGGTTAATTTTAGGCAATTATCTCAGATTTTCTGAGAATGGGGATAAGATATATACCTTTCAGAACACATAAACACTAGAAATTATATATATATAATTTTATATATTATAGTACATAAAAATATATATAGTTTCTAATATTTGTAGTTTTATAAATATATAAAATATACAATTACAGCTATATGATTTTATAATATATAAAATATATAAAATTTCTAATGTTTATAATTTTATAAACATAAAACATGATTATATTATTTTATGTGTATTATATAAAATCATGTTTATAATTTCTAATATATATGTATATATAGCAACAGAGAGAATATCTGGCATAGAAGCTATTTTTAAAAACTAATTGATCTGAACATGGTCATGATAGAGTGGCTGTCATTGGAATTAACTTTCCCATATAAACAATTCTAAAAGCTGGGTAAAATATTGGACAGGAGTCAATATAAGACTATGATTCTTTGGGGAACAGAAACACATAAGAAATGAAGCACATTAGATGAGCTCCATGTTCATCCCAGCTTTCACCCTATGGGCATTTTCCAGATGACAGTGTAGATAAACAGTGCCCAATCAGAGTGGCAATCTCACTGGGTAAAAGAGACAGAGATGGGAATTCAGACCTGCAAAGGCAACTGGAGTTTAGTGGGCAGAGTTCCAAAAAGGAGGGACCTAAAAGAAGGAGCTTAAAAACACTAAGTGAAAATTCCCCTCAGAGCCAACTTTTATGCCATATATGTGCAGCACAAGAGTCTGGGATATCAAGCAAAGAAAGCTGCTCAGAAGCTAGAGGGCTGAAAAGAGATTTCAGAGGCAGCATAGTGCTGAAAGGAATATAGGTTGGCATTCAGGTACAGTGATTGTAGAGAATACTTGGTGAGTCCCCAGACTTTTTGTAGAGACTCTTAAAAAGGCCATACCCTGGCCGGGCGCGGTGGCTCAACCCTGTAATCCCAGCACTTTGGGAGGCCGAGGCGGGTGGATCACGAGGTCAGGAGATCGAGACCATCCTGGCTAACATGGTGAAACCCCGTCTCTACTAAAAATACAAAAAACTAGCCGGGCGTGGTGGCGGGCGCCTGTAGTCCCAGCTACTCGGAGGCTGAGGCAGGAGAATGGCATAAACCCGGGAGGCGGAGCTTGCAGTGAGCCGAGATCGCGCCACTGCACTCCAGCCTGGGTGACACAGCGAGACTCCGTCTCAAAAAAAAAAAAAAAAAAAGGCCATACCCTAAGTGTAAGAACCATGTAATAAGGGCTATCCCCTAAGACTAAAGACAAAACAATAGACCTTCCCTAACAAAGCCTAAAACCAAATCTCAACATGATAAAGGTGATCCACTGATGAAGTGATTGCCTTCCAGATGAAAACTTAATGCTCTTTTGAGAAAGATGCCATCATCCCAAATCTCTATATTGTAAATTGACAATATCAAGCAATTCATCAGAAATTACTGCAGATACAAAGAAGCAGGGAAAAGGTAACAGATAATCTGTAGTACGGATGTTTTCTGTAAAAGGCTAAGTAATAAATATTCTTGGCTTTGGAGGCATTAGTTTCTCTCATAATTATTCCGTTGCAACTTCTCTGCTGTTGCATGTGAATGTAGCCATAGACAATAGGTAAATGAACGTGGCTGTGTTTCAATAAAACTTTATTTATAGATGAACACTGAAATTTGAGTTTCATATAGTTTTCACGTCAAGAATTTTTTTTAACTAGTTAAAAATGTAAAAACCATTTTAGACTTGGGAGCTATACAAAAGCAGACAAATATTCATAAATATAGATGCAGAAATCCTTAACAAAATATTAGTGCATGAATTCCAACCACATATTAAAAAAATTACATACCATGACCAAGTAGGATTTATCCTAGGAATGCAAGGTTAATTTAACATCTGAAGATCAACTAATGTAATATACCACATTAATAGGATAAGGAACAAAATCTTCATGAGCATTTCACAAAATTCAACATTCGTGCTTGATATCTCAAAAAACTTGTAAGAGATGAAAATTATTTGCATCTGAAAGAATATTTACAAAAAACTTACAATGAAAATTATATTTAATATTTAAGAACTAAATGCCCTTCAAGGTCAGAAACAAGTCAAAAATATCTTCTCCCACCACTTCTACTCAACAGTAGAAGGATAGGAGGATATAGCCAGTTCAATAAGCAAGAAAAATAAATAAAATACATTCAGAAAGAAAAGAAAAAGGTAAACCTATCTCTCTTCACAAATAACATGATCCTTTATGTATAATATACTAAGAAATTCACAATGACACCATTTAGAATTAATGACAAATGCAGCAAGGTTTCAGGATATAAAATCAATATTCAAATATCAATTGTATTTGTATTTTCTAGCCATGCACAATCTGCAAATGAAATTAAATAATTATATTTACAATAACATCAAAAAGAATAAGGTACTTAGAAATAAATATAATAAAAGCAATGCCAGACTTTTACATAAAAATTCACAAAGTATTTTTGCAATAAATGAAAGAATCTAATGAAATGGAAAGACATCCCATGTTCATGAATGAGAAAACATAATTTTATTAAGATGACAGTACTGCTCATTGATCTACAGATCCCATACAATCCCTATAAAAATCTCACCAGGTTTTTTTGCAGAAACTGAAAAACTGGAAGTATATTTAGACATCTGGCAGAGAATTTGCAATTAAATTTAATGACAAGCAAAAATATTTCAGAAAAGAATAATAATTAACTCTAATGATAACCAAGAGTTTTTTGGGCAGGAGCTGAAAAGTAGTTCACTAATTGTCAAAGCTTTAAATAGTATTTGCTGAGCTATAACAACATAGATACTGAATTTTGATCTAGATAACTATATTTGACCGATGACAGAACAAAATTATGCATATGTGTATTTGAAGTTAGGAAAAATGAAAGCTAAATTGACAGCTTTCATAGTGAGAAAACACTAGAAGAATCAACTAAGAGAATGCAAAGTGATTGCCTCCAGTGATGGGGAAAACGGTGGAAATGGAGGAGCACTACTGTTTTACATAATAAACCTTGTAGAATTATCTGACTCTTTAAACCATTTGTAGATATAATTTTGAAAACAAAATTTAGTTACAATAAATGAAAATACATAAGTGTAACCTTGACACATATTTTTGTTTCTGTTGAGTTCTTGGTGTTATCAAGGCACCTTCCTGAGGAGCTTGCAACTAAGGGAGAAAATTGGAGGTTGATGCCAAGAGCTGAAATAGCTTCTTATTTAGGCTAACGAATAAGTTTCACAGAAAATCTGCGAACAAGTTCATTAATTTGCCAATTATTCTTTCATTCTGTAGAGATGTCTATTTTTTCTTCGTTGATAAATGTTCAATTTCCCAATAAATTAATTTAGCTGCAATTCAACAAATATTTTCTTGTCTTTTAAGTAGACATGAAATGGTAGAATATTCTAAAAACAAGAAGCCATTATTTTCTAGGTAATATTCTTTGTCAACAAGGCAGGGAAAAATAGGAAGATAGTAAATTCTTTTTTTCACTTTACAAATCAAAAGTTAAACGTGGTTGAGTTTATTCATTCAGTTGGTTGTACTAGATTTTCCTTTTCCATTTAGGCTTATTCAAGGCTGTTCAAAGTCAATTGGAATAAAGTATCACATATTGGATATCTTTCAATATTGAATTGTAGAACATTTTAAAAGGTGAATAGTCTACCTCCAACCCAGTAATAATTTCTCATGTATTTCTAAAGTCTTTTTATTTTTAAACCATTTATACTGATTCTTCCCGATAAATATACAAAAATGTATTTGTGTTATTTTTGTTTACCTGGAAACCCAAATGAGCTCCTAATTTTGTGCCTAACCCCAGTTTCTTATTTTCAGACTCAGACTTACATATTCTTTACTTGATGATAAACTTCACAGAAGCCAGAAACCTTTCTGAAAGCCAATCTTTCCCATGTCAAGTTCAGTTAGATCTGAGCTTTAACAAAGTCAGAAGACCCTGTGAGGATCATTAATCACCTGTGTGTGGATCCAGTCCTAAAATAATACTTGTGTCACCTAGCACTGAGGTTTTCCTTGGCTCCAGTGATTTTCTTTCAACTCCTCTTTCACTTCCAGAGTCCTTATCTCAAAAACTAAATGCCCTTGATACATGGATATAAAAACAATCATATTCTCTCACCACTATCTCTAGTACCTTAACCTTCACATTCCACTGACCTCATCAAGACTTCCTCTCAAATTCTCAACACCATCCTTACCAAATTTAGATTCAACGAGCCTCTATTCCAACATCCTTTTTCAAATTACCTTAATTTCTTTCATCTACATCAGTGGTCCCCAACTTTTTTGGCACCAGGAATTGGTTTCTTGGAAGACAATTTCTGCATGGATGGGGGTGGGCGGGTAGGGTGGATGGCTTGGGGATGAAACTGTTCCAACTCAGATCATCAGACATTAGTTAGATTCTCAAAAGGCACATGCAACTTAGATCCCTCACATATGCAGTTCACAATAGGGCTCACCTCCTAACCGGACAGGAGGCGGAGCTGACACGATAATGCTCATTCGCCCACTGTTCACTTCCCGCCTTTTGGCCAGTTCCTAACAGGCCATGGATTGGTACAGGTCTAAGTTCCAGAGGATGGGGACCCTTGATCTACATGACAAAATGCTACCTGGCTTAATTGCTTATCCATTTGTCTATTCTATGCATGTACCTAGCAGTTGGATGTTGCTAAAGGAGAACACAAAAGCCTACTGAATGATCTCTTTATTTTCATGGCCCACAAAACTCAAATACATATGCATTACTTTCCAAAAACGATATTAGTGGTTCTTTCCATATTTGGTCTCCCTCTCTCTACACATTCCCCTCTCTCTGCAAAGCTGCTTCAGAGTCTTTTCCACCATCAGTTTTAGGATTTTTAAAAAATTCTTTGTTGAAAATAGAAACAATCAGACAGAAGCTGCTTTGTCTTCCTGCCACTAAAACTATCTGCATCTGTAGTCATACTCTTTACCTTTCCTCCAGGTGCAATGAGGGAAATATCTCTCCTCTCAAAGGCTGCCTGTATTAGACAGGGTTCTAAAGAAAAACAGAACCAGTAAGATGTATAAGAGAGAGGAAAAGATGTATTTTAAAGAATTAGCTCACCCAATCATGGAGGTTGGTAAGTCCAAAATCTGCAAGGTGGGCCAGCAGGCTGGAGATCAGGGAAGAGCTGATGTTGCAGTTGAGGTTCAAAGACCAACTGCTGGCAGAATTCCCTTTTGCTGTTTTGTCTGTTCAGGCTACCCAACTAATTGAAGGAGGCTCACCTACATTATGGAGGGCAATCTTCTCTACTCAAAGCACATCCATTTAAATGTTAATCTCATCTAAAAATGCCCTCACAGAAACATCCAAAATAACGTTTACCACATACCTGGGCACCGTAGCCTAGCCAGGTTGACACAAAAAATTAACTATCTCACTGATCCTCTACTTCCTTACTCTAAGGCTTTGCCCCTTTAGCTATTCCCAGCCTCTCTTATGTATCTAGTACTAATATCTCTCATCTCAGAAAATAAGACTTCTTAGATCCCTGATTGCATTTTCCACACACTCATCTAAATACCATCCAGTCTCTCAGCTTGTCTATAGTCACTTTTTCACCTCTCTCTTTTTTTTTAACATGTTCCCACTACTGCTCTGGTCTCCATTGTGAAAGGAAAATAAATCTCAGGACCCCAGAATCACTAAGCCAATGGGAAAAGTCAAGCAGGGAACTGCCTTGGGCAAACCTCCCTCCCATTCAATTCCTAAATAAGATAGCTACAAAGTTTTTTTTAAGCTACATACCTTGCTTATAATTTTCCCATAAGAAAATTCCTTATGAACAAAGGACAGACAGAACTCAAAGTCATCTCTCTGCTCACATGAGACAAATGCATATCTGATTAATTTCTTTGCCCTATTGTTTCACTAAGCCAGACTAAGGCATAAGTGACGATTCCTGTTAATTGTGTATTCAGTGAAAGGCCAATCAGAAACTCAAAATAATGCAACCATTTATCTCTTATCTACCTATAACCTGGCAGCCTCCTCCCTGCTTAGAGTCGTCCTACCTTTCCAGACCGAACCAATGTACATCTACATATATTGATTGATGTCTCATGTCTCCCTAAAATGTATAAAACCAAGCTGTGCCCCAACCAACCTGGGCACATGTCTTCAGGACCTCCCGAGGCTGTGTCATGGGCACATCCTAAATCTTGGCAAAATAAAGTTCCTAAGTTGATGGAGACCTGTCTTCAGATACCTTTTGGTTTACACCATCATTCCATTCAACACTTGTGAAGGTCATGAGAGTGTGAGAGACTTCTTTGTTTCTGGTTTTAATACTCAATCCTCTGTATAATTCAATTCATCAGTGCATTCAACCCAGGAAGCGTTTCTTTCTTTTTGAAATTCCTTCTTCTCTTGGTTTCAGGACACAGTTATCCAGCTTTCCTCCCACCTGACTGGCCTCCCTTTTTTGAGTCTCTTGTCCAGCTCTCCTTTCACTGTTCTTCCTCCAGTGGTTGGAGAACTTTGGGGCTCTTTCCTAGGATCCCTGCTCTTTTTAATGTACACATGCTGTACTAGTCCATTTTGCATTGCTATAAAGGAATACCTGAGGCTGGGTAATTTATAAAGAAAAGGGGTTTATTTGGCTCTGTTTTACAGGCTTTACAAGCATGGCAATAGCATCCGCTGAGCTTCTGCTGAGGCCTCAGGAAGCTTTTGCTCATGGCAGAAGGCAAAGGGAGAGCAGGCATGTCACATGGAGGGAGAGCGGGGAGAGAGAGGGGAGGAAGTTCCAGGATCTTTTTAACAACCAACTCTTATGTGAACTAATAGAGTGAGAATTCACTCACTACTGTGAGGACGGCACCAACACATTCATGAAGGATATGCCCTCATGACCCAAATACCTCCCAGTAAGCCCACCTCTAACATTGGAGGTCACATTTTCACATGAGATTTGCAGGGGAAACACATCCAAACCATATACATGCCTCCTGGATGATCCCTCCAGTCCCATTACCATACGTAAGCCAGTAACTCCAAAATTTATACCTCCTGCTTCACTTCCTTTCCTGACCTCCAGGCTCATATATCTAACTACCACCTTGAAATTTCCCCTTGAATTTCTAATATGAATCTCGATTCATCGTCCCCATCTCAGCAAATGGCATTAACATCTATTCAGCTCTCTAAGAAACAAACAAAAATATGTAGCAGTGACCTTTCATCCCTTTTCATTGCCCCAGCATCCAATCTATCCTCAAATACTATAGGCACTGCCTCTAAAACTTAACACCTCTTTATCCAGTGCATAAAACATACTTTGCACATGGCTCTTGCTAAGAAAGGTTGCTTTAATGAATTGAATGAATAACTCTCAAATTGTCTTCAGCCTAGTATTTTACTCTGTCTTCTAGATATATACAGTGAACTCAGAGTCTTCACTTAGATGTTTTAAATCTTCCGCTGAATATGTCCAAGACAAAATTTATAATTTTATTCTCAATCCAAACTGATTCTCACCAACCTTCCACCCAAATGCACAAACCTGAAATTTAACTATTATCCCTTATACACTTTTTTCATTCTTTGCCAAATTAATCCACCAGTAAGTCCTGTCCATTTGGCCTTCTACATATTTCCAGAATCCAATCATTTTTCTCTATCATCACTGCCATTGCTTTAGTCCAAGCTACATCATCTCTTGTTTGGGCCACTGTAGTAGTCCCTAAATTGTTCCCCTTGTATCCATTCTGGCCCAATCCCAAAATACTCTCCATCCTGCAATCAAAATAATCTTTTCAAAGTGACAATGTTATCATGCCACCCTCCTGCTTAAAACTCTTCTGTATTTGTGCATATCCTTCTCAAATCTTACAAGGCTATCTTCAGTTCCTTCCTGCCTCTCCCCTACCTGGTTTCATCCCATTCCACTTTCCTACTTTCTCCTTTGCGTCAGCCACATTTGCTTTCTGTCATTTCCTTGAAATTGGAGGGCTGTCTCTTATCTCACAGTCTTTGTACATGTTGCCCCATTGCCTGGAATATTTGTCATGTCTTCCACTTGTTCCAACCATCCCCCAGCTATGCTTAGAAATTTTTTATCTTTCATTCAGATTTAAGCTCAGCTTTTATTTCCTCAAGCTGTCTCCGATCCTCATTCAGAATAGATTATGTTCCTTTGTTATAGAGAAATAAGTTCATTTTCTTCATCACCATTTTACTACCTAATCCGTTTTAAATTTGTATGATTATTTGAGTAATGACTGCCTTCCCCACTAAACAGTAAGCTCCATAAGAGGAGGGAAGGTGTTTGCTCCCATTGTATGTCCGGCACTATCAAGTTCCTAGCACATAGTAGTTTCATAATAAACCTTCATTGAATACATGAATAAATTATGGAAGAATGGACTCCACTATTCATTCAAACTCTACTCTGAACATTCCCTTCCTCATGACCTTCTCACTAAGATCTGGCCCTCCCCAAACATCCCAACTTCTCCTGAACCTTCCTCAACTTGGGGTTGCTTATTTAATACTTCCTCACAGGTACGGGGAGTAAGAAGTCAGCTTTGTTACTTCCCAATGCTGCTTCCAAACTTTTTGTACATATTTTTTTTACACGCTATCTAACTGACTCGCCCTTCACTGCTCATCTTCATAGGCATTGACTGACCTTCTCATCACTCTGCTTCACTTGATTTCCTTTTGCCTTTCACTTTGGGCTTGCCATTATCCTACACTAGTTCCAGGTTCATGTAGATTACTCATCAGCACCCAGGTCCTTTACTTTTATATCTGCTGGGACTTTCACCTCCAATTTAAAAACTCACTCCCATAGCCAAACCCTAGACTTTATTATAATGCAGAATTGTTCCTTATCTGAAATGGTCTCCAGCCCTAAGTGTGGCCTCAGTGTTGTCCATTCATCTTCTTGTGCTTCACTGGCAGCTGTTTTAAACATTTCCACCCTCATGATCTATCGCACTATATCTCCATTCCATGACTGTGACCACCACCTCCATCACCTCCACCATCCCACCACCTCCTCCCTCTACTCAGCAGGTACTTGCCTCCTACTCCACAGGGAAAATAGAAGCCACTGAGGAGAATTCCCTCAGCTTCCTACAACCAAACCTATGATTTTACCTCCTTTGTAGCTTAGCTTTTATAATGGATGAAGTGTACCTCACCCTTCCTGAGGCTACTCTCTTCACCCATACTCTGGACCCTATGTCCTCCTGCCTTCTCAGGGACCTTGATCAATCAAGCACCCCTGCCTGTACTATAATTTTAACTTCTCCACTGTACAGTCTCCTAACCATACACATTTAGACATGTTCAAATCTCTACCTTCTGAAAAATTCAACAATGCTTCCTCTGAGTTTATGTCAGAGGAATGCCTTTTACTTAAGGGTATTTTCTCTTCTCAACAATGAAACTCCCTGATGATGTTGTCTACATTTGCTTGCTCCTTTTCCCAACCTCACCCCTATGTAGCCAGACTTCTACCCACACTGCTCCCATACACCACACCTTAGATATTGTTTTTCCAAAGTTACTGATGACCTGAATCTATAGACACTTCGCTGCATTTTCTGTAATGTATAAAATATATGACACAGCTGACCCTCTTGAAATGTTCCTCCCTTGGTTTCTGTTCTCTTAGTTTTTTTCTCCTAACTGTTCCTTCTCTATTCTTTGGCAATGATCTTTTCCTCAGCATGCTTCTTAAATGTGTTCCTTGAGGCTCTTCTCTTTCACTCCACCATCTCTCCTTACACAGTCTCATCTACTCCCATGGCTTTAATTACCATCTATATGCCAGTGACTATAAAATATACTGTGTGTAGGACAAGCTTGTTTTCCAGAAGTTCTGACTAGAATAAATTACTGCTGACTGAATATCTCACTTATTTATCCCCAAGCATCTCAAACCCAAAATGCAAAACCTTGACTCAATAACTTTCTCCTGAAACTTCTTCCTCTGTTCACTAACTCATTGAATGTACTATTTCCCTCTCATCTCCAGCCTCTCATCAAACACCCAAATGTCTCCTGAGTCCACTCTTTCCTTCTCCCACTGCCTCCTTCATAGTATATCCTGTTCTCTCTGACCCTTCCTGCTCCCCTCTAATTCATGCTCCATATTGATGATACAAGGTACCAGTATGACTAGTCGGCTACTTTGCTTAAAACCCTTCAATAGTTTCCAGTATTTCATAAAAGAAAGTCCAAATTCTGCCCTTTGCTTATCACATCTTTTATAATCTGACTCCTATTTATTTTTTCTGTCTTCAAATTTTGCACTATCATGTTTCATGTTCCAGCTATGCTAAATTATTTCATTCCTTGAATAGGATACACTCTCTTTCACCTCATGGATTTTTGCATTAAACCCTCTTCACCCCCCCACCTTTGCTTAGCTAACAGTTAATTATCTTGAAATAAAGCTTGGGAAACCTCTATATTTCTTGCCATCTATTGCAGCATTTTAAGTTTTGCCAAATAGCCTAAACCTTGTAGATTATCATTTCAATTACTTGCTTACATTTTTCCTTAATCTCCTTTGTCCTCCAGGTACCCGTATTCCAGAAGTCCCTAGCCTCAATAAATTCAACTCTTCAAATGTTCTTTTCCTTCTTTTAGGCCACAATGAAATTAGGGGGAAAGAAGAATCCTAGAAGCTGCTGCAAAATCACAAAACTTTGCCTCTCCTCAGATCCCTTCTCTTGCCACTTTCTCCTTTCTGGTTCTCCAGGAACAAAATGAGCATCATCAGGAGAAAATTTCCTCAACTTCCACTCTACAAATACCTTTCTTTAAATACAGTTTTCTATTCTGCATAGTACGTGCCATGTCCCCCTCATCTCCCTCCAATCCCTCCAAGGCTAATTTATCACCCAATGTTTGGATTCCATTTCCACTGGATTGTGTCCTCAACATATGAACATGTTGAAATAACTTTCATCTTTAAAAGTAAAGCCAAACAAAACAAAACTAATACCTCTCTCAATTCCATGTAGTCTTCTAAATGCTTGATAAAGGAGAGTTTTATATTCTGTCTGTATTTTCTCTCTCACTATCTCCTTCTCTCCGTGTGTGTGTGTGTGTGTGTTTGTGTGTGTGTGTGTTTTGAGACAGAGTCTCACTCTGTCACCAAGGCTGGAGTGCAATGACATGATCACAGCTCACTGCAGCCTTGACCTGCAGGCTCAAGTGATCCTCCCAACTCAGCCTCCCAAGTAGCTGGGACGACAGGCACACATCTCCATGCCTGGCTAATTTTTTAAAAAAAATTTATGGAGATGAGGTTCCCTTGTGTTGCTTCAGCTGGTCTCCAACTTTTGGGTTCAAGAAATCTTCCTGCCTTGGCCTCCCAAAGTCTTCGGATTACAGGCGTGAGTCACAGTACCAAGCCTATATTTCCATTTTGCTCTATTCACTCTATAATCTGCTAAAGGACAGCTTTTGCCCCAATATATCACTGAAATGGATTTCATTAAGGTCACCAAAAACTTTCATATGTCATGCATTTTCCAAAGGCAATTATATTAGCATTCTCCAGAGAAACAGATCCAATAGAATACATACAGATATATAAGAAGAGATTCATTATTGGCTTTATAATTTGATTTATAATTACATTTATAAATTCATTTACATGATTATGGAGGCCAAGAAGTTTCATGATCTGCCATCTGCAAGCTGGAAACCCAGGAAAGCTGGTGGTGTAATTCAGTCTGAGTCCAGTGGCATGAGAATCGGAGAGCAGATGATGGAACTCCCAGTCTGAGGCTGAAGGCCTGAGAATCAGGACCTCAGGACCTCATATGTTCTCACCATTTTGTTTCATTCAGTCTTTCCACAGATTGGATGATGCCCATCTACTTTGGTGAGGATGGATCTCCTTTACACAGTCTACTGATTTAAATATTAACCTCTTACAGAAATCTCTCACAGACATACCCATAAATCATGTTTTACCAGCTATGTGGGCATCCCTTAGACCAGTAAAGTCAACACACAAAATTAGCCATCACACCAATTAACTTTTTTCCGTTCTCATTTTATCTGAATATTCTGGGGAATATTTGATACTGTTGATATGCTTCTCCTGATTGCTCTATTCTTTCTGCTTCTGGAAGAACATCTCCTTTGTTTTCTCCTATCTCCTTGGTTGTCCGTCTCATCTATAGGCTTTCTCTTCTTTCAAATGCCCCTTAACTGTTGGTTTTATCCAGAGCCTCAGCCTTGGTCATCTACTTTCAATGCATGGTGTCTGGGAGATCTTGTCCATCTATATGACTTCAACTGTCACTCGCCTCTTCCAATGGCTCTCTCTAATCAACTTTAAAAATTTTTTAAACTCTATTTATTTTTCCGAACTCTCTGATAATTCTAATCCCTACACTTCCAAACACATATCAGAAACAATATGTCCCAAACTCCTCCCACTCACCTCCTCCTCCTGCTGTGACACGTGGCATAGTGAATAACGTTAATCCCAAATCAGTTGCTCAAACAGCGTGCTGGGAGATGCCCAAACTGTGCCTTCTCAGTTACCCCACAGTCACCATCACTTACAGTATTATCTCCTAAAAACCCTTCTCATTCACTCCTCTCCTATCACATCACTAAGCCTTGTCCAGGTTCTTGTCATGTCTCAGTCTGGTCACTACAGTGACCTCTGATTTGGGCTCCCACCAAAGTGCTCTGTCAGAAACACAAATCTCACATTGTCACTTTCTTTCTGTTAGTCCTTCAATGGCTCCATCAGCTTTCAGGATCAAGTTCAAATTCCATAGCTAAGTGGAAGTTCATTCATGGTCTGGCCACTTGCCAACCCCTTTCAGCCTCATTTGTCCCATTCCCTAGTGTGCACTTCCTTTGCTCAGAATGCTCAGCTTCCCTACTGTGCAGTGTTGTTTCATGCCTTTGGGCATTCCCACATGTTGCTCATTCTACATATCTCTCCCTCCTTTCTTGATTCAGCTGACATCTATTAATTGTTTTAAAAAAAACTACCTCAGGAATCACCTCCTCCAGGAAGTTTTTCTTGACACCATAGCCTAATTAGATGCCCTCAGCAGTGTAACCACAGCCCTCTCTAAGGGCACCAAACACATCAATTTTTCTATGTATTTATCTGAAGACTATAAGCTCCTTTAGCTAAAGTACCTTGTCTCATACAGCTTCTTTCCCAGCACTTAGTACGGTACAAGGCATGCAATAAGTATATGTCAAATAACTGACTGACAATGAAGAAACTGACTTAGGGAATTGTCCTACACATTCTCAAAATCAGATAATGTTAAAAAAAAAAAAAAAAAAAAAAAAAGCTGGAACCAGGCCTTGTATACTAGACTTCATTTAAGGTTGGAAATAAAAAGCTAAAAGGAGAGGAAAGATCTCCTGAAGAAATATATTGCCTATTCAAGCTAGAACACACTTTTAAAATAAGCCAAGAGATTTCTAGAAAGCAATGCAGTTAACTTTTTATTTAAACAGAAAATGTTCTTTGCTGTCTTGCATGTTTTTCTAGACATAAGTAAATGACTCATTCATATACAGAGGCTTACTGAAAATGTATTGTATTCAGAGGTTCTTTCTATTTATCTTATTGTTTGACCTTGATAGTAAAGAGCTATGCAATATTTGTAATGCAGCTAACCATGCAAAGTGAAAGGGAAAGTTAGCCAATTACTTGGTGAAGGAAATCAGCATAAATAGGCTTCATAATTCAAGCCAAAAAAAAAAAAACTTGATTTTTAAATAAATCATGGTATTTTAGACTGCATTATTTGAATAAGTTAACTTTTTAGTGGCAGAGGTGAAAGTAACTTCAAAAATCATTGTGTTTTAGCTTTGGAAGGTTTTGTGATTTTTTCTTCATATATTTAACGTCCTTATTTGTTTTATTTTGGTAAATACTAAGAGTAACTTGCTTCCCAGAGCATTTATTACTATAGTGCAGCCAAAGGCTGTCTGCAAATGTATTGAATATTGGGGAGTGGGGGTGCTTAAAAATTGACTTTACATAATTAAGTTTAAATTAAAACATGAGTTTGTTCCTTGACAAATATTTCTTAAGCATTTACTATGAACTAGGTACTGTAATTGATCCTAAGATATAAAAGTGGTTAAGACAATGCCTTGCTCTCTCTCTTGCTTCCTCTCTGGCCATGTGTTCTCTGCACGTGCCAATTCCCTTTTACCTTCCACCATGAGCTGAAGAACCCTAAGGACCTCACTAGATGCAGATGCCCAATCTTGAACTTTCCAGCCACCAGAATTGTGAGCCAAATAAACATTTAAAAAAAAAAATAAATTACCCTGCCCAGATATTCTTTTATAGCAACACAAAACAGACTAAGACTGCCTCATATAGGTAAAATCATACAGTCTTTTTGTGATTGGCTTATTTCACTTAGCATAATGTTCTTAAGGTAAATCCATATTATAACATTTATCTGAGTTTCCTTCCTTTTTAAGGCTGGATAATATTCCATTGTATGTATATACCATATTATCTTTATTCATCCACTCATGGACATTTAAGCTCCTTCTACCCCTTGGCTATTGTGGACAATGCTGCTATAAACATGTGTGTGCAAATATCTCTTTGGCATTCTGCCTTTGATTCTTTTGGATACATACCCAGAAGTGAGATTGCTGGACCATGTGGCAATTATCTTTTTAATTTTTTGCAGAACTGCCATGCTGTTTTACATACCAACTGCACCATTTTACATTTCCACCAACTGTGCTCAAGGGTTCCAGTTTCTCTACATCTTTATCAACACTTGTTATTTTAGCCCTTTTTTAAAAATAGCCACTTTCATGGGTGTGAAAAATATTAACATAATCTTGACTTCAGTGCCTTGTGCCATACACAATACATAGCAGCTACTTTATGAAAGCTTATGTTTGAGATGTATTAAAAGAGTATATTTTCATAATGTGTTTGCTTTATAAAGTTGATGTTAGAGATCATTAATGGAGCCTATGATCTGTGCGTTAGGATAAAATAAGACACATCTTAGGGAAAAAAAGACTATCTCTGCTTTCAAGGAATTCTCAATTTGGTGAGCAAAACATCTATAACAACCAACTAAATCATCATATGATAAGTGCTACAAGGGAAGAATAAATAACATACAATGAAAATAGAAAGGTAAGTGTGATTCACTTTGTGAAAGATTTGAGGAAGAAGAGGTTACAGAGAAAACTTCTTCAAGGATTTGATCTGACCTTGATGACTGTGGAGTATTTCACCTGGTGGAAAATGAGTGGTCAAGAGCAGAAAGGCACTCCTGACCAAAGTAACCAAATCCACAAAGGCCTGATGGAGAAGTAATGCACACTATGTTTGCAAGGGTGGACAGAGCTCAGGGAATATGTGGGAAGTGCATGGGATAGAACTGATACAAAAGTTTATTTAACAACTACATTTCCCAGAGTTTAGCTATTTATAAAATAAAGAAATAAATTTTGCTTTATCTGTAGAACAATAGTACTACTTACTTAACATTGTTTAAAATGACTTTCTAAAATGTAAATGCCTATTTTGGCTTCATGTTAAGCAATAATATTCATGAAATTACACTTTTAAGATGCTAATCACATTTTTCTAATACCCATTAAAATAAAAATAAGTAATATAATTATGCAAATGCTTGGCACTGTGCCACTTAAAATTGTCTCTCATTCCACCAGGAGCATATGCTCCACACTTTGGGAAATACTGCTTTGCATTAATAATGGACATGAAAGAAATACCTTTCACAAACTTTAGTTTTCCAAATATGTGAGGAAGTAGTGAAAATGATGAAATGTTTTAAATGAAGCAATTTTGAAATTTCTGCTAGAAGCAAGCATGTAATGGCTGAAAAATGCTAGGAAACAAGTGGTCGGAGAAAGTTAGCTGAATAAGGTGAGAGGAGAAAGGAATCACATCATGGTACAGAGGAAAATGCTCTGTTTGAAGATAAGAATTTAGTAGAAAGAGCTGACTGAGAGTTAACCAGAAATTGATTCTTTTTTTTCCAGCTAAACACTAGAGCTATATTGCCCATTATGTTAGCTAGTAGCCATATAAGGATATTTAAAATTAAATTTGAGTTAATTAAAATTAAACTTAAGCCGGGCACGGTGGCTCACGCCTGTAATCCCAGCACTTTGGGAGTCCGAGGCGGGCGGATCACGAGGTCAGGAGATGGAGACCATCCTGGCTAACACGGTGAAACCTCATCTACACTAAAAATACAAAAAATTAGCTGGGCATGGTGGCGGGCGCCTGTAGTCCCAGTTACTCGGGAGGCTGAGGCAGGAGAATGGCGTGAACCCGGGAGGCGGAGCTTGCAGCGAGCCGAGATCGCGCCACTCCTTTCCAGCCTGGGCGACAGAGCGAGACTCCGTCTCAAAAAAAAAAAAAAAAAGTTAAACTTAAATTTCAATTCCTCAATCTCACTGGCCACATTTCAAGTCCTCAACAGACATATATGGCTAGTTATTACTCTATTGGACAGAGCGCATACAGAATATATCCATTATTGCAGAAAATGTCCTCCAGCTATATTGAGATATAATTATCAAATATGACATGTGTACATTTAAGGTGTACAACATGATGTTTTGATATGTGCACACATTTTAAAATGAGTACCACTATCAAGCTGATTAACATCACATCACCTGATGTTTGCATATGTGCATGGCAAGAACATTTAAGTTCCACTCTTTTAGCAAACTTCAAGTATGCAATACAGCATTATTAACAATAGTCATCATGCTGTATATTAGGTCTCCAAAACTTATTTATCCTACGTAACTAAAACTTCGTACCTTGATTGATATCTCCCCATTGGACATCGTACTAGACTAATAGGATGCTGAGACTTCACATTGTTGAACTACAGGGCTTCAAGGAGAAAACTCCTAAAATTAAATTAAACATACAGAATTAGTTATATTTTATTTATCAGGGCAATTAGAGGACAATGCCTCAATTAATAGTGGAAACATGGCTTTCCTTAATCAGGAATAAGGTCATTATTCTGATAAGAGCTTTTGATGCCCAACTTGAGCATGATTAATAATGAGCAATGTAAAATGCTAAGTAATTGGAGAAAATCCAAATTCCCTTATGATATTGCTCAAATTCCCTGATATGGCTTCTTCAGAATGAAAATAACAAAAAAGCTGCAAAAGTGTGCCTCTAAGCTAAGGGTCCTACTATTGAAATCTATGGTTCTAGAACTCCAGATTTCTATTGAGTTATGTCTCAGGCCCAGGCCATCTCCCCCGTAGACAGATTATCCTAGCCTTCATTATGCTTTAAGAATTTCTCAGGCCAGATGCAGAGGCTGATACCTGTAATCCCAACACCTTGGGAGGCCAAAGTGAGAGGATTACTTGGGACCAGTAGCTCTCAATCAGCCTGGGCAACATAGAAAGACCTCATGTCTACAAAAAATAAAAATAAAAATAAAAATTGCCAGGTGTGGTGGCACATGCCTGTAGTCCTAGCTGCTTTGGAGGCTGAGGCAGAGACTTGAGCCCAGGAGTTTGAGGTTACAGTGAGCTATGATTGAGCCACTGCACTCCAGTCTGGGTAACAGAGTCAAACCTTGTCTCTGGCACGGTGGGGGGAGGAGGAAGAAGAGAGAAAGAATTTCTCCCATACATGTACATCCTCTAATATTTTTTTCAACTTCTGGAATGTAATTTATGTAGTAGTATTTCTTGTGACCATGTAATCACTTCTTCTGAGCCTGAACTCTACTCTCAGTAAAAATGGAATGATATTAAATTAAATGATACAGCACAGAGAAAGTGCTTAGTACAAACAGAAAATGCCAACAAAATGTAATACATGTAGAAATCCTTCTCTATTACACTATAGTTTTCTAGTGGCTTGTAGAGTTGAAATTCAGTATCCCAATCTGTTCCTGCCACTTCACATGTGACAACCTGAGCCTCAATAGTGATCAATCAACCAACAGGAATCAAGTCCTCTGTTCAGGACACCAGAGTCTGTAAGTGGCCCACAGACTTCTAACAAAACATAAGGCATGACCTCCACATTCAAAGAACTGAAATATAAGTGAAAATAAAAGTATTTCAAGGGCATTCACTAGTGAGAATACTAAAATTTATGGCTACCATCAATGAGGCTCCAGATAAATGCTGAAAGTCACAGTAAGATCACTGCCATCTTTGGAAAAAATGGACCAACAGAGAACAGAAGGCCTCAAGGCAGCAGGAATATTTGAAAACTTACGGTGAGTATTACAATTTATTACCTTCCTTCCTAGAAAATTTTGGAATGAAGGTAGGGAGATCAGAATTCCAATATCAGCATTGGTGAGGGCTCAAAGCTTGAGACCATGCCCTCAAATTAGAGAATCACATAATTAATAAATGCAGTGTATAAGTGCAAGTGCTGGTTTCATTTATATATGCATGTTTATGTCATTTTTTAATAAAGACCCTGAAAAAAATTGAAATATAATGTGTAGGAAGATGAAGAGAGAACAAAAGTGTTAGAAAATCTATGTAATGAAATCATAGATGAAAACTTACCAAGTTATAAGGGACTTTTCCAGTTTTTGCTCAGCACTTCTCCTTGCTGCCACCATGTGAAGAAGCACGTGTTTGCTTCCCTTTCCACCAAGATTGTAAGTTTCCTGAGGTGCTCCAAGCCATGCTGAACTGTGAGTCAATTAAACCTCTTTCCTTTATAAATTACCCAGTCTCAGGCAGTTCTTTATAGCAGCGTGAGAATGGACTAATACAGTAAATTGGTACCAGGTCGTGAGGTGCTGTTGTGAAGATACCAGAAAATGTGGAAGTTACTTTGGAACTGGGTAACAGGCAGAGGATGGAACTGTTTGGAGGGCTCAAAGAAGATAAGAAGATGTGGGAAAGTTTGGAACTTCCTAGAGACTTGTTGAATGACTTCAACCAAAATGCTGATATAGGCTGGACATGGTGGCTCACACCTGTAATCCCAGCAATTTGGGAGGTCAAGGCAGGTGGATCACCTGAGATCAGGAGTTTGAGACCAGCCTTGCCAACATGGTGAAACCCCTACTAAAAATACTAAAATTAGCCAGTCATAGTGGCACATGCCTATAATCTCAGTTGCTCGGGAGGCTGAGGCACAAGAATTGCTTGAACCCAGGAGGCAGGGGTTGCAGTGAGTTGAGATTGTGCCACTGCACTCCAGCCTGGGCAACAGAGTGAGACTCTGTATCAAAAAAAAAAAAAAAAAAAAAAAAAAAGGTTGATATGGACAACAAGGTCCAGGCGAGGTGGTCTCAGATGGAGATGAGGAGCTTGTTGGGAACTAGAGTAAAGGTCACTGTTGCTATGCAAAGACACTGGTGGCATTTTGCTCCTGCCCTAGAGATCTGTGGAACTTTCAACTTGAAAGAGATGATTCAATGTATCTGGGGAAAGAAATTTCTAAGCAGCAAAGCTTTCAAGAGGAAGCAGAGCACAAATGTTTGAAAAATTTGCAGCCTGACAATGTGATAGAAAAAAATCCCTCATTTTTAGGGGGAGAAATTCAAGCCAGCTGCAGAAATTTGGGTAAGTAACAAGGAGCCAAATATTAATCACCAAGACAATGGGGAAAATGTCTTCAGGGTATGTCAGAGACCTTCACAGCAGCCCTTCCCATCACATTCCTGTTCGAGTGCAGGAGGCATCCAGCGTGAGTAAAGAAAGCTTAGCCAAGAGTAACTGACATACTCTGTCTATTGGCAAATACTGGATAGAATGATAAATACTCAAATACCCTAACTGTAAAAAATATTCATATGTACCCCATAAATACATAAAATATTATATATCAATAAAAGAAAAAAGAAATATAATGCATAGAGATAATTATTAGGGTTTTTGGTTTAAAGTTCTGACACGATCTCTCTAAACATCCATTGGAATATTTGTAAAGACCTAAAAAGAATTTGGTATATATTTCTGAGACTACAGCCTAAAAATGGCATTCAGTTGATCTGCAGAATTTGAGAGGAATTTCCTCTAAGTGTACTACAGATAAAGCTAACTACAGGGAGGTCCCATGCAATACCCACAGGATAACTGGGAGTGAGAAAACTTCACTACCCCCCACTGTTTAATTACTAGGTCACACAAACAACACCAATCAGAAAACTGGGCAAGTTACCATATGCCATGTGAATGATACTTCTTGGGATGCCAGAGTCCCTCCTCCACCTCACTCTTCCTCAGAACCTCTCTTTCTACTGTCACACAGAGGCTATGCCCAAAATAAAGGGGCAGGATGAGAGAAGGAGTGAAATGATTTATGGGTATATTTGGTTACTTGGTCCTCATCAAGTATTCATGTGAAGGTGTCAGGAACAGCTGATGACAACAATCGTAGACTGAAGTTGTTGTGTATGTCATTTGCTCAGGTGTCAGAAAGCCAGTGAGCAGGGTTAGGGAAAGATCTCATTTCAGTTCGTAGAACCACATGAGGAGAAAGTCTGCTAAACACCTAAAATGGAATTATGAATCCAATATTATTCAACTGCATTTCTGAGAAGGGCTTTTAACTAGTGCCCAAAGATAATGAGAGTTTGGCCAAGAGTAACTGACAAATTTGGCCTATTGGTAAATACTAGAATTGGATTGGATTCTTCTTCAGAAGTTAACAATTTTGTAAAAAGAAAAAAAATTCAATTCTGTATTAGTCAGGATTACTAATTTCAAGCAAGAGAAACCAAATCCAACTATCTTATGGGAAAAAAAAAAAGCATTTACTACAAGAAAGAAGGGGAAGTGAGCTTTTTCATGCATTATTGCATTTACTTATTCATCCATTCAGTGAGTCTTAATTAAACCCCTAGTATGTGCCAAAGACTGTAGTAGGCCTTAGGAATATGATAGGAAAGAGGAAAGTCAAAATGCCTGCCCTTGCAGAGTTTACATTCTAATCAATATTTAATGTAATGTCAGTTAAAATAAAACCAACGAAGAATATTCTATCAGAGTAAGAGGATAAGGAAATGTGAAGAGGAGCTGCTGCTATGTTACATGGGTGGTCAAAGAAGCACTTTTTGAAAGTGCGTCATTTGAGATCTGAAAGAAGCAAGGGAACTAGATATGTAAATCAGAAAGAAGGGAATCCCAGGCAGAAAAAACAAGTGCAAAGGGCTTGAAATGGAAACGAGAGCACAGAGGCCAGAGTGGTTGCAGAGGATTACACAGGCAGAGAAGCAACAGACGAGGACAGAGAAGTGGATGATTCACGGTTCGTGGCCATAAAGATTTCACATTTTAAACTAAATGCTACAGGTGGTCTTTGGAGAGTTTGAGCAACACGATTACATTTATAATTTGGGAAACAATTCTGTCTGTTGCTTAGAGAAACACTGTGTGTTCAGATGTAAATGTGTGTTTGTGTGACCCACATAGTGTTACACACACACACATATATGTTACACATATATAGTGTTACACACACACACGTTACACATATAGTGTTACATGCACACACACATATGTTACACATATATAGTGCTACACAAACACATATATGTTACATATATATAGTGTTACACACACACCACATACACATATATAATATTCTTACCCAGACTTACCCAGACTTCAGAAAATGTGCTACTGAGAACAGTGATGGATCCTGAGGCAAGATAAATACTTTAATATAGCACAAAGTTTCTGAAAAATGGACTCACATGGAAAAGATTAAAAGAAGAGAACGTTCTAGTGGAGCATTTCAGACTTAAGAACAGGTTAGCAAGGTCATGAACTTTTTCTTTTCCCTTGAACTACAGAGAAAGTTATATTTAATGTAAAGTTTTCACCATTTTCCTATTTACAATGCTATTCCCTTTGGTTATGCCAAAATCTTCACAGAATCAGATAAAGACATGAGTGGTGGAATGTGGAGAGTACAGAGACATGGTGGAATTGGTCCTCATATTGGTTTCCATGGAGACGGAGCAACATTCTCCAAAAGAGATTGTGTCTAGGCATGTAAGAAACTAACTAAAAGCTAAGTGACTCATTGCTCATGGGGGAACTGGCAGCTACACAGGCTGCATATGAAAGAGAGGAGCAACTGTCAGATGGGGAACTCAGGGAGGATTTAAGACAACAACATTCTTCCTTTCTCAAAATACACTAGACTCAGGGTGTTCATTAGGGGCACTTTTGGCGTTTTGATGGGACCATTCTTCCTTTTATAAAGTTGTCCCACACTCCACAGGGTGGTGAGCATCCATGCTACCATCCAGTCAATACTGATAACTGGGCATCAAACTGCTTCAAATATCTCACTCTTAACCACCACCTACTTCTCAAAAAGGCTTCTGTAAAATACACTTTCTTCCCTGTGGGGTTTCACCAGTATCAAAGAGTATGATCATCTTCTCAAAGCGTCAAGCCCCTTCCCATGTCACCATTGTTGAGTTGTCAGGACCACCTAGAAAAGAGATAAGCCAAAGACAAATCAGCAGACTATGTGACAGTGGGAGAACCACCTCAGTTGGAGCAGCCAAGTGAAGTGTGGAGGCAGCTAATGTTCCTAAAGAGAAGCCAGGCAGGATCTCATTCATGAAGACTGATTGTAATTGCTAATGTGTCACCATTTTTAACATAATTGAGGTATTTTTAAGACGGAAAAGTCAAATCTTTTCAAATGTTTTTTTTCCCCCCCAGAACTAAATGTCTCTTAGTTGACAAGATAAAAGAGAATAATCAGGTGTTAGCACTGCTGCCTAATGAGGTCATTATGGAAATGTTCCTGAGTGTTCAGCAGAGTTGGTTAGTGTGGACATGCTTAGTGAAGGGTGGGAAGGGTGAAAAGAAAATGAAAAGTAGTTATTTTTCTCAATTACTTAACTGTTTCATCTTATTTTATACTACACACACAATCTTTTTCTCTTTACCAGCAGTAGAAGATTCTACTTTTAGAACTTCCAGAAAGAAACAAGTAAAAGAGACAGATAGACCTGTAATGCTATATAACCATCACTCCACTATGGTTTTTTTTCCTTCAGAAATAGTAATGAATTGCTAAGAGAAAAATGTTCCCCCTGTCCTCTTGAAAAAGCTTTTTATTCCCTGAAGCACAGTTGGGAATTATAAGATAAATCAAAGGGTCAGTGGGTGACTTCTTTTCTTAGAGAAAACACGTGTATGTGGAAGAATCAAAAGAAGGGAAAGACAAAGGGTAAAAAAGAACAATAAAAATATTTTGCTCTTTTATTTTAAAGAATGACACAGTTTGCATCTTCAATATAACATTAAAGCAGGTACGTGTGCCGAGATGCACACATTGGTCCATGAGCCAAGATGCTACTGATGGCACATTACTTCATATACCCACATGGAGTCACTTAAGGAGAAAACAACTGGGGTAAGTGATCTGTTCACAACAGTAGTCACTGTAGATATGGCTGCTATTTGCTAATAAACTGCTACAAAAATTCCCGAAAATGGGAGAGAGAGGATCAAAATGGGAAAGAGTGTACCTTTAGAACAGAGGG
This sequence comes from Theropithecus gelada, assembly GCF_003255815.1. Taxonomy (NCBI): domain Eukaryota; kingdom Metazoa; phylum Chordata; class Mammalia; order Primates; family Cercopithecidae; genus Theropithecus; species Theropithecus gelada. Next base: position 142,478,164 of record NC_037671.1, on the reverse strand, counting down.
TGGTTGTACAATATGAGGATTTAATCTTTCTAGTAAAGATGTGGACATACAGAGCTAATAAATTCCTGCAGGCCTGTATGCAGGAAGGAAGGCTCACTCTATTCAACATTAGGCTCATGGCCCTAAACTGCCTGGATCTCTGGGTAAGAAAGGGAATAACCTGAACCACTGGGATTCCCTGATGCTTCAGAGAGAGAACTGAAGACATTAATTCATCAAGTGCTCACATAATTCTTGGGCTTGCAAATTATTTCTCAGTGATTACCAGCAAGGCGTCTGTGGGACAACTTACATAAATTAATGCTTCATTTAATTTACATCTTTTTCTCTTTTAAAAGAAAAGATTAAAAATCCTGTAGTTGGCTGGGCATGGTGACTCATGCCTGTAATTCCAGCACTTGGAAGTCTGAGGCAGGGGAATCCGTCGAGCCCAGGAGTTTGAGAGCAGCCTGGGCAACATAGTGAGAGCCTCTCTCTACAAAAATATGTAAAATTAGCCAGGTTTCATGGTACGCACCTGTAGCTTCAGCTACTTGGAAGGCTGAGGTGGGAAGATCATTTGAGCCCAGGATATTGAGGCTGAAGTGAGTCAAGATTGTGCCACTGCACTCCAGCCTGGGTGACAGAGACCATGTTTCAAAAAACAAAAAGCAATGGCAGCCAGTGATTTTGAATTTGGGGTCCCTATCTCCCATAATACTTAAGTATTTTCTAGAATGAGAACAATTTTATCATGCCCAATTGTAACTTCTATTAACGTTTTCTAGAATATGTAGATGAAAAAAAGATTTTAAATTGTATAAATATTGACACTCAGCAGACCCTTTTATCTCCAGGTAACGTTAATCAGACTTTGATGGCTACTAATAACTAATGACCATGAATAGAAAATCTCTTGGCTGTATATTATATTTTGGTTCTTAGGATAAGTCAACTGAAATATAGTTTCAGTGACTACCTTTTAATAAATATTATTAAAAGGATTAGTAATGCCCTACAAAATATACAAGTGTGCTCTTAAGATATTTGCTTTTGAGAAGTCCACAGAAGTTACTAAATATTTATTACATCTGATATTTGCTACAAAAATTTGCAGAATTTGGACTTAAAAAGTAGCTTTTATCATTTATTGAAGCATAATTGATCCTCAAGTTTTAATCGGCATTAGCCATTATTAACGTGGATGTCAAAATTAAAGAAGGAATTCTGGTTAAGTGATTCTTACATTCCAGTGGTGAATTATTTAGAATGCATTTTTTTTATTCTTCCCTCTGTTACCCAGGCTGGAGTGCAGCAGTGCAATCATGGCTCACTGCAGTCTTGACCTTCCAGGCCCAAGCAATCCTTCCACTTCAACCTCTCGAGTAGTGGGACTACAAGTGCATGCCACCACATCTGGCTAAATTTTGTATTTTTTTGTGGAGACAGGGTTTCATCATGTTTCCCAAGCTGGCCTTGAACTCCTGAAGCCATCCACCCACCTCAGCCTCCCAAAGTGCTGGGATCACAGGCATGAGTCACCACACCCAACCTAGAATGCACTTTTGATGGGCTCATTTCTTCTGCTTTAAAATAATATGAGTAGGCCGGGCGCGGTGGCTCACGCCTGTAATCCCAGCACTTTGGGAGGCCGAGGCGGGCGGATCACGAGGTCAGGAGATCGAGACCATCCTGGCTAACACGGTGAAACCCCGTCTCTACTAAAAATGCAAAAAATTAGCCGGGGGAGGCGGCGGGCGCCTGTAGTCCCAGCTACTCGGGAGGCTGAGGCAGGAGAATGGCGTGGACCCGGGAGGCGGAGCTTGCAGTGAGCCGAGATCGCGCCACTGCACTCCAGCCTGGGCGACTAAGCGAGACTCCGTCTCAAAAAAAAAAACAAAAACAAAAACAAAATAATATGAGTAAAAAAGGGTCAGTCACATTTTATGTCTCATATCCATCTGACATCAGTGGAGGAGTTTGCTGAGAGGTCAGCATGTTATACTCACATTATTTTGTTTGCTTATTTTTTTGTTTTGTGTTTACTAGCGTCTCAGCAAAAACTATAAACTTACAATGTTTAATTACTTATTTTATACAATTTATCCTATCAATAAAGTGCTTTAATTTTGAGAGTGTTTGGTCATATAGAAATTTTCTCAGTATTATTACTTTTAAAATGTAATCAACAACCACAAATAGAGCAACTGACTGCTTCAAACACTATGCAACAAGGAAAAATAGATTAAGCCCAATAAAATGAGAACATTTTAATAACAGTCTTTTTTCAGTCTCTGAGCCATAAAGCAGACATTGACACTCACTTTGATATATCCCATATCAGCATCTTCCTTAGGAAGAGAAAATGCAGAATTTGATCTGCATCTCTAAATCTAGACAAATATTTTTAAAATGAAGGATTGAGCTATAAATATTGTCTATATAAATTCCAGTAAACGAACATATTTGCATATGGCTAATATTTGAGTTCTATATGAATTCTGAAACTTTGGCAGTATTTGTGTTTGCCAAGCACTGTTCTGTTCCAGTAGGCTTGCAAATTAAATATACTTCAGATTGTTCTAAAACAAAGGGGAATCCATTGTGAGTGTATCACGACCTTCTGCCCACCCCTATCAGTTGTTTTTCTTTTTTCTTTTGAGATGGAGTTTTGCTCTCGTTGCCCAGGCTGGAGTGCAATGGTGCAATCTTGGCTCACCGCAAACTCCACCTCCCGGGTTCAAGCAATTCTCCTGCCTCAGGCTCCTGAGTAGCAGGGATTACAGGCATGTGCCTCCATGCCCAGCTAATTTTGTATTTTTAGTAGAGACAGGGTTTCTCCATGTTGGTCAGGCTGGTCTCGAACTCCCGACCTCAGGTGATTCGTCGGCCTCAACCTCCCAAAGTGCTGGGATTACAGGCGTGAGCCACCTTGCCAGGCCAGGAAAAGGCTTAAAATTTTAACCATTGTATTTACCACACTATCAGGAAAGTAAAGTGGAAACACCAGAAATGGGAGTGCAGACAGTTCTGTCATTAACTCACTGTGCAACCTTCTGTCATGCAAATGTTCTGGTGCTTAATTCCTTAGGTGTAAATAGATAGTTTCTATTCAATACAGCAAATTATGTGAGTGTGAAGATATACACATACACACAAGTGACACACAGAAATGCTAGATAAAATGTAACATCAAATAGTTCTTCTTATATATGCTAGAGTTCCAAAGCAAGAAAAAGATGTACGTAAGTACCAGAAACTACAAATAAACTTAAAATCAAAGGGGTGAGAACAGCTAAATATCTCTGAGGAGAGTCAGAGAAAGTCATAAGTGGGCTGGATCGAATACCTGAAAGAGAATTGTGGCTGAAGCTGCATACCCTGTGCTTCGTGGGACCCTGGATCTTAGTTCCCTCCCTAAAGATTGGAGCCAGAAAGAGGAACCCAGCCCATGAAGCAGAAAAACTCTGCTCACTGGCCCAAGAACACATCATGGAAAGAAGGGTGACAGCACTTAGTGATGAATGGAAAAACAGTCACCATCAAGAAACTGAAACTGCAAGCCGTGCATTGGTATTGGGTTCAATTTTTCATCACCTACATGTAATTAGACCACCAATTTAGAAATTAAAAATCATTATAGACATGAATTATATAGATACATATATTTCCTACCTGTATCCATTGAGAGGTATTGCCCAACAGCAAGGAGCGCACCTAACACCTAGTCTTGCCTTCTGAACACCATTCTCTAGTAAAAAGAGCCCGAGATCCACACAGCAATGGCTGCTTCTGGAACTGGAATAGAGAAAATACAAGATGAGTCTAGAGCATCTTGTAGTACCAGAAAATAAAGAAATATTTGGGAAAAAAAAGGATACAGGCATGTCAAAGCGACATAGGGACCAACCTGAAAGAGCTCCCAATGGCTATATCTGGAACAACTGGAGCAAAAATATAAATAACATAATATTGGATTATAAGCCAAAGTATAAATGATTATACATGTTCATACTAATGTAAATAAATGATTGAATAGATAAATGAATAGGAAAGAGGAGGTTTTTTTACAGAAGACTTTAAATAATATATGTATGTAGATACTCCGCCCTCTAGGACCTCCCTCTAGGGTGAAGTGGATGGAGTGATTTGCATCCAAAGAAGAAAGATGGAAAGGAAAACACAGTAAATTTACAGTGGCAAGCAAGACCTTAATTAACCAAGTGCTTAATGTTAACATCACCAGTGATAAATCATTTGATACCACACACCCCTGATATGATGCAGTGAGAAATGGCACTCCACTTCTGTAATATTCTTCCTAGAAACTTACAACCTTCAATCTAATTTTGAGTAAAACACTGACAAACAAACAGTAGGGAATTCTATAAAATAAGTGATCAATGCTCTTTCAAATTTTCAAGGTCATGAAAGACAATAAAATAATGAGAAATTGTCACAGGCCTGAGGAGACTAAAAAAGCACGCTTTGTAGTTTACTATCAGAGGTAAATACCTTACTGCCCCATAGAAGCGCCTCCACAACTCAAGACTCATAACATTTTTACAGAAAATAATTCCATCTGTTTATGAACTAGAGTAAATATTCCAAAGTATGTGTGAAAATTACCCTCGGAAAAGAGTCAGCACATTAAAAAGGGGGGTGGGAGAGAAATTACTTACACACCAGGAATTTTAGATACTACAATACTCTTAAAGGAAATCTAAATTAAGTTTGAATTTTAAAAACCCAAAAAAACAAAAAACAGAGCGACCAAGAAAAATATTTGTTTTAAAATGGCATTTAACAGGAACTAAATAATCTTTAAAAGTACTAAGGGCCCATGGATGCAAGGCTGGTTCAACATAGGCAAATCAATAAACATAATCCATCACATAAACAGAACCAATGGCAAAAACCACATAATTATCTCAATAGATGCAGAAAAGGCCTTCAATACAGTTCAACACCCTTCATGCTAAAAACTCTCAATGAACTAGGTATTGATGAAACGTATCTCAAAGTAGTAAGAGCTATTTATGACAAACCCACAGCCAATATCATACTGAATGGGCAAAAGCTGGAATCATTCCCTTTGAAAACCAACACAAGACAAGGATGCCCTCTCTCACCACTCGTATTCAACGTAGTATTGGACATTCTGGCAAGGGCAATCAGGCAAGAGAAAGAAATAAAGTCTATTCAAATAGGAAGACAGAAAGTCAAATTGTCTCTTTTTGCAGATGACATGGTTGTATATTTAGAAAACTCCATTGTCTCAGCCCACAAACTCCTTAAGCTGATAAGCAACCTCAGCAAAGTCTCAGGATACAAAATCATGTGCAAAAATCCAAAGCATTCCTATACACCAATAATAGAGAGCCAAATCCTGAGTGAACTCCCATTCACAATTGCTACAAAGAGAATAAAATACCTAGGAATACAACTTACGAGGGACGTGAAAGATCTCTTCACAGAGAACTATAAACCTCTGCTCAAGGAAATAAGAAAGGATACAAACAAATGGAAAAACATTCCATGCTCATAGATAGGAAGAATCAGTATCTTGAAAATGGCCATACTGCCCAAAGTAATTTATAGATTCAATGCTATCCCCATCAAGCTACCACTTTCCTACAGAATTAGAAAAAACTACTTTAAATTTCATATGGAACCAAAAAAGAGCCCATATAGCCAAGACAGTCCTAAGCAAAAAAGCTGGAAGCATCATGCTACCTGACTTCAAACTGTACTACAAGGCTACAGTAACAAAAACAGTGTGGTACTAGTACCAAAACAGATATATAGACCATTGGAACAGAACAGAGGCCTCAAAAATAACACCACACATCTACAACCATCTGATCTTTGACAAACCTGACACACACAAACAATGGGGAAAGGACTCACTATTTAATAAATGATGTTGTGAAAATTGGCTAGCCATAGACAGAAAACTGAAACTGGACCCCTTCCTTACTCCTTGTACAAAAACTAACTCAAGCTGGATTAAAGACTTAAATGTAAGACCTAAAACCATAAAAACCCTAGAAGATAACCTAGATAATACCATTCAGGACATAGGCATCGGGAAAGACTTCATGTCTCAAACACCAAAAGCAATGGCAACAAAAGCCAAAATTGACAAATGGGATCTAATTAAACTAAAGAGTTTCTGCACAGCAAAATAAACTATCATCAGAGTGAATAGGCAACCTACAGAATGGGAGAAAGTTTTGCAATGTATCCATCTGACAAAGGGCTAATATCCAGAATCTAATATCCAGAACTTCAACAAATTTACAAGAAAAAAACAAACAACTCCATCAAAAGGTGGGCAAAGGATATGAACAGACACTTCTCAAAATAAGACATTTATGCAGCCAACAAATACATGAAAACAACTCATTATCAGTGGTCATTAGAGAAATGCAAATCAAAACCACAATGAGATATCATCTCATACCAGTTAGGATGGCAATCATTAAAAAGTCAGGAAATAACAGATGCTGGAGAGAATGTGGAGAAATAGGAACGCTTTTACACTGTTGTGGGGAGTGTAAATTAGTTCAACCATTGTGGAAGACAGTGTGGCAATTCCTCAAGGATCTAGAACCAGAAATACTATTTGACCCAGCAATCCCATTACTGGGTATATACCCAAAGGATTATAAATCATTCTACTATAAAGACACATGTACATGTATATTTATTGCAGCAGTGTTCACAATAACAAAGACTTGGAACCAACCCAAATGTCCATCAAGGTGAGACTGGATAAAGAAAATGTGGCACATATACACCATGGAATACTATGCAGCCATAAAAAAGGATGAGTTCATGTCCTTTGCAGGGACATGGATGAAGCTTGAAACTATCATTCTCACCAAACTAACACAAGAACAGAAAACCAAACACCGCATGTTCTCACTCATAAGTGGGAGTTGAACAATGAAAACATATGGACACAGGGAGGGGAACATCACACACCAGGGCCTGTTGGGGGGTGGGGGGCTGGGGAGGAATAGCATTAGGAAAAATACCTAGTGTAGATGACGGGTTGATGGGTGCAGCAAACTACCATGGTACGTGTATACCTACGTAACAAACCTGCACGTTCTGCACATGTATCCCAGAACTTAAAGTATAATAATAATTTTTAAAAAGCACCCTGCCACAGCCAGACTTCTCTGGCTGCTTGGTGCTGCCTGTCTTGGAGCCACATTATTCTCTGTGCATCTGAGTAACTCACATGAAGGAGCCAAACCAACATAATGTCACATAATTCAGAGGACTAAGCAGAGAAACATATTCTAACAAGGTTTATAGCCTCAAAGAAGAGTGTGTTAAAGGTGGTTTTAGATTGCAAAGTGATTCTGTGCTGTGTCAAAGATTCACGGGGAAGGCATTCTTGAGTCACAGAGGATCTCAACTTAAATGGAAGGAGAGTAGGAACCAGCCTAATTGAGGGAATAATAGGAGTTATTCAGCACTAAAGGAAGGCTGCTAGCAAAAGAAAAACAATTGCTAATACCTGATTTGATTCTGGTGACTCTTTCTCTCACCACTTTTTCTGTCCTTGGCCTTAAATTTCACCATCCCGAAATGTTTAGTCTGGAACTCTAGAAGGTTATGACAGTCTTTAGATCACCATCCATAGCACTTGTCCCAGTCTGAAATGACCTATTTCTTTTTTAGTTAAATATCATTTTTACTTTAATTAATAATAAATAATTGTGTAGATTTTACGGTAAGCTACACTAGTTTTTATTGTGTTTTTTTAATACACACAAAATAAAATTTGCCATCTTAATTATTTTACCCCGTTTCTTCATATTTACATCTGCCTCTCCACTGTCAGGTAAGTTCAGTAAGGTCCCTGTCTGTCTTGTTCTCCTCAGAACTCCTTGAACTCGGAAGTGACTGGCACACAATAAGTAGTAAATAAATATTTGCCAGATGAGTTAATAAATCTTTAGAACTGCTGTTTTTTTTTTTCTTCAGATTTTTACAGACAAATGACCTAGGGTTAATTATTTTAAGTTGAAAAATATCCAAGCTAATTCAAGTAAAAGTGAAGTTCAAAATAAATTAGCCAGGAAATTCTTTAATCTTCTGTGTTAGCTTTAGCTCTGTGGCCCCAATCTCAATGTTTATTCTTCTCATCATCACCAAAGGGAAAGTTTTAATTATTTTATCCATTTTTTCTTAATTTAAAGCTCAGTAAAACTTCAGTCTTTTAATATATATATAGCTATACATGTATATAAGGTATATATGTATATATAGCTATACATGTATATAAGGTATATATGTATATATACCATTGGTATATATAGCTATATATACACATATATACCAATATATACATCAGTTTACCATATATAGCTATATATACATATATACATATATACACATATATATACATACTATATATACACATATATACACACATATATAGCTATATATATGGTAAACTGAAACTTTAGTAAAACTTCAGTCTTTCAGCATATATATATATATATATATTTGAAACTACACTTTTTTTCCCTCTTTTAACTACTCTGAGATGGTAAGATCTGTTTATTCCTTCAAGAGATCAGAGATGGTAATATCGTTTCCTTTCTTCATAGAGCTATGAGAATTAATTTTAAGAAATAAATCTATATATATCTTTGATTATCCTGGTGCTGGGTACTATTAAAAAGCCCAAGATCCTGCTTAGATTTTAAATCATGTTTTATCTGTAATGTCTATAAAGGATGAATTATTCATTTAAAAAATAATACAAACTTAATTTTCAGTGTGATATTTAGGGAACTTGAATATCCCCAAATGACAGACTATTCAGGACCCAACTGATTGGTTACTTTCCCTGATAAATAGTAAAGGTATGCTTAGTTTACAAACAGGTTTATGTAGTAAGTTTACAAGCTTGTTAACTATAGGAGGCATGTGCCGGGGAATTTTTCTCATACTCGGGACTTTTTAGTAACAATGATGAACTTATTTTAAACTTCTCAGCATGAAGAGAAGGGTGGGTCATATATTGATGCTGTGAGAACCATTGGCCCAATACTATGTCATGATTACTTTCTGACATGGTAAGATTAAATACCACTTCTTTTTGTCCAGGCAACAATATGCTTTAAACTCCTCAGAATCTTCAGCAGGGGGTTAGTATATACCTCAACCCAGGAGGCTCTGGGGTAGTTAAGTATTTAATCTAAAAATTTACCCACCTATTAAGCCTTACAGGTGCTATGGTGCTGCATGGCCTTGTCCGCCTGCCCCCCCTACTCCTTCCGCTTGCCTCTTTCTCTTCCAGAGTGCACTTAGTACCCACAAAAGAGAAAAATAAGTACCATTAAGTGCAGGGGCCACGGCATTTCTTGGAAAAGCCTGCAAATGCCTACCAATATGCCATGCGCAGAGTGAGCATCTAATTATAGTTCAAACCAGGACATACTTAAGAGGGAAAAGGAACCCTAACAGGCAGGGTGGCCAGGACAGGAGTAAACTATACTGCCCAAACAAAGCAGAGTTCATGGTGTGTGATCACCTGAGCATGAACACAGTGTTGCTGCTAATAATGATGATGATAATCATGCTCTCGTAAGAATATGTGCCCAGTGTATTTCTGCATTTTACATTTGTTACTGATCCTGTGAGGACTGTGGAGTTGCTGTTTATGTTACTCCTGTCTCACACTCATTTGGTTTAGCTTTAGTTAAGAAACATTTTCTGTCTGATGTAACGAAGTGTCATCCTCAGTCACAGCCCCAAGGGGCTGTTTCTGTTACTTATTTTCTGGTGACTGCTTTGTCACCAGCTTTCAATTTCACTTGCCAGAGCAACTTGTAAATATAACACCATCTGAGAATGTCAAGGCTTTTCTGTTTCTGTTTTCTGGAATACATCTATTTCTAGAAATCTATCTATAACCACCAGCATTTCAGTCTATTTTTTAGCAGCCACTTGTGCTGCTGTCGACGTGGAGTTTTTGATGAACGGTGGCTTCATTTGGGTTTGCAGTTGCACATGACTGGGGACTGCCGACATTCAGGAAAGATGAATCTGAGTCTTTGTGGAGCCTTTGTACCACCTCACAAAGGAAGCATCTCCATCTTCAATATTTCTATTTGGTAAGAAACTTTTCTCAGTCTTTGTAGTTAAAAATAAATAAAACTTAACACCAGGATTATGTGGTTATGTTACTGTCTAGTAACGTAATGACTATGCACCTCAGGTTTTTATGCTTAAACTTGGGTTCTAGATTTATTAAAATCTACTCAGCCAGAATCTGCATCTCCATTTTTGTAATTTTTGTCCCATTACCACATTTTGTCCCATTACCACATTGCCTGTTTCCAGTCTAGTAAAATGAGACTTGAGTCATATTATTCTTCTTTAATTTTAATGAAGCAGAGCACTGAGACAATCATTTGTGGGGCGATTCTGACCAAGGAAATGCATTAAAATTTCAACTTCCACAAACATAGACATGCAGATCAAAACCAAAATTCCTTTTATTCACTTCCTGGAACTTCTCAAAAGATTTGACCATGTCTTTTGCTCTTCTTTCACCTTAGAGAAGGATTCTCAGATCATCTGCAGCAAATAAAAAGCTGGGTGAAAGTTTAATGACATGTCCCAGAGGTTTACTTTTCTGGGCCTATTATTGTTCACTGGCTTTGTAATTTCCTTTGGTGTGGAAGAAAGAGCATATACACAAAGTTGGCAGAGTTCTAGCTCTGAGGCATTGTCAGACTCATAGGAAGGAATAATCATAATCAAGTTCCTTAGACAACTCAGCTCACACTTTGTGAATGCATATTATAGACCCAGTACTCTGCTAAGAACTTTACATAAGTTATCTCGGACTATAGACTCAATCCTATGAATTAAGCATTATTGTTATCCCTATTTTAAAGATGAAGAAATTGAAATTTAGAAGCCTTAAGTAAATTGCCCAAGGATATACTGCTAGTAAGGGGTAGGGCCAGCATTAGGCAAAGAAGCAACTTGGCTCTATACAGTCTGTAATATTACTCTCTGTACTCTTATGTATTCCCCACTATAATAGGAACAAATGTAATGTGCTGTAGAAGAAATAATAAACAACATGAATATGCTGAGAAAAAACTTTAAGTAATACTCTAGTTAGGAAGAAAAATGATCTAGGCAACATAAATTTAGGGAAAATAAGACTTCGTTTGGTTTTAGGATAGGATGCCTGCTGGGCACACCGACAATGGACAATTGCGAGAAAAATAGCACATAACTCAGAAAAACAGGAGTTTGTTTAGTTTTAGAATATGATGAGGAAAATGGTCCTATTGGTTTTTGAAAAGTTATGCTAGGAAACTGTGCAAGAAAATATTTTATCGATTTATTTACTAAGTCAGAAAATATTTATTGAATATCTACTATGTACCAAGAACTGTTTTACATGCTTAAGATACAGGGTGAAAAGTCAAAGTCTCTGCCCTAATAGAACTTAATTTCTACAGAAGTAGACAGATCATATATAAGTAAGCAAATACAAACAAAATTTAGATAGTAACTATTGAGAACTGTGACGAGTTTGGGATTGTCACCCTGCTTGCAAGCTAACAAGTTAGACTGTCACTGTTTCATGGATGCTGGCAGAAAATGTAAAATTTTATCTTCAGGTAGGAGAGGAGAATCAGCCTTCCATCAAAGGGGCTTTCTTACTTGTCTTTTCTCAGAAAGATCCATTTTAGCACACAATGCACAAGAAAGTTGAGGAACAGCCGGGCGCGGTGGCTCAAGCCTGTAATCCCAGCACTTTGGGAGGCCGAGACGGGCGGATCACGAGGTCAGGAGATCGAGACCATCCTGGCTAACACAGTGAAACCCCGTCTCTACTAAAAAATACAAAAAACCAGCCGGGCCAGGTGGCGGGCGCCTGTAGTCCCAGCTACTCAGGAGGCTGAGGCAGGAGAATGGCTTGAACCCGGGAGGCGGAGCTTGCAGTGAGCTGAGATCCGGCCACTGCACTCCAGCCTGGGCAACAAAGCGAGACTCCGCCTCAAAAAAAAAAAAAAAAAAGAAAGTTGAGGAACAAAAATAGATGTTCTTAGACCCTTCCATGCCTTCATACCCCCTGGAAACTGTGCATAATCCCAGGGGCACACATACCCAGTTTGCTCTAAATGAATTAGTTCGTTGTTTTTCAGTATCCAAATAAATCCCTTTGAGAAATGGATGGAAGCTCTGGACCATCTCCCACAGAAAATTGCATATACATGTACTCATAATGTTTCATGTAATTTTAGAGAATACAGACCACCCTGAATCCCATGCATTGAACTCAATTAAGAAACCCTGGCCAGATCCAACAACATAATTTGAAGGTAAGGGAATCAGACACAGAGAAGTTAACCGATTCAAAACAGCATAAGCTAGGTAGCTGGAGGGAATATATGCAGAGCCCTTGGCCCAGGAGAGTCATTTTTAAAAAGGCTCCTTTCCTCCTGCCCCTCTCAGAATTATAGGTCTAGTTGTTTTTTTTGTTTTTTTGTTTTTTTGTTTTTCCCAGAAGTAGGATGATAATCTGAATCTCCTGAATTTCTATTAAATAACAGTTATTTTAAAAATAAAGACAGTTCATTTAACTTATCCAAATACACCAAATATCCATGTTTGTAACCACATCTTTAATTCATTTGCTTTTTGACATAATATAAAAAGAGGCTTTTTCCATGTGTCCTAAATATTGAAACTTGCATTCTAACGAAAATTTGTTTAAATTGTATTTTAAACTATTAATAATGATATACATTTACGGGATACAAAGTGATGCTATGATTTATGAACAAAATATGGAATAATTAGCTCAAGCAAATTAACATATTAATCACCTCAAATACTTATTTTTGTGGTGAGAACATTTGAAATTTACTCTTAGCAATTGTGAATTGTATAATATGCTATTGTTAACTATATTTACCATGCTGTGTAATCTGTGTAATAGAACTCAAAAAAAAAGTACTCTGCCTGTCTAACTGAGATTTTATATTTTTTAACCATCTTATATGGTTTGACTGTGTCTCCACCCAAATATCATCTTGAACTATAGCTCCCATAATCCCCACATGTCATGAGAGGGACCCAGTGGGAGGTAACTGAATCATAGGGGCAGGTTTTTTCTGTGCTGTTCTCATGATGCCGAATGAGTCTCATGAGATCCGATGGTTTCATAAAGGGAAGTTCCCCTGTACCCACTGTCTTGACTGCTGTCATGCAGGATGTGCCTTTGCTCCTTCACCTTCCACTATAATTGTGAGGCCTCCCCAGCCATGTGGAACTGTGAGTCCATTAAACCTCTTCTACTTTATAAATTACCCAGTCTCTGGTATTTCTTCATATAAGTAAATGAAGTATGAAAATGGACTAATATAGTAAATTGGTACCAGAAGTGGGGTACTGCTATTAAGATAACCAAAAATGTGGAAGTGACTTTGAAACTGGGCAACAGGCAGAGGTTGGAACACTTTGGAGGGCTCAGAAGAAGACAGGAAAATGTGGGAAACTTTGGAGATTCTTGTTGAGTGGTTTTGACCAAAATGCTAATAGTAATATGGACAAGGAAGTCCAGGCTGATGAGGTCTTAGATGCAGTTGAGAACTTACTGGGAACTGGAGCAAAGGTGATGCTTGCTATGCTTTAGCAAAGAGATAGGTGGCATTTTGCCTCTTCCCTACAGATCTGTGGAACTTTGAACTTGAGAGAAGGGATTTAGGGCATCTGGTGGAAGAAATCTCCAAGCAGCAAAGCATTCAAGAGATGACTTGAGTGATCTACAAAGCATTTAGCTTTATTCATTCACAAAGACATGATTTGAAATTGGAACTTATGTTTAAAAGGGAAGCATATCATCAAAGTTCAGAAACTGCAGCCTGACAAGGCGATAAAAAAGAAAAACTCATTTTCTGAGAAGAAAGTCAAGCCGCTACAGAAATTTGCATAAGTAATGAGAAAACAAATATTAATCGCCAAGACACAAGGGAAAACGTCTTCAGGGCATGTCAGAGACCTTTACAGCAGCCCCTCCCATCACAGGCCCAGAGGCTAGGAGGAAAAATGGTTTCATGGGCCCAGAGCCTTGCTGCTTTGTGCAGTCTAGGGACTTGATGCTCTGCATCCCAGCTGTGGCTAAAATGGGCCAACGTATAGCTCAGGCCATTGCTTCAGAAGGTGTAAGTCCCAAGTCTTGGCAGCTTACACGTGGTATTAGGCCTGCAGGTGCACAGAAATCAAGAATTGAGGTTTGGCAACCTCCACCTAGATTTCAGAGGATGTATGGAAATGCCTGAATGTCCAGGCAGAGGTGTGCTGCAAGGGCAAAGCCCTCATGGAAGATCTCTGCTAGGGCAGTGAGGAAGGAAAATGTGAGGTGGGAGTGCCCACACAGAGTCTCTAGTAGGGCACTGTAAGAAGAGGACCACCATCCTTCAGACCCCAGAATGGTAGATCCACTGACAGCTTGCACTGTGCATCTGGAAAAGCCACAGGCACTCAATGTCATGCTGTGAAAGCAGCCAGGAGGGTGGTCTACCTGGCAAAACCACAGGGGTGGAGCTGCCCAAGAAAATGGGAACGCATCTGTTGCATCAGCATGACCTGGATGTGAGACATGGAGTCAAAGGAGATCATTTTGGAGCTTTAAGATTTGACTGCCCTGCTGGACTTTGGACTTGCATGGGTCCTGTAGCCCCTTTGTTTTGGCCAATTTCTCCCAACTGGAATGGGTGAATTTACCTGATGCCTGTACCCCCATTGTATCTAGGAAGTAACTAACTTGCTTTTGATTTTACAGGCTCATAGGTGGAAGGGACTTGCCTTGTCTCAGATGAGACTTTTGACTGTGGACTTTTGAGTTAATGCTGAAATGAGTTAAGACTTTGGGAGACTGTTGAGAGGCATGATTGGTTTTGAAGTGTGAGGACATAAGATCTGAAAGGAGCCTGGGGCAGAATGATATGGTTTGGCTCTGTCCTCACCCAAATCTCATATTTTTTTTCTTTTATTTTCGTCGTCGTCTTCTTTTTTTTTTTTTTTTTTGAGACAGAGTCTTGCTCTGTTGCCCAGCCTGGAGTGGAGTGGGATGATCTCAGCTTACTGCAAACTCTGCCTGCTGAATTCAAGTGATTCTCCTGCCTCAGCCTCCCCAGGAGCTGAGATTACAGGTGCCCACCACCATCCCCAGCTAATTTTTGTATTTTCAGTAGAGACAGAGTTTCATCATGTTTTTCAGGCTGGTCTCAAACTCCTGACCTCGAGTCATTGGCCCATCTCAGTTTTCCTTAGTGCTGGGATTACAGGTGTGAGCCACCATGCCCCAAACCTCATCTTGAATTGTAACTCCCATAATCCCCATGTGTTGTGGGAGGGACCTGGTGGGAGATAATTGAATGATGGGGATGGGTTTTCCCATGCTGTTCTCATGAGAGTGAATAAGTCTCACAAGATCTGATGGTTTTATAAAGGGCATTTCCCCTGCACATGCTCTTTTTGCCTGCCACCATGTAAGACAGGCCTTTGCTCCTCCTTCGCCTTCTCCCATGATAATGAGGCCTCCCCAGTCATGTGGAACTGTGAGTTTATTAAACTCTTTTTCTTTATAAATTACCCAGTCTCATATATGTCTTGATTAGCGGTATGAGAATGGACTAATACAGTAAGTTGGTACCGGGTAGCAGGTGCTGCTGTAAAGATAGCCCAAAACATGGAAGCAACTTCAGAAATGGGTAACAGGCAGAGGTTGAAACAGTTTGGAGAGCTCATAAGAAGATAGGAAGACATGGGAAAGTTTGGAACTTTCTAGAGACTTGTTGAATGTCATTCCATTGTGTGTATGTGCCACATTTCTTTATCCGTTCGTCTCTTGATGGACACTTAGGTTGATGTTATGACTTGGTTATTGTGAATAGTGATGCAGTGAATATGGGAATGCAGACATCTCTTTGACAAAATGATAATAAATCTGTTGTGTAAATATCCAGAAATGGGATTGCTGGATGAAAGGTAATTCTAATTTCAGTTTTTTTAGGAACTTCCTATATTAGGCCTTTCTTGTGCTGCCATAAAGAAATACTTGAGGATGGGTAATTTATAAGGAAAAGAAATTTAATTAGTTCACAGTTCTGCAGGATGTACAAGCATGCACCAGTATCTGCTTTGCTTCTGGTGAGGCCTCAAGAAGGCAAAGCAGGAGCAGGTGAATCACATGGCAAGAGCAGGAGAAAGAAAGAAAGGGAGAAGGTGCAACACACTTTTAAACAACGAGATCTCACATGAACTCAAAATGAGAGCTCAGTTATCACCAAGGGGTGCTGCTAAGCCATTCATGAGGGATCCATCCCCATGATACAACCACCCCCACTAGATCTCATCTCCAACAGTGAGAATCGCATTTCAACATGAGATTTGGAGTGAACAAACTACAAACCATGTAACTTCCATACTATATTTTTATTACTCACCACAATTTAGATTTAATTATTAGCAAAGTATCCAGTCATTTATACATGTATCACATTTCTTTTTTAAACTTTTCTTCTAGGTTCAGGGATACATGTGCATTGTGCATGTTTGTTATATAGGTAAACGGCGTGTCACAGGAATTTGGTAAACATAAAATTTCATCCACCCGGGTAATAAGTATTATACCAACAAGGCCCCAGTGTCTATTGTTGTTCTAGTCTCCATGTATTCTCCTGGTTTAGCTCCCACTTATAAGTGAGAATAGATGGTATTTAGGTTTCTGTTTGTCTGTTAACTTGCTTAGGATAATGGCCTCCGGCTCCATCCAGGTTGCAACAAAAAACATAGTCACATTATTTTTTATGGCTGCATAGAATTCCATGGTGTATATGTACAACATTTTCTTTATCTAGTCTACCATTGATGGGCATTTAAGTTGATTCCATGTCTTTGCTATTGTGAATAGTGGTGCAATGAACATAAGCATGCATGTGTCTTTATGGTAGAACAATTATATTCCTTTGGTTATACACCCAATAATGGAATTGCTGGGTTGAATGGTAGTTCTGCTTTATGTTTTTTGAAGAATCACCACACTGCTTTCCACAATGGCTTACCTAATTTACATTGACTAACAATGTATAAGCATTCTCTTCTCTCCACAACTATGCCAGCATCTATTATTTTTTGACATTTTAGTAATAGCTATTCTGACTGGTGTGAGATGGTGTCTCACTGTGGTTTTGACTTGCATTTCTTTAATGATTAGCGATGTTGAGCTTTTTTCTATGCTTGTTGGCTGCATGTATGTCTTCTTTCTAAGTGTCAGTTCATGTCCTTTGCCCACTTTTTAAGGGGGTTGTTTTTTTCTTGTAAATGTGTTTAAGTTCCTTACAGATTCTGGATATTAGAGTTTTCTCAGATGCATAGTTTGCATATATTTTCTCCCATTCTGTAGGTTGTCTGTTCTGTTGATAGTTTCTCTTGCTTGCTGTGCAGAAGCTTTTTAGTTTACTTAGATCCCACTTGTCAATTTTTGTTACGTCACAATTCCTTTTAGCATCTTTGTCATGAAATATTTACAAAGTCCTATGTCCAGAATGATGTTTCCTGGGTCAAATTCCAGACTTTTATAGTTTTATGTTTTACAATAAAGTATTTAATCCATCTCGAGTTGATTTTTGAATGCAATGTAAGTTAGGAGTCTAGATTCAATTCTCTTCATATGGCTAACCAATTATTCCAGCACCATTTATTGAATAAGGCGTCCTTTTTCCATTGCTTGTTTTGTCAAATTCTTTGAAAATCAGATGGTTGTAGGAGTGGCTCTGTATTCTATTCTGTTGCTCTATGTGTCTAATGTTGTACCAGTACCATGCTGTTTTGGTTACTGTAGCCCTATAGTATAGTTTGAAGTCAGGTAACATGATGCCTACAGCTCTGTTCTTTTTGCTTAGGATTGCCTTGACTATTTGGGCTCTTTTTTTGGTGTCACATGGATTTTAAAATAGTTTTTTCTAATTCTGTGAGGAATGTTAGTATTTGATAGGAATAGCATTGAGTCTATAAATTGCTTTGGGCAGTATGGTCATTTTAACAATATTTATTCTTCCTATTCATGATCATGGACTGTTTATCCATTTGTTTGTATCATCTCTGATTTCTTTGAGTAGTGTTTTACAATTCTCGTTGTAGAGATCTTTCACTTCCCTGGTTAGCTGTATTCCTAGGTATTTTATTCTTTCTGTGGCAATTGTGAATGGATTTGGCTTCCTGATTTGGCTCTTGACTTGGATGTTGTTGGTGTATGGAAATGCTACTGATTTTTGTATGTCTATGTTTTATCCTGAAACTGCTAAAATTTTTTATCAGATCAAGAAGCTATTGGGCAGAGATTATGGAGTTTTCTAGATGTAGAATCATGTCATCTGCAAACAAGGATAGCTTGATTTTCTGTCTTCATTTGGGAAGCTTTTATTTCTTTTTCTTGCCTGATTACTCTGGGAAGGACTTTCAATACTATGTCTTGTGCCAGTTTTCAAGGGGAATGTTTCTAGCTTTTGCCCATTCAGAATGATGTGGCTACGGGTTTGTCATAGATAGTTTTATTATTTTAAAGTATGTTCTTTCAAAGCCTAGTTTATTGAAGGTTTGAAACCTGAAGGGATGTTGAATTTTATTGAAAGCCTTTTCTGTATCTTTGAGAAAATCATGTGGTTTTATTCTTTAATTTTGTTTACGTAGTAAATCACATTTCAGTAGGAATGGCATCAACTCTTCTTCATACATCTGGTAGAATTTGGCTGTGAATCTTTCTGGTCCTGGGCTTTTCTTTTTTTTTTTTTTTGGTTTGTAAAGTTTTTATTACTGATTCAGTTTCAGAATTTGTTATTGCTCTGTTCAAGGATGTTATTTCTTCCTGGGTCCATCTTGGGAGGCTGTTTGTGTCCAGAAATTTAACCATTTTTTCTAAATTTTGTATTTTGTGTGCATAGAAGTATTCATTGTAGTCTCTGATGGATTTTTTTGTATTTCTGTGGGGTAAGTGGTAATGTCCCCTTTGTCATTTCTAATTGTGTTTATTTGGATCTTCTCTCTTTTTTATTTGTTAGTCTAGCTAGCCATCTATCTGTCTTATTATTTTTTTCAAAGAACAAACTCCTGAATTCATTGATCTTTTGCATATTTTTTGTGTGCCTCAGCTTCCTTCCATTCAGCTCTGATTTTTGCTATTTCTTATCTTCTGCTAGCTTTGGGGTTGGTTTGCTCTTGCTTCCCTAATTCTTCTATTTGTGATGTTAGTTTGTTAATTTGAGATATTTCTAAATTTTTCACTGTTTTAATTTAATTTAATGTAACTTAATTTAGGAGAGCTAAGTAATTAAACATGAGGCCAAAGTACGTAAGAAAGTGGCAGTCTTTTATTGCAAATATGTACACACTCTCGGGCGAAGTTCTCTGGTCCTCGGGTGTGGGGGGCCAGGGAAGTCGAGCTGGCGCTCTCGGGTGATGTTCTCTGGTCCACAAATGCGGGGGCCGAAGAAGTCACGCTGGCTCCTGCCAGTGGCAGACTTTTATGCGAGGGGGAGGGCAGTGGGCAGGATAAGGGCGTGATAGGGGCGTGTCCGTAGGCGTGGCCGGGTAAGTTTCGATCTCTTCGGATTGACATCACCTGGCGCATGCTCGGTTGATCTGCATCTTCCCGGGGCGGGCTGCATTTTCCCGCGCGTGGGAAAATTGATGAGGAAGAACCCGGAAGCAACATGGATTATGCCTTCTTGTTCACCTTCCTCCATCTTGTCCTTTCTCCTTCACCCAAACATTCACAAGGGTGTTTAGTGCTATAAAATTCCTTCTTAACACTCCCTTAGCTGTGTCCCAGAGATTCAGGTATGTTGTGTCTTTGGTCTCATCAGATTCAAAGAATTTCTTGATTTCTGCCTTAATTCCATTGTTTACCCAAAAGTCATTCTCCAGCAGGTTTTTACATTTCCATATAATTGTATGACTTTGTGAAAGAAAAATATCTGAAGGGGAACCCTAAATTATGGGGGAACAAGGCCTCTGAAGTGGGAAGAAAATGATCAGCAAATGGGGGAAAAAAAATACAAGATTCTTAATTTTAACTAGAAAAGGAGCTTTATTTACATAACAAGGCCACCTTTTGGCCAGCCATATCAAACTGAAAAAACAATGGCTATACATCTGAAATGGCATTTTGCCCTAGCTGAAATATGGTAATAAGATTTTAAAAAAATTTTTTAAGAAGCTCAATGATTAAAAGTTAGCTTAATTAAAAGGCTAACGTCCAAGATGTGTGTGTATGTATGCATGTATTCATGTTTGTATTTGAAAGGCCTTCTTCGTTGTTTTGTTTTTGCTGTTGTTTGTTTTTCTCTCCTAAGACCTAGTCTTTTTCTTGAGCAAAAGTTTTTTTTTTCTTTTCCTTCTCAGTTGACTGAATTGTGTTTTCACCTGATTTTTTGAGTAAAATAGCTATTGTAACAGAGGCTACTCTTGGATTTTTAAGGAAGAATGTAGTTTAATTTTATGTTTAATTTGGCTCAAAGTAAAATAAAAGCATTTCCCTCTAGCACCACCAGACTTTTTTCTCTCTGTACCTTATGATGTAAATTTTGCTATTTGATTTTCACCTGAGTTGTTTCCTTTAATGTGCAAATTTAAGGCTAGTTAGCTGACAGCTGCCTAGGGTTATAAAACAGGTTACAGGTTACCAAGAATCTAAGGGAAAAAAGAGGGTACATCTTTATAAATCTATAAAATGTACTTGTATTGGCATTTCTAATACATCCATATATATATTTAACTGTTGTGTACACAATGCCTCACTACTGAAAATACATAAAGGAGCTCTAATTAGTTGGCTTAAAGAAAAATAAAAGCACTTAAATAAGATACTAAAAAAGAAATAACTAGGCTGGGCGTGGTGGCTCACGCCTGTAATCCCAGCACTTTGGGAGGCCAAGGCGGGTGGATCACGAGGTCAGGAGATCAAGACCATCCTGGCTAACACGGTGAAACTCCATCTCTACTAAAAATACAAAAAATTAGCTGGGCGTGGTGGCAGGCGCCTGTAGTCCCAGCTACTCAGGAGGCTGAGGCAGGAGAATGGCATGAACCTGGGAGGTGGAGCTTGCAGTGAGCCGAGATCGTGCCACTGCACTCCAGTCTGGGAGACACGAGACTCCGTCTCAAAAAGAAAAGGAAAAAGAAAAAAGAAATAACTAGTCAAATGTGTCAGGCCTCTGAGCCCAAGCCAAGCCATCCATCCCCTGGGACTTGCAAGTATAGGCCCAGATGGCCTGAAGTAACTGAAGAATCACAAAAGAAGTGCAAATACCCTGCCTTGCCTTAACCAATGACATTCCACCACAAAAGAAGTGAAAATGGCCAGTCCTTGCCTTAAGCGATGATATTATCTTGTGAAATTCCTTTTCCTGGCTCATCCTGGTTCAAAATCTCCCCCACTGAGCACCCTGTGACCCCTACTCCTGCCCGCCAGAGAACAACCCCCCTTTGACTGTAATTTTCCTTTACCTACCCAAATCCTATAAAACGGCCCCACCCTTATCTCCCTTGGCTGACTCTCTTTTTGTACTCAGCCCGCCTGCACCCAGGTGAAATAAACAGCCATGTTGCTCACACAAAGCCTGTTTGGTGGTCTCTTCACACGGATGCGCATGACATTTTGGTGCCATGACTCGGATCAGGGGACCTCCCTTGGGAGATCATCCCCTGTCCTCCTGCTCTTTGCTCCATGAGAAAGATCCACCTACCACCGCGGGTCCTCAGACCCACCAGCCCAAGGAACATCTCACCAATCTTAAATCGGGTAAGCGGCCTCTTTTTTACTCTTCTCCAACCTCTCTCACTATCCCTCAACCTCTTTCTCCTTTCAATCTTGGCACCACCCTTCAATCTCTCCCTTCTCTTAATTTCAATTCCTTTCATTTTCTGGTAGAGACAAAGGAGACACGTTTTATCCGTGGACCCAAAACGCCGGGGCGGGTCACAGACTGGGGAAGACAGCCTTCCCTTGGTGTTTAATCATTGCAGGGACTCCTCTCTGATTACTCACCCACGTTTCAGGGGAGTCTGACCACGCTGCAGGGACACCTGCCTTGGTCCTTCACCCTAAGTGGCAAGTCCCGCTTTTCTGGGGGAGGGGCAAGCACCCCAACCCCTACCCTCCCTGTCTCTACCCTGTCTCTGCTTTTCTGGGGGAGGGGCAAGCACCCCGACCCCTTCTCTCCCTGTTTCTACTCCTCTGCTTTTCTGGGGGAGGGGCAAGAACCCCAACCTCTTATTTTTGTGCCCTGGTCTCTTATTTTTGCATCCTGGCCTCTTATTTTTGTGCCCCAATACTTTATTTCTGCTCCCTGACCCCTTTCCTGCTTTTCTGGAGGGCAAGAACCCCCAAACGCCTTCTCTCTGTGTCTCTACTCTCCCTTTTCTCTGGGCTTGCCTCCTTCACCATGGGCAACCTTCCACCCTCCATTCCTCCTTCTTCTCCGTAACCTGTGTTCTCAAGAACTTAAAACCTCTTCAACTCACACGTGATATAAAACCTAAATGCCTTATTTTCTTCTACAGTGCCCTTAACCCCAATACAAACTCGACAGTAGTTCCAAATAGCCAGAAAATGGCACTTTCGATTTTTCCGTCCTACAAGATCTAAATAATTCTTGTCGTAAAATGGGCAAACAGTCTGAGGTGCCTGATGTCCAGGCATTCTTTTACACATTGGTCCCTCCCTAGTCTCTGTTCCCAATGCAACTTGTCCCAAATCTTCCTTCTTTCCCTCCCGCTTGTCCCCTCAGTCCCAACCCCAAGCGTCACTGAGTCTTTCTAACCTTCCCTTCTACAGACCCATCTGACCTCTCCCCTCCTCTCCAGGCCGAGCTAGGTCCCAATTTTTCCTCAGCCTCCGCTCCCCCACCCTATAGTCCTTTTATCACCTCCCCTCCTCACACCCAGCCCAAAACAGAATGATTTTCACTTGTGTTATTTTTAATAAATAAGACATTAATATGGGTTTAATGAAAATAGCTGCATCTTGAATTTAGTAAAATTACCATAACTTCTAATCCTGTGGCTTTAGGCAGTCTAGTCCACAGACAGTAAGAAGGTTTGTTTTGGGAAAGTACTGTTATCTTTGTTTCAAAGCTAAATTATAAACTAAGTTCCTCCCAAAATTAGTTCAGCCTATGCCCAGGAATGAACAAAGACAGCTTGCAGGTTAAGAGCAAGATGGAGTCAGTTAGGTCAACTTTTTTTCACTGTCACAGTTATAATTTTGCAATGGTGGCTTCATAACTTTAAATTGTGACTATTACTGTTTTCATAAATAATTTAGGTTAACAATTAAAATAAAATAATTAGGTAAATATAATGGGACAAATACTTGTAGACAAGCTGGTCATAATTTAGAATATAAAGTTATATTAAATTAAATAATATAGATTTCATTATTTGGGCATTTTCCAATAAACGTATATTATAGGAAAACATTCCTGCCTTAAAAATAAAAAGGTGTGTCCTTTTTTAAAAATAAAAAATGTGGGGCCATGGTGGCTCATGCCTGTAATCCCAGCACTTTGTGGGGCTGAGATGGGCAGATCACAAGGTCAGGAGATCAAGACCATCCTGGCTAACACAGTGAAATCCCATCTCTACTAAAAATAGAAAAAAATTAGCTGAGTGTGGTGGCAGGCGCCTGTAGTCCCAGCTACTCAGGAGGCTGAGGTAGGAGAATGGTGTGA
Source organism: Theropithecus gelada (assembly GCF_003255815.1). Taxonomy (NCBI): domain Eukaryota; kingdom Metazoa; phylum Chordata; class Mammalia; order Primates; family Cercopithecidae; genus Theropithecus; species Theropithecus gelada. The sequence goes on along the minus strand of NC_037671.1, from coordinate 142,454,390 downwards.
ACCCAGGAGGTGGAGCTTGCAGTGAGCCGAGATCATGCCATTGCACTCCAGCCTGGGCAACAGAGCAAGACTCCATCTCAAATAAATAAATAAAAACAAAAATAAAAAAGTGTATCCTTTTTTAAAAACAAAAAAGTGAAAAAGTTTTGTCTAATTCGAAACTTATTTGAAAATTATGTATAAAACAAGGTAAAAGGTACCAGGAAATTTAAAAAGATGTAAAGAAAGTTATAAAAATAAATGGTTTTTTTGAGGTAAAAAAACTTAAAGAGAATAATTTTATATAAGAACAAATGTTATATGATAAATTTGATTCTAAAATAAAATAACTGGTTGTTTAAAAAGGAGGGATGTTCAGGACAAACCAGAAAATAAAAGCATGTCAAGAATGATCAGTGTAAATCACAATAAAAGGATTTATATATTTTTAAAAAATCAAAAACTTTTATATAATCAAGTTGTCATATTATTATTACATTTTGGTTTGCTTAGAAAAAAACTGAGATAAATTTTTTAAATTAAGGTCATTATATCCATGTATCTTCCTACATGTGCTTTTAAAGTCCTTGTAACATCGAGTTAGAGGGCTTTAACTCCTGGGTCTAAAAAGGACACTAAGTCCTGCTAAATCTTAAACACTGACAGCAATTAAGGCCTCATCTTTAGGCCCCATAGAAGATGCCAATCAAAATAAACTGCATTCCTGAGACACAGGGCAAGAAATTAAAGCTATTCAAGTCCTCAATGCCCAGGGACTATCAGGGAAGAGGTTGGCACATAAGACAGTAAGGGCTGATTTTGAAAAATAAAATAACTTCAGTTTCTCTATAAATTAACCATTAGTGTCAAAATCACACTGATGCAAAACCAGTACATGGACCCCTGTGTCAGATTAACAAGGTTTTCTTGAAGCATTAACCAACCTCTTAACAAAGGTTATAAAGATTATAAAAGGCTTATGGAAGTTATATTTTATAATCAAGATTAAGTTTTATAGATTCCTTACAAAATTTTATAAAACCAATATAATTGGCTTCATCCTGTTTTTTTATTAGGGTTTCTTGTTTAGAAAATTAAGTCTCCTCTCTCAAAGAATGAGGGTTTTCAGCTTTTTATAAATCCTTGAATTATCACTTTGGTTAAATAAATTACTTTACAATGACCTGTAATCCTATTTTGTAATACCAGGTGCTTTAAATATTTTGTATTTGACAAACTTTTCAAAATCAAATTATAAATTATATCTTTTTCTAGCATACTTAACCCTTTAAAACATTAAGTTCCTTAAAGTCCAAAATTGACATAATTTAGCTCATTTGACACAAAAATTATACAGGAAGCATTGTCAAATATAAATGGTATTTGGTTTTCTTTGGGCTGTATTTGTATAAATACGTTATTGGTATATGTTCCAAAACTATGGGAAACTCTCATAATTCTGATATAACAGTGTACATTATCAGTGATAATCATAATTGTTATGTTAAAATTATTGTGTGCCACAGAGGTAACAAATTTCTTTGTCAATTGTGTCTTTTGACTATGGCTGCCTTAAAACTTTTTTGTGTCCATGGGCAATTGTTGTCTTGTTTTGGTCCTCTTTAGAAGACAGCTTTATAATCAGCTATAAAACTCCAACAGGTGCTCTTAAATGCAGGTTTCTCATAACTTTGGACATTGTGACATCAGAATAGGGGAAAAACTTTCAGGACTCATGGAGAGCTAAAACATTCATGACTATCAAGCATAACAGGAATGAACTACATGGACTGAACCGGTCTTTTTTACTTTTTGCTTTAAACTTTTGCTGATCCTTTGTTTTGTTTTTCAGAGTCTTAAGATTTTTCTTTTGATCTATTGACAACTTGTCACAATTTAGTATAGTCCTATGAACAAAATTTGGAACACATTTGTTTCTCTCTACCTGATTTATCAAGAATTTTGAAATTATTTGTGAGTATTCTTGTAACAATACAGTTATTTGCATAAGTGCGATAAGAATCTGTTTTTGTTTGTAACAGGACATAATTGGAGACACTGTTATTTTACCAAGGCTTTGACTGGAATGGTGGGCTTTCCTTTGAGGATTCAAACTTGACTTATCGGGCCAATAAAGTCCTTGGAAAAACTGGCCTACATATTTAGCATACAGGGTCCCTGTACTTACCACAAGTCAGTCCCTGTACAGGGTTTCTGACCTGTGGTAAGTACAGAATGTCTTTTTCTGACAGGCACAGAACCCCCAGGTTTATCTTGGAACCTGAAGAGGAGAGGAAATTCACCCAACTTATAGGTATTCAATGGCACAAATCCATGGCTGGGCTTAACTTTACAAAGTCTTATCTGAGATTCCTACTATAGAACAAAGTTTCATCAAAGCCAATTTAAAAGCCTATGTAAAAGATAATTATTCTTGCTGCACTGTATACAAATAATTAAGCCAAGTATAATAAGCAAACCAGTCCTACCATGATTTGTCTTTAGTAAAATTGGAAACTGGAAAGAGGAAAAAAAAATTATGTTTCAAAATGATTATATACCTGTTGTTAGATTCCAGTTTTCCCTAAATTTTTTTTCAATTTATATTATTTTCTACAGTTTGGACTGAATTCTAATTTTTCTTGGCTATAAGTCTTCAAAATAATGTTTTTAATTTTTTTCCTTTCCTTTTTTTTTTTACACTTTTTAAAATTATACTTTAAGTTCTAGGGCACATGTACACAACGTGCAGGTTTGTTACAAATGTATACATGTGCCATGTTGGTGTGCTGCAAAATTTTTTTTTCCTTTTCTATTTCCATTTTTTCTAATTTGGAGTCACTGAAAACTAAGCCGTGCTTTCTTAAAACCCTATGAACTGGAGCCAGACAACTTAAACTTCAGAAGAAACTAATGGCAATCTATTTACATACATAAGCCACTTTCTTACCTGCCTACTAATGTATGGACTTCAGAAAAATGTAGCCTATATCAATTTTTCCAGGATTGTTGTTGTTTTTTCCCCCTTCCTCACTCCTGTTTTCTTTTCATAGGACATGAGACTTCACAACCCATGAAAAATGAGTTTTGGGGCATACCCATCTAAGAATAAACTGTCTTAGCCATAAGAGATCAGATGAAACCTGAGACCAGAGACTCGTTTTCTTGTAAAATGCTTTCTCCAAAATGTTTTTAAAAAGAAAGGGGAGGAAATGTGAAAGGAAAATATCTTGAACCCCCAAAATCACTGAGGAAAACTCAAGCTGGAAACTGCTTAAGGCAAACCTGCCTCCCATTCTATTCAAAGTTACCCCTCTGCTCACTGAGATAGATGCATACCTGATTGCCTCTTCTGGAAAGGCTAATCAGAAACTCAAAAGAATGTAACTGTGTCTCACCTCTGTGACCTGGAAGCTCCCTCCCACTTTGAGTCTTCCTGCCTTTACTTCAAGTTGTTCCACCTTTCCCGATCAAACCAATGTACTTCTTACATATTTTGATTGATATCTCATGTCTCCCTAAAATATATAAAACCAAACTGTGCCCCAACAACCTTGATCATCAGGTCTTCCTGATGCTGTGTCACAGGTGTATTCTCAACTTTGGCAAAATAACCTTTCTAAATTAACTGAGACCTATCAGATTTTCTGGGTTCACAGTTTTGAGTGATTTTCTTAGTATTGATTTCTATGTTTATTGCACTGTGGTCCAAAAGTGTGGTTGGTGTAATTTAAATTTTCTAAATTTACTGTATTGTAATTTACTGTACTGTACAGTTCTATAGATGTCTATTAAGCCTATTTGCTTAACTATTGAGCTCAGGTCCTAAATATGTTTGTTAATTTTCTGCCTCAATAATCTATCTAATACTGTCAGCGGGGTGTTGAAGTCTTCGACTATTATTGCATGGGAATCTAAGTCTCTTTGTAGGTCTCTAAGTACTTGCTTTATAAATCTGGGTGCTCCTGTGTTGGGTGCATATATATTTAGGATAGTTAGGTCTTCTTGTTGAATTTAACCCTTTATCATTATATAATGCCCTTCTTAATCATTTTTGATTTTTGTTAAAGTCTGTTTTGTGTGAAATTAGGATTGCAACCCCTGTTTTTTTTTGTTTTCTATTTGCTTGGTAGATTTTTCTCCATCTCTTTATTTTGAGCCTATGGGTGTCATTGCATGTGAGATGGGTCTCTATAACACAGTATACTATTAAATCTTACTTCTTTATTCAGCTTGCCACTCTGTGCCTTTTAAGTTGGGCACTTAGCTCATTTACATTTAAAATTAAGTATTGATATATGTGGGTCTGATTGTGTCATTGTATTATTAGCTGGTTATCATGCAGACTTGTTTGTGTGGTTGCTTCATAGTGTCATTGGTTTGTGTACTTAAGTATGTTTTTGTAGTGGTTGGTAATTGTCTTTTCTTTCCATATTTAGAACTTCTTTGAGGACCTCTTGTAAGACATGTCTAGTGGTAACAAATTCCCTTAGCATTAGCTTGTCTGAAAAGGATCTTACTTCTTCTTCACTTTTGAAGCTTAGTTTGGTTGGATATAAAATTCATAGTTGGAATTGTTTTTTCTTTTTTTTTTTTTTTTTTTTTTGAGACGGAGTCTCGCTCTGTCGCCCAGGCTGGAGTGCAGTGGCCGGATCTCAGCTCACTGCAAGCTCCGCCTCCCGGGTTTGCGCCATTCTCCTGCCTCAGCCTCCTGAGTAGCTGGGACTACAGGCACCCACCACCTCGCCCGGCTATTTTTTTGTATTTTTTTAGTAGAGACGGGGTTTCACTGTGTTAGCCAGGATGGTCTCGATCTCCTGACCTCGTGATCCGCCCGTCTCGGCCTCCCAAAGTGCTGGGATTACAGGCTTGAGCCACCGCGCCCGGCCTGGAATTGTTTTTTCTTTAAGAATGCTGAATGTCCCTAATCTCTTCCAGTTTGTAAGGTTTCTGCTGAAATGTCCACTATTAGCCTGACGGGGTTCCCTTTGTAGGTGACCTTCCCCTTCTTTCTAGCTGCCTTTAACATTTTTTTCTCTCATTTTGATCTTGGAAATTCTTATGATTATGTGTCCTGAGGACGGTCTTCTTGTGTACCTTGCAGGGGTTGTTTGTATCTCCTGGATTTGAATGTTGGCCTCTGTAGTGAAGTTGGGGAAGTTTTCATGGGTGATATCCTGAAATATGTTTTCCAAGTTGTTTGCTTTCTCCCTCCCTTCCAGGGATGTCAAAGATTTGTAGATTTGGCCTCTTTACATAATTCTATATTTTTCAGAGGTTTTGTTCATTCTTTTTTATTTTTTTCTAACTGAGTTATTTCAGAGAGTCAGTCTTCTAGCTCTGAGATTCTTATCTCAGCTGTGACTATTCTGTTGTTAATACTTGTGATTTCATTATGTAATTCTTGTAGTGTGTTTTTTTCAGCTCTATCATATCAGCTTGGTTCTTTTTTATAATAGCTGTTTCATCTAGTGACTCCTATATTACTTTATTGTGATTCTTAGTTTCCTTGGATTAGGTTTCAACATTCTCCTGAATCTTGATGATCTTCATTCTTACCCATATTCTAAATTCTATTTCTGTCATTTTAGCCCATTTAAGAACCCATGCTGGGGAACCAGTGTGGTTATTTGGAGGAAAGAAGGCACTCTGGCTTTAAGTTGCCAGAGTTCTTGTGCTGATTGATTCTCATTTGTGTGGGCTGATGTTTCTTCAATCTTTGAAGCTGCTGTCCTTTGGATGTTTTTGTTTGTTTGTTTGTTTGTTTGTTTTCTCTCTCTCTTTTTTCTTCTTTAATGCCCCTTGGGAGTTTGCTTATGGTATAAGGTGGATTCAGTTGACTGGCTTCAATTCTAGTCCACACCTGAGTCTAAGAGGAACTTTCTCTGATTACTGTCTCTGTGCCTGCATTTCTTTTGTTTGGTGCTCTGGTCCACAGGGCTCCCACAGGCAGGGGCCACATTGGCAGACAAGCTGTATCCTTACCAGGTCGGCCCTAATCTGCTATCTGTGTGCTTCCTGAGAATACATGGGGTTGTGCTTGTCTGCAGAGCTCAGGCAAAAGCAGGACTGCTTGGTTGGAAGCTCTAGCTGGTGTAGGCTGTCTGGCTACAGGAGGTGGGATGGGTGAGTTGCCCACCCTGCTGTCTAGGTGTTTCCAGGGCAACAAGAGGCTGTGCCCCTTGGCAAATTCAGGCAGAACTAGAACCTCTGAACCAGAAGCTCTAGCAGGCGTGGCTAGCCTGGCTACCAGTGGTAGGGGTCGGTGGGGACTCCTGCCCTGACACATGGATTCCTTCCAGGACAAGAGGAGGCTATACTCCTCAGCTGAGTTTCCACAGAAGCAGGACCACTGGGCCTAAAGCTCTACCAGGGCTTGCCTGCCTCATTACCAGTGGCAGGTGTGGACAAGGTCATGTACTCTGCTGTCCATGTGTTTCCCAAGAACAGAAAGCTGGGTTCTCTAGCTGAGTTCACACAGAAGTGGGGCTGCTGGCCCAGAAACTTTATAAGGCATTGCCTATGTGGCTATCAGTCACAGGGGTGTGTGGGATCATGCATCCTGCCATCTGGGTGTTGCCAGGGACAACAGGAGGCTGCATCCTTCAGCTGAGTCCCCATGGAAGCAGGACCCCTGGGCCAGAAACTCTAGCAGGCACTGTCCACCTGGCTATCAGTGGCGGGGGTGAGTGGGGTTGCCTTCCCTGCCATCCGGGTTCTTCCTGGGACAACAGGAGCCTGCACTCATCAGCTGACTTTCCACAATAGCAGGACCACAGGGCTTGAAGCTCTGGCAGGCATTGCCCACCTGGCTACCAGTGGCAGGACTGGGTGGGGTTATGCGCTCCATCATCTAGGTGTTTCCTGAGACAATAGGAAGCTGCACCCTCTAGCTGAGTTCACATAGAAACAGGAGCACTGGGTCAGAAGCTCTAGCAAGCATTGCCTTCCTGGTTATCAGTGGTGGGCTTGAGTGTGGCCTCATGCTCTGACATCCAGCCATTTCCCAGGACATCAGGAGGCTATGCCCTCCAGCTGAGTTCACACGAAAGTGGGACTGCTGGGCTGGAAACTGGTGCCCAGCCCCATCTGGCAAGGGACAGTGGAGCAATCTCTCTGCTCCCAGGCAGCATAGCTGTGGCCTCTACTGGGGCTATGGCACCAGGGCTGATCTGCTCCAGAGCCCAAAGTTTGTAGAGGTCCCCTTGGACTTGAGAGTTATTCCCCACAAAATGTCCAAGTGGCTCTCTGCCTCAGTCTAGAAGCATGGTTGGGAAGTGCAGAGGGGCCAGCAAGATTCTACCATTTCCAATCTTGCCCAGTCCCTGTAAAGAGTGTGAATCCTTCTGGGGGTTTTCACTCAGTTATCCTTTCCCATGTTGGAGAGGTTCTCCTGACTCCACGCTGAGCTCAGGCAGGCTGGTGTCCAGCTTTGCTCCTCTCTGCTCTCTGCTCTCTGTGTTCCCCTGCTGCCTTGATGGATTCTGACGTAGTTTCTTAGATGATCAGCCTGCAGGGTGAGTGTTCACTAGCCCTTTTGTTCCTCTCCATGAGAATCAGCGTATATGAGCCGCTTTTAGTCTGCCATCTTGGCCCTGTCCCCATGCTGTTTTCTATAATGGCTCTACTAATTTACGTTCCCACCAACAGTGTACAAGAATTCTCTTTTCTTCACATCACCACCAACATTTATTTATCATTTTATTGATAATAGCCATTCTGACAGGTGTGAGATGATAATTCATTTTGGTTTTAATTTGCATTTCCCTAACGATTAGTGATGTTGAGCTTTTTAAAATATGTCTGTTGGCAATTTGTATGCCTACTTTTGAGAAATGTTCATCTAGGTCCCTTGTCCATTTTTGAATTGGGTAGTTTTCTTGCTATTGAGTTGTTTGAGTTTATTATATGTTTTGAATATTAACCGCTTATCAAACTTACGTCTTGCCAGTATTTTCTCCCATCTCATAGGTCATCTCTCCCCACTGTTAGTTGTTTCCTTTATGGTGAAGAAGTTTTTTAGTTTATTGTAATTCCATTTGTCTATTTTTGTTTATGTCGCTGGCACTTTGGGAGTCAAATTAAAAAAAATTATTACCTTGGCAAATGTTCTGTGGTTTCTCCAACTTGTTTTTGTCTAGTCATTTTGTAGTTTCTTCTCTTACATTTAGTTTGTTAATCCATTTTGAGTAGATATTTGTATATGGTAGGAGATAAGGATCAAATTTTATTCTGTTGCCTGTGGCTATCCAGTTTACCCAACATCATTTATTGAAGTGACTGTCCTTTCTCCATTGCATATTCTTGGTACCTTTGTTGAAAATCAACTGACTATACAAGTGTGGGTTCATTTATGGGCTCTCTATTCTGTTCCATTGGTCAATGTATCTTTTTCTATGGCATCACCATGCTGTTTTAATTACAATAGCTTTGTAGTAGTTTGAAATCAGGTAGTGTGATACCTCCAGCTTTTTTCTTTTTGCTCATGATTGCCTTAGCTATTCAGAGTTTTTTGTAGTTTCATATTATTGTTTTTTTCTATTTTCAATTTTATTGAAATTTTGATGGGAATTGCATTAAATCTGTAGATTGATTTGGGTAATATGAACATTTAAACAGTATTAATTTTTCTAATTCATGAACACAGGATATCTTTCCATTTATTTGTATATTTTATTTCTTTCATCAACATTTTCTAGTTTTTTGGTGTACTGGTCTTTCATCTCCTTGGCTAAATGTATGTATAAGTACTATTTTTTATAGCTATTATAAAAGGAAATTTGTTTATTTTGGGGGGAAATAGTTTATTCTTAGTATATAGAAACACTACTGATTTGTGTGTGTTAATTTTGTATCCTGTAACTTTACTGTATTTGTTTGATAGTTCTGTTTTTTGGTGGAGTCTTTAGGGTTTGTTACAAATAAGATCATCTCATCAGGAAACAGTGACAATTTCAATTCTTTTTTTCCTATTTGGATGCCCTTTATCTCTCCCTCTTGCCTAATTGCTCTGGCAAGGACTTCCAATACTATGTTGAATAAAAGCGTCAAGGCTGGACATCTTGTCTGGTTCCAGATCTCAGAGCAAGGGTTTTCAAATCTCACCACTGAGTATAATAATTGTTGTGAGCTTCACATATATGGCCTTTATTGTATTAAAATACATTCCTTCTATACCTACGTTAGTGAGAGTTTTTATTATGAAAGGATATTGAATTTGTCAAATGTTTTTTCTGCATCTAATCAGATGATCATATGTTTTTGTCTTTCATTCTGTTAATATGATATATAACTGACTGATTTGCATAAATTGAACCATCCTTACATCACAAGGATAAATCCCACTTGATCATGGTGAATGATCCTTTCAATGTGTTTTTGAATTAGTTTGCTAGTATTTTGTTGAAGATTTTTATGACTATGTTCATCAAGGATATTAGCCTGTAATCTTTTCTTGTAATGTCCTTGCCCAACCTTGGTATCAGGACAATGCTGACCTTGTAAAAAGTTTAGAAGTATTTTTGCCTCTTCATTTTTTTGAAAAGTTTCAGAAGGATCAGTATTAGTTCTTTAAATGTTTGGTAGAATTCAGATTGGTAACCATCAGGTCTTAAGGTTTTTATTACAGCAGATTTTTATTATTGATTGAATCTCAATACCCATTATTAGACTTTTCAGATTGTCCATTTCTTCATGATGATTCAGTCTTGGTAGGCTGCATAGCAATGGCAAAAACTGCAATTACTTTTGTACCAACCTAAATATATGTGAAGAAATTTATCAATTTCTTCTAGTTTATCCAATTTGTTGTTGTATAATTGGTCATAGTAGTCTCTTGTGATCCTTTGTATTTCTGTTAAATTAGTTGCAATGACTCCTCTTCTGTTTCTGACTTTGAGTCATTTCTTTTTCTTATTCTAACTAACGATTTGTGGATTTTATCATTTAAAATAACCAACTTAAGTTTTGTTGATCTTTTGTATGGTTTTTCTAGTCTTTATTTTATTTATTTTCTATTTTATTTTAATAATAAAAATCAGAGGGGGTTCCAAGATGGCCGAATAGGAACAGCTCCAGTCTACAGCTCCGAGCATGAGCGATGCAGAAGACAGGTGATTTCTGCATTTCCAACTGCGGTACTCAGTTCATCTCACTGGGGCTTGTCGGACAGTGGGTGCAGGACAGTGGGTGCCACCCATGGAGTGTGAGCCAAAGCAGGGTGAGGCATCACCTAACCTGGGAAGCACAAGGGGTCAGGAAATTCCCTTTCCTAGCCAAGGGAAGCTGTGACAGATGGCACCTGGAAAACTGGGTCACTCCCACCCTAATACTGCGCTTTTCCAACAGTCTTAGCAAATGGCACACCAGGAGTGTGTTGTGCCTGGCTCAGAGGGTCCAACGCCCATGGAGCCTCACTCATTGCTAATACAGCAGTCTGAGATCCAACTGTAAGGTGGCAGGGAGGCTGGGGGAGGGGTGCCCACCATGGCTGAGGCTTGAGTAGGTAAACAAAGCGGCCTGGAAGCTCGAACTGGGTGGAGCCCACCACAGCTCAAGGAGGCCTACCTGCCTGTGTAGACTCCACCTTTCAGGGCAGGGCATAGCTGAAGAAAAGGCAGGAGAAACTTCTGCAGACTTAAATGTCTTTGACAGCTTTGAAGAGAGTAGTGGTTCTCCCAGCATGGAGTTTGAGATCTGAGAACAGACAGACTGCTTCCTCAGGTGGGTCTCTGATCCCTGAATAGCCTAACTGGGAGGCACCTCCCAGTACGGGCTGACTGATACCTCGCATGGCCAGGTGTCCCTCTGAGACAAAGCTTCCAGAAAATGGTCAGGCAGCAACATTGGTTGTTCTGCAATATTTGCTGTTCTGCAACCTCCACTGGTGATACCCAGGCAAACAGGGTCTGGAGTGGACCTCCAGCAAACTCCAACAGACCTGCAGCTGAGGGTCCTGACTGTTAGAAGGAAAACTAACAAGCAGAAAGGACATCCACACCAAAACCCCATCTGTATGTTATCATCATCAAAGACTAAATGTAGATAAAACCACAAAGATGGGGAGAAATCAGAGGAGAAAAGCTGACAATTCTAAAACTCAGAGCACCTCTTCTCCTCCAAAGGAATGCAGCTGCTTGCCAGCAATGGAACAAAGCTGGACGGAGAATGACTTTGACGAGTTGAGAGAAGAAGGCTTCAGACAATCAAACTTCTCCAAGCTAAAGGAGGATGTTCGAACCTATCGCAAAGAAGCTAAAAACCTTGAACAAAGATTAGACAAATGACTAGAATAACCAGTGCAAAGAAGAACTTAAATGACCTGATGGAGATGAAAACCATGGCACGAGAACTACGTGATACATGCACAAGCTTCAGTAGCCGATTCCATCAACTGGAAGAAAGGGTATCAGTGACTGAAGATCAAATGAATGAAATGAAGCCAGAAGAGAAGTGTAGAGAAAAAAAGAGTAAAAAGAAATGAATACAGCCTCCAAGAAATATGGGACTATGTGAAAAGACCAAATCTACATCTGATTGGTGTACCTGAAAGTGATGGGGAGAATGGAACCAAGTTGGAAAACACTCTGCAGTATATTATCCAGGAGAACTTCCCCAACCAAGGAAGGCAGGCCAACATTCAAATTCAGGAAATACAGAGAACGCCACAAAGATACTCGTTGAGAAGAGCAACTCCAAGACACATAATTGTCAGATTCACGGAAGTTGAAATTAAGAAAAAATGTTAAGGGCAGCCAGAGAGAAAGGTCAGGTTACCCACAAAGGGAAGCCCATCAGACTAACAGCGGATCTCTTGGCAGAAACTCTACAAGCCAAAAGAGAGTGAGGGCCAATATTCAACATTCTTAAAGAAAAGAGTTTTCAACCCAGAATTTCATATCCAGCCAAACAAACTTCATAAGTGAAGGAGAAATAAAATCCTTTGCAGACAAGCAAATGCTTAGAGATTTTGTCACCACCAGGCCTGCCTTACAAGAGCTCCTGAAGGAAGAACTAAACATGGAAAGGAACAACTAGTACCAGCCACTGCAAAAACATGCCAAATTGTAAAGACCATCGATGCTAGGAAGAAATTGCATCAACTAACGAGTAAAATAACCAGCTAATATCATAATGACAGGATCGAATTCACACATAACAATATTAGCCTTAAATGTAAATGGGCTAAATGCTCCAATTAAAAGACACAGACTGGCGAATTGAATAGAGTCAAGACCCATCAGTGTGCTGTATTCAGGAGACCCATCTCACTTGCAGACACACATAGACTCAAAAGAAAGGGATGGAGGAAGATCTACAAATCCTAGAGTCAATCTGTTGATATGTCTTTAAAAATCTTCTTGGAAATTTGATTAAATTGCATTGAACCTAAAGATTGACTTGGGAAGAACTGACATCTTAATAATGTCGAGTCTTCCAGTCCATAAATAGAATATGTGTTCCATTTATTATTTAACTTCAGCAATATTTTATAGTTGTTGAACCAATCTTGCAAGTCATTTGTATTTATTAATGCTATTATTAATGAAATTGACTTTCAAAATTTATTGCCAATTTTGTGCTGCCAGTACATAAAAATACAACTGATTTTTTGTATATTGAAAAAATAATAATAATGATAATAATAATCTACTCTGATTTTTATTATTTCCTTCCTTCTGCTAACTTTGGGCCTAGTTTGTTCTTTTTCTACTTCAGTGAGGAGTAATGTTGTTTATTTTAGATGTTTTGTTTTGTTTATTTTTGATGTAGGCATTTATTGCTGTAACCTTTCCTTTGAGAACTGATTGTGTTGTATCCCATAAGTTTTGGTATATTGTATTTTCATTTTCATTTGTATAAAGATATTTTTAAATTTCCTTTTAAATTTCTTTATTGACCCATTGGTTGTTCAGGAAAATGTTTAAATTCCATGTATTTTTAAATTTTCTAAAATTCCTCCTGTTATTGATTTCTAGTTTCAATTAATTATAGTTGGAAAAGACACTTGATATTATTTCAGCCACCTTAAATTTGCTAAGGCATATTTTGTGACCTAACATATGACCTATCTGTGTGTGCACTCGAGAAGAATACATATTCTGCTGCTGTTGAATGGAACGTCTTGTATTTGTCTGTTAGTTTCATTTGGCTTACCGTGTTGTTCAAGTTCAGTATTGCCTCATTAATTTTATGTCTGAAAGACCTGCCCATTGTTCAAAGTGGGATATTGAAGTTCCCTATTATTATTGTATTGCAATCTATCTCCCCCCTCATATTCTTTAATACTTGTTTTATATACGAAGGTGCTTCTATGTTGGGTGCCATGTATATATATTCACAATTATTATCCTCTTGATGAATTACTTCTTTATAATTACAGAAGCTCTTCTTTGTCTCTTTTCACAGTTTTTGACTTAAAGTCTATTTTATGTGATATGGGTGTATCTATCCTTGCTCTCTTTTGTTTTTTCTTTGTATGGAACATCTTTTTCTATCCCTTCACTTTCAATCTATGTGTGTCCTTAAAAGTAAGGTGAGTCTCCAGTAGGTAGTATATGTAAAATTTTGGCTTTTTGATGGGGGTCCCATAATTCCCATAAGATTTATTTACTATTTTCCATTCTTCTTTTTGTTTTTCATTTCAAATGTTCTGTCTTCAAGTTCACTGATTCTTTCTTCCACTTGATCAAGTCTAACGTTGAAACTTCCTATTGAATTTTTAAATTTAGTAATTATATTGTTTATCTCTAAGATATCTATTTGGTTTTTTATTGTTTTCATTTTTGTCACACTTCTTAATTTGTTCATGTATTATTTTCCAGATTTTATTTAATTTACTATCCGTGTATTCTTCAATGTAACTGAACTGCTTTGAGATTAATCTGAATTCTTTATCAGTCATTTCATAGATCTCCATTTTTTTTCCCTTCTTTTTTTGAGTAGGAACTACTGTAATTTTATTCTATTTTTTAGATTTTAATTATTATTTATTTCTTTAGGGTGCATTACGGGAGCTTTATTGGTTTCCATTGGATGTATTATGATTCTCTAATTTTTTGTAATCCTTGTGTCCTTGCATTATTCTTTACATTTTTAAGGAGACAGCCCCCTCTTCTGGCCATTACTTGTGTTCTTTGACAGGGATAAATCTTTGATATTTAATCTAACTTGTGATTCTTGAAGGGCCCGTCAGGTGAAATATCTCTAGACAAGGAGAGCTTGTTGTGAGTTCTCTAGTTGACTGGGCTGCTGTCTTTCCTCTGATGTCAAGTGGGGCTTATCTCCACTGTCTGGCAAGATCGCTGGCTGGATTCTGCTATTGGGCAGAGATGCTGGCTGGGGACTGCAATAGCTTGTGGTTACATCAATCACAGAATGCATTCCCTGGCCAAACAATTTTGCTATTTGTGGTCTGCAACTGAGCAAGACTGAAGTTGGACTCTGAAGTTAGGCATAGTTTCTGCTCAGGATGGGCAAGACCAGAGGTTATACTTCTTAGAAATGCATGATTAAGGATTGACTCCTTGTCAGGGTGGAGCCATGGTGTGGACTTTTCACTGAGTTGAGACACTTTGACCTCCTGGGTCAAACAGGTCTAGTCTCTATGATTCTCTGAAATGGGCAGAGGCAGGCACCATCCTGTCTGGATGGGGTCATTGAGCAGGCATTTTGGCTGAGTAGAGCTACTGCTTGACTGCCCAGGGCAATCAGATCTAGCTTCTATGCTTCTTTGAAATTGGCAGAGGTGGGTATCTCGACCTGGGCAGAGTTGTTTTGGTGGGCTCTGACGCTGGGTATGGAGACTAGCCATCTGGGGACTCAGGCTCGGTTTGACTTTCCTCCGTGCTTCCAAAGGTGACCAGATAAGTTTTGCAGGTGGTCTATAAGGTTTGCTGGTATCTCTGATTGAGCACTATAACTGGCAGGAACAAAGACCTACCACCAAGATTTTAGTGCTAGTGACCATGACCTCTGCCTTCTTTCTTTCTACCTGACCCCAGGCATTATAGCCAAGCCATTGGTCCCGATGTTTCCTGTGAGATGAGACCAGAGTGAGCATCCTGAGAAGTGTGTTGAGAAACTAGACAAACTTGATAACTTCAGTTCACTTTTCCTCCTGTAGACACTGTGGGCTCATGGAAATCCTCTTTCTCTAGTATTGTGCCAAATTGGTGGGTGGATGTGTAAGTGGCTGAAGTGAGACCACTCTCCTTCCCTTTGTAATTCAGTTTTCATTCAGTTCTATGGACCATGCAAGTATCTCCGGCCTGTTTCCAAGTAGTGGAGTTTTCAAAGTGATGTTCTGGTCTTTGGATATCTGCTAGTGAAATTTACATGGAGGCAGTGGGAGTGAAGGCTGGAACTTTCTATTCTGCCATCTTGTTGACATTCTGTAGTGTGCAGAAAATTCTTGATGTTCTGTTTCAAACAAACACTTGAGTCAGAAAAAAATTATTTTGACAGGATATTTAAAAAATTAATTATTATTTCTGTGGCTTCAAAACTGCTCCAGAAACCCTGAAAGCACTCCCAAACTGAGATCATTGAGCATATAAACAATGGTGACAAGACAGCCCAAAGACCACCCTAACATGGTTTAAGAATGAAACTCAGGTAAGCAGTCGTATTTCTTTTCAGTTTTTGGGAAAATAAGAAAAAAAAAATTTCATTTCACCTCCAAGATCAGATTCCAACTGTTAATAGTGTCTCTAGAAATTAAAATTTAAAAACCATAGGCTCAAAAATGAATCATAGGTAATTGCTTTGTGCCTCTAGTTATGCTTTTTTTAAAAAAAAAATGTGTACATGTCTGGCTGGTTTTGTCTTATAAAGTTGACAGCTTGCTTATTTAGGTCTGATATAAAGAAAACAAAGCTTCATATCACTAACGCAATAGAGTGAAAAGGTAGAAAGATGTATCCATTTTATTTCAGATGTGTTATATGATACCAAGGTCTGCCATCTATGGTATAATATATGCACTAAGATGTATATGCACTAAGAAGTAGTTTCTCAAGATCTTGAAAAATATTGTCAAATGCTTCATTAGAAATTGCTTTCATGTTTTGTGTGGCTGTGTAAGTCAATGGTTCTCAGTGGGGGTAATTTTGCCCCAAAGGGGACATTTGCCAGTGTGGAGATGTTTTTTATTGTTACAACTTGAGAAGCTTTGTGCTGTTGGCATCTGGTGTACAGAGGCCAAGGATGCTGTTAAACATCTCACAATGCACAGGACAGCTCCCCACAACAAAGAATTATGCCATCCAAAATGTCAGTAGTGTGAAGACTTTGGGAGGCTGAGGCAGGCGGATCATGAGGTCAGGAGATTGAGACCATCCTGGCTAACGTGTGAAACCCCGTCTCTACTGAAAATACAAAAAATCAGCCGGGCGTGGTGGCGGGCACCTGTAGTCCCAGCTACTGGGGAGGCTGAGGCGAGAGAATGGCATGAACCCAGGAGGCGGAGCTTGCAGTACGCCAAGATCATGCCATTGCACTCTAGCCTGGGCGACAGAGCGAGATTCCGTCTCAAAAAAAAAAGTGTGGAGGTTGGCTTATATGTGTAAAGGTATAGGCGTATATGTATATAGTTGTAGGCTTATATGTGTAAATCTGTACTTATTTCTGTGACAACTACATGTTACCTGTGGGTTTATATCAATTTATTCTAAAATAAACAAAAATATTTGAAAAATCCACCTACTCTGCTTATGTAAAAACTTTTATCTATATCAAAAAGATCACTCAAAGTAATGCATTATTTCTAATATTTTCATGTTTGTCATTGTTCTGTGTGGGATAAAAATGTGTTCAAGGATGTAAAAAAAGGCATGTAGAAAAAAGTGACAATAATTAAAACAAAATTTAATCTTTACACTTTATGGATATAGAAAACAACAACTGTAAAACACATTTGAGTATTAATAATCTCACTTGTTGATGCTTTAATCATATTCCATTTTGTAATGTTATTTTTTTCTAGCCAAAGGTATATTTTTAAATATAAACAAAGATCAAAGATATATTTTCAAAATGTACTAATTTATGACATTTTCCCACCTCTATCCTTAACCAAAAAATAAGTTCCCACAATATTTTAACTGAAGATTCATGAAAAGGGTGCTTTAGCAAATGTCATGCTAATGTACAGTCACGTGCCAAATAATGATTTGGTCAATGATGGACTGTATATATCACAATGGTCCTATAAAGGTACAATGGAGTTTAAAAATTCCTGTGGTGTAGTGACATCATAGCTGTAGTAACACCATAATGCAATGCATTACTCACATAGGAGCAACCGGCTATATATACAGTGTAGGTGTATAGAAGGCTATACCACCTCGGTTTGTATAAGTTCACCCTTAAGATGTTTTCACAGTGATGAAATCATCTAACACATTTCTCAAAATATACGCCTGTCATTAATTGATGCATTACTACAATTGATCAAATCTTCTATTGTTTGTGAAAATAATTGCAGACAACAGAATCCCCTCTAGCTGGTTTATGAAGAACAAGTTTAAAAAATATGTATTATGTAGTTGACAGGTATCTTGGAGTGTCTAAGTATTGGGTCTGATTATCCAACCAGGAATAGAGCAGCCAAGAGAAAAGTCAAAAGACACTACTGTATCCAAATGTAAAACACAACTGTGCTCCCCACCCCAATACCTGTGACGCCAAGTCAGAAGCTTCACTATCACTTCAGATGGGCACCTCTGACATCATTTGTGCCAGTAGATACACTCTTTCTTGGTATAGCCACCACCTATGTTTCTCATTGCTATCTGCAAATCAAGCATAGGTGGGTCAGTCTAGTAAAAAACAGACTGCTTGCAGTACCATGGCTGCTAGGGAGTATGACATCATATTTTGTTTTTTAGCTTTTCAGTCTTTATAGCTCTAGACATTAAGTTAAAAGGGATTGGAATGGGAGCTGTTAGAGCCAAATTATATTCTCTGCAATAGTCATGGAGCTCACATTCCAATAAATCAATTAAGATTAGGGTCAGCTACATAGAACAAAAACTAAACTAAATGACAATATCTTGTAATCTAAAAGATGTCTGTCTCTTACATAAAAGAAGTCTGAAAATGTGAAAGATTGCAAAAATAGCACCTATTCTTCACTGCTGCCTATATCACCCCCTTTGTCATGTAAATTGAAGTTCTTGTCACTGAAGAGGTGGGATGTATTTCCTTGAATCTAGTCCTGTCTTATGACTTGCTTTGACCAATAGAATGAAGCAGAATTGCTGGTATTCTAGTTCCAAGCCTAAACCTAAAGGAGTCGTGCATGTTTCTGCTGGGTCATTTGTGGTTTCATCATTACCACGAGAAGGATGTGCCCAGCTGGTCTGCTAAAGGATGAAAGGCACATAGAGCAGGGCTGAGTAATACCAGTTACTCTATTTGAACCCAGCTTAGATGAGCCAACTCCCAGTTGGTCCCCAAGAAGCCTGAGGGAGCCTAGCTTCTGATCAGCTAAATCTCATATATGTATGAAAAATACTTATTTTTTGTGAACATTTCTTACTTAGTATTATTGCAGCACTGGATAACTGAAACAGGAACAAAGCAGTCTGAGGCAAATACGAAAACTCAGAAGTGTGAGGGACCCAAATGCTGGATATTTTGTGGCTGTGCATCCTCATTGTACAGCTTCTATTTCATAGTTCAATATGGTTGCTTAACCATCACATCTAAATTCCAGCCAGTAGGGAAAAAAGGAGGTGTGAAGAAAGGAACAAATGCTCCTTTTAAGGAAACTTGCTGGAAGTTTTACGTAGAACCTAGTTATAGTCACATCAGCAGCAAAGAATGAGGATTGGAAAATGTAGGCTTCATTCCTCTTTCCTGTGCCTAGATAAATACTGGGGCCTCTAACACTAAAGAAGAAGGGGAGGACAGATACTGGGGGACAATTGGAAGCCACATTTGCCAGTAAAACATACTGACAGATAAACGTTTGCTGTTTCCCTCACTTTTGTTCATATATAGGGCTCTTACCAAATGAAAGCAGTTTTCTAAATTTAAGGTAGATTTCTTTCTGGATATATGGCTAAATTATAATACTTAATAATTAAAGAAATATTGATATTCATAAATTCAAAATATAATTTTCTCTATAGCATTTTACTGCTATGCAATTCTGCTTTTTGCTACAGGGATAAAGACTTTTTTGGTAAGAGGCCAAAAGACAGTGTTCCACTGTCTAAATAATTCAGACAGTGTTAGCAAATGTTAGAACAAAGAAGCATTTGTTTTTGTCTTAAGTGGTCAGCAAGTACAAAAACAGACTCCATCTGGGCTTAAAGACTAGATTTTTTTAACTGACACGTAATAATTATATACATGTATGAGGTACATAATGATAATTCCTTTTTCTACATTTTTATTGATATATAATAGATGTACATATTTGGGGGTAAATATGATATTTTGATACATTCATATAATGTGCAATGATCAAATCAAGGTACTCAGGATATCCATTACTTTAGCATTTTTTTAATGTTGGGAACATTCAAATTACTCTCTGCTAGCTATTTTGAAATAACAATGTATTATTGTTTACTATAGTCACTCTACTGATTTATCAAACAGTAGGTCTTATTTCTTGTTTCTACTTGTGTCTTTGTACCCCTTAATCAATCTCTCTTCATTCCCTCCATCCTCCCTACCCTTCCTGGCATCTGTTAACCACCAAACTACTCTGTCTTCATGGGATCCACTTTCTTAGCTCCCACATATGAGTGAGAGGTTGTGATATTCATCTTTCTGTGCTTGGCTTATTTTCATTTAATTTAATGACCTCCAGTTTCATCCATGTTGCTGCAAATGATAGGATTTCATTTCTTATGATTGATAATATTCCATTGTGCATCTATACCACATTTTTTAATGCATTCATCCATTGATGGACACTTAGGTGGATTCCAAATTTTGGAATAGTGTTGCAGTAAATATAGGAGTGCAAATATCTCTTCAATATATTTTCTTTGTTTTGAATATATACACTAGTAGCGGGATTTCTGGATCATATGGTAGTTCTATTTTTAGTTTTTTGAGGAAACCCCACTATGTTTTCCACAATGGCTTATTTTGCATTCTCACTAGCAGTGTGCAAGAGTTCCACTTCCTTCACATCTCCCCAGATCCATTATTCTCTGTCTTTCTGATAAAAGCTATTTAAACTGGGGTATGATGATATTTCATTGTGGTTTTGATTTGCATTTATCTGATGATTAGGGATGTTGAGCATTTTTTAATATACCTGTTGGCCATTTGTATGTCTTCTTTTGACAAGTGTCTATTCAAATCTTTTGCCTATTTTTAAATATGATTATTTGGGCTTCTGCTATTATGCTGTTTGAGTTTCTTATATACTGGGGTTATTAATCTCTTGTCAGATGGATAGTTTGCAAATATTCTCTCCAATCCTCTATGTTATTTCTTCACTTTGTTCATTATTTCCTTTGCTGTACAGAGGCTTTTCAACTTGATGTAATCCCATTTATCTATTTTTGCTGTCGTTGCTTGTGCTTTTGAAGTTTTACTCAAAAAAAATTTGCACAGATCAATGTTCTAGAGCATTTTTGGAACTTCCAGTAAGTAGCTAGTTTTCTGCTAGAAGAAAACATTGCAGCATCCCCAATGTTCTCTTCTAGTAGTTTCATAGTTTCAGGTTTCACGTTTAAGTCTTTAATCCATATTGATTTGATTTTTGTATACAGTGATAGATAAGAGTATAGTTTCATTCTTCTGTTACAGCTTTCTCAGCACCACTTTTCCCAATGGATGTTCTTGGACCTTTGTCAAAAAAGAGTTGACTGTACACGTGTGGATATATTTCTGGGTTCTCTATTTTTGTCCCATGAATCTATATGCCTGTTTTTATGCCAGTACCATGCTGTTTTGGTTACTATAGTTTTATTTTATATTTTTAAATCAGGTAGTGTGATGCCCCTAGCTTTGTTCTTTTTTCTCAGTATTGCTCTGGTTATTGGGGGTCTTTTGTGATTCCACATAAATTTTAGGAATGTTTTTTCTATTTCTGTGAAGAATGTCATTGGTATTTTGATGGCGATTGCATTGAATCTGTACGTTACTTTGGGTGGTATTGACATTTTAACAATATTAATTCTTGGAATCCATGAGCATAAAATATCTTTCCAATTTTGTGTCTTCTTCAGTTTTTTTCAAGAGAGTTTTATAGTTTTTCTTGTAGAGATCTTTCACTTCTTTAAATTTATTTCTAAGTATCTTACTTTTTTAAACTTTATAAAAGGGATTTCTTGACTGTTTACTCTTGGCATATATAAATGATACTAATTTTTGTATGTTGATTTTTGTACTTTGTGACTTCACTAAAATCATGTATCAGTTTTTATAGTTTTCCAGCAGAATCTTTAGGTTCTTCTAAATATAAGATTATGTCATCTGAGAACAGGAATAATTTGACTTTTTCCTTTCCAACATGGATGTCCTTTATTTCTTTGTATTGTCTGATTGCTCTGGCTAGGACATCTAATATTATGTAGAGTAAAAGTGATAAAAGTACTTATTCATTATTTTTTTCTTTTTTCTCCTCTGACTCCGTATTTTCTAATAACCTGTCTTTGAGCTCACCAGTTCTTTCCTCTGCTTGGTCCATTCTGTTTAGAGCCTCTAATGAATTTTGGATTTAAGCAAATATATTTCTCAGTTCCAGGATTTCTGTTTGATTTTTTATTACAATCTCTTTGTTAAATTTATTTGACAAACTTCTGAGATGATTTTCTGGATGGTATTGGAAATAAATGAGTTTTTTTCAAACTGCCATTGTGACCAGAGAGCCCACCCATCACCATCTCGTTAGGTTTAGTTACTGGCTCTTTACTTTGTCCATTTGGGGAGATGATGGTTTTCCATCTGCTATTTTTCTCATGTATGTATGTCTATGTCTTTGCATGAAAGGATTATTTATTCCAGTCTTCTCTGTCTTGTTTGTTTTGGTTTGTATTGGGTATGTTTGTCTAGAGATTTCAGTGTAATATACCTGTTGAATACGTGTTGTTGTTGTTTTTTCTTTTTTTTGGGCTGGGTTTTTTTTGTTTTGTTTTTGTTTTGTTTTGTTTTGTTTTGTTTTTGACTGCATCAGTTTCAGCACTAGATGGTGCATTACACCCAGATTTGCCCCAGCTCTAGCAGAGCAACTTTGCAGCATTGCCCATCCCAAATAGAGAAGACCCGCAAGGACACCCTCAAAAAAAATATCCTGTCAGTGTGGGAACTGGCTAGTGACTTTTGCCCAAGGGACCCATGGAATGTGTCTCCTACTGTGTGGTGCTGCTGAAGAGCCACTCTTATTTGGCATTTTCTTTGACTGAGATACAGAGTGGAGTTTTCCACTCTGGGATGCTAGCACCACCTCCTCCCTTTGTCTCTGACTGTCCTCAGGAATTATTTTCCCTTCAGGAACTCATCATGCTTCCCACGGATTGAGACAAGTTTAGGTCTCCTGTCAGGTAAACCAAAATGGTGGAAAAACTGGTTGTCCATTTTAATCTCACTCTTACCAGTATAATCATGTGTTGGGGTGAAATTTTCTGCATGCTTTGTGCCTGAGAGATTGGGGGAAGGGCATTGCAGACATAAAAATCCAATCCTGTTATCATCTACGCTGAGTTTTAAAACTTCTCTGTGGCTCTGGGAACTTTCTTATCTTCATATTTAGGTTCTGGGATATTGCTGGTGATCACCATGGTGCTATACATTTGTGTTTGGTTGTCTGTAGTGGGAGAATGAAGACAGCTTGCTTCCAGTTGACCATTTTTGTTCAGAGTAATATTGCAATACATGTATACAATATGCAGTGATCAAATCTGGGTTATTAGCGTATTCATCACCTCAAACACTTATCATTTCTTTGTGTTGAGAACATTCAAAATCATCTCTTCTAGCTATTTGAAAATATACAATAGATATTACTAAGCATAGTGAAAGGCTGGTTTTAAAAAGACATTGTGGAGTGTGATAAATGGACTAGAAGTGAAAGAGGAATAGCTACGGCATATACTTTCAAAGCCATGGCTCACCTCCTATGGTGTAGCATTCACATGGCAGTATGCAATCAAATATATTCTTGAGTAAGTATCCAATATTAATAAAAGAACATGTATCAATAGTTAAAACTATAATTTAAACTATGCACCAATATTTTAAACTGTAATTTCACTGTTCTTGAGTCCTTAATTCCAAAATCAAATCCTAAATTCATGTGAGCATAGATGTATTTTTCAGGATGTCAAATGAAATTTATAGATCAACTTTGGATGTTTTACCAGAATACACTGTGTACACACACACACACACAAACCCATTTGCTAGAAATTGAAATAATTTTCCCCCTAACTCCATGTGGCCTTTTAGAAACTGCTTATATATGCTTCTCTGAAAGTCGATCTGCACAATCTGTGCAAAGTGAGCAGTGGAGCAAATTATTGTCTATAAGTAAGTAACTGAAACAGTGGTAGACACCTGACCTCAGATGAGAAAATTGTATAGTTCTATCTTCCAGAAACTTATCATTGAGACACAGCAACTCTATGCTCTTGAACTGAGGACCTGAAGGAAGTGTAGTGCAGCCATCACAGCAGTATCATCACAGCAGTATGGTGTCAAATGTCAACTTCAGAGAGATTGGAGAATGGCACAAACAAGAAGGGGTTACTGTGTTTTTCTCTATCATAAACAGTTATGAGAGAGGGAAACACAGAGAGAGAGGCTGCTCAGTTTCCGATGTCTTTCCTAACTTCAGACCTTCGTAAACCTAAATCAACCAACCCACTTTGCATCTGGGGCTGACATATTGTCTTCCTGCATGTTACAATATCCTGTGATCAACTGTACAAGCTACTATCTAAGGTTAATCTCTCCAGTTGTAAACTGGATCACATAATCTATCTCCTAATCAAGGAAATTTTCCCAGACATTTTCCTTAATTTCTCCTTCAACATAATTTTTTCCTCAAAACCAATTTACTCTCCCAGTGTCAAAACAGTACCTAGAAAACAGTAGGTGCTAAATAAACATTTATTAAAAGGAACTCACCCCAGGGGGAAAAAAAACCACTGTCAATATGGATGAGTGCTTCAGGGAAACAGATTGGCAATACTGCAACCAGAGAAAGGAGTAGGGAGTAAGTGTGTATTGTGTATAACTGTACCACTGGAGGAATACTTGGAACAGTAACACACCTGAGACACAGGCCCACTGAAAGACCAAGAGTTAATCATGATATTATAGAATGCTATCTCTCTTCCACATCTCATTGCAACACCAACAGGGCTCCAGTGTAATAACAATGGATTACAGTGGAAAGAGATTCAAGACATAGATTCTCTGAGGGAGAGTACTTAGGGAAGCCTCAAGTCAAGAAGGAGATAAAAACGAGATGAGTAGAGCAATTTTTAGACTCTGACACCTATTGCAGCAGCAAACATTAGCACAATCCAACTTCTAGCCCCATTAATTTAAATTCCCACCCCAGAGGCCTATTTTCCTTGGTTCCTATTACTTTATACAGAATGTCTTGGTTCCTATTTATACATATACTTTTAGTAGTAGTCTAAGGAGATATGAGGATGAAATGTAATGTGGTATCCTGGATCAGATACTGGAAAATGAAAAAGATATTAGGGGAAAAACTAAGAAATTTCAAAAAAAGGGTATCTACTTTAATTGTGATATATCAATATTGGTTCATTAATTGTGACAAATGTACTATACCAATGTATGATATTAATAACAAAGGAAATGATATGAAGTATATGAGAATTCTGTACTGTCTTTGCAATTTTTCTGTAAATACAACTATTTTAAAATGAGAAATTTATTTGGAAAATCATAACAGAGCTGAATATCATTGTAGGTAATTATCATCACCAGGATATTTTAGAATGCATTTTATTAAGACCAAACTCTTTTCTGCTGCCTTCTTCCTCCAACACTTCTCCCTTCTAATTGATAGTGAGCAAAATTGACCCTAATGGCATTCCCATAAGTATATAAAAATTATTTTTAGGTCTAAGTACCTCCGAAATAGCTTTTCCCTATAGTTCACTTTGGAACCTTGAAGACAATTACTTCTTTTCCCATAACTCCTCATTTTTATCCAAGATGTAAGATCTTGAAATTGTCTATCCTTTTGCCTACCATCATTCCTACCTAGCTGGCCTTTCATGTCCCTATTTCTTCACCTCTGAATTTTATCTCCATCTATTCCATTGTGCCTTTTGAAACTCCAAATCCTCTATATATAAATTCTCTTCCTTCCAGTGTTTTTCCCACCTCCTTCATCATGAATTCTTCCCTGATGGTTCCAGTGGGTCTATATTAAGAACTTTTCCACTGTGCTTCCAAATTTATTTCCTAAGTCTACTCTAGAGCTCATTACCCTTTTATAATTCTGTTTCCTATTCATCTACCTGCATTCCCAGGACCTAGGACCTAGAAAAAGCCTTACTAAGTGTTAAATAAGTGGCTGAATGGACACCAGAACAGCATACTCGTAAGTGTATCTAACGCAGCAAAAATTGTACATATATATTGTTTAGAGGAAAGGTTGATTGTATTTGTATGAGAGTTAATCAAGCAAAGATGTAGCTCTAAGTTGAATGAACTGGAGGATTCATCTATGAAAATATGACTCATATCATTCAAAATGAAAAAAAGGGGGATTACGTTTTCCTTTTTTCCCCTCCAACTGTCCCAAGACCCTAAGGAAGTGGAGCAATACCCTCAGGTTGACAGCCTCTCTTTATGGACTCTCTACATATATAGAAATACCTCGAATACATTGCAGGTTCAGTTCCAGGCCACTGTAGTAAAGTGAGTCACAGATTTTTTTTGTCTCCTGGTACATATGGAAGTTATGTTTACACTGTACTGTAGTTTACTAAGAGTACACTAGTATTATGCCTGAAAAACCATGTACATAGCTTAATTCAAAAATACTTGATTGCTAAAAATGCTAAGTTGTAATCTTTTTGCTGACGGAGGGTCTTGCCTCAGTGTTGATGGGTGCTGACTGATCAGGGTTGTGGTTGCTGAAGGTTGGAATGGCTGTGGAAATCTCTGAAAAAAAAAGGCAATAAAGTTTTGTTGCCCTGATTACCTTCCTCAAAAGATTTCTCTGTAACATCTGTTTGTTAGCATTTTAACCACAGTAGGATTTACTTCAAAATTGGAGTAAACCCTCTTAAACCCTGCTGCGGCTTTATCAACTAAGTTTATGTAATATTCTAGATTCTTTATTGTCATCTCAACTAGGTGCACAGCATCTTCACCAGGAGTAGATTCCATCTCAAGAAACTACGGTCTGTGCTCATTTATAAGAAGCATTTCCCAATCCATTAACTTTTGATTATGAGATTGTAGCAATTCAGTCATACCTTCAGGCTCCACTTCTAATTCTACTTCTCTTGCTATTTCCACCAAATCTGCAGTTACTTTGTCCGTTGAAGTCTTGTATCCCTCAAAGTCATCCATGAGGGTTGGAATCAACTT
The DNA here is from genome assembly GCF_003255815.1 of Theropithecus gelada. Classification (NCBI taxonomy): domain Eukaryota; kingdom Metazoa; phylum Chordata; class Mammalia; order Primates; family Cercopithecidae; genus Theropithecus; species Theropithecus gelada. The sequence goes on along the minus strand of NC_037671.1, from coordinate 142,427,855 downwards.
TATCCAAACTCCTGTTAATGTCGATATTTTGACCTCCTCCTATGAACCATGAATGTTCATAATGATGTCCAGAATGGTGTCTCCTTTCCAAAATTTACTTTGCCCAAATCCATCAGAGGAATCACTCTCTATGGCAGCTATAGCTTTAAAAAATGTATCTCTTAAATAATAAGACTCTAAAATAAAAAATAACCCTTCATCCATGAGCTGCAGAATAGATGTTGTGTTGGTAAGCATGAAAACAGTATTAACCTCCTTGTATATCTCCGTGAGACATCTTAGATGACCAGGTGCATAGTCAATGGGCAGTAATATTTTGAAAGAAATATTTTTTTCTGAGCAGTAGGTCTCAACAGTGGGCTTGAAATATTTAATAACCATGCTGTCAACAGATGCACTGTCATCCAGGCTTTGCTGTTACTCTTATAGAGCCTAGGCAGAGTAGATTTAGCATCATTCTTAAGGGTCCTAGGAATTTCAGAATGGTAAATGAGCATTAGCTTCAACTTATAGCCCGTAACAGAAGACCCTGTTCTTTTAAGCTTTGAAGCCAGGCATTAACTTCTCCTCTCTAGCTATGAAAGTTCTAGATGGTATCTTCTTCCAACAAAAGGCTGCATCATCTACATTGAAAATCTGTTGTTTAGTGCAGCCACCATCATCAGTGCTCTTAGCTAGCTCTTCTGGATAACTTGCTGCAACTTCTACATCAGCACTTGCTGCTTCATCTTGCACTTTACGTTTTGTTATAGAGACAGCTTCTTTCCTGAAACTTCAAGAACCAACTTTGTTAGCTTCCAGTTGTTTTTCTGCAGCTTCCTCACCTCGCTCAGGTTTCACAGAATTGAAAGGAGTTAGGACCTTACTCTGGATTAGGCTTTGGCTTAAGGGAGTATTGTGACTGATTTGATCTTCTTTCCAGACCACTAAAACTTTCTCTGTATCAGTAATAAGACTGTCTCAGTTTCTTATCATTCATGTGTTCACTGGAGTAGCACTTTTAATTTCATGCAAGAACTTTTCCTTTTCTTTCACAGCTTGGCTAAATGTTTAGTGCAAGAGACCTAGCTTTCAGCTTATCCTAGTTTTCAACATGCCTTCCTCACCTAAACTTACACATTTCTGGATTTTGATATAAAGTGAGAGACAAGTGACTCTTCCTTTCATTTAACACTTAGTAGTCATTGTAGGATTATTCATTGGCCTAATCTCCACATTATTGTGTCTCAAGAGAATAAGGAGGCCTGAGGAGAGAAAGAGAGATGAGAGAACAGTCAGCGGAGCAGTTAGAACACACATATTTATTAAGTTCGCTGTCTTATATGACCATGGTTCGTGAGACCCCAAAACAATTACAACGATAACATCAAAGATCTTGATCACAGATCATCATAACAGATATAATAATAATAATAACTTTAAAATATTCTGAAAATTACCAAAATGTGACACAGAGATATCAAGTGAGCACATGCTATTGGAAAAATGGCACCGATAGACTTGCATGATACAGGGCTCCCACAAACCTTCAATCCTTAAAAAACTCAGTATCTGTGAAGTTCAGTAAAGCAAAGTGGAATACAACAAGTGTGTCTGTATACATGCATGGAGTGATGCTGGCAATCACAGATGTTGGCAAGGTAGGAGGAGACAGCAATCTCAATAGCACGCACACAGTCAATAAGAGGCAATTCACACATTAGGAGGTATCCTGATCATCAACTACATTCTGACAGCTGCATTGCTAAGATGAGAATAAAGAACAAATATGTGGGCTGATGTTTTTGGCACATGAAGAGATCAACAACAACAACAACAACAAAAGGAGATCAACAGAAATGAAAACAAACCCATCATATTATTTTTCTTATCAGAATTCACTTTGAAAGGTTGATATCCAGTGATAATTAAATGAGCTGGTGAGCATTTATATTTTGTAAAGTTTTCTGCATATATATTATGTCACAAAAAATACAAAATAAATCTCCATGGCTTAATATTATGTAACAAGAAAAATTCATTCATAAAGAGCCACAAGTTAAATTTACCAATAATAACTGTATATGTAGTAAAGGTCAAAGAGGAATTAGATACCCATTATTAAACACAAAACAATTCCCTAATTTTTCATTCCAGTACTACCCTTATTCAAATGATATTGCTGTGGGAAACGAAAGAACAGACAGTAATCATGTTGCCAATTGAGTTATAAGAATAATTTTATATTACTTAGTCCTCCTTTAAAGCAGACACGTTTTAAACATGCTTGTTATAATCAGTGCTTTCTATGGCTACAGTTGGGCTATAAGTGAACTCAATAATTTACACCTATTTCACCCCATCCAAATGGTTTTCTGAAGCATTTGAAAAATAATACAAAAAAGTAAGATGCTTTTGGGTTAAAATATTACCTTACTATTCTTTAAGTACATATAGAAGAATGTGGCTTAAATGTGCCATAACCCTGTGATTATAATATTTCACCCAAGAATTAGACCCCTCAAGTCCCAGACAGGGCTGAAATCCACAGGCCTTCCTCAAGGGCAGAACCAGCCTGGGATCCTATCAGCATGGAAGCTTAGATAAGAGCGTATACTTCTTGTGGATAGAAGTCCCACAGAGAAGGAGAATGGAAGGCATGGGACTACACGTGGTTGGTTCCTCTTCTCAAACTTACCAATCAGTTAAGATTGGATGGGAAAAAGTGGAGAGCAAGAGTGAAGACAAACAGGAGTGACACCCAGAGAATGAAGCAAAACTGAGAGATGCTGGGTGTTACATTAATGCATGTTCTCCAACAAGAATGGAAACATCAGGAGTTGGAAGGCAGTGCTCCCCTACTCTCAAAAGCAACCTTGTTTGTTGCTGGTCTAAGACTTATGCTTTGTCACCATTTTCTAAATCTCCTTCTTTACACTATATTATAAGGGGTAATATCTATATTCCCAGATAGATAATAAGCTCCAGGAGGGTAAGGAATAGATCTGTATTTTTCACTGTATTTCCAGCACCTAGTTTGAAGCTTATTATAGAGTGGATGCACAAGTATTATTTACTGAATAAATGAATGAGTGAGTGAATGTTAATAATATCCCAGCATGACTCAGCAAAATCATAAAGATAGTGCATGGGAGCCATCACTGTTGCCACAGAAAAACTGATTGCTCCCTTTGTATATGCTTGGATTGACTTGTTCTCTTCCCATACCTGATACATGCACACACAGACACACATACATGAGATAATTTGTGATGGAATAATGGTCTCCTATTGAACACAGCTTGTCTCATGACCAGGTAGCCAGGAAGATTTCCAAGCTGGTGAACAGTGTGAGTGGTGGGCTCTGTTAGAGGTGATTGCATATGGGGGTGTAGGAGATGTGAAAGATAAAATGAAAAATTGTGGAGAACAATTTTAGCCAAGCAACAGCCTTTTCCATTTGTTCCTTTTAGGTAAATACATTATTTTTCAAATCATAATAGTTTGTAACACTTTGAGAACAGGGCAGAGAACTGCTATAAGTGTTTAACATTAGAACGTATTTGTTGTGAGCATCAAACTAGGCAGTACAAAACAGTTTTAACCATTGGCTTTGAGTCACACAGATCTCAGCTCTGACCTAGTACTAGTTATATGACCTTAATTCAATTACTTACTTTCTCAAAGCTCAGTTTTCTCATCTGGAAAGTGGGAAAAACAATGGCTGCCTCACAGAGTTGTAAGGATTAAGACAACAAAGTATATGTAATGCCTGAAATACATACAACAGGGAATAAATGGTAGCTATTGTTATTCTAAATCTTAAAACACTGTGTAAACTGTAAGTCACTAACTAAATGTAGGGGATTATTATCATTATTACTATTGTAGGAAATTTCACAGCTGTTTCACAAAAAGGCAACAGCAAAACAGAGGATGTTTTGCTCCATATCTATCTATTACACAGAAGTTAACAGCTGTGCATTAATGGCTGCTGCATTCCCCAGTGGTATATGAGCTGTATTACAAGAGAAAAGGTTAAGTCCTCATTAGGCATATAAGGTGTGTTGTAGAGCAGAAAGTCGCCTGTCAAATGTGCTCAGCTGTCTTCTATCGCTTGTCATCTTGTCACATTTGTTAAGTCAAAAAATACATATAAGCTCATAACAATTTAGGTGTTGTGATTTTTTAATTGCTTTTTTAAAGTTTCTTTTTAAACTAAAATTTTCATTTGATAGCTCTAAGGTCAAATGTTTAATATGGGACATTGTCATTGCTGTGTGCTTCAATATACAACCATTATAATTAAGATTTCAAAGGACTCTGGTTCTGAAGTACATTGCCTCTGGTTTGCATAATTCACATTATATTCATTGTTGCAGTTTACTTTGCATAAATCAATCTTGTTAATATCTTTAGTCCTCCTCTTGCTTTCCAGAGTCTTGAATCAAGTTAATTCTCTGCAGGAGGAAGTGTCAGGACTCAGGCAGCTAGGGGGATCTGCATAATTCTACTCCATTGTTAATAAAATCTGTACTACAGAAGGTTCCATGATTTATTGGCAAATTTTAACTCTGCTGCCTCTTTGTTTCTCTAGGAAATAAGAACATAGGTATGTGTCTACATAGAATGGTCAGAGATAGGGAATAAAGGGGTAAAGGAAAAAAAGTGGGCATCCAAGTTGTGACAATGAAACACAATTAATTCCCCTAATGGATATTCTACTGAGAATACCAGCTTGAAAAGAAGAAAAGTAGAAGCATTGTTTTTTTTTTTTTAAGAGTTGCAGCAATAAACATTGTATTCTGTTAGCATAAAGGTGAGGTGTCACCATATTAGGGTGGCAGAACTATCCCTGAGAACTACGCATGACGCTGACAACCCATCCTAGTTGTTCACATAGAGAATGGACCTATGGGATCCATACGCAGAAGGATTCTCTGGCTGGACTATGCATTAAACCACAAAAATCCCTCAGAAAATAAGATGAAAACTGCTGAAGAGGAGAAAATGTTGCCCTCATTACTATAGCCTTCTTACAAAGCAGATAATGACATCTACCATCAAACAAGATATGTCTCTTGTCAAGACATTTTTTCTTAATCCCCACAGAAACCTATGTGTATTTATTTCTTCTGATGTCACCAATATGGTTGTTTTTTTTCCAAAACACCAACATGGTTGTTTTCCCCAATAGCCAAGTCTATTATACATGTCAATTTTCTCTCTACATATAATCTGCACTGCAACACTATCCCTCAATCTTCTCTATAGTGTTTACCAGTAAAACTATTCCAGAAATGGAAACATTTATTTCTATTTGCATAAAGTACTGCCTCTACTCCTGTTTTCCTTTCTTCTAAATTTATTGTGAACCAGTAATGGATTTTTAACAGTAGATTTTCTCTGAAATCTTAGAAATTTATCCAAAATGTATTAAGCACCAACTGTGCCAGGAATTATACTAAACATTAGGAACACAAAGTCAAATTCATTCTTTATGCATAAAAATGTGTTGAGTATTAAACTTCCACTTCAGGACCCGATGGAATAAGTGGTGTTGGACTTTTTCTTCCAAGAACAACAACTTATAAAACTAGAAATTTTAAGGGCAAACTTTTCTTCAGGTATTAAACACCAACACTGGTTTTGATGTTTAAAAGACAGGAAACACATAAACGAGTTGCACAATTCTGCAGTTTCCTTCCTCAGGGCACTTTCCTGACAACCCAGGTATGTGGAGCTCAGGAGGAAAATATGAACTCAGTGAGCTGAGAGAACAAAGTCATTTAGGGGTATTGAAGAGCCGGAATGCATACATCATGGTGCAGCCTAGAGAAAGCAGTACAATGGGGTTCCCAGAAATCTGTGTGGTGATTCCCTTGGGTATTTGCCTGAGCATAAAACCTCTCTCTTTATGGGCTGCTTCATTCCCCAGTGGGATATGAGCTGTATTATAATAGAAATGGCTTGGCTGGTAGGTTGCCATCTTCTCTCTATGCCTATTCACATCATCTTTCCTCTGTGCAAGTCTCTGTACCCAAATTTCTTTTTTTTTTATAAGAACCCCAATCATATTGGATTAGGGGATCCTAAGGACCTCATTTTAAGTTTATTCCCTATGTTAAGACTCTATCTCCAAACACAGTCATATCATGTGGTACTGGAGTTAGGACATCAACATATGAAATTAGAGATGGAGGGGAACACAGTTCAACTCCTAACAAAAGGAGATTTTTTAAACCTGTCTAACTATCATTCCAAATACTGTGGAAATATGCTTCAAATTGAGGATAAAATTTTTTTTGGATAAAGCTAAAATAAATATTTTTGGCAACCAGACCCTTACTTTAAGAAATACTAAAGGAAATTCTTTAGATTGAAGGCAAATGCTACGTAGAATGTCAAATCTACAAGAAGACATGAAGAACTCCAGAAATGTTGAATAAATGGGTAGATATAAAGGTCTATTTTCCCTTTTCCCTAACTTCTTTAAAAGACAACTGACTGCTCAAAGAAAAAATGATAAAACTGTATTGTAATATTTATAATATATATAAGAAAAATATATGACAAGAGCACAAATGATTTCTCCTGTTACAAGTCTCTTAAGTGTTAGTTAAAGTGGCACAATGTTGATTCTAACTAGGTTAAGGATGCCTAATATAGTCCCTGGAGCAATCACTAAAATAATGCAACAGAGTTAAAGCTAAAAGGAGGAAAATCGAATTGCAAAAATTAATCTGTGAAGCAAGGACCTCACCAAAAAAAGAAAAAAAAATTAATTAAACCAAAAGAAGGCAAGAAAGGCAAAAGAATACCAAAACAAAACAAAACAACAGATGGAACAAATAGAAAACTAACAGAAAGCAGAAGGCTTAAACCTAACTAATCTAACCATGGACAACTGTATTTAGCCACAATAATATCTCCTGTCTTCTACAATGGGTCTGTATCAGTTTATGAGTGCTGCTGTAACAAATACCACAGCTCGGGTGGCTCAAACAACAGAAATTTATTTCCTCATAGATCTGGACACTAGAAGAACAAAATCAAGATGTCAGCAGGGTTGGTTTCATTCTCAGTCTTCTCTGTCTTGTAAATGGTTATCTTCTCCTTTTGCACATACATGGTCTTTCCTCTGTGCACATCCCTGCCATTATCTCCTCTTCTTAAAAGGACACTTGTCGTATTGCCTTAAAACACCACCACTCACAAGACCTCATTTTTACCTTAATTAATACTTTAAAGACCCCATTGCCAAATTCAGTCACATTCTGGGGTACTAGGAAGAATGTGTGAATTCAGTTCATATCAGGATATTTGCCATTTATATTAAGAGGAATTGTTTCTCCAACCTATTGAACCTAGATGGGTGTTGTTACTGCTTTGACCAATATGACAGAAGCAACACTGTCAATTCCAGGCGTGATACTGATCTGACATGTGCTGACAATGCTATACTACTAAGCAATAAAAGGGTTTGAACTACTGATACATTCAACTTGTATGAATATCAAAATCAGCACATTGAAAGAAAAAAGTCAGACACAAGGGAATGAATACTTTATAATTTCATTTATATGAAGTTCAAGAATAGGCAAAAGTAATTTAATCTGATAGGAATTCAAACAGTGATTCCCTCTGTTTGAGGGAATATAATTGGACTAGAAGGGGTCAGTGAGGAACCTTTTTGGGCGATAGAAATGTCTGTAACATGGTTGTCTAAGTCCTTTTTGTGTTGCTCTGAAGGAATATCTGAGGCTGGGCAATTTATAAAGAATTTATAAAGAAAAGAGGTTTGTTCGACTTATGGTTCTGTAGGCTGTAGAAGAAGCACAGGGCAAGCATGTGCACGTCAGGCTTCTTCCACTCATGGCAGAAGGTGAAGGAGAGCCAGGGTGTGCAGAGATCACATGGCAAGAGAGGAAGCAATACAGCTGGAGGAGGTACTAGGCTGATTTGTATGTGTGTGTGTGGTTTTTTGTTGTTGTTTTATTTTTGGGTTTTTTTTTTTTTTTTTAAACAAGCAGCTCTAGAGGGAACTGATAGAATGAGAACTCACTCGCTCACTTCCCCCAACCCAGGGAGGACATTAATCTATTCATGAGGGATTCAACCTTGTGACCCAAACACCTCCCATTAGGCCCCACTTTTAATATTGAAGATATTAGTTTCCTATTGCTTTTGTAACACAGTGCTACAAATTTAGCAGCTGAAAACAACACAAATTTATTATCTTATATCTTATAGTTCTGGAAATCATTAGTCCAAAACAGGTCTCACTGAGATAAAATTAAGGTGTCAGGGAGGGTTGGTTCCTTCTGGAGCTTCTAGGAGAGAATATATTTTCTTGCCTTTTCCAGCTTCTAGAGGCTGCCCACCATCCTCGGCTCCTGTATTCCTTTCACCTTCAAAGTCAGCAAGAGCCAGTCAAGTCTTTCTCACATTGCATCACTCTGACACTAACTCTTCTGCCTCCTTTTTCCATATTTGAAAGATATGATTGCAATCACAATCCATTTTGTGCTGCTATAAAACAATAAGACAGACTTAGTAATTAATAATGAATAGAAAGGTATTGACTCATGATTCTGGAGGTTGGGAAGTCCAAGATCAAGACTGATATCTGATGAGGACCTTCTTGCTGCATCATCCCATGATGGAAGGGCCACGAGAGGCAAGAGGGAGGCAAAGGGGGACTGAATTTGTCCTTTTTATAAGGAACCCACTCTTTCAATAAAGGCATTAACCTATTCGCGAGGGCAGAAACTTTATGGCCTAACCACACTTTAAATGTCTCGCATCTTAATAAAGTTACAATGGCAATTACATTTCAACATGAGTTTAAAAAGGTACAAGCATTTAAACCATAGCTGGGCTCATCCAGATAATCAGGATAATTTTATTTTAAACTCAGCTGATTGCAATTTGAATTCCATCTGTGACCTTAATCGCCCTAGTCAAGTAACAATAACAGGCCGGGCGCGGTGGCTCAAGCCTGTATTCCCAGCACTTTGGGAGGCCAAGACGGGCGGATCACGAGGTCAGGAGATCGAGACCATCCTGGCTGACACGGTGAAACCCCATCTCTACTAAAAAATACAAAAAAAAAAAATAGCCGGGCGAGGTTGCGGGCGCCTGTAGTCCCAGCTACTCGGGAGGCTGAGGCAGGAGAATGGCATGAACCCGGGAGGCGGAGCTTGCAGTGAGCCAAGATCACGCCACTGCACTCCAGCCTGGGCGACAGAGCGAGACTCTGTCTCAAAAAAAAAAAAAAAAAAAAAAAGTAACAATAACAATAACAGATCCTGGGGATTAAGACATGAACATCTTTGGAGTAACCTTATTTTACCTACCATACTTTATGTTGATTTTATTTGTAATATTGATTGATTTGTTGGCAGAGCTTTATATAGACAAAATCACAGCAATTACAAATTTACAAACCCCAGAAAACAAAAGGTTGTCTTTCAACCATTGAATGTCAGTATTAGAATACCACAATCATCTTACAGGACATCCCAGGAAGCAGGGGACAGAGCCATTCATTGAATGGGGTCAACCTTTATATTTGAATATCAAAGTTTCCTTAGAAAACAATTGGTTCAGGAGACACACTTAAGGTTTTATTTCCTGATTAATTTTGGTTGTTTTTACTGTTATTCCTTGTGAAGCTGAAATACATTATTTCAAACTAAAATATATAGTATAAGAAATACCACCAAAGACAATTTTTCCCCTGTTGTTTATTAAGTATTTTACTAAAGGCTTTAAAAGTCAACACCAGAAAATATGTTTCACACCATCACTTCCTTGCATGTTTAGACCTTTGAATGCTTGATCTTCATAACTTCATAACATCAAGCACAAACATACAAAGTCTTGGGGGAAAAAAGACATTGCATTTGGCTATGCTTGGAGGAGAATAAAGGGTTCCTTCCTTCTGTTTCCCCCCAACCCCAAAATATTTATGTTCCCTTAGGAAATGAATGCAGCAACAATATGTAAATGTACCAATAACTTCTGACCTCCTTCTTACACTGGTTTGCATTTTGAATATCATAGCTAAGACTCCATGATTTTTTATAACTCTATTCATGAGGGAAAAAATAATTTATTCCACTAAACAATCAGGACAATTTTGATTAAGTTTTTATTATAGAGTTACCCTACTAGAATTAGCACATAGACATATACTGCAATAACCTCTTTACTTCCAAAGACCTACTGATCAATTATATTTTATTTTTAAATCATTTTCTAATCTTAAAATGTATATGATCTTCTCCAATATTAATGATCATTATAATCAGATTGTTTTTCTTTATACAGAAAGTTGGGTGTGTTTGTGTGCGTGAGTGTGTGTTCCTAATGTTTTCTGTGTAAACAAGCAAGAGCTTCGATATAATGCACATTACAGAACTTTGAAGAAATAAGTACAACCAATGGAATTTAGTAGAGTCAAGAAATCTAAAGGAAGAATACAGATACATCATAAAGGGGGAGCTAATATTGGGTCATATCCAAGAAAAAATGGAAATGTTGCAGACACAGCTTTCTGAACGAAGAAGGAGTAACAGAATCTCTATGGGTGCCTCTGTACTTGACAAAATTCACGTGGACTGGAAAATACAACTGATCTGAAAAAGCAACATGACATTGAAGAAGAAGTAGTAATAGGTCAGATAATAATAATGGGGGATTTTTAATTCATAAGATACTGAAAGACACAATTTTCGGTAAAGGACAAAGAATTTTACCTTAGAACAGGGGTCTTTTGAAGCTCCAAAAAGCCTGCTGATAACTTAATACAACTTCTCAAAGTCCTGGGATAAATATGGGCCAAGGGACAAAATAACGAGACCAGGAGGTAAGGGTGGAGGAATGCCATGGGGAAGAAAGTATTGTTTTATTTTTTTGTCAACTTTAATTTTAGATTCAGAGGATACATGTGCATATTTGTTAACTGTTATATTGTGAGATGCTGAGGTTTGGAGTATGAAAAATCCCATCACCCAGGTACTGAGCATAGTACCCAACAGTTTTTCAATCCTTCCCCTCATCCCTCCCTCTTCCATGCCCCTCTCCTCCCTTTAGTAGCCACCAGTGTCTATTGTTGCCATCTTTATGTTTGAGGAGAAAATATCCTTTTATTTTATTTTATTATTTTTTTGAGACAGGATCTCACATTGCTGCCGAAGTGGGAGTGCAGTGATACAATCATGGCTCACTACAGCCTTGACCTCCCAGGCTCAGAGATATTCTCACCTCAGCCTCCCAAGTAGCTGGGAGTACAGGTGCATGCCACCACACCAGGCTAATTTTTTGTAGAGATGGGTTTTTACCTTATTGCTCAGGCTAGTCTCAGACTCCTGGGCTCAACAATACTCCTGTCTCGGCCTCCCAAAGTGCTGGAATTACAGGCATAAGCCACCACTCCTGGCCCAGAAGTGTCCTTTTAAATGAAAAGGTAGCTAAAGAAAGAGAAGAAATAAGCAAATTCAAACTGGAACGGAAGGTACAAACCAGAAGTTAGCAGAAACCAAAAGAAGAAATTCAAGGACAATTTTGCAAAGGAATAAAAATGCAAATGCATTTTCTAAAAATTTAAAAAATTTAAAAGAGATAACCAGGCTCAAATTCTGAAGGATTATTTCATAATCACAGAGCAAAAGGTGCAATTAGTGGATTAAAAAGCAAAGAATACCATGTCTTTGGTGGTTGTTTAGAGCATTTAGCATGGTGCCTTGAGCATGAGGACCACTCTGTTTTTTTGAGACTGAGTTTCACTCTTGTCGCCCAGGCTGGAGTACAGTGGCATAATCCAGGAGGAGCACTTTGGTTTCAAAACGTGTTCATTTGGCCGGGCACGGTGGCTCACGCCTATAATCCCAACACTTTGAGAAGCTGAGGAAGGCAGATTTCCTGAGGTCAGGAGCTCGAGACCAGCTTGACCAATATGATGAAACCCCGTCTCTACTAAAAATACAAAAATTAGCCGGGCATGGTGGCATGCACCTGTAATCCCAGCTACTTGGGAGGCTGAGACAGGAGACTCGCTTGAACCCAGGAGGCAGAGGTTGAAGTGAGCTGAGATCGCACCACTGCACTCCAGCCTGGGCAACAAGAGTGAAACTCCATCTAAAAAAAAAAAAAAAAATAGTGGCCATTTGATTTCCTTTTTGGTCTTTACTTTGGAAAAAGTTAAAAAGATTTCCACTTTCAAATTGCCTTGAAGCAGATAGAGCAAAGACACTATAGTGAATAGAAATAACAAACATACTGATACTTCAGACCAAAGCAAAATATACTAAAAAGTAAGATAAAGATTTTAAAAATCTATCCTAGATTTGTGAAGAAACTTGAGAGTTTAATTGTAGGACCACTGACAAAAAGCAAAACATGTTTAACAAGAAAAAGACCTCATGGCTAGATTGTCCTTAAAATTCATTCATATGAAAAACCTCAGAGAAGACCTGGTCAGTAGATTTCATTTCCTGACTGGCAAGTAGGATCATCAGCCACATAAGCAAACATCCAGTTTGGGAAAAGGGACCTGGTTTTTGTTAGGCGAAATCCTGCCTGGCTAATCTAATGCCTCAGAGCAGTTTAAGAAATTATTTTCAAACATTGTGATCCAATGAAAACTACGTTCCTGATCGCACATGTTACTAGACTCAGCTCCATATATACAGTGATTTTAATAGACAAGGATCTTAATGTAGCGTAAACAAATACCCAAGACATATTACACTAATTTGTCATGAAACTGGGCCTGGAATCTTTTATCCATTTGTTCCTTCTTTCGCTTTTCAAATTTCTGCTTTAAACTTTACACACTCCAGATGCATCATCCCTAAGTCAACAGTGCCAACAAAATAATCTATAATAGTTCTGAAAAACATGTTCTCACCCATATTAAGAAATTCAAAGTGACCACCCTTTAAGAATCATGAGCCTGCCAGGCGCAGTGGCTCACACCTGTAATCTCAGCACTTTAGGAGGCCGACACATCTGAGGTCAGGAGTTCAAGCCCAACCTAGCCAATATGGTGAAACCTCGTCTCTACTAAAAATAGAAAAATTAGCTGGGCATGGTGGTGCATGCCTGTAATCCCAGCTACTCAGGAGGGTAAGGCAGGAAAATCGTTTGAACCCAGGTTGCAGTGAGCTGAGATTGCACCACTGCACTCCAGCCTGGGTGATAGAGGGAGACTCTGTCTCAAAAAAAAAAAAAAGAAAAAAGAAAAAAATAATAATGAGCCTATAAATAACCCTTAAGGAATGGCAAAAGAAAAAGAAAAAAACAATTTTTCACTGGCAAGATGGCTGAATAGGAACAGCTCCGTTCTGCATCTCCCAGCAAGACCAACACAGAAGGTAGGTGATTTCTGCATTTCCAACTAAGGTACCCGTTTCATCTCACTGGGACTGGTTAGACAGTGGGTGCAGTCCATGGAAGGTGAACAGAAGCAGGGTGGGTGTTGCCTCACCCGGGAAGTGCAAGGGGCCGGGAACCTCCCACCCCTAGCCAGGGAAGCCATGAGAGATTGTGCTATCTGGCCCAGATACTACACTTTGCCCACGGTTTTTGCAACCTGCGGACCAGAAGATTCCCTAACGTGCCTACACCACCAGGGCCCTGGGTTTCAAGCACGAAACTGGGCAGATGTTTGGGCAGACACCGAGCTAGCTGCAGGAGTTTTTTTCATACCATAGTGGCACCTGGAACCCCAGCGAGACAGAACAGTTCACTCCCTTGGAAAGGGGGCTGAAGCCACGGAGCCAAATGGTCTTGCTCAGCAGGTCCCACTCCCATAGAGCCCAGCAAGCTAACATCCACTGGCTTAAAATTCTCGCCTGCAGCACAGCAGTCTGAAGTTGACTTGAAATGCTCCAGCTAGGTGAGGGGAGGGGCGTCTGGCATTACGGAGGCTTGAGTAGGCAGTTTCCCCCTCACAGTGTAAACAAAGCCACCTGGAAGTTCAGACTGAGAGAAACCTAATGAAGCAAAGATGCTGGGGCCAGCCTGCCTCTCTAGATTCCTTCTCAGTGGGCAGGGCATCTCTGAAAGAAAGGTAGCAGCCCCAGTCAGGGGTTATAGATAAAACTCCCAGTTCCCTGGGACAGAGCACCTGGGGGAAGGGGCAGCCATGGGCACAGCTTCAGCAGACTTAAACATTCCTGCCTGCCCGCTCTGAAGAGAGCAGTGGATCTCCCAGCACAGCGCTCGAGCTCTGCTAAGAGACAGACTGCCTCCACTATGGGTCCCTGACCCCCGTGCCTCCTGACTGGGAGACACTCTCAGCAGGGGTTGACAGACACCTCATACAGGAGAGCTCTGGCTGGCATCTGGCAGGTGTCCCTCTGGGACGAAGCTTCCAGAGGAAGGAATAGACAGCAATCTTGCTGTTCTGCAGCCTCCACTGGTGATGCCCAGGCAAACAGGGTCTGGAGTGGACCTCCTGCAAACTCCAGCAGACCTGCAGAAGAGGGGCCTGAATGTTAGAGGGAAAACTAACAAACAGAAGGCAGTAAGATAAACATCAACAAAAAGATACCCACTCAAAGACCCCATCCAAAGGTTATCAGCATCAAAGATCAAAGGTAGATAAATCCATGAAGATGAGGAAAAACCAGTGCAAAAATGCTGAAAATTCCAAGAACCAGAATGCCTCTTCTCCAAAGGATCACAGCTCCTCAACAGCAAGGGCACAAAACCGGATGGAGAATGAGTTGGACGAATTGACAGAAGTAGGCCTCAGAAGGTGGGTAATAACAAATTCCTCCGAGCTAAAGGAGCATATTCTAATGCAATGCAAGGAAGCTAAGAACATTGATAAAATGTTACAGGAACTGCTAACTAGAATAACTAGTTCAGAGAAGAACATAAACAACCTGATGGAGCTGAAAAACACTGCACAAGAACTTCGGGAAGCATACAGGTATCAATAACTGAATCAACCAAGTAGAAGAAAGGATACCAGAGATTGAAGATCAACTTAATGAAATAAAACAAGAAGACAAGATTAGAGAAAAAAGAATGAAAAGCAACGAACAAATCCTCCAAGAAATATGGGACTATGTAAAAAGACCAAATGTACAATTGATTGGTGTACCTGAAAGTGATGGGGAGAATGAAACCAAGTTGGAAAACACACTTCAGGATATTATCCAGGAGAACTTCCCAAACCTAGCAAGACAGGTCAACATTCAAATTCAGGAAATACAGAGAACAGCACTAAGATACTCCTTGAGAAGAGCAACCCCAAGACACATAATCATCAGATTCACCAAGGTTGAAATGAAGGAAAAAAATGTTAAGGGCAGCCAGAGAGAAAAATAGGGTTACCTACAAAGGGAAACCCATCAGACTAAGAGTGGATCTCTCTGCAGAAACCCTGAACCCAGAAAAGAGTGGGGACCAACATTCAACATTCTTAAAGAAAAGAATTTTCAACCCAGAATTTCATATCCAGCCAAACTAAGCTTCATAAGTGAAGGAAAAATAAAATCCTTTACAGACAAGCAAATGCTGAGCGATTTTGTCACCACCAGGCCTGCCTTACAAGAGCTCCAGCAGGAAACACTAAATATGAAAAGAAAAAATTGGTACCAGCCACTGAAAAAACACACCAAAATATAAAGACCAATGACACTATGAAGGAACTGCATCAACTAACATGCAAAACAAGCAGCTAGGATCATGATGATGGGATCAAATTCACATATAACAATATTAACCTGAAATGTAAAAGGGCTAAATGCCCCAGTTAAAAGACACAGACTGACAAATTGGATAAAGAGTCAAGACCCATCTCACATGCAAAGACACACATAGGCTCAAAATAAAGGGATGGAGGAATATTTACCAAGCAAATGGAAACCAAAAGAAAAGCAGAGGTTGCAATCCCAGTCTCAGAGAAAACAGACTTTAAGCCAACAAAGATAAAAAAAGACAAAGAAGGTCATTACATAATGGTGAAGGGATCAATGCAACAAGAAGAGCTAACTATTCTAAACATATATGCACCCAATACAGGAGCATCCAGATTCATGAAGCAACTTCTTAGAGACCTACAAAGAGACTTAGACTCCTACACAACAGTAGTGGGAGATGTTAACACCCCACTGTCAGTATTAGACAGCTCAACAAGGCAGAAAATTAACAAGGATATTCAGGACTTGAACTCAGCTCTGGACCAAGCAGACCTAATAGACATCTACTGAACTCTCCACCCAAAATCAAGAGAATATACATTCTTCTCAGAACCACATTGCATTATTCTAAAATTGTTGACATAATTGTAAGTAAAACAGCTCTCAGCAAATGTAAGAGAATGGAAATAGTAACAAACAGTCTCTCAGATCACAGTGGAAGCAAATTAGAACTCAGGACTAAGAAACTCACAGAAAACCACACAACTACATGAAAACTGAACAACCTCCTCCTGAATGACTACTGGGTAAATAACGAAATGAGGTCAGAAATAAATAAGTTCTTTGAAATCAATGAGAATAAAGACATAACTTACCAGAATCTCTGAGACACAGCTAAAGCAGTGTTTAGAGGGAAATTTATAGTACTAAATGCCCATATCAGAAAGCAGGAAAGATCTAAAATCAACCCTCTAACATCACAATTAAAAGAAATAGAGAAGCAAGAGCAAACAAATTTAAAAGCTAGCAGAAGACAAGAAATAACTAAGATTAGAGCAGAACTGAAGGAGATACAGATACAGGATTTTTTGAAGGAGAAAATCTTTCAAAAAATCAATGAACTCAGGAACTGGTTTTTGAAAAGATTAACAAAATAGACTGCTACCCAGACTAATAAAGAAGAAAACAGAGAATAATTAAATAGATGCAATAGAAAATGATAAAGAGGATATCACCACTGATCCCACAGAAATACAAACTACCATCAGAGAGTACTATAAATACTTCTACGCAAATAAACTAGAAAATCTAGAAGAAATGGATAAATTCCTGGAAATATACATTCTCCCAAGACTAAACCAGGAAGAAGTCAATTCCCTGAATAGACCAATAACATGTTCTGAAATTGAGGCAGTAACTAATAGCTTACCAACAATGAAAGCGCAGGACCAGATGGATTCACAGCCGAATTCTACCAGAGGTAGAAAGAGGAGCTGGTCCATTTCTTCTGAAACTATTTCAAACAGTAGAAAAAGTGGGACTCCTCCCTAACTCATTTTAGGAGGCCAGCATCATCCTGATACCAACACCTGGCAGAGACACAACAAAAAAAGAAAATTTCAGGCCAACATTACTGATGAACACCAATGCGAAAATTCTCAATAAGATACTGGCAAACCAAATCCAGCAGCACATCGAAAAGCTTATCCACAACAATCAAGTCAGCTTCATCCCTGAGATGCAAGGCAGGTTCAACATACGCAAGTCAATAAGTGTAATCCATCACATAAACAGAACTAATGACAAAATCCACATGATTATCTCAAGAGATGCAGAAAAGGCCTCCCACAAAGTTCAACAGCCCTTCATGCTGAAAACAATAAACTAGGTATGGATGGAACATATCTCAAAATAATAAGAGCTATTTATGACAAACCCATAGCCAATATTATACTGAATGGGCAAAAGATGGAAGCATTCCCTTTGAAACCCAGCACAAGACAAGGATGCCCTCTCTCACCACGCTTATTCAACATAGTTTTGGAAGTTTGGGCCAGGGCAATCAGGCAAGAGAAAGAAATAAAGGGTATTCAAATAGGAAAAGAGGAAGTCAAATTGTCTCTGTTTTCAGATGACATGATTGTATATTTAGAAAACTCCATTGTCTCAGCCCACAAACTCCTTAAGCTGATAAGCAACCTCTGCAAAGTCTCAGGATACAAAATCATGTGCAAAAATCAGAAGCATTCCTATACACCAATAATAGAGAGCCAAATCATGAGTGAACTCCCATTCACAATTGCTACAAAGAGAATAAAATACCTAGGAATACAACTTACAAGGAATGTGAAAGTTCTCTTCACAGAGAACTACAAACCACTGCTCAAGGAAATAAGAGAGGACACGAACAAATGAAAAAACATTCCATGCTCATAGATAGGAAGAATCAGGATCTTGAAAATGGCCATACTGCCCAAAGTAATTTATAGATTCAGTGCTATCCCCATCAGGCTACCATTCACTTTCTTCACAGAATTAGAAAAAACTACTTTAAATTTCATATAGAACCAAAAAAGAGCCCATATAGGCAAGATAATTCTAAGCAAAAAGAACAAAGCTGGAGTCATCACACTACCTGACTTCAAACTATACTACAAGGCTACAGTAACCAAAACAGCATGGTACTGGTACCGAAACAGATATATAGACCAATGGAACAGAACAGAGGCCTCAGAAATAACACTACATGTCTACAACCATCTGATCTTTGACAAACCTGACAAAAACAAGCAATGGGGAAAGGATTCCCTATTTAATAAATGGTGCTGGGAAAACTGGCTAGCCATAGGCAGAAAACTGAAACTGTACCCCTTCCTTACACCTTATACAAAAATTAACTCAAGACAGATTAAAGACTTCAAAGTAAGACGTAAAACCATAAAAAACCCTAGAAGAAAACCTAAGCAATACCATTCAGGACATAGGAATGGGCAAAGACTTCACGACCAAAACACCAAAAGCAATGGCAACAAAAGCCAAAATTGACAAATGATATCTAATTAAACTAAAGAGCTTCTGCACAGCAAAAGAAAATATCATCAGAGTTAACAGGCAACTTACAGAATGGGAGAAAATTTTTGTAATCTATCCATCTGACAAAGGTCTAATATCCAGAATCTACAAGGAACTTAAACAGATTTACAAGAAAAAAGAAAACAACCCCATCAAAAAGTGGGTGAAGGATATGAAGAGACACTTTTCAAATAGGACATTTATGCAGCCAACAAAGATATGAAAAAAAACTCATCCTCACTGGTCATTAGAGAAATGCAAATCTAAACCAAAATGAGATACCATCTCACACCAGTTATAAGACAGATAATTCAAAAGTCAGGAAACAGGCTGGGTGCGGTGGCTCACACCTGTAATCCCAGCACTTTGGGAGGCTGAGGCAGGTGGATCACGAGGTCAGGAGATTGAGACCATCCTGGCTAACACGGTGAAACCCCATCTCTACTAAAAATACAAAAATTAGTGGGGCGCGGTGGCAGGTGCCTGTAGTCCCAGCTACTCGGGAGGCTGAGGCAGGAGAATGATGTGAACCTGGGAGGCGGAGCTTACAGTGAGCCGAGATCATGCCACTGCACTTCAACCTGGGTGACAAGGCGAGACTCCATTTAAAAAAAAAAATGTCAGGAAACAACAGATGCTGGAGAGGATGTGGAGAAATCGGAACACTTTTACACTGTTGGTGGGAGTGTAAATTAGCTCAAGTATTGTGGAAGACAGTGTGGCGAGACCTGAAGGATATAGAACCAGAAATACCATTTGACCCAGCAATCCCACTACTGGGTATAAACCCAGAGGATTATAAATCATTCTACTATAAAGACACATGCACACATACGTTTATTGCAGCACTATTTACAATAGCAAAGACTTGGAACCAACCCAATGAAAGACTAGACGAAGAAAATGTGGCACATATACACCATGGAATACTAGGCAGCCATAAAAATGAATGAGTTCATGTCCTTTGTAGGGACATGGATGAAGATGGAAACCATCATTCTCAGGAAACTAACACAGGAACAGATAACCAAGCACCACATGTTCTCACTCATAAGTGGGAGTTGAACAATGAGAACACATGGACACAGGGAGGGGAACATCACACACTGGGGCCTGTTGGGGGACGGGGAGCAAGGGGAGGTAGAGTATTAGGACAAATAGCTAATGCATGCGGGGCTTAAAACCTAGATGACAGATTGATGGGTTCAGCAAACCACCATGGCACATGTATACCTATGTAACAAACCTGCACGTTCTACACATATATCCCAGAACTTAAAGTATAATAATAATAAAAAAAGAATAAGAAAAAAAGATAAAAACAAATTGTAAATAAATAACTTGTTTCTAAGGGCATTGCAATACGTAAAACACTAAAAATGCCTTTCTGGCTGATAGAATAGAGACAAGAAAACTTAAATCAACTTCCAAAGTTTATCCCTGGAAGAAAGTGAATTACTGAGAATTAAATAATCAATGGATTGTCCCTGTTCCTTCTGCACATCGCTTAAGACAGTTTTCAGTGCCTCACAATTCTCTGTTGTGGTCATCTGGAACCATCCCTGTGGTTCTGGCCTCAGGGTAATAAAGAATAATTTTTGGATTAAGAAATGTCTCAAGAGCCTATTTGAAGTCTTTTACATACACAGGTCATTAATATGTTTTCACATTGTTTACATGGTTTGAGCTTGTTCAATGAAAAATATAATGCAGTTGAGAAGAAACTCTTCTCCAGTTGGAAGGATAATGAATGATGTAGAATAAAGTTATTATATTCAGAGCAAGGACTTCCAAGGTTGACAGTTACAGTTAGAGAACTGAGGACTATACATCTCCTCCCTACCACCTCGCTTCCAGATTGTATGTAAGTGAAAACAAGTCAGACCAAATCGTGGCACACATACAAGCAATTTATTTACAAGCATGTACAGAAACAACCATGCAACCTGTTCCTGTAAGCAAACATTCTCTTGACACAAAAAGAACTTTGGACAAGTTGCTCCTCCCAGTAAGTACATGGCAAAATATGAAGGAAACTGCCAGAAAATTAACCTTGCAGTGTGGCAATTGAGAGCTGGCTAAAAAACGCACACCTATCTAGGCAAAACAAACCTATCTAGGCAAAATCAATGGTTGTTTTGCAAGTTGGTTAAAGAACAAAAACCCATCTAGGACATAAGCCTATGCAGGCAAAATCTCCTTCAGAGGTTTCCAAGGAAGTGACAGCAGTTTTGGGGAAACAGAACTAACTAAACTCACTCAGTCTGGATCTTCTTTTCAAAGGGTATTGGGGGTGGAATGAACAAGTCATTAACCTCAGTTACATTTTTTTCAAAGCTCAACTTTATCACAAAGATAAAAATACAGAAAAAACCCAAACTATACACCTTCAGTTATTTCAAGTGTGTGTCTGCATGTTCCACATTGGCAAGATGGTATCTGTTTTATATTTATAAGCTGATCATATACATATAGAAAAGTTATCATATTGATTTAGCCTCAGTGATTTTTAAACTGGAAAAATCATGCTTCAGATCATTTATGTGACAAGAAGAGAAGTAAATACAAACCAGAAACAAACTGGCAACACAAAACTAAAGAATATAGCCTTGATCTTCTTGTTCACATGTAGTTACTATGTAACTCAGCCGCATGTGGTATAAAATGGAGTGTTAATTTTAAATGCTGCGTATTTATATCATAGTTAAGAAGTGACATGACTCAATGATACAGAAATTAATGTCAATTTCTCTTTACATTTCTTGTTTTAAACTCTGCTTTGAATACTTAGAAGCCATTAGACAGATTCTGAACATCAGACATCTCATTTTCTAAGGAATGAAAAAAAAAATCTGGGTTTTCACTGCTTTTCCATTGTAAATGTATAGATTGAGGTCGCTGGCAAAGAACAGAACAAGATTTTTTATTAGCTGACAATGAGATTCACAAACTATGTGAATCGACAAACAGAGCAGGCATCTTTTTCAATGATACTAAACATTCACTTTGGAGCACAATGTGCTGAATACAGAATCGCATGGGTCAACTTTACTAGATTTGCATAGGAAAAGTGTCTCCTGCTGATGTGCATAGGAAATCCTCCTTCAATATTAAGCCTTAGTGCAGACGCTTTGGGGAAAACTAGAAGTTTTTCCCATTTAAAATAAAACAGCATTTTTCAGTGCCTGCTAAAGAGTTATGCCATTGCCTGCAAAGCCAGCTGCAAATAATCACGTTTTTTCCAAGAGAGAAGGGAAATCTGCACATCTGTCAGTAGTAAGATAATAAGTTTGCATCTTCTGGACTACAGTGCACAGACCAATCTTTCCTAGTTCAGCAGGGGAAGAAACCCCCTTGATAACCTGCTTTTTGACTTACCATTAACTCAGGAATGGTCATCCTTGGGACTCTCACATGTGCTTACATAGCAGATGCTGAAAGAGCTGGACCAATAATAACCAATATTAAAAGCATTTGTTATGGTGTCTAGCATTTGTTCTAGGTGCTTGTTATGTATTAGCCAGTTTAACTTTTATAATAACCCTATGAGGTAAGTGCTATTCTTATTTCCCTTTGACAGATGAGGAAAGAGAGACAGAAATAAAGCAACATGCCCAAGATCAGTCTTCATAAATGTGGGATGTGAACCCAGGTGATCTGGAGCCACAATCTGTATGATTAGCCACTGCACAGTTCCTGTGGAGTCATACAGTGACTTTTCCTTTGTCAATACTGGCTCTGCAAATTCTGTTGTCAGCTCCTTTCCTTGCATAATCTGTGCCCCATCTTCCTCCTTGAATAAGATTCTGGGCAGGTTTTACAGCCTTTCTCCTAGAGAATAAATGCCTTCCAATAACTTTGAGGCATAAGAACAGTCATCCTTAGGTAAATAATGCATGAAGTATAATGTAATATTAACTTTTTAAAGCTCCAAACAAGCATCTTCTAGCACCTAGCTCCCCCTAGCTACTGGCTTGTGCAGGCCTTGATCTGGAAGAGGAGCCTTGATTGTCTGCTTCTCTGTTTATTCTACCAATTCCTTCTGCTCCCCCCTAGAGGCTTACCCCTATGGCTCCCCCTCTCAGAGATTGTCAGTTTGGAAAGGAAAGTAGGTAAGGGAGGCCTTTCTTGCCTGCATTAAGCCATTTGCTCACTCTGGCCACATTGATGCTTAAAACTGACTTGGTCTCTGGGGTGGGTTGCTGTGAGCTCTAGGAGAACTCGATGATCAGGCTAACACCCAGAAATCCCCTACGCAGGTTATACCTTCCCAGTAGCTTCTTAAAGCTCCCCTTTGGCTCTGACTCAGTAATCCAGCTCCATAGACAATTTTTTGTTCTACTTTGAACTTCTTTCCAGGTAGCCCTCCTGTGCCAAATCTTCTTTAAATGTTCCAAGTCAGCTCTCTCTCAAGCCCACCATGAAAAAAATGCACCCATTTGTCCTATCACTGACAGGGCTGCAGTTATCTCCTAAGCCACTGCTTTCTACTCTACTCAATCCAGTGGGCTGGATTGGGGTCTCCTGCAGCAACTCTCCATGAAAGGAGGAGTTAGCCCCTTCATGTCCTCATGTTACTATGTCAACATAACCACCACTGTCTTGAGACAATTCTCTAACTTCCAACTTCAGCCTCTTTGTAAGATTTGGGCTCAATGACCTCAAAGGACTCCCCTAGCTTCTACATCCTTGATTTTCAGCATCTTTGGAATCCACAGTTTTATGGCTCTGCCAGGTGCTGTACCTCCTCACTCACCTGGGCCACAACTCTTCAATGTGGAGAAGTCACAGCTGTGCTGTGTGTGTGGCTGGCTGAAGAAATGCTTTCTGCTTTCAACTTGCTTCTGTTGCATGTTGGGTTGTCCAAAAGCAGAAGCTGAAACAGAGTTTGACATACAAGGAATTATTAAGGATCAACACCTATGGAAGAGAGAGGAAAGAAGTAGTATTGGGAGGAAGGAAAAGTCTTTGGTGCCCGTATAACAAAGCTTTGGTCAATCCCCGGGGAGGGGGTGCTCAGAAGCAAATATTGCTCATCAGAGTTGACCCACATCACACCAGAATGATCAAGCCTTTATAGCCCCATCTTGACCAGGTCGAGCCCTTGAGTGAGGCCACTCTTGGCAGTTGAGGCAAAGCCTGAAAGAGCAGCTGGAGGCTCTATGTGGCAGTTGGGCGGTGTATGCTGTGTCCAGCACACTCTGCTTACTTAGAGTGGGCACATTCATTCTCTGTCTGCTCCAGTTATACTGGAGAGGAGAATATGGAATGTGGAAAGACAGGACCCACTTCTCTTTTTATCCTGGAAGTCATCAAAAGTGCTCAACCAGTTCAAATGGGGTCAATAAGCTTTGTGAGATGTGGGGTCTGTTTATAGTCAGATATCCATTTCCAGAATCAATGGAGGACAAAGAGAATCCACCCAAACTGCCATAAAGAATTAAGCTATTTCCTATGATGGTGAATGGTAAGAACCATCATAATTGGCAACCCCATTTGCACTCTCCTGCCTCTCCTCTTAAATTTCAGACACTATTTGGGTGGATGTGAGTGAAGAATTATCAATAATAGGGGAAACTAACTATAAAATACAGCTATATCCTATGTTATCAGAATAGTTTTTGTTCTATTTCAATCCTACTTACAGTCATTAATTTCATATTAGAGCCAAATTATTTAACACCTATAGCTAATTAAAAGACAATTTAACCTATGGAAAGAGTTTAGGCAGCTCTGGGAGTGACTTATGAGAGTGTTGGTTTCTGAGGATATTCAGAAGAAAAGTAAAAGATAACAGGGCAACATCAAAGCCAGCTAGAGCTCTGATTTAATTACAAGGCCAGCTCCATATCTGAGAGCCAAATGGAAAATTATCAAGGAAGATATTAAGAAAACAGCCTCAGGTATCCACTTTCCTGGCTCAAGAAGAGTCACAAAGCCCCAAACTCTATCTTTCCATATGTTCACTTGAGTCACCCAAGCTGTGAGTATGGAAACAGATAGACTGTCAACTCTTTACCCTGAGCTATTTATGGAAAACCAAAGGAGTAGGTGATGCTGAGTGAACAGGTGGATTTTAGTAAAATATTTCTCTGACTGCTTTAACTTATGCAAAATCCAAACTGAAGAAAGCAACATGATGCTAATTAAAGCTGTAGCTCAGAGCTTGCCAAAACTGCTGGCTTTGATGAATGAGCCTTTCAAAGCCTCCCAAGCTCATGGATGATCTACCAGTCAGCACGCATCTCATTCAAAACCTCTCTAAAGAGACTTATTATGTGACCAAGAAGTAAACCTTGAATTATTTTAAAAGAATAACTACAATGATTACTAAGCAATATTTATTTTTGAAAATCCAAAATTTTCTAGACACTTACACAAAATCATGAAAAGATGTAGAACCCTCCAGACTTTCTGTGACACTATTGGATAAAATCCTAATAACCTCTGCTCCCATCTGGTGGCTCTGAGAAACAAGCAGTTGGTCTCTATCAAGGCTTTAGGGGTATTTGATGGCAGATCTAGTCACTGAAGATCCAAAGATTGAGGGACCCAAGGAGACTGAACTATTCAGGAATTTCAGATCAAGAGCAAAAAATGACAATGTGAGGTCATTTGTTCTGGAGTTGAATGTGCTCTGTCTACTTAGACCACAGGCCAAGTGTGGGAGACATTACTAGTGTTTACTAAAAGAATGCCCTTCAGGTTGGTGTGGCCAGATGCCTAAGTCTAGACAATGAAATGTGAGTAGAAATGCCCTGTGTCATTTCCGAGTTGAGGTGGTGGAAGCCTGTTAGTGCTTCTCCTGTTTCATTTGTTGGCTTCCGCAGCAACAGAGGTTTTGTGTTTCAGATGGCACGATGGAATATGGCTGTGCTTCCATCAGCCTGAATTCCTCATTCTCCGGATTCCTGTTGCCCCTCTCTTACCCACATGTAACTATTCTCTTGAGGTTGGTGAGATCCTTCATATCTGATTTTATAAATTTTCCATGTTAATATTTGTCCATAAACACATCACACTCTTTTGCATGTGCTTAAGCTTTAAATAAATGGAATCTTACCATGTATGTCAGTCTGTATGTTGCTTTATGTTTTTTGATATTTGTCCATGTTGTTACATGTAACCATGTAGGTCTTACAAGATTGAACGAATACACCACTATTTGTTTTCCTACTGATGGTCAACTGGGTACTCTTAATTTTGGCTGTAATAGGCAATACTGTAATACATAAGCTTATATAGGCCCCTGAACTTAGGTGCAAGAGTTTTTCAGGAGTTTGTACTTCAGAAGTACAAAGGGGAATCATTGGATTGAAGTATATGAACAGCCTTAGCTTTACTAAACCAACTAAAAATATCTAACATTTGTGTAATGTTAATTCTGCAGGACAGTGTGTTTAAAGCTTTACATTTAATCCTCACACAAACACTTTGAATTACTTTAGAGCAGGATCTGGCTGGGTATCAAGTAAGCTATATGTAAGTTTTGGCTATCATTGTCATTTCTGTTTCACAGATGAGGAAGTTGAGGCACAAGTATTTGAAAGAGCTTGACTGTCACACAGCTAGCAAGAGAGGAAGGCTTCCTCCAGAGTCCATGCTCTTGAAAAGTAAGCTTTCCCCCTGCTGGGCTCCAAAGGCCATGAAGGAGAATTCCCCTTTCTCCAAAGACTTCCAAAACTTTTGCCAATCTTATGTATATGAGATTACTGAATTATTTTGATTATTGAATTATTGTCAAGGGGGTTTGTTGTACAGATTATTTTGTCACCCAGATATTAAGCCTAAAATCTATTAGCTACTTTTCCTGATTCTCTACCTCCTCCCACTCTCTGGCCTCCAATAGGCCCCAGTGTGTGTCGTTCCCTTCTATATGTCCATGTGTTCTCATCATTTCGCTCCCACTTATAAGTGAGAACATGGGGTATTTTGTTTTCTGTTCCTGCGTTAGTTTGCTAAAGATGATGGCCTTCAACTCCATCGATGTTCCTGTAAAGGATATAGTCTCATGCCTTTTTTTTGTGGCTGCATAGTACTCCACGGTGTATATGTATCACATTTTCTTTACCCAGTCTATCATTGATAGGCTTTGGGTTGATTCCATGTGTTTGTTATTGTAAATAGTGCTGCAATGAACATACTCATGCATGTGTCTTTATAATAGAATGATTTATATTCCTTTGGGTATATACCCAGTAATGAGATTGTTGGGACAAATGATTGCTGCTTTTAGGTCTTTGAGGAATCATCACATTGCCTTCCACAGTCATTGAACTGATTTACTCTCCCACCAGCAGTGTATAAGCATTCTTTTTTCTCTGCAACTTCACCAGCATCTGTTATTTTTGACTTTTTATTAATAGCCCTTCTGACTGATGTGTGATGGTATCTCATTGTGGTTTTGATTTGCATTCCTGAAATAATCAGTGATGTTGAGCTTTTTCTCATATGATTGTTGGCTGCAATACAAACTCTTTTTAATGTTGATCTTTATACAGCAAGCTTGCTGAACTATTTTATCATACCTAATAATTTGTCAGTAAGGTCATTTGGATTTTCAACATACACAATAGAGTACAATCTTTGTAGAAAATGTCTTTTTCATATTCTTATACTTCATTTCATTTATTTGTCTTATACTGGCTGTGACTCCCAGTGAAGTCTTGGACTCAGAAAGCAGAAGAGACATGCACAAAGTCACCCAGATAATGACAGAGAACCCAATGTTGAATACCAAAATCTTGTCTCTTTCTCACTATATAAACATTCAAACACTTTTATCGCAAGAATTCCCTTTAGTTTTCTGTTAGATTGTTAGATCTGTTTTAAATGACCGCACAAAAATTTTAATTAAGGGTGTGATTACCCAAACATTAAAAGTAGGTTGGTTGATAATGAAGTAGTAAAATTAAGATAGTTCTTTTTTACATTTTAGTTGTTACAGGAAACTGTCATTACATGCTTCAAGTCACATTGCTTAGCAACAGCTCTTCAAAATTTTCAGTTATCAGCATGATCACAAAAAGAGGATAAACTGCAAAACTAATCTACACAAGCTAGACACATTTGCATCTGGAAATATATGAATAAAAACCTAATTGTTTTAAAATATAGACATTGTCCTTGTGGCATCATTCATTTCTGAGATATTGTAAAGCTAAAGCCCCGCATTAGTCATATTAAAAAATTGTTCTCTATTCATATGTAGCACCATATATGTAGACAGTGGCTTTAACATTTTAGCCCTTACATTCCAAATTTTAGGCAGAGGTCACTTTACTCTGAATTGAAAAATAGAAAAATGACCAAGGGCCTCCAGTCCTTCCCTCTTGGGCATGATCTGCTGCTATGTCTAAATGTTTGTGCTCCCTCAAAATTCATATGCTGAAATTCTAATCCCGAAGGTGATGGTGTTAAGATGGGAGGCTTTAGGGCATGATTAGATCATAAGGGTGGAGTCCTTATAAATGGGATTCGTGACCTTATGAAAGAGGCCCGAGAGAGGTCCCTTGACCCTTCCACCATGTGGATCATAGTGAAAAGACAACCTTCTATAGACCAAGAGTGGGCCCGTAATAGACAGTAAATCTGTCAGCACTTTGACCTTGGACTTCCAGCCTCTAGAACTGCAACACATAACTTAGGTTATTTTGTTATAATAGCCCAATACCTGCCTCTGGCATAATATTGGCACATTGTAAGTGCTCAGAACTGGACTAGGCTGCATGTCCCACTGTTAGGACAAAACTGCATGTCCTACTGTTAAGTAGATTCAGCCTGGGTTGCATTTTGGAAGGGAGAGAAAGAAACCCAAATAGCCATGCTTTTGTAACTACTTTTAATGACTGCATATTAGGAGTGTCATATTAGGTACTAGGGTACACAGATGAACAACTATTGTCCCTGCCTTCAAACAGCTACAGGTCTAAGACTCAGTCTGAAAAACACTCTAAATACTGAGTTATGAGTACTTTAGTAGATGCGCATCCAAAGTGGTAGAGAAACAAAGAGAAGGTACCACCTAACTCAACTCAGCTTGTTTTCCCCAGGAAGACTGGAACTCTGTGAGTAACTAAACCTTAGTAAACTGGATAAGTTATCAACAAGAAAGTAACATTTACAAACATATAAAAATAAACAATTGGCACTTTAACACATAAAAGCTCTTACAAATCAGTGTGTAAAAGATTGACTTTCCTATTGAAAATGGGCAAAGGATATGCTCAAGCAATTAATAAATAAGTGGTCAAAAACCAGGGAAAAGGTGTTCAATCTCACTAATCATTAATTAAATATAGAATCAAGCATCAGTGGTATTATTTTTATCTTTCAGATTGATAAATACTCAAAAGATTGTTACTGCTCAGCAACAGCAAAGACATTGGGAAGAGTGGGTCCTCTCATTCGTAGTGTACAAGAATACAAATTGATACAAGCTTTCTTTTTCTTTGTTATTTTATTTTGTTGTCTTAGAGACAGAGTCTCACTCTGTTTTCCAGGCTCCAGTGCAGTGGTGGGATCATGGTTCAATGCAGCCTCAACCTCCTGGGGCTCAAGTGATCCTCCCACCTCAGCCTCCCAAAGTGCTGGGATTCCAGGCATGAGCCATCATGCCCAGCCCTGATATAAACTTTCTAGAGAAATCTGCCAATATGTATTAAAATTTTAAAACACCATCCTTTAATAAAGTAATTCCACTTCTTAGAATAAAGAAAAATAATCAGACAAGTACACAAGGATGCAAGTACATAAATGTTTCTTGTGGAATTGTTTAAAACAGTAAATGAAAAGTTTTCTTAATTTGTTATGCACAGACTATTATTCATCTCTTTTAAAAGATGAAGTATATAACTCTGACTTGGAAAGATGTTCAAGATACATATTGTAAGCGACAAAAGCAGTTTATAAAACAGTATGTTGAGTAAGATGCCATTTCTATAAATATACTATGTATACGTAAGAAACTGGAAGTCTGTGCAATAAATAGTAGTGATTTCCTTTGGGAGGATGAGCTTATAGAAGACTTCTACATTATAAACATGGACATTTGAATGTGTAGTTTGAATTTTTGTCATGAAGCATATGTTGCTTTTATAGTCAAAACAAAGCAGAGATACCTCTTTTAAAAAGGTGGGTGGTGGGGAAGGTATCCCTTTACAAGTTTACAAGTTGTTACTGAAACTGAATTGTGTACAAGTATTATGTTTTCTTATGGAGTACTGCTGGCTTGTAATAACTTTTTTTAAGCTCATAAATATGTACATCCAGTCAAGTTATTTGAGCAAAAATTCCAGAAGTTTCACTCCCCAGTTTTGACTTTAAAGTATGCCAGAGCTACAAATACATAAAACGATATTTGTGGTGGCTAAATAGAGGTCTCTAGAGTCTTCCTACAGGAAGTCTGCTTCCTCTTCTCCCAAAAGATATGGTTTAAGCTTCTTTGGTTTCATGTAATTATATCAAACATTTGCATTGAGGATGAGTGGCTCCACGTGTGGGTGGTAACTTCCAAGCCTATGCTGTTAATCAGTCTGTATTGGAGATTTTTTCCCATTTCAAGTAATTAGCCATTAGGACAAGCCAAACATATTTTGGTGTTAAGCATGCAGCAGATTTCAACAAGTTTAAAAGAAAAATAACAGGCTTGCCAAGAAACATTGTAAAGAACCAATATAAAGACTAAAGAAACAGCCAGCCAGAAAATATTGAGGTTTTGTTTGTGGATTGGTTTGCAGAATCAATTATTCAGGCTATAACAGCAAGCATGACCTTGTCTACAACCAATAGCAATAATATAACTAGAGATCCTTTCAATAAGGAAAGGTCTGCTGCCGCAACACAACTGTGTAAATAAGCTTGTTTATCAAAGACATGCCAGGATCAGGAGCAGCCACATTCTGCACAATCTTCCTTAGTACCAGGTTGATTCTGAGACAGGAGACATCTATCAGTAGAGTCAGACTCCTTTGCGATATATTAAAGGACAGTCCAGTGTGGAGATTACAATGAGAAGAATCTGACAGCAACACTTAACTAGAAATTATCAGTTAGACCTTGTACTAAATTACCTTCTCAAACTCTGACTAAGACATCAAACTGCACCTGGACTGAACTGGGGTTAAAACCGAAATAACAGAACAACACCTTGATTTCAATCTTGCCTAACATGAAGTCTGGAGGTAGGCACCTCCAGGGTGGGGTCTACGGCTCAATGAAGTAAGAACTCTATGTATGCATCTCTGTGACTCTCTCTTATGGTTGCAAGATGGCTGCAGCAGCTCCAACATTACAACTTCACATGAAAAGGTTCAAAGCAGGAAGGATGGGTTGGAACCAAAAGAGAGGATTCTACCTGCCTGACTCACCCACAGCATAAAGAAAGATCTTTCCTAGAATCCCTCAGCTGACTTCTTATGTCTCATTGGCTAGACCTCTAAGCCAATCACTGGCAATGGCGAACAGAATTACGATAATTGACTGAACTCAGTCATGATTTACCCCTTGAAGCTGGGCAAGCTGCAATTCAAATAAAATTGGATTTTATTAGCAAAAAGGAGGAAGAAAGAACTGTTGAGCAGGCTATGAGCAATGTGACATAGAAAATAAGATTCCCATATTTATGGACCAGTCAGCCCTTTAACCAACCTAGTGTTCAAACCCTTCTTCTACAGGTTCCCTCCTAAGATTCATTGCCAGGTCTGTAGGCATATTCCCAGAAACCACTCCAGTTTAAGGAAGACTTTCCTGATAAATTGCTCCCGTCTCAACTTTGCACTCTGCTGAGAAAGCAAAACACATGAATCAGCAGCCTTTTGTAGTCCTCTGTAAAATGGTGGCGACCACATTCACCTACTGTGGGAGGCCTATGGATGAAACCAGAGTACACTTGTGTTACTCTAATGTGCTTCACTCATGCTCGCTCCTGAGTGAACAACCGTCACTGTGACTGTTAGGAATAAGCAACCATTTTCTTATCTAGTCCTGAAACCATTCCTCTAGGTTTGTGTGCCAGGAGAAGGCGGCATAGCCTCCAGTGACACAGATGGGCCCCTACCCTGGTAAAGACAGTGTCATCAAGGTTTGATGGACTTGGTTAAATTTCCAATTTGCACCTCTATGTTCCTAAAAAGTACACATACAGGCAAAACCATGATATAAATTCAGGAAGATAATACCTATTTTTTTAAAGATTGAATACTTACCATATGCCAGTTACTAAGTGCTTTACACCACACACACACACACACACACACACACACTCTTAATTCTGTACGAGAATCTTATGAGTCTGTCACTGACATTTTACCCCTATTCTGATGAGACAACTGAGATCATATGAGTTTAACCTGTAAGTGGAGAAGTGAGATTCACTCATTCCTGTCTGGCTCTAAAACTTATGTGCCTATCTAACTACACTTTGCTTTCTTTACTGGCAATGTGTGCAAAACAGATAAAGAAAAGCAAATACTTGATACCTCACCATTATTAAATTATACCCTTTGTTCTTCAAAAGACTCTGTTATAAAAAATAAAAAAGCAGGCCACACACTTGGAGAAATATTTGCAAAGCATATATCCAGTAGATAATGTTTTTCTAGAATATAGAAAGGACATTGACAGTTTACTAATAAGACAAGAAACAATTTTAAAAGAGGGCAGAAGATTTGAACAGATATTTCACCAAAGAGGACATATGGAGGAAGTAAGTAAGCATACACAAAAATGCTCAATATCATTAGGCATTAAGGAAATGCAGATTAAAACCATAAGGAGAATTCTCTACACACCTATAAGTGTGGCTAAAATTATAAATGTTGAACACAAGTGTTAGCAAGAATTTGAAACAGCTGGAACACTCATACATTACTGGTGTAAATATAACTTGGTATAACCACTTTAGAAAACAGTTTGGCAGTTTCCTAAAATGTTACACTTACATACATGGTATGATGACCCAGCTATTCCACTCACAGATATGTACCCAAAAGAGATGAAAACATGTCCACACAAAGACTTGTATAGAAATGTTCACAGTAGGTTGGCTTGTTGGAAACAACCAAAATTTTCATCAACAAGTGAATGGATAAACAAATTATGGTTTACACACAATAGTAAACAATTCAGCAATAAAATAAATAAACTATTAACACATGTAACAACCTGGATGCATCTCAAAATAATTATGCTAAGTGAAAGAAGCCACTCCTAAAAAACAGTATATACTGTATGAATCCATTCATATAAAAATCTAGAAAGTGCAAATTAATCTATAGTGACAGGAAGCAAAGGTTTTCTTGGGATGAATGGTGAGAAGGGAGAGGAGGTGAGGAGGAAGGTATAAGGGGCAGAAGGAAATTTTCGGGTGAAACTTGTGGTTATATTTATTACTTGATTCCAGTGATGGTTTCATGGGTGCATACATACAGCAAATGTCATAAAATTCTGCACTTTAAATATATATTGCTTATTGCTTGTCATTTAAAGAGTATCTGTCTGTCATCTACCTATCTATCTATATAGAGAAATAGTTATATCTAGAGATAGATAGATACAGAGAGAGACTGAGATAATAGCAAAATGTTAACAATCCAAAATTTATTGTTGGATCTGAGTGAGGAGTATAAGAATATTCGTTTAACTGTTTTCTCAACTATTTTGCATATTTTAAAGTTTTCATGATAAAATAAACTTGGAGAGAGGAAAGAAAAAAAAGGAACTCACTCCTTTTGAGCAATCTTATGCATTACACAAAGTCTCATCTGGAGTTTACAGTGGGTTCCCTCTAGGCTTTCACTATATTCGAGCCATCTGGAAGACTCGGGGGAAGGTGGTTGGAACCACCAGGGAATCTTGTCATGAAAGGCAGAAGAGTCACCCGAGAAAGACCTCATACCACAAAAGATGGAGATGAAGTATAGAACTCTTGCACAGACAACTCCGAGGTACCGAAACATAGAATATTCTCTATACTTCACTTTTTCCTTGAGCCTCCTATGTGGCTAATACTGGAGTTAAGTTAAACATGCCAGTTAAAAGTAACTTTTCCTTCCAGTGTAAAATAGTTTCTTTCATTTAAGTACCTGGCCTGTTTTGGGTAAATATTTGATTTTCAGACTTTCTTCCCTCTCCCAATCTTTTCTATTCTTCCTGAGTGAGAAAACAGTAGAGGCAGCTCATGCCATAACTTGTCAGCGGGCAGAGAGGTCTGTGGGCTGTATGTTATACACCAAGGACCTCATGATTTCCTCCATGATGTTCCTCATCCCTCCTGGAAGGCTGCTACACTGGGGCCCTTCCCAGTTTCCGTGAGGAGTGGCTGAACTGCTCTTGCATCATGCTGGATCTGTCACTGAGAACAGGGAAGTCCAAGCCATTATCCCAGGCCCAGGGTGTTCATGCTCTGATCCTCTCCTTTCCTGGCCTAAAGGTTCCTCTGGGCCACTCCCATTCTCTGTACCCCTGGGGCTGGGAAGCCTCGCTGCTTTCTGTGCAGTGTGCAGGATGAGACTCTGTGAGGCTGCCTGTAGGTCCCCTTGCCTAGCCACAGCAGCTCTTGTTGGCTCCATTCTTATAGTAGTTTCTTAGGGCTGCTGTAACAAATCATCACAAACTAGATCGCTTAAAATAGCAGCAATTTGTTCTCTTACAGTCCTGGAGGCCAGAGTGTTGGTAAAATTGATTCCTTCTGCAGGCTCTGAGGGAGAATCTGTTCCATGCCTCTCTCCAAGCTTCAAGTGACTACCAACAACCTTTGGCTTTTTTTTTTTTTTTTTTTTTTGGCTTAGGGCTGCAGAACTCCAATTTCTACTTCCATCTTCACATGGCCTTCTCTCTGTATCTCTCTCCTTCTGTCTCTTATAAGGACACTTGTCATTGGATTTGGTGTTTAACCGAATCCAGCATGATCTCATCCCAAGATTACTTCCGTAAAGACCCTTATTCCAAGTAAGGTCATATTCTGAGGTTCCAGGTGGACATATTCTTTGAGAACAACAATGCAACCCACTCTTACCCTGAATTCAGAGCTTCTCTTGGTCTTGGCATCTCCCCAGCCTTTGCTTGGGAGAGGCACTAGCCTCTGATACTCTGATCTCTCTAGATCGCTTTGGGAGTTTCTGCTGCCCCCATACACCTCTCAAGATGTGATCCCAAGAGGCATAAGGGAAATAACAGCTCCTCCTTCGCTAAGGATAGGTTCAAAACCAAAAGTAATTAACACCAGGCACAGTGGCTCATGCCTGTAATATCAGTGTTCTGAGAGGTCAAGGCAGGAAGATCACTTGAGCCCAAGAGTGCAAGGCTGCAGTGAGCTATGATGGGGCCACTGCACTCTAGCCAGGGTGACAGGGGGAAGGTGTGTCTCTTTAAAAAAATAATAATAATAATTTAAAAACAACTGATACTCTAAGTAAGCACTCAATACACAGTCCCCACCAGAAAAATACTGATAATTATTTTTGTGATTATGATAATTATCACGTAAAATGAAAAGCCAGGAATAAAATTACCTTTCATAGTACATCAAAATAACCACTCTCAAGTCATTAACAAGTGTAGCGTTTCCATCGCATATAAAAATGCTATTAATACTTACTTGTGCTCATTACAGTTGAAATCAAAGTATGGAGATACAGCATGTAAAATGTGTAAGCTTGTTTTGTCATAAGAACAAATACTGCAATGGAAGGCTGCCACCACACATCTGCTTATTGTCTTCCAAGCTTAGTACCCTAAAGAGTTAAACATGGATGAAAGGAAGGCTTTCACAAAGGTGACAGTACTCTGTCATTGGTAATTTCTATTTTAAGACCCAGTAACTGATGCTGTCTCCCAGAAAATAGATTCAGTGACGTTTAGCTTTTTGGCCATTAGAAGAAGAGAACAAAATCCCCAACAGAAGGCTCTCCCAACTGGGTTCTCCGCTCTTATTGATGTGAAGTTATTTTCTACAACCACCTACTGATACATGGAAATGGAACCACTCCCTCACCCACAGTCTGCTCATTTGTTCACACATTTACAAATAGTCATTAGGTGTCTGCCATGTGCTGGGACCTGGGGACATCCTGGTGAACTGGATACGCCCTGTCTCATGGAGCTCACAGCACAGCAGGAAAGACAAACAAGCAAAGGAGGAGAGGGAAGATAAATTTCAGTCCTCATACTCAGAGGTGAAAAATGTATACGTTTCTTAATTTTTCTGTAATTCATCCTACTTCCTATTTCAAACTCCCATTCTACTAGAGTAGCAGAAACCCTGTCTCAGATCACTAGAGACTTCTCTTTCCGTGAGCTCCATTTAATTCTGGAGGTGGGTGTTAGAAGGTGTTGAGGAGTGGGTGGGGAGAGATGGAAGGGAAGCCCTGTCCCTCGAAGCCACTTGAGACTATGTACCCACTCTGCATCTGCTGAGACATTCAGCATTCCATGGAACGCTTGATATCAGTTCGTGAAGTCATCTCTGAGAAATGGCCCTCACCCATCTACGTGAGTCCAGCATTTCTGGATACTGTCTGTGTTGTGCTTATGGAGGTAGAAATGATTCTGTTGTGTGGTGGGCCCCAGATTCGCTATACACCTCTTTGTCCTTTGGTAAAATTCTGCCACCAAACTGGAGTTCCACATGTATTCTCAGATTCCACAAACCTTCGTCAGGTCTCTCTGCTACATCCCCCAGGCCCTTATTAAGCAGTTCACTGGAAGTATTCAGCAGGAAACCTCCCTTGTGGTGATTCAGGGACCCACTTCCTTTTCATTTTGTGATTCCACTATCGTGTAAGTCCTTAGAGTCCGTGCCACGCAGCCAGCAGAGGAGGAAAGATGAGGAGGGAAGGCCTGCTTGGGAGGTTGTGGTTTTTTTTTTTTTTTTTTTTTGAGACTGAGTCTCGCTCTGTCGCCCAGGCTGGAGTGCAGTGGCGCGATCTCTGCTCACTGCAAGCTCCGCCTCCCAGGTTCACGCCCTTCTCCTGCCTCAGCCTGCCAAGCAGCTGGCACTACAGGCGCCCGCCACCACGCCCGGCCAATTTTTTGTATTTTCAGTAGAGACGGGGTTTCACCGTGTTAGCCAGGATGGTCTCGATATGCTGACCTCGCAATCCGCCCGCCTCGGCCTCCCGAAGTGCTGGGATTACAGGCGTGAGCCACCGTGCCCGGCCTGCTTGGGAGTTTTTATGGTCCAGGTATAGAGGAGGCACACATCACCTTGGTCAGTATTCCGTGGTTCAGACTTGATGAGCATCTTATAAGACTACAAGGGAGTCCAGCCAGTGTCATCTAGCTCTGTGTCCAGGACGAAAAAGAAACCGGTTTTGCTGAGCACAATAGCAGACTCTGCCACAAGGGGCAAGGCCTTGTCCCTCCAAAAATGTTAGTTAAAACACTAAGTCTTTTCTTTCCTGTCCCCACAGACTAAAACTGTGAAAGACAAAAGACAAGAAACCTTGCTCTCAGCCCTCCACAACTTTTCTCTGAAGCAATGAGCATGTAACAGTCTCCCAGGGAGGCTCTGACATACTCTCCAGCCACACACATAATTCAAATGGTTGTAAGTGCTTTGCTAGCAGAAATATGGGATGTTCTGAAAGTATGACAGGCCTTAAAGAGTTTCAGCAAGAAAATGGAGAAAGACATTGGGATTGGGGTGGATGGCACAAAGCGAATGTAACAAGGTCAAGGCAGAGATGCTAAGACAGAAGGACAATAAGGTTGCAAAGACTGTGGAGTAAAGTGAGGCCCTCCCTGGGATCTCTATCACATCATCAGCTAACTTGGCACTAAATAATGCTAAGCTGTCCCTTTTTCTAAGGATCCTTTCCCCACCAAAGAGCTCTACTCTAGACGTGCCTGGCAGATGGTAGGCCTCACCCTATTCCCTGGGTCAGTCACTTTCAAAGTATATGACATAGAAACCAACAACAGTTAAAACACACCGTTTTGTATAGCCCCCATGTTTGTGTAACCTTATAGGAAGCCTTGGCCAAAGACCTGGAAATATTCATCGAGGAGCGACCATATGCCAGCATTGTCCAACCACTGTGGATGAGTTTTAAAAAGAAATAACTTCATGGCCAGGTGTGGGGAGGCCGAGGCAGACAGATCACTTGAGCCCAGGTGCTTGAGACCAGCCTGGACCACATGGCAAAACCCTATCTCTATCAAAAATATTAAAAATTGGCTGGGTGGCTGCGTGTGGTGGCTCACGCCTGTAATCCCAGCACTTTGGGAGGCCGAGGTGGGTGGATCACCTGAGGTCAGGAGTTCAAGACCAGCCTGACCAACATAGAGAAACACCATGGCTACTAAAAATACAAAATTAGCTGGGTGTGGTGGCACATGCCTGTCATCCCAGCTACTTGGGAGGCTGAGGCAGGAGAATAGCTTGAACCAGGGAGGCAGAGGTTGCAGTGAGCTGAGATTGCACCATTGCACTCCAGCCTGGGCAAGAGCAAAACTCCATGTCAAAAAATAATAAAAATAAAAATAAATTTGCCGAGCATGGTGGCACGTGCCTGTAACCCAAGCTACTCATGAGGCTGAGGTGGGAAGATCACTTGAGCCCTAGAGGACAAGACTACAGTGAGCTGTGAAGGCACCACTGCACTCCAGCCTGGATGACAGGAGTGAAACCCTGCCTCAAAACAAACAAACAAGCAAACAAAACGTACACAACTCCATAAACCAGTGTCCTTGTTCTTTTCATTTGGTTGTACAATGATCGCTAACAATCACCTAACTTTTGACTCACTGTTTCAGCTGTGTGGTCCTGACTAAAAGAGATCAAAGAGGGAAGGAGATAGAGGAAGGTTTCCTGGAAGGGACATAAACTGGCCCAGGAAAAGAGAAGGAGAAAAAGGGGCGGGGTCAGCTGTTAGGAATCAGTATGAACTGAGAGCAAATTGGAAGGAAACACCATGAGTAGAGGAAAGTAAGTTGGAAGGAGGTGGAGGCAGATAAAGAAAAGCAAAAGAACTTAGACCACACAAACTGCTCCAAAATTTGTACAGATAAGTCATTGGTTGCACATTTTGATTTTGTAGATTATGGACTATTTTATAAAACTCCCAAATTGGGGGTGTAGAAAAGGGAAAAATTCTCATTAGAAAATGCTATTGGCTAAACATCTTAATACATAAACAACACTATCTCTGACTTCTAACGGATATCCATGTGTGTACATGCACACACAACAGTACCATCCACAGCAGTTTGCAGGAGACATAGATAATCCATTAGGAACACAGTAAAATTTTTAAAAGAAAAATCAATGAGAAGCAAAAGGGAAATTAAATACTAAACTTTATGGTACTCTTACATCACACTAGGGTATAGCATTGTGTAGTAGAATAACAGTGGACTTCTGAAATTAACCATAATCAGATTTAAATCCTGGTTTTCCTATGTTCCATGCTCCACTGGTCAAATTACTCAAGCTCTCTGAACTCCCATATATTCATCTAGAATGGTGAAAATAATCTCTTCATCACTAGATAGTGATAAGAATTAAATTAGGTAGCATATGTAAGGCATATAGTACTGTGTCTAGCACATCATGTGTGATCAATAAATCCTAATTCCCTTCCATTTCTTAATGATAATATGAAATTAATAAGCATCTGCCTTGCCATTTGGGTATTTTTAACATAACAATAGGCTGAGCTGTGAAAAAATAAAATGATGATGATCTGAGACAGATAGGTTCAGGAAACCCCAGCAAGGATCATATGATACAATAAAAGTTTCTTTGTATTTCAATCATAAGCAAAATTCAGATTACCATCAACAGTATTTGCACAAGAAGAATAAAATGATCTAATATAATAGGTTTGAAATTATTTTGTTCCAAGAATTTAGGAAATCAATTTTTCCTGCTTTTTGTAAATCTTCTTGAGTGGGCAATGAAAGGTGAGAGTGGGAAGGGCAAATGAAGGGATGTTTTAACCACAATTTGAGCAATAATTTAAAAGATGATTCTGAAGGAAGAGTCTTTTACTACTGCGCAGTTAGTCAGCTCCAAATTACGTGGCCTGATCTGGGGACTGAAGATGACCTCTTCCTTTACCACTCAGACTTGTGCTTCCCCCAACATGTTTACCACCACCCCCAGGGCACCAGAGGCATGGTGGTTTGAGCCTCTAATAAGTGTAGCATCCTGCCATAAAATTTTAAATTAAATGGATGCAGGCAATTGAGGATCCAGAATCACAAGCTAAATCACAATTTGTGTCTGGAATACACTTTGGATATAATAAAATTACAAGACAGCAGAGAAACATTAAAAATATATAATTTATTTAGCTTTACTGAAACAATTAAAAATAGGCAGGATTTGAAAAAGCCTCCAAAATATAAAACAAGATGATTTGAAGAATATTACCTATGTCCATTTTGCTGCTTTTCTTACTCTATGAAAGAAAAAATATAGAAAGGAGGAGAGTGGCAACTGCAACTTACTTAAAGCATATGAACTTGTTTTGGTAAAGCACAGAGAAAGGTACACTCAGTAGTCAAGATTCATTAAGCCCCCATGGGTACCCAGGGGAAGGCAGCAGGTGCTCACAGAGCCCTCTAATCAGCTGTAGATGCTCAGAAACTCCTGAGGGACAGTTTCTGTGTATCTTGATAGCTCCTCGAAACACCGAACAAAGACCATGCAGTGTCATCTGCTTCACTAATTTCGAGTTTTTTCAAATGATAAACAGAACCCACATATCAACAATGAACAGACCCAATGTGCTTGTGTTCATCATCTATGGTCTTCCTGCTTGATGGGCAGACTTTCAATCCACAAGCTCCCATTGACTCCTACTGTATGCTAAGCACTACTTCAGCTAGAGACTTATAGTTTCTGCCTTCAAGGATATCACATTGCAGTGAAGAATTAGAGAGGTAATGGTCAGATACAAAAATTTCTGGTAAGTGAAATGGAAGAGGTAGTCGTGAGGCAATGGGAGCAGGGGCTGGGGGTGTACTTAACTCATACTGGAGAATGGGGAGCTCAATAAGTCCTCCTTCAAAAATGACATATCTTATGAAGCTTTTAAAGCAGGAGCTATTCTAACCAATAAGTTAGGGTGAGTGGGTGGTGGTAACAATGGGTCAGGTAGTAGAGAGATGCTGTAAAAAAAGTACATGGCAAAAGTCATTAGCATGACTTTTGGAGGCGGATATCTATCCAGGATAAAGTGGAGGGCACAAAAGATTAAGGGTGGCAAGGAAAGTGCTGAGAGGCTAGGTTAAAGAAGGAGTCACAGGCCAAATCCTGAAGAGCCTTATATTTCCTAAGAAGCTTGGATTTTATTCTAAAAGCAGTAGGAAGCTATTATAGCATTTTTAGCAGGGAATTTGCTGCTTAAGATTTGTGTTCTTCCCACAGCAAAAGTAGAAAATGGACCTGAGGTCATAGTGGTGATATAGTAGTGCTCAGAATATGGTACGGTGCCAGTTCCCTATCGGTAGCAGTAGGGGGAGTACGGGAGATGAAACATTTGGAGAAGACAAAAGAGGAAAAGAAGAGCTCTGTTTTAGAAATGTTAAACTTACGGTGCTTGTGATACATTCCTCTGTGTGTATTCACTTTAATTTACAGAAAGAGAGTTGAGATGGCAGTTCAGAAGTAAACCACAGGGGAGGTTGACTCCATGGAGTCAGGGCTAATGCTCAGCCGGTACACCATGGCATGACTATGAATTCCTTATGACCAGTATCTATTCTGATTTGTCAGTACCCAACTCTGCCTTGTTAAATATTGTGGCTATCGCCCTTGTATGAGAGGATCCAGACTAACAATAGGGAGAGGTTAAGGATAGAATCCTGAAAACAAAGGAGAAGTGGAGGGAGGGGAAGGAGAATGGGAAGAGAAGAAGAAGAAACAATAACAGCTAAGAAAGCCTGGCCAGAGAGGCAGGGATTCATAGGAGGAAACACTAGTAGGAATGTGTCAGAGTCTAGTCAATAGTGTCTGAAGAGGGCAAGTGTATGAAGAAGGAAGATCTTGAACACATTTACATCCTGAGAGAAAGAGCATGTTAAGTGAAAAAAGGATAAAGTAACAGGAGAGGATTGAGATAAAACAATGGAATGACATCCCTGATGAAACAGGGAAGGATGGGATACAGAACTTTCTACTGTAAGAGCATGTGTTACTATATCATTGGAGCAGGAGGAGCTAGGAAAGGGCTAAGAGAGAGGAAGTAGCAGAAAGTTTAAAAAGTTCTTCTCATGATATAGATGTCAAACAACGCAGCTAGAGGCTTCGAGAGAGATGATATGTAGGGAACTCCAAGAAAGTGTTGAAGGTACAGACAATGAGGTGACGCATGGCAGAGGCAGTTCACCAGAGCCAGGTTGGAAACTGTAAACTTACAGATTCTCGTTGAAATGTATTTTTTTCTAGTAGCTCTCTGGAAACCGGGTATGAAAACAGAAGAAATAGTCAAGTGGTTTGATTTATGAATAAGATTTTACCAGAAAGATACAGAAGAAAAACCAAAAAGCAAGAGAGTTGTCAAAGACTGTTATAAATTAAATAACAGTATGAGGTCTGTACAGTTTTGAGAAATGAGAGAAAGAAGAACCAAGAGGGACTGAAGATCAAAAAAATTGAAGAACAGGTGTAAGGTGAGTATAGAAATAAGAGGTCTAGAATAATAGAAAAAGGTGGTATAACAATGCAGATGTTTAGATTTTGCAGGAGGAACAATTCAGGTTGCAAAGGTGTAGCCCAAAGCTGACTGTGGGGCTGCGTAGGATGAGATGGTAGAGCTGAGAAGATCAATGAACCATGAAAAAGGGTGTTGGGTGTGCTGTTACTCATAGCAATCCTCATAAGCAATATTTATTTATCACTGTCTACGGGTCAGCATTGTGGTGAGCAAATTACGTGCATAATTGCACAGCCTTTTTGAAGTAAGTACTATTATTATGTTTTACATATGAGGAAACTAAGGGTCAGAGAAATTATGTAACTTGCCCATGGTGATGCAACTGGTACTTAGCAGAACTGAATCTCAAACCCACTTCTTTTTCATTTCAAAGCCTGTGCTTATTTCAAGAAAGATGGTGGTGTTTGGGATGAAGAGGATGACAGGGATTCAGAGCCCATAGTCATTACTGAGTATGGAAAAGTGGTCAGGAGTTCTGTAGATGACAGCTATGAAGAAGAAGAAAATGAAAAACCTGAACATCCAAAGAGGAAGGATTTTTGCATGAGTGCTTAGGTTTACAAATGGTGTTGGGAGTTAGAATAATGCCCTTCAGCCCCTATCCTGGGGTATATGGACAGAAGAGATTGATCAGTCCTGTGCAGGTTTTAAATGAGTGCTAGTAAGAAATAATTATGTTGCCTCCACGGAAACCTGAGCCCATATTTGAAGACGGAAATGGTATTGGGTGGTTCTATAAGCTTGACCTTGTATTGCAAACATCTGGAGTCCCCAGGTAAATAGGGGAATCAGGACTTAAGCCTCCCCTCTCTGGAAGGAGCCAGCTGTGGCCCAAAGGGTCACACACTTCTGAGGAGATGGAATGTTATCTGTGAAAATTAACATAGGCTTTGTAAGGAGAATGACTAAGGCTTTGGCTGCTAGCCAAATCATTCTCATCACTGAAGACCCTTGAAGGCTTTGCTGGTTCCCCACCTTTTGGCTCCTACAGTCTCTGATTTTGCCTTCTATTATGCTGTATATTTTTCATGTTCTTCATTGTAGTACACATGTCATTGTTCA
The DNA here is from genome assembly GCF_003255815.1 of Theropithecus gelada. Classification (NCBI taxonomy): domain Eukaryota; kingdom Metazoa; phylum Chordata; class Mammalia; order Primates; family Cercopithecidae; genus Theropithecus; species Theropithecus gelada. Next base: position 142,384,417 of record NC_037671.1, on the reverse strand, counting down.
ATCCCAAATAAATGATTTGTTCATCCTAATAAAGTGCTGAGCATGCAGTTGATGCTTAATAGGCATTTCTTTGGCTCTCTAGAAGAAGTGACAAGAGCTTTTAATATACCATTTTGTTTGCTTTTATCATCTCTTAATATACGTTTCTATGGCTGATACATAGTCTTATTTTTCTTTTGAGAACTTGAAGCCCTTTAGTCAAGGTGTGCCCTGAGAGAACTACAAGAGTCATAACATAAAATCCCCAGGAAAAGTGACCGGCCTCAACTCTGTCTACCATGCAGAAACAACTGGGAGAAAGAATGCCATACAGAAGGAATGCATAGCATCCCATAGGATAGACTGAGGCTTTCAGGTATGACCCACAGATGAGGAGTATTTAGAGTTCTTTTGTTTTTCTTACCATAGAGAAATGATTTGCTTTACTGAAATAGAAATTGCATTTTCTGAAGAGCATGAAGAATGATTAGTAACTCCATTTTCTCCATCTCTTTCAAGTTTATCCATTGTAATGGTATATTGTTTAATCAAGAAAATGCATCTCCTTTCTAAGGATATAGCCAACTGGGGGCTTCCAAAATTGTTGATGCATAGGTCATATTAATAAGTAGGGCATGTGTGCTTATGAGGACTGGTGAGCTGAAGGAGAGAGAATGTAATAACAAATACATTTGCCTTAGGTTCACATATCCACTGCCCAGTCTCTAAATACCATGAAATTTCTGACCCACAGATATTACTGCTAAATTTTATCAAATAAAGAAATAGGAGGATTTGAACTCTGAGCAAAAGACCAGCTGAACAGCTAAACAGGTCATCTTCACTAGCTTTGGAGAGTAATGGCAGAGAAAGCTATGTTAATTTGCTTGCCACAGGAAGTCCTCAATTATCATCAGTCATTTGACGGAAGAAACTAGAATCAAACACATGAGACAGAATCTGACTCCATCCAAGCAACAGCTAATCTACGAAAAATAATCAGTATGACCACTTTGATTATCCCAAGCAGATTTGTTTTTTGTTATTTCTGTGTGTGGTTCTTTGTTTGTGTGTTTGTTTTGAGATGGAGTCTCGCCCTGTCTCCCAGGCTGGAGTGCAGTGGCATGATCTAGGCTTACTGCATCCTCTACCTCCCAGGCTCAAGTGATTCTCCTGCCTCAGCCTCCCGAGTAGCTGGGATTACAGGCGCCTGCCAGTACACCTGGCTAATTTTTGTATTTTTAGTAGAGACGGGGTTTCACCACATTGGCCAGGCTGGTCTCGAACTCCTGACCTCATGTGATCTGCCCAGCTTGGCCTCCCAAAGTGCTGGGATTATAGGCATGAGCCACCACACCTGGCCTGTTTTTATTTGTTTATTGGTATGCTTGACTCACCTGAATTAGGCTCTAGAGTTTAGTAAGTATGAGGACCAGAATAAAAGTGGAGTAGAGTGAGGAGGGAGTATAGCTGGCATTGAACTGGCAGGTTGAAGAGATCTAAAGAGTCTGTGTTTTATTCAAAGTTGAATGAGAAGCTTTGGGTGGGTTTTTGAAGGGAAGGGTGTGGTCTGACTTTTTTTGTTTGTTCATTTGTTTTCAGATCACTCTCTTGCTGTGTAGGGGATGGGTTTGAGGGGCATCCAGGGGGAGCTGTTGGAAGGCTCCGGCAGGAGAGCAGCAGAGAGAGACATGCTCTGACCAGAATCACAGCATTAGGAATGCAGGGATTGCTAAGAGGTCTGAGGCAGAGGAACCAACAAGTAAGACTAAAATATTTGAATTGTTTTCAAACGGAAGTAGCAGTAGAATTAAGAGTGAAGCATGGAAAATATAATTTTTGTTCAGTTTACTGAGATTTTATCTCATATTTGAACATGTAATATTTTCATTTCACAAGTCTAATGAACACCACATCCTGATCACTAAAAATAGCAAATTAAATGAGCAAAAATGCATTTGTTCTGGTCTTTTTACAGCATTTCATGTATCAGAAAATAATTATGAAAAGGAATATTAAGTCGGCTGGAAGCATCATAATTGTTCTGGAACAAATTCTGCCTAACATAACTTAAAAGGCCTTACCAAATTCTACAACAATCCATTTAAATCAAACACACTAAGATTTAAATCCATAAAATGACTATGCAGTTAGTTTAAAACATTGGTGCTTGTCCCCTCTTGGTCACACGACAACTCGTAAAGTGAATAAATGTTGATAAATATCAAAAACAACAGAGACTCTTGGTGTACAGATTTACACAGGTGTGTAAGACGTGTCCATTGATTGCCTTTACATCCAGGTAGAATCAGCTCTGGTCCCTCATCTCACTTACCCCTAGGGCGATTGCTCTCAACAGGCTGTGAGATTCCAACCTCTTTACTCCCGAGGAAATCTTTCCCACCCTCTCTCCTTAACTTGAAAATTGTTCCCCTCTATTTTCCTCTGTCCTTCAAGATAACATATTAATCACTTCAATGAGCTATACTTTTTGAAAAACAAAGGCCAGAAATTAAAGCAGTATCTTAAAAATGGCTTTAGATTTTGTCCCTAACATTAATTTCTCCTAAGGGCTGGACCTAGAGACTTCCTTCTAACAAATAAAATATAGCAAAAGTCTTAGAATGTCACTTCCATGGTTAGGTTACAAAAGATTATTTTGGTCATGCTGGTACTCTCTCTCTGGCCCTGTCACTTGACTTCTGTAACAGGAACTAGCAGTCATGTTCCCAGCTATCATATGGAGAGGCCCATGTGGTGAGAAACTGAGAGCAGCTTCTGGCCAACAGCCAGTGAGGAACTGAGGCCCTCAGTCCAACAACCTTTGAGGAACTGAATCCTGCCACAATCACGCGAGGAAGCTTAGAAAGGCTCCTTTCTCACACCGTATCCCATAAGACCATAGCCCTCCTCAACTCTGAAACCTCTGAGGCTCTGGAGCATAGAACCCAGATAAGCTGTATCCAGATTCTTGACCTGTGGAAAACTGTGACATGGAAATGCTGTTGCTTCAAGATTTGAGCTAATTTGTTATACAGCAACATGCAACTAACACAAACTGCCAAGCAATTGTGTTACTTTTGTCAAAGTGTGAAGTTCAGAAATCCAGTAAGAGGGTCTTAGTTATGCTTATCGAATGTCCTGTTCACTATACGTATTAACAAATATTTGTCATTGAATGAATGAGAAAATATAAGCATAACCAAAACACAGACACACCACGGAGAAAGACCTGGAGTCGTTCTTTTGGTATTTTTGTAATTTTTTTTGAAAGTAGTAGAAAATTGAGTAACTGACAGTGTTTTAATAACGTCCTTGAGGTAAATGATAATACATGAAAATTTATGGCAGAGTATGAGCAAAATGCTATCTTAAAAATGAGGTAATAAAATGATGATTTATAATATGAAGTTATTAAATTTGAGGCTGAAAATCGTAAAAGCTATAATAAAAATTCCCCCTTACTTTCCAAATTATTCAACATCTAAATCACATAGGAAAAAATAAAATTAATACTCTAATTGTAATGGCAATATTTATTCTTTTCACATTCTGAAAAGGGCATAGTTACACTTGTAACAAGCACATGCTGGTGTTAGTAAAGAAAAGTTTCTCCAAATGACAGGCAAGCAACAGGAAGGGGATATGTTTTTTAGGCAAAATCAGACCTATGCTGTAGAAATGTGACTCTGGAATCAATCACATTCCTCCTGTGTTTTTGATCCTAGAACAGGGTCTGTGTTGCCAATGTCAGCTAATGGCCCAGGGAGGAGGGTTGCCAGATTTAGCCAATAAAAACACAGGATGTCCAATTAAATTTTACATGTTGGATTAACAATGAATAATGTTTAAAATAACTATGCCTGGTAAATTGTTTGTTGTTTATCTGAAATTCAAATTTAACTGGTGCTACAGACTGAAATGTGTTCTCCCTAAAGTTCATATGTTGAAGCTCTTAACCCCTACTGCAACTCTCTGAAGACAGAACTTTTAGATGGTAGTTAAATAAGTATATAAAGGTGGGGTCCTAATCTAATGGGATTGGTGACTTTAAGTGGAGAGAGAGAGGGGTCTCTCCACAGGCATGCACCAAGGAAAGGCCATGTGAAGACACGGTCATAAGGCGGGCACCTGGCAGCCAGAAGGACAGCCCTCACCAGGAACCAAACCTGCTGATACCTTGCTTTTGGACTTCTCACCCTGCCAAACTGTGAGAAATAAATGTCTATTGTTTAAGCCACCTAATCCATGGTATTTTGTTATGGCAGCCTGAGCTAAGACAACAGGACATCCTATATTTTATCTGAAACCCTGCCAGGGAGGCCAGATATGAGTGAAGAAAGGAGAGGAGTAGGAAGGAATCCCTTCTAATATCAGTATTGTCCAAACATGCCTCCCTGTCTCCAAGATGAAGGCAGCAAATTGACCCCTAACCTTCAACACACACCCTCTGTCAGGCTGAGCTTTTGAAGCTTCTTGCTATTTATCTTGATTTCCTCTGAGTGAATGAGTGTGTGTGTGAGTTACTGTAAGGGAGAAATTTGGAAAATGAGGACACTTTGGCCTTTTATCCACAGAAGTGGTTCTGCTTCAAATCAGAACACAATCCCATAAGGACATGTCCAAAAGTAAGTCTTAGTGATTTTACCTCCCTAATCAAAACATGGATGAAAGCTCCCTGAGGGGAGTTTTGAACTGAATAATACTTTGTTGTGTGAGCCTGTCCTGTGCATTGTAGGATGTTTAGGACCATTCCTGGCCTCTGGCCTCTAGTAACAACCTCTTCCCCTCAGTTACATTCTGAAATGTTTCCAATCATCAAACGTCACCTGTGAAGTAAAATTGGTCCCAGCTGAGAACCACTAACTTAATCTATGTATGCATCAAGATACTTTGCGAGTATTTTACACTGAATTAGTACAATCTGTGATTACATTATAAGGTTGGTATCTGAGATTGGCAATCAGGAAAAACTATTTGAACATGACACCACTCAGCCCAGATTATTCAGTAACCTCGCTGAAGGTAGGTTTCTATATCATGAAAGCGTAAGAAAATAATGCTACCTTAATACAACAATATTCAGTTGTGTGTGTGTGTGAGAAAGGAATAGGGTTAAAATACTGTTAATAGAAGAAATATAATCACTGGGTGTGAATATACAATGTTGTCTCCAGAAAAAAATAATTTTCTTCATGGTAATACCCTTGTTTAATTGAGAAGCAACTGGTCACAGCCATACCTTGAGGAAAACCAAGCTAGAATAAAGGCATTCACTGTCTACCTCCATTTGCAACTCCAACCGCATGCTTGTGGGATCAGAATTCAACTCGCCTCTCTTCAGAGTCAGCATATTCGCTGGAGAAGAAACATAAACACCTAACATTTCCTTCCAGCTAAATCTGAGGTGGAACTTACTAGACATATGAAAGGACTGTGGCTCGGACAACTCTGCTTGGTAGAGAAGGGTAGAGTTTCCCAAGGGAGAGACAAAATACTTAATGAGAAAAACTGAAAGAAGCTGCTGAGTGAGGACAAGAGAAAGGACTGAGGAGAGAAACTTTGAGAATGAGGAAGCATATGCAAGTGACACTGAGACTAAGTGGAGAGGCTTCGGCGTTCCTTTATAGAGGTATGGAGGATGGATTCCTTATTAAAGTTAAAACTTCTGTCCCTCTCATTTTGCTGTGCTTTGGATTGTTTACTCCATCCCACATCTGAGTGGCGTGGTTCACACTGGAGATACATGTATACAATTGCTTATGAAAGGTTTCAATAGAGGGCAGTGAAATGTCTTTGAGGAAGGGGTGGGTATCAGTTAGGTACCTAATAGGAAACTGAGTCCAACTCAGATAATTAAAAAAATATTAATGAAAAGACTACCCCACTACTCCTCCCGTGTGTGCAGAGGGTTAAGGAAACCAATAACGGATACTGCACTCAGACACTGGCAAGAGCAGAAAGCCAGGTCCAATTGGTTTTCCCGTATTGGTTATTCCCTAATCAACAAGGGAAACCAGTAAGGGATATTGCACTCAGACGCTGGCAAGAGCAGAAAGCCAGCACCACTCCCAGACCTGAAGGAGCAAGGGAGAATAGGGCTATCAGAATCCAGTGAAAGCTAGAGTTGTGGGGGAAGGGCCTCCCTCTCAACGGGAGGTACAAGTGTGGATGGATGCTGCCGTCAGCACAAATGCAGGCCCAAGTAGGTAAGGAGCAGGGAATAAATGTCCCACTTTTCCTTCCACCAGTTTCTTGTTCTTCTGTAGTCTCCCATTAGCAGAACTCAAGACTGTTGGCAAGACAGCCCAAGTGATATAGTCAAAATAAATTGAGTTTAATGAAAAATAAGGCTAACAATTATAATATGAAGAAAGAGTTTGTAAAAATACTCAATAGAAATAAAACCTAAATTTGGTTCTGAGCATTCCAGCAGCCCAATCAAAGAGTTGCATGAAGACGTGCAGTGTCAATGCAAGAATCTTCATCTAGTAACTGAGAAGTACAATGAATGCTTCACTCCAGAAGCTCCATAATTGAATATTCTTAGGATACACCAAATAAAGCTTTCCTCTCCTATGAGGTAGGGATGTATATGTCTAATCAATTTCTGTACTCTGATGAAAGAATTCGGTACTCCCTATTTCATGTGGCATATGTAACAGATAGGTGATTTCTCCAAGTAAATTGTCCCTAAATTATGTGCCTGGCCATAAAAACAAAACAAGAAAAATAAGTTAACAAACCTTTAGCTGGACTAAGAAAAAAATACACAAATAAATAAAATCAGAGACGAAAAAGGAGACATTTCAATGAAAACCAGAGGTGAAAAAAGGAGACATTACAATGAATTAAAAGGATCATTAGACTATTATGAACACTTATACAACAACAAATTGGAAAAGCCTTTTACTATGTGATGTGCCTACTCCTGCTTCACCTCTGACATGAGTAAAAGCTTCTTGTGGCTTCCGTAGACGCAGATGCTGCCATGCATTCTAACAGCCTGCAGATATATGAGCCAATCAAACCTCTCTTCTTATAAATTACCCAGTCTCAGGTATTTTTTTATAGCAATGCAGATTCAGCCAAATACAGCCAATAGCAAACAATCTGAAGAATATATCAAGAAAGCAGTTTGTCATGGTGGCTTATGCTTACAATCCCAGGAATTTGGGAGGCCAAGGAAAGGGGATCGCTTGAGGCCAGGAGTTTAAGACCAGCCTGGAAAACATAGTGAGATGCTTTCTCTACTAAAAAAATACAAAAATAACTGAGTATGGTGACATGTGCCTGTAGTGCCAGCTACTCAAGAGAGTGAGGCAGGAAGATTGCTTGAGCCAGAAGTTCACAGTGAGCTATGATCACATAACTGCACTCTAGCCTGGGCAACAGAGCAAGACCCTGTCAAAACAAACAAACAACAACAACAAAAAAAACAAAAACAAACAAACAAAAAACCACCAGAAAAGAAAAGAAAAGGTATATCATTATGTTGTTTATTTGAAGTTTTTCTACTACTTTGATGTTTTAGGTATTTATTGCTATAAACTTCCCTTTAAGAAGTGTTTGCTGTATCCAATGGGTTTTTCTCTTTTACTTTCATTTTTATCTGTCTTAATAAATTTTTTCATTGCCTTCTTAATTTCTTCATTGACTCATTTGTTGTCAGGAGTATGTTGCTTAATTTCCACGGATTTGTACAGTTTCTAATGTTCCTTCTGTTATTGATTTCTAGTTTTATTCCATCATAGTCAGAAAAGATATTTGATACAATTTCAACTTTTAAAAATTTGGGTTTTTTTTTTTTTAACTTTCATTTTAGGTTCAAGGGTACATGTTAAATTTTGCTACCTAGGTGAAATCATGTCACAGGGGTTTGTTATAGAGATTATTTTATCACCCGATATTAAGCCCAATATGCAATAGTTATAGTTTCTGCTCCTCTCCCTCCTCCCACCCTCCAACCTCAAGTAGACTCCATGTCTGTTGTTTGTTTCTTTGTGTTCATGAGTTCTCATCATTTAGCTCCCACATATAAGTGAGAACATGTGGTATTTGGTTTTCTGTTCCTAATTAGTTTGCTAAGGATAGCAGCCTTCAGCTCCATCCATATTGCCACAAAAGACATAATTTTGTTCTTTTTCATGGCAGCATAGTATTCCATGGTGTATATGTACCACATTTTCTTTATCCAATCTGTCATTGATGGGTATTTAGATTGATTCCATGTTTTTGCTATTATGAATAGTGCTGCAATGAACATTTGTGTGCATGTGTCTTTATGGTAGAATGATTTATATTCCTCTCGGTATATACCTAGTAATGAAATTGCCTGGCTGAACGATAGTTATGCTTTTAGCTCTTTGAGGAATCACCGTACTGCTTTTCACAATGGTTGAAGTAATTTACACTCCCTCCAACAGTGTATAAGTGTTCCCTTTTCTCTGCAACCTTGCCAGCATCTGTTTTGACTTTTCAAAAATAGCCATTATGACTGGTGTGAAATGGTATCCCATTGTGATTTTGATTTGCATTTCTCTAAAGACCAGTGATACTGGGCTTTTCTTCATATGCTTGTTGGCCACAGGTATGTCTTCTTTTGAAAAGTGTCTGTTCATGTTCTTTGGCCACTTTTTAATGGAATTGTTTGTTTTTATCTTGTAAATCTGTTTAAGGTCCTTATAGATTCTGGATATTAGGGCTTTCTCAGATGCATAGTTTGCATATATTTTCTCCCCTTCTGTAAGTTGTCTATTCTGTTGATAGTTTATTTTGCTTGCTGTGCAGAAGTTCTTTAGTTTAATTAGACCCCATTTGTCAATTTTTGCTTTCGTTGTAATTTTTGTGTGTGTATCTTCATCATGAAGTCTTTACCTGTGCCTATATCCTGAGTGGTATTGCCCAAGTTGTCTTCCAGTATTGGGTTTCACATGTAAGTCTTTAATCTATCTTGAGTTAATTTTTGTATATAATGTAAGGAAGGGGTCCACTTTCAAACTTCGGCATGTGGCTAACCAGTTATCCTAGCACTATTTATTGAATAGGGAGTCCTTCCCCATTGCTTGCTTTTGCCAGCTTTGTGAAGATCAAATGGTCAGAGGTGTGTAGCCTTATTTCTGAGCTCTCTACTCTGTTCTCTTTTTCTACTTCCCTGTCTTTGTACCAGTGTCTTGCTGTTTTGGTTACTGTAGCCCTGTGATGTAGTTTGAAGTCAGGTAACATGATGCCTCCAGCTTTTTTCTTTTTGCTTAGAATTGCCTTGGCCATTTGGGCTCTTTTTTGGTTCCATATAAATTTTAAAATAGTTTTTCTAGTTCTGTGAAAAATGTCATTGGTAGTCTGAAAGGAATAGCATTAGATCTGTAAATTGGGCAGTGTGGCCATTTTACTGATATTGGTTCTTCCTATCCATGAACATGGGATATTTTTCCATTTCTTTGTGTCTTGATTTCTTTGAACAGTGTTTTGTAATTCTCATTGTTGAGATCTTTCACCTCCCTGGATGGCTGTATTCCTAGGTATTTTGTTCCTTTTGTGGCAATTGTAAATGGAATTGCCTTCTTGATTAGGTTCTCAGCTTGGCCATTCCTGGCATGTAGAAATGCTAGTGATTTTTGTACATTAATTTTGTATCCTAAAATTTTGCTGAAATTGTTTATCAGTTGAAGGAGGTTTTGGGCCAAGACTATGGGGTTTTCTAGATATAGAATCATATTGTCCACAAAACAGTAATAGTTCAACTTCCTCTCTTCCTTTTTGGATGCCCTTTATTTCTTTCTCTTGCCTGATTGCTCTGGCTAGGACTTATAATACTGTATTGAATAGGAGTGGTGAAAGAGAGCCTCCTCACCTTGTGCCAGTTTATAAGGGGAATGCTTCCAGCTTTTGCTCATTCAGTATGATGTTAGCTGTGGGTTTCTCATAACTGGCTCATTATTTTGGGTATGTTCCTTCAATTTATAGAGTTTTGTTGAGTTCTATCAAAGTCTTTTTCTGCATCTATTGAGACAATCATGTGGTTTTTGTCTTTAATTCTGTTTTTGTGATAAATCACATTTATTGATTTGCATATGTTGAACCAAGCTTGCATCCCAGGGATAAAGCCTCCTGATTATGGTATATTAGCTTTTTTTAATGTGCTGCTGGATTCAGTTTGCAAATATTTCATTGAGAATTTTTGCATTGATATTCATCAAGAATACTGGCCTAAAGTTTTCTCTTTTTGTCATGTCTCTGCCAGGTTTTGTTATCAGGGTGATGCTGGCCTTACAGAATGGATTGAAGAGGAGTCCCTTCTCAATTATTTTGAATAGTTGCAGTAGGAATGGTATCAGCTCTTCTTTGTACATCTGGTAGAATTTGGCTATGAATCTATCAGGTCCTGGGTTTTTTTTTTCATTGGTAGACTATTTATTATTGTTTCTATTTTAGAGTTCATTATTAGTTTATTCAGGGAATCAATTTCTTCCTACTTTAGTCTTGGGGGCTGTGCACGTCCAGAATTTATCCACCTCTTCTAGGTTTTCTGGTTTGTGTGCGTAGAGATGTTCATAGTAACTTTCTGATAGTTATTTTTATTTCTCTGGGGTCAGTGATAACTTTCCCTTTATCATTTCTAGTTTCTGTATTTGAATCTTCTCTCTCTTCTTATTAGTCTAGCTAGCATCCTATCTTACTAATTTTTTCAAAACAAAATTTCAGACCAATGACCAACGGATTCATTGGTCTTTTCAATGGTTTTTCACATCTTGATTCCCTTCAGTTCATCTCTGGTTCTGGATTATTTCTTGTCTTCTGCTAGCTTTGGGGTTGCTTTGTTCTTGCTTCTCTAATTCTTTCTGTTATTATATTAGATTGTTAATTTGATATCTTTCTAACTTTTTGATGTGGTCATTTAGTGCTGTGAATTTTCCTCTTAACACTGACTTAGCTGTGTCCCAGAGATTCTGGTGTGTTGTATTTCTGTTCTCATAGTTTAAGGGAACTTTTTGATTTCTGCCTTAATTTTGGTTCTTTTTCATTTGCTGAGGATTGTTTTATGTCCAATTACGTGGTTGATTTTAGAGTATGTGCCATATGACAATGAGCAGAATGTATATTCTGTTGGTTTTGGATGGAAAGTTCTGTAGAGGTCAATCAGATCCATTTGGTAGAATGTTGAGTTAAGGTTCTGAATATCTTTGTTAATTTTCCGCCTCAGTGATCTACCTAATATTGTCAGTGGAGTGTTGAAGTCTCCTACTATTATTATGTGGGAGTCTATGTCTCTGTCTCTTTGTAGGTCTCTAAGAACTTGCTTTATGAATCATGTTGCCTCTGTGTTGGGTACATATATATTCAGAATAGTTAGGTCTTCTTACTGGATTGAACACTTTCCCATTATTTTATACCCTTCTTTGTCTTTTTTGATCTTTGTTGGTTTAAAGTCTGTTTTGTCTGAAATTAAGAATGCAACCCCTGATTTTTTCTGTTTTCCATTTCTTTGGTAAATTTTCCTTCATCCCTTTATTTTGTGCCTGTGGGTGTCATTACAAGTGAGATGAGTCTCTTGAAGGCAGCATACCATTAGGTCTTGCCTTTTTTCCCAGCTTGCTGCTCTGTGCCTTTTAACTGGGCCATTTCGCTGATTTACATTTGAGGTTAGTATTGATATGTGTGGATTTGATCCTGTTATCATGTTGTTAGCTTGTTATTGTGCTGACCTTTTGTGTAATTACTTTATAGTGTCACTGATCCATGTATTTAAGTGTGTTTTTGAATTAGCTGGTAGTGGTCTTTCTATATTTAGTGCTCCTTTCAAGAGCTCCTGTAAGGCAGATATGGTCATAATAAACACCCTCAACATTTGCTTATCTGAAAAGGATTTTATTTCTCATTTTTTTTAGGAAGCTTAGTTTGACAGAATATGAAATTATTGGTTGAAGATTTTTTTCTTAAAGAATGTTGAGGCCGGGCGTGGTGATTCATGCCTGTAATCCCAACACTTTGGGAGGCCGAGGCAGGCAGATCACGAGGTCAGCAGGTCGAGACCATCTTGGCTAATGCGGTGAAACCCTGTCTCTACTAAAAATACACAAAAAAAATTAGCCAGGTGTGGTGGCAGGCTCCTGTAGTCCCAGCTACTCAGGAGGCTGAGGCAGGATAATGGTGTGAACCCGAGAGGTGGAGCTTGCAGTGAGCCGAGATAGCACCACTGCACTCCAGCCTGGGGAATAGAGCAGAACTCCATCTCAAAAAAAAAAAGAATGTTGAATATAGGCGCCCAATCTCTTCTGGCATGTAGGGTTTCAGTGGAGAGGTCCACTGTTAGCCTGATGGGGTTCCCTTTGTAGGTGACCTGCCCTTTCTCTCCAGCTCCTTTTTATATTCTTTCTTTCATTTTGACCTTGGAAAATCTGATGATTATGTGTCTTGGGGATGATCTTTCTTGTGTAGAATCTTGCAGGAGTTATTTGTATTTCCTGAATTTGATTCTCGGCTCTGCGGCAAAGTTGGGGAAGCTTTTATAGGTGATGTCCTGAAATATTTTCCAAGTTGTTTGTTTTCTCCCACTGCCTTTCAGGGATGCCAATGATTCATAGACTTGGCCTCTTTACACAATCCCATGCCTCACAGAGGTTTTGTTCATTCCTTTTTCTTTATTTTTGTCTGACTTATTTCAGAAAGCCAGTCTTCAAATTCTGAGATTCTCTCCACAGCTTGGTTCGTTCTGCTGTTAATACTCGTGATTGCATTTTGAAATGTTTGCATTGTGTTATTCAGCTCTGTCAGATCTGTTAGGTTCTTTTTAATACTGGTTATTTTGTCCTTGAGCTCCCGCATCATTTTATTATGGTTCCTAGTTTCCTAGGATTGGGTTTTTTCATTCTCCTGAATCTCAGTGATCTTTCCTATCTATATTCTGAATTATATTTCTGTCATTTCACCCAGCTCAGCTTAGTTAAGACCTCTTGTTGGGGAACTGGTGCAGTCATTTGGAGGGCATATGACCTTTTGGCCATTTGAGTGACTGGAGTTCTTGTGTTGGTTCTTTCTCGTGTCTGCGTGTGGATGTTTCTTTAATTGCAGTGTCGATTCACTACAGTCAATAAAGTTCTTTTCTGGATGTTTTAACAGGGCCGATGCTTTGTGTAAGGTCTTTATTTGAAGCTGACTTCTTATTTTTGGTTTCAAGGATGGGGAATGTTAGTGAGGTATTTTTGGTGTTGAAGTTTTGGGGTGTGATCCAGTACATGGTACTTAGGTATATTGGTCATTTGGTAGACCTTCATGGTTGTGTGACTCCTCTATGTTTTCTCAAAGTTTTAGCCATGTTCCTCCTCAATGCTCTGAAATTGTGGGTTCCTCTTCCCTTTGAGTGCTGGCTGTAGATCATGGCATGGCACTCCTGGGCTGCCTACTGCAGCTCTGGGGTGATCTGTGTTTATGTTCCTTCCCCCAACTTGGAGGCATCAGAGGAAGGGACCTTAGTAGTGGTTGTGGCCAAGGGTCTTTTGCTTGTCTCCTGGGGGCTCCACTCCAAAGAAGACCACTCAGTGCAATCAGCCCAGGATGGAGGGTCTGTGCTGTGGGCCCAAGCTGGGGTTTCCCTGTCTGATGATGAGTGTTGGCAGGGGGTGGGGGGTGCAGGAAAACCCATGGGAGAGACACTGGCCTCCTCTCCTTGGGTTGACTGCAGCTTGTTGGAGGTATGGATAAGGCGCTTAAGGTCTTTGCTCCTTTGTTAGTCTGAAGATAGCAAGGGCAGTTCCACTGCAGATGCAGTGGCAGAGAGGCTTTCAGTTATACCTGGGGGCTCTGTCCAAGGAGTTGCAGAGCTGCTACTGGCTTGATAGCTCCGGTGAGGAGTGGCTGGAGGCCCAGGCCTGGAAGATGTGCGTGGTGAGGAGATATGGAAACAGGCACCCATATAAGAGTCTGGCCACTATTCTGCAAGACTGCTGTAGTATGCTGAGGGCCTGCTCCAGTCCCTAGTTACCTCATATTTTCCAGTATCTGGAGGTATCAACAGTGAAGTCTGCAAACTAGCAAAGACGACAGTCTGCTCCTCACTCTGGGAGCTCTGTCCCATGGAGGTACAAACCTGTTGCTGGCCTGAACACACTGGTAGGAGGTGGCTGGAGAGTCCAGTTTTGAGGTCCCACCCAGTGAGGAGAAACAGGATTGGGTACCCTCTTTAAAAAGCAGTCTGGCCACGTTTTCATACAGCAGCTGAGGTGTGCTGGGGCACTGCTTTTGTCCCTGGTCAGCTAGGACTCTTCGAATTCCAAAGGCTGGAACAACCAAGTCACCAAAACAGCAAAGATGGCAGCCTGACCCTTCCTCTGGGGACATCGTCCCAGGAAGGTTTTGAATCACTGTTGTACAGAGACCACCAGTGGGGGTGGCTGTAGACCCTGGTTGGGAGGTCCTCCCAGTGAGGAGAAACAGGATTGGGGACCTGCTTAAAAGAGGAGTCTGGCCACATTTTCATAGAGCAGCTAAGCTGTGCTGGGGGACCACTTCTACCCCCAGCAGACTTGGACTCTCCACAGCCCAAAGTCTGAAACGGCTGTTGCCCAAATAACAAAGATAGTAGCCCACCTTTCCCACTGGGAGCTCCAAACCAGAGAGGTTTCAAATTTCTGTTGGCCAGAAAAAGCAACAGCGGTGTCTGGAGACCCTGGTTGGGAGGTTCTGCTCAGTGAGAAGGAACAGGATCAGGGACCTACTTTAAAAAGTGGTCTGGCTGGCAAGGCATGGTGGCTCACGCCTGTAATCTCAACACTTTAAGAGGCCAAGGCAGGCAGATCATGAGGTCAGGAGATTGAGACCATCCTGGCTAACACGGTGAAACCCCATGTCTACTAAAAATACAAAAGCAAAATTAGCTGGGCATGGAGGCAGGCACCTGTAGTCCCAGCTACTCTGGAGGCTGAGGCAGGAGAATGGCGTGAACCCAGGAGGCGGAGCTTGTAGTGAGCTGAGATTGCGTCACTGCACTCCAGCCTGGGCGACAGAGCAAGACTCCCTCTGAGGGAAAAAAAAAAGGTAATCTGGCCAGATTTTGATAGAGCAGCTGTGCTTCCTGGGGGACCACTTCTGCCCCCTGTCTTCTGCTTGAACTTTACAAAATCTGAAGACTGGAATGGCAAAGTCACCCTAAGAGCAAAGATGGTGACACACCCCTTCCCCTGGGAGCTCTATCTCAGGGAAGTGTAATGCTATCACCAGAGGCTGGCTGGAATTCCAAGTCAGTGGGTCTTACCTTGTGAGGTGTCATGAAAGTGGGGCCTGCAGACTGTTGCTGCTCAACCCCCTGGATTTAGCCTCTTTCCTAGGGGTATGTATGGGAGTCTAGCCTCCTGCTTTGCCAGAGGTGCAGCTACTTTTGCTGGGAAGCTCAGAAAGCCTGGGTGTCTAAGGCCCCTAGATCTCCGCATGTGTCTGAGCAGTTGCTCTACTGAGGCTCCACAGAGCTCTGTATGTCAGACTGAAGGCCCTGGTGGAGTGGGTTCATGGGGGGATATCATGACCCAAGGGTCACACAGATCTGTGGGAGAAACATGGGTTCCTGGGGTGGCACATTTACTCACCTCTTCCCTGGGTCAGGGAGGTTTCCCTGGTTCTGTGTCACTCCCAAATGGGCTGTCTTCCTGCCTTACTTTTCTCCATTCTCCATGGGTTGAGATGTTTCCTTGATTAGTCTCAATGCCTGTACCTGGGTGTTTCAGTTGAAAGTGCTGTATTTACTTGCTTCATCCTTTCCTCTCCATGAGAGCCATGCACACTAGCTTCTTCCAGTCAGCCATCTTGGCCACCACTTAAAAATTTGTTAACACTTATTTTGTGACCTATCATGTAGTCTTTTTGGGAGAATGTTTCATGGGCTGTTGAAAAAGTATATATATTCTGAAGTTGCTGCATGGAAAATCCTGTAAATGTCTTTTTGGTCTCTTTGGTCTACAATGCAGTCTGACTCATGTTTCTTGTAAATTTTTTGTCTGGATGATCAGTTCATTGCTGAATGTGGAATGTTGAGGTCCCCTACTATTATTGTATTGTAGGCAATCTCTCCTTTTAGTTCTACTAACATTAGTTTTATATATTTGGGTGCTCCAGTATTGGGTGCATATACATTTATGATTATTATACCTCTTGCTCTATTGACCCCTTAGTCATTATATAATGTCCTTCTTTGTCTTTTTTAAAAACTATTCTTGAATTAAAGTCTATTTTTCCTAAGTATAGCTACTTCTTCTCTTTTGGATTCCATTTCTGTGGAATATCTTTTTCTATCACTTCACTTTCAGTCTGTGCATATCTTTATAGGTGAAGTGAATTTCTTGTAGACATCATATAGTTGGATCTTATTTTTTGTCAATTTAACCACTCTATCCTTTAATTGGATAATTTAATATATTTATATCCAAAATTATTATTGATATGTAATGGTTTATTAATGGCTTTTTCTCTTTTGCTAGTTGTTTTATAGATTCTTCCTCCTTTTTCCTTTCTGGATGTCTTTTGTGGTTAAGTGATTTTGTATGTTTTGATTCTGAGCTATTTATTCTCATATATGTATTATAGGTTTTTTTCTTTGTGGTTATCATAAGGTTTACAAAAATTTAGTATAGTTATAACAGATTATTTTAACTGATAACAGCTTAACTTTGATCACAAAGAAAAGTAACAAAAACAAACAAACACTACACTTTAAACACCCCCATCATTTGGACTTTTTGATGGTTCTATTTACATTTTTTAATATTTTCTATCTCTTAACCAATTCTTAAACTAATTATTGTTTTTACTTGTTTTGTCTTTTAGTCTTCATGCGTATATTAATAAGTGTTTTACTTATCTCAGTCATAGTACTACAGTATTCTGAATTTGTTTTCTTTCTTTTGCCAGTGAGTTTAATACTCTCCAATGTTTTCTTGTTATAGAAAATTATAGATAAATGTTAGCATTCATCTCTTCCTGATTGAAGAACTCGCTTTAGCATTTTTCATCAGACAAGTCTGGTATTGACAGATTCTGTCAGCTTTTGTCCGGGAAAGGTTTTCTCTCTCTTTCATGTTTGAAGGATTCATTTGGTGGGTATAGTATTCTTAATGGCAGAGTATTTTTCTTTCAGCACTTTAAATAAGGCATCCCACTCTCCAGGCATGCAGTTTCTCCTGAGAAATCCACTGACAGTCATACTGGGGCTCCATTGAATGTGTAATATTTATTTTCTCTTGTTGCTTTGAGTAATTCTTTCTTTGTCCTTGATTCTTGCTAATTTGATTATGACGTGCTTTGGCAGTCCTCTTTGGGTTAAATTTGTTGGTGACTTCTGAACTTCCTGCATCTCATGATGTTGTCTTTCTCTAAATTTGGGTAATTTTCAGCCATTTCTTCCTTAAATATGCATTCTAGGCTGTTTTTTCTCTCATCTCCTTCAGAAATTACGTTATGCTGTGGTTGGTTCTCTTGATGGCATCCTATAATTATCATAAGCGTCTTCACCTTTTTAAATTTCTTTTTTTCTTTTTACTCCTCTGATTGGGTAATAATATCATCTCATCTATCTTCAAGCTCACTAATTTTTTCTTCTATTTGATCAAGTCAGCTGTTGAAGCTCTCTGATAAATTCTCAGTTCAATTATTGTATTCTTTATTTCTAGAACTTTTTTTTATTGTTTCTTCTTCTTTGTCTAATTTCTCATTTTGTTCCTGGATTGTTTTCCAAATTTCATATAGTTTCCCATCCATATTTTCTTGCAACTCCCTGAACTTCTTTAAGGTAATTATATTGAATTATCTGTCTGAAATTTCATAGATCTTAAATTATTTTGGGTCCATTGCTGGAGCTTTGGTTTCTTTTGATAGTGTTCTATTTCCTTGAGCTTTCACTGTCCTTGTGTCTTTACATTGATGCCTGCACATTTGAGAAGACAGTCGCCTCTTCTAGTTTTTGCAGGTGTTTTTTCATTATGTTAGACCTTTACTATTTAGTATCAGGATTTAAATGCTGACCTGTGGTTTCTTAACATCTGGGGAGGACTTATAATGAGCACTGGAACGAAAACACTACACTGCAGCTATTGTGTTGCCCTGCTATTGTTTCTTGATCTAAAGAAGACTTATAATGAGCAGTGGAACTTAACTGCTGCTTTGAAACTAAATCACTGCCTTTCAATATTTCTCACTATAGGAAAAACTTAAGCAGATACCAGAACTTAATTCCAAGCCTTTAGTTTTTTCCAGGCCAAAGGAAGGCTCCACATGAGCACCTGGGCTTTGTAAAAAACTTCAGTAAGGGATTTGGGCCTTGCTGCGATAGTGCTCCATGCAGGAATATGGCGTGCAGGAATATGGCATCTGGAAGTGTCTTCAATGTGGCATTGCACAGAGTAGCCAAATACGTTCTGCATACCAGTCACTGCAATCATCACCCCACTCTTTATTCCCAACTCACCCCAGTTGGTTCAGCTCTGCTGGACCTCATAATGACTCCTGCAAGATGGGACCAGAGTGGGCTCCCTGAAAAGATTTCAGACCAGTGGAGATATAAAATGTTCACCTCCAAATCCCTCCACTTACCTCAAAAATCATGGTTTCAGGATGATTATCTGTGAGTCACATTATGCTGGCTTGGAGAAGGGATTGGCACAATTCAAAATGATGGTTTATCTTATTGGTCATGGTTACTCCTGTTTCTGTGGGATCAACGTGTTTCTCCACTTCTCCTTAGAGTTCTGGTGAATTCAGGGTGGTATTCTTTTCCTTGAATAGTTTCTAGCTGTATGTTTGTGGGGCAAGTGATGCCATGGGATCTACTATTTGGCCATCTTGCTGATGTCATTCTGAAATCTAGTCTTTTCCCCCCAAGCTTTATTGGGGTATGATTGATGCAGAAAAATTGTATCTATTCAAGTGTGCAACATGATGTTTTCATATATCTATACGTTGTGAAATCATTAACACAATCAAGTGAACTAATATACACATCACCTTATATTTGAGTGGTGTGTGGTAATAACATGTGAGGTTTACTTTCTTAGCAAATTACAAGTGTACAATACATTTACTATAGTCACCATCTTGTACATTAGGCCTCCCAAACTCATTTAACTTGTAACTGGAAGTTTATATTATTTGACCAACATCTCTTTTTCTTCCCTTTCCCATAACCTCTGATAACCACCATTCTGTCCTCTATTATTATGAGTTTGACTGTTTTTAGACACTACAAAAATAAAGTCATGCAATATTTGCCTTTTTGTGTCTGGCTTATTTCAATTAGCATAAAGTCTTCCACGTCCATCCATGTTGTGGCAAATAAAATGATCTCCTTTTTTTTTTTTATAAGATGGAGTCTCACTCTATTGTCCAGACTGGAGTACAGTGGCCTGATATCAGCTCACTGTAACCTCCTCCTCCCAGGTTCAAGTGATTCTCCTGCCTCAGCCTCCCAAGTAGCTGGGATTACAGGCACCCACCACCACATCCAGCTAATTTTTGTATTTTTAGTAGAGACAGAGTTTCACCATGTTGGCCAGGCTGGTCTCAAACTCCTGACCTCAAGTGATCCTCAGCCTCCCAAAGTGCTGGGATTATAGGCATGAGTCTCTGTGCCTGGCCAATCGCCTTTTTTTTTTTAAGGCTGAATAATATTTCATTGTGTCCATATACCATGTTCCCTCCCTCCCTCCCTCCCTTCCTTCCTTCCTTCCTTTCTCCTTCCTTCCTTATTTCCTTCCTTCGTCCTTTCCTTGCTTTCCTTTCCTTCTATTCTCTTTCTTCTTTCTTTCTCTTTCTTTCTTTCTCTTTCTTTCTTTCTTTCTTTCTTTCTTTCTTTCTTTCTTTCTCTCTCTCTTTCTTTCTTTCTTTCTTTTTTCTTTCCTTCTTTCTCTCTCTTCTTCCTTCCTTCCTTCCTTCCTTCCTTCCTTCTTTGTTTGTATTTTGAGATAGGGGTCTCAAACTCCCAATCTCAAACTCCTGGCTTCAAGTGATCTTTCTGCTTCAATCTCCTGAGTAGCTGGGATTACAGGCACAAGCCACCACACCCAGCTAATACAACACTATATTTTCTTTATCCATTCATCTGTTGTAGGACAATCAGATTGTTTCCATTTCTTGACTAATGAAAATAATGCTGCACTGAACATAGGAGTCCTAATATCCCTTTGAGATACTGATTTTATGTCTTTTGATATATACTCAGAAATGAAATTGTTGGATCATATGACAGTTCTATTTTTAATTTTTTGAGGAGTCTCCATATTGTTTTATATGACAGTGCCAATTTACATTCTTAACGATGTGCAAGGGTCTTGTCCACATTGTCACAAAAACGATCTTTTTTTCTAACAGCTATCCTAACAGATGTGATGCAGTAGCTCACTATGGTTTCAATTTGCATTTCCCTAAAACCTAGTGGTGTTGAGCATGTTTTCATACACACTTTGCCCATTTTAATGTACTGTATGGAAAAATATCTGTTTAGTCAGGTCCATGGCCCAATTTTAAATCAGATTATAATTATGTTTTCTTTTTGCTATTAGATTGCACAAATTTGTTTTTTTAATTATTATTATACTTTAAGCTCTAGAATACATGTGCAGAATGGGCAAGTTTGTTACATAGGTATAAACATGCTATGGTGATTTGCTGCACCCATCAACCTGCCATCTACATTAGGTATTTCTCCTAATGCTATCCCTCCCCTATCCCCCAACCCCCTGACAGGCCCCAGTGTGTGATGTTCCCCTCCCTGTGTCCATATGTTTTCATTGTTCAATTCCCACCTATGAGTTAGAACATGTGGTGTTTGGTTTTCTGTCCTTGTGATAGTTTGCTCAGAATGATGGTCTCCAGCTGCATCCATGTCCCTGCAAAGGACATGAACTCATCCTTTTTTATGGCTGCATAGTATTCCGTGGTGTATATGTGCCACATATTCTTTATCCAATCTATCATTGATGGGCATTTGGGTTACTTCCAAGTCTTTGCTATTGTGAACTGTGCACAATAAATGTACATGTGCATGTATCTTTATAGTAGAATGATTTCTAATCCTTTGGGTATATACCCAGTAATGGGATTGCTGTGTCAAATGGTATTTCTGGTTTTAGATCCTTGAGGAATCGCCACACTGTCTTTCACAATGGTTGAACTAGTTTACACTCCCACCAACAGTGTAAAAGCATTCCTATTTCTCTACATCCTCTCCAGCATCTGTTGTTTCCTGACTTTTTAATGATTGCCATTCAAACTGGCATGAAATGGTACTTCATTGTGGTTTTGATTGGCATTTCTCCAATGACCAGTGATGATGAACTTTTTTTCTTATCATTGTTGGCCAAATGTCTTCTTTTGAGAAGTGTCTGTTCATATCCTTCACCCACTTTTTGATGGGGTTGTTTTTTTCTTGTAAATTTTTTTAAGCTCTCTGTAGATTCTGGATATTAGCCCTTTGACAGATGGATAAATTGCAAAAAATTTCTCCCATTCTGTAGGTTGCCTGTTCACTCTGATGATAGTTTTTTTTTTCCATGCATAAGCTCTTTAGTTTAATTGGATCCCATTTGTCAATTTTGGCTTTTGTTGACATTGCTTTTGGTGTTTTAGTCATGAAGTCTTTGTCCATGCCTGTGTCCTGAATGGTATTACCTAGGTTTTCTTCCAGGGTTTTTATGGATTTAGGTCTTACATTTAAGTCCTTAATCCATCTTGGGTTAATTTTTGTATAAGGTGTAAGGAAGGGGTTCAGTTTCAGTTTTCTGCATATGGCTAGTCAGTTTTTCCAACACCATTTATTATCCTTTCCCCATTGCTTGTTTTTGTCAGGTTTGTCAAAGATCAGATGGTTGTAGATGTGTGGTGTTATTTCTGAGGACTCTGTTCTGTTCCATTGGTCTATATATCTGTTTTGGTACCAGTACCATGCTGTTTTGGCTAATGTAGTCTTGTACTATAGTTTGAAGTCAGGTAGTGTGATGCCTCCAGCCCTGTTCTTTTTGCTTAGGATTGTCTTGGCTATATGGGCCAAGAAAAGTTTTTACTAATTCTGTGAAGAAAGTGAATGCTAGCTGATGGGGATAGCATTGAATCTACAAATTACATTGGGCAGTATGGCCATTTTCATGATATTGACTCTTCCTATCCATGAGTATGGAATGTTTTTCCATTTGTTTGTGTCCTCTCTTATTTCCTTGAGCAGTGGTTTGTAGTTCGCCTTGAAGAGGTCCTTCACGTCTCTTGTAAATATACAATCATGTCATCTGCAAACAGAGACAATTTGACTTCCTCTCTTCTTATTTGAATACCCTTTATGTTTTTCTCTTGCCTGATTGCCCTGGCCAGAACTTCCAATACTATGTTGAGTAAGAGTGGTGACAGAGGTCTTCCTGGTCTTGTGCCAGTTTTCAAAGGGAATACTTCCAGCTTTTGCCCATTCAGTATGATACTGGCTGTGGGTTTGTCATAAATAGCTCTTATTATTTTGAGATATGTTCCATCAATACCTAGTTTATTGAGAGTTTTTATCATGAAGTCATGTTGAATTTTATCAAAGGCCTTTTCTTCCTCTACTGAGATAAGCATGTGGTTTTTGTCATTGGTTCTGTTTATGTGATGGATTATATTTATTGATTTGTGTATGTTGAACCAGCCTTGCATCCCAGGGATGAAGCCAACTTGATCGTGGTGGATAAGCTTTTTGATGTGTTGCTGGATTCAGTTTGCCAGTATTTTATTAAGGATTTTCGCATCGATGTTGATCAGGGATATTGGCCTGAAATTTTCTTTTTTTTTTGTTCTGTCTCTGCCAGGTTTTGGAATCAGGATGATACTGGCCTCATAAAATGAGTTAGGGAGGAGTCCCTCTTTTTCTATTGTTTGAAATAGTTTCTGAAGGAATGGTACCAGCTCCTCTTTGTACCTTGGATAGAATTCTGCTGTGAATCCATCTGTTCTGGGGCTTTTTTTGGTGGTAAACTATTAATTACTGCTTCCATTTCAGAACTTGTTATTGGCCTATTCAAGGATTTGACTTCTTCCTGGTTTAGACTTGGGAGGGTGTATGTGTCCAGGAATTCATCCATTTCTTCTAGATTTTCTAGCATATTTGTGGAGAGGCATTTATAGTATTGTCTGATGGAAGTTTGTATTTCTGTGAGATCAGTGGTGATATCCTCTTTATCATTTTCTATTGTGTCTATTTGATTCTTCTTTCTTTTCTTCTTTATTAGTCTGACCAGCGGTCTATCTACTTTGTTAATCTTTTCGAAAAACCAGCTCCTGAATTCACTGATTTTTTTTTAAGGGTTTGTCATGTCTGTGTCTCCTTCAGTTCTGCTCTGATCTTAGTTATTTCTTGTCTTTTGCTAGTTTTTGAATTTGTTTGCTCGTGCTTCTCTAGTTATTTTAATTGTGATGTTAGGGTGTCGTTTTTAGATCTTTCTCACTTTCTCATGTGGGCATTTAGTGCTATAAATTTCCCTCTACACACTGCTTTAAATGTGTCCCAGAGATTCTGGTACGTTTTGTCTTTGTTCTCATTGGTTTCAAAGAACTTATTTATTTCTGCCTTAATTATGTTGTTTACCCAGTAGTCATTCAAGAGCTGGTTGTTCAGTTTCCACGTAGTTGTGTGGTTTTGAGAGTTTCTTAATCCTGAGTTCTAATTTGCTTGTACTGTGGTCTGAGAGCCTGTTATGATTTCCGTTCTTTTGCATTTGTTGAGGA
Source organism: Theropithecus gelada (assembly GCF_003255815.1). Classification (NCBI taxonomy): domain Eukaryota; kingdom Metazoa; phylum Chordata; class Mammalia; order Primates; family Cercopithecidae; genus Theropithecus; species Theropithecus gelada. The sequence continues at coordinate 142,360,717 of NC_037671.1, read as the reverse complement.
GTGTTTTACTTCCAATTATGTCATCAGTTTTAGAATAAGTGCAGTGTAGTGCTGAGAAGAATGTATATTCTGATTTGGGGTGAAGTGTTCTGTAGATGTCTATTAGGTCTGCTTGGTCCAGTGCTGAGTCAAGTCCTGAATATCCTTGTTAATTTTCTCTCTCATTGATCTGTCTAATATTGACAGTGTAGTGTTAAAGTCTACCACTATTATTGTGTGGGAGTTTAAGTCTTTTTGTAGGTCTCTAAGAACTTGCTCTATGAATCTGAATGCTTCTGTTTTAGGTGCATATATATTTAGGATAGTTAGCTCTTCTTGTTGCATTGGTCCTTTTACCATTATGTCATGCCCTTTTTATCTTATTTGCTCTTTTTTGGTTTAACATCTGTTTTGTCAGAGACTAGGATTGCAACCCCTGCTTTTTTTTTGCTTTCCATTTGCTTGGAAAATATTCCTCCATCCCTTTATTTTGAGCCTATGTGTGTCTTTGCATGTGAGATGGGTCTCCCGAATACAGTACACCGATGGGTCTTGACACTTTATCCAGTTTGCCAGTTTGTGTCTTTTAACTGGGCCTTTATCCCATTACATTTAAGGTTAATATTGTTATGTGTGAATTTGATCCCGTCATCATGATGCTAGCTGGTTACTTTGCACGTTACTTGATGCAATTTCTTCATAGCGTCGATGGTCTTTAGAATTTTGTATGTTTTGCAGTGACTGGTACTGGTTGTTCCTTTCCATATTTAGTGCTTCCTTCAGGAGCTCTTATCAGGCAGGCCTAGTGGTGACAAAATCTCTCAGCATTTGCTTGTCTGTACAGGATTTTATGTCTCCACTTATGAAACTTAGTTTGGCTGGATATGAAATTCTGGATTGAAAATTATTTTCTTTAAGAATGTTGAATATTGGTCCCTACTCTTTTCTGGCTTGTAGGGTTTCTGCAGAGAGATCCACTCTTAGTCTAATGGGTTCCCTTTCTGGGTAACTTGACCTTTCTCTCTGTGTGCCCTTAACATTTTTTCCTTCATTCAACCTTGGTGAATCTGATGATGATGTGTCTTGGGGTTGCTCTTCTTGAGGAGTATCTTTGTGGTGTTCTCTGTATTTCCTGAATTTTAGTGTTGGCTTGTCTTGCTAGGTTGGGGAAGTTCTCCTGGATAATATCCTGGAGGTATTTCCAACTTGGTTCCATTCTCCCCATCACTTTCAGGTACACCAATCAAACATAGGTTTGGTCTTTTTACAAGTTCCATATTTTTTGGAGGATTTGTTCATTCCTTTTCATTCTTTTTTCTCTAATCTTGTCTTCATGCTTTATTTCATTAAGTTGATCTTCAATCTCCGATATCCTTTCTTCTGCTTGATTGGCTATTGATGCTTGTGTATGCTTCACTAAGTTCTCGTGCTGTGCTTTTCAGCTCCATCAGGTCATTTATGTTCTTCTCTAAACTGGTTATTCTAGTTAGCAATTCCTCTAACCTTTTTTCAAGGTTGTTAGCTTCCTTGCGTTGGGTTAGAACATGCTCCTTTAGCTTGGAAGAGTTTGTTATTACCCACCTTCTGAAGCCTACTTCTGTCAATTTGTCAAACTCATTCTCCATCCAGTTTCGTTCCCTTGCTGGTGAGGAGTTGTGATCCTTTGGAGGAGAAGAGGCATTCTGGTTTTTTTCCAGCCTTTTGGCACTGGTTTTTCCTCATCTTTGTGGACTTATCTACCTTTGGTCTTTGATGCTGGTAACCTTCGGATGGGGTTTCTGTGTGCACGTCCTTTTTGTTGGTATTGATGCTACTCCTTCCTATTTGTTAGTTTTCCTTCTAAAAGTCAGGCTCCTTTGCTACAGGAGATTGCTGGAGGTCCCCTCCAGACCCTGTTTTCCTGGGTATCACCAGTGGAGGCTGCAGAACAGCAAAGATTGCTGCCTGTACCTTCCTCTGGAAGCTTTGTCCCAGAGGGGCACCTGCCAGATGCCAGCCAGAGCTCTCCTGTATGAGGTGTCTGTCGACCCCTGCTGGGAGGTGTCTCCCAGTCAGGAGGCATGGGGGTCAGGGACCCACTTGAGGAGGCAGTCCATCCCTTAGCAGAGGTCAAGTGCTGTGTTGGGAGATCCACTGCTCTCTTCAGAACCAGCATGCAAGAACGTTTAAGTCTGCTGAAGCTTCACCCACAGCCGTCCCTTCCCCCAGGTGCTCTGTCCCAGGGAGCTGGGAGTTTTACCTATAAGCCCCTGACTGGGGCTGCTGCCTTCTTTTCCGAGATGCCCTGCCGAGAGAGAGGAGGAATCTAGAGAGGCAGTGTGGCTACAGTGGCTTTGCTGCAGTGGGCTCTGCCTGGTTTGAACTTCCTGGTTGCTTTGTTTATGCTGTGAGAGGAAAACTGCCTACTCAAGCCTCCGTAATGGCAGATGCCCCTTCCTCGACCAGGCTCGACAGTTTCAGGTTGACTTCAGACGGCCGTGCTGGCAGTGAGAATTTTAAGCCAGTGGATCTTAGCTTGCTTGGTTCCGTGGGGGTGGGGTCCACTGAACTAGACCACTTGGCTCCCTGGCTCCAGCCCTCTTTCCAGGAGAGTAAACGGTTCTGTCTCGCTGGTATTCCAGGTGCCACCGGGGCATGAAAAAAAAAAAAACTCCTGCAGCTACCTTGGTGTCTGCCCAAATGACCGCCCAGTTTTTTGCTTGAAACCCAGGGCCCTGGTGGTGTAGGTACCTGAGGGAATCTCCCGGTCTGCAGGTTGCGAAGACTGTGGGAAGAGTCTAATATCTGGCCCAGAATGCACTGTCTTTCATGGCACAGTCCCTCACGGCTTCCCTTGGCTCGAGGAGAGATTTCCCTGACCCTCTGTGCTTCCTGGGTGAAGTGATGCCCCACCCTCCTTTGGCTTCTCCTCCATGGGCTACACCCACTTTCAAACCAGTCCCAGTGAGATGAGCCAGGTACCTCAGTTGGAAATGCAGAAATCACCCGCCTTCTGCGTTGATCTCACTGGGAGCTGCAGACTGGAGCTGTTCGTATTCAGCCATCTTGCCAGCCACCTGTGTGAATTTCTTATATATTTTGAATATAAACTCTTTATCAGTCATATGGTTTGCAAGTATTTTTTCCTGTTCCATAGGTTTCTTTTATATGTTGTAGATTATTTTCTTTGCTATGCAGAAGTATTTAGTTTTCTGTAATCCATTTTTAACTTTTTCATCTCTGCTGCCTGTGCATATGATCTCAAATCCAAAAATTTATTGCTATGATGTGTGTCATAGTTTTCCCCTTTGTTTCTTCTAAGAGTTTTATGGTTCCAATATTTATGTTTAAATCTTTAATCTATTTTGGGTTGATTTTTGTGCATGAAGTAAGATAAGGAACCAATTTCATTTTTTGCATGTGAATATCCAGTTTTCCCACATCATTCATTGGACAGACTATATTTTCCCCCTTGTGTGTTCTCGGCACCTTTATCAAAAATCAGTTGACTATATATGTGTGGGTTTATTCCAGGGTTAATTTTGTTCTATTGGTCTATATGTCTGTTTTTATACTGGTACCATATTGTTTTGATTTCTATTCCTTTGTAATACAATTTAAAATCAAGAAGTGTGCTACGTCCAGCATTGTGGTTCTTGCTCAAGATTTCTTTGGCTATTTAGGATATTTTATGGTTCTATATAAATTTTAGGATTATTTTCTCTATTTCTATAAAACATACTACTACTGAATTTTGATTGTGATTGCATTGAATCTGTAGATCACTTTATGTAGTGTGAATATTTTTAGAATATTAATTATTCTGCTCCATAAACAAATAATACTTTTCCATATATTTATGTCTTCTTCATTTTTTAATCAGTGTTTTATAATTTTTAGTATACAGATCTTTCACCTCATTGGTTAAATTTATTTCTAAGTATTCTTTTTTTAAGTTATTGTAAGATTGTTTCTTAATATCTTTTTCATCTAGCTCATTGTTAATGTGTATAAATAAAATTGATTTTTGTATGTTGATTTTCTGTCTTGCAACTTTACTGAATTTCTGTAGTAGTTCTCATAGTTTTTCATCGAATCTTTAGAGATTTCTACATATAAGATCATGTCATCTGTAAACACATACAGTTTTATATCTTTTCTGATTTAGATGCCCTTGCCTAATGCCCTTGTCTAATGGCTCTGACTAGAACTTACAATATTGTGTTGAATGGCAGTGGAGGGAGGGGGCATCCTTGTTTCGTTCTTGATCTTAGAGTAAAAGCTTTCAGCTTTCCACCATTGAGTATGATATTAGCTGCAGACTTGTTATATATGGCCTTTATTGTGTTAAAAAACATCTCCTCTATATCTAATTTGTTGGAAGTTCTTATCATGAAAAAATATTGAATTTTATCAGATAATTTTGTTGCTTCTATTGAAATAATCATATCATTTTTGCTATGCACTTTGTTAATTTGGTGTATCACATTTATTGAGTTACATATATTGAACAATTGTTACATACCACAGATAAATACCATTTGATCATGGTGTATTATCATTTGAATGTGCTGTGGAATTAAGGTTTTAGTATTTTCTTGAGGGTTCATGCATTTTTGTCCATCAGGATATTGGCCTATAATTTTATTTTCCAGTAATGTCCCTGTCAGCTTTGGTATCAGAATAATGTTTACCTCATAAAATGAGTTTAAAAATATTATTTCCTCTTCAACTTTTGGAAGATTTTAAGAAGGATTTCCATTAATTTTTCTTTAAAATTTTAGTAGAATTCACCAGCATTTGGTCCTGGACTTTTATTTGTTGGAAGACTTGATTGCTGATTGAATCTTATTATTGTTCAGTTCAGATTTTTCTATTTCTTAAGTCTTAGTAGGTTGTATGTTTCTAGGAATTCATCCATTTTTTCTAGTTCATCCAATTTGTTGGATAATTATTCATAGTAGTCTCTTATGATCCTTTCTTTGTGTGATATCAGTTGTTTCCTCTTTTCTTTCTAATTGTATTTGAGTATTCTCTATTTTTTTAAGTTAATCTAACTAAAGGTTTGTCCATTTTGTTCACCTTTCTGAAAAGCCAACCCAGTTTTACTGATTATTTTTCTATTGTTTTTCTAGTCTATGTTTTATTTATTTCTACTCTGATTTTAATTATCCTTTATTTTATTCTTCCTTTTTAAACTTTGGGCTTCATTTAGTTTTATTCTGTTGCCTTATGTTCAAGATCATTCTTTTTTCCTTCTTTAAAAAAAATTTTTTTTTGAGAGACAGGGACTTGCTGTCCTATTTCCCAGGCTGGAGTGCAATGGCATGATCATGGCTCACAGCAGCCTTGAAACCCTGGGCTCAAGTGATGCTCCCACCTCAGCCTCGCCAGTAGCTAAGACTACAGGTATATGCTACCACACCTGCCTAATTTATTTTTTGTAGAGGCGGGGTCTCACTATGTTGCCCAGGCTGATCTCAAACTCCTGGCCTCAAGCAATCCTCCCATCTTGGCCTTCCATAGCACTGAGATTACATGTGTGAGCCACCAGGGCAGCTCATCTTCCTTTTTTCTTAATGTAGGTCCTTGTTGTTATAAACTTTCTTCTTAGAATACCTTTTTCTGCATCCCATAAGTTTTGGTCTGTTGTGTTTCCATTTTCATTTGTCTCAAGATTTTTTTTTTATTATTTTCCTTTTGAGTTCTTCTTTGACCCATTTTTGTTCAGGAGGTGTTGTTTAATTTCCACATATTGTGAATTTTAAAATTTCTTCATGTCACTGATTTCTTGTTTCATACCATTGTGGTCAGAAAAGATGCATGATATAAATCCAGTCTTCTTAAATTTGTAAAAACTTGTTTTGTGGCCTAGCATATGATCCTTTCTGGAAACTGTTCTGTGTGCAATTGAGGAGAATATTCTACCATGTTGAGTGGAATGTTCAGTTTATGTCTGTTAGGTTTATTTGTCTATAGTATTCAAGTCCAATGTTATTGATTTTCTGTCTGGATAATCGATCCATTGTTGAAAGTGAAGTATTACTTTACTATTTTTTAGTGGTCAAATTCTCTCTGTAGAGCTATTCATATGTGTTTTATATATTAAGGTGTTACAGTGCTATGTGCCTATATATTTACAATTGATATATCCTCTTGATAAATTGACTCATTTATTGTTATATAATGACTGTTTCTTTTATAGTTTTTGACTTAAGGTCTATTTTGTATGATATAGGTATAGCTACCCCTGCTCTTTTCTAGTTTCCATTTGCATGGAAAGTCTTTCATTTATTTCCTTTCAATCTATGTGTGTCTTTAAAGCTGAAGTGAGTCTCTTGTAGGCATCATATAGATGGGTCTTTTGTGTGTGTGTGTGTGTGTGTGTGTTTAATCTATTCAGGCACTCTATGTCTTTTGAATAGAGAATTTAGTCCATTTACATTTAACATAATTATTGAGAGGTAACAACTTATTATTGCCATTTTGTTAATTGTTTTCTGATTGGTAGGTTCTTTGTTCCTTTCTTCCTCTTCTGCTATCTTTTTGGTTTATTTATTTTATGTAGTGGTATGCTTTGATTTCTTTCTCTTTATCTTTTGTGTATCTAATATAGATACTTGTTTTGTGGTTACTGTTAGGCTTACATAAAACATCTAATAGTTACAACAGGCTATTTTAATCTAATAACAACTTTGATCACTATACAAGCTCTGCCCAATTTTATGTTTTTAATATATAACTTCTTATATTATGAACCCACTAATAAATTATTATAGTTTTTAATACCTTGACTTTTAATCTTTGTGCTAGAGTTATAAGTGATTTATATACCATTATTACAGCACTAGAGTATTCTGAATTTAACTACAAAATTATCTTTCCAAGTGAGTTTTATATTTTCATATGTATTTACATTACTAATTAGCATTATTTCATTTCAGGTTGAAGAACTCTCTTTAGCATTTTTTTAAGGCAGGTCCAATGATGATGATCTCCCTCAACTTTTGTTTCTCTGAGGAAATTTTTATCTATCCTTCATTTATGAAGAATAGCTTTGCCAGGTAAACTATTATTGTTTTGCAGGGGTTCTTTCCATCACTCGGAATATATCATTCCAAGTTCTCCTGACCTGCAAGGTTTCTGCTGATGGCCTCATAGAAATTTTCTTGTGTTTGATGAGCCTCTTTTCTCTTGTTGCTTTCAAATTTCTCTCTTTTGTCTTTGTGTTTGATAGTTTGATTAAAATATGTGTCAGTGAAGTCTTTGGGGACCACCACTGAGCTTCATGTACTTGGATTTCCATATGTCTTCCCAAACTTGGACAATTTTCAGCCATTATTTCTTTAAATAGTTTTCTGTCCTTTTCCCTCTCTGTCTTCTCCTTCTGAAGATTCCATAATATAAATATTAGCTCTTTTGATGGGGTCTCAAAAATCTCATAGGCTTTCTTCATTCCCTTTTATTCTTTTTCACTTTTTCTTTTATGCCTTGATAATTTAAAATGACATGTCTTCAAATTCTGATTCTTTGGCTTGACTGAGTCTGCTGTTGAAACTTTCTATTGCATTCTCTAGTTCAGTCACTGTATTCTTCCAGCTTCAAAATTTCTGTTTGGTTCTCTCTTTTTCTGTTTTCTATCTCTTTTTTGAACATCTCATTTTGTTCTCATATTGTTTTCTTGATTTCATTAAATCATTTATCTATGTTCTCTTGTAACCTGCTGAGCTTCTTTATAACAATAATTTGTTTCTTGTTTGGTGTCTTGTTTCCTTGGTTTCTTGTGATCCTTGTTTGTGCAGGTTTGATATATAGGTAAACAGACAGGTGTCTGTGCCTTCGAAGACCTTTTCCAGATTTAGTTGACTGGCTGTGATAAGAAAAGACATTTATCAGTGGGGTGAGGGGGCCCTGGAGCATACTGTATCACCAGATATCAAATGTGGGAGCATAAAGTAGCTCTGGGTCTTGTGTGGGGTTGGTGTAGAGTCTTATCAGCTCAGAAAGCTGTGGTCCATGATGTAAGCAGCAGCAAAACCTTTATTGATAAGAACTGCAGGGGATCCACAGTGAGTAAAAAAGCTGTTAGGGTCCTCAGCAGTGCCTCTGGCTTCAGTAGCAAGGGGCAAGGGCAAACAGTGGTGGACATCAGGACTTGAAGTTTACACATGTGTGGCTTCAGGGACCAGCTGTACATGCAAGTGTGGCTGCAGGAGTTGGGCCTGCCAGTATGCATGAGCTCAACTGCAAGGAACAGCTGAAGTCATGTGCCTGGCGGTGAGGGAGTCGGGGCTAGCTGGTGCATGTACACTGCTGTTGGGACCAGAGCTGACGGCTAGCTGCAGGTGACTGAATGGTAGTGAAGGCTGGCAGTGGGATCAGTGTCAGCTGTGTAAACACACATGCTCGCAGGATCACCGTGGGCATACATACAGCACTGCATGTCATGGCTTGATGCAGGAACCCAAGTCATCTGCAAGCCTGTGCATGCAGTAGCCAGGCTGTGTGTGGGGATGGGGCACCCATGGTGGAAAGAAAGCTCTGGGAAGGGGAGAAAAGGGTGACAGCTCAGACAGCTGGAGTCTGCAAAGACTGTAGATCTCAAAGGCAAAAGCTTTTGGCATCCCCTGTGGAGCAGACTGCTTGGATCAACAGTGATGAACACCATGGGGTCCTCAGAGGAGCTGGCTATTGAGGAGGATGCTGTGAAACACCACAAGAGCGGTTGAGGTCCTCAGTGGCGAGAGTTGAGGATCAAGCCATGGGGGGGTCACAATAGCATCCACTATATGGCTGACACTGATAGTCTCCAGCCTTCTTTGTTTTTTAGCTGAATATATGTCATGTTAAGTTTTTAGTCCTCTCCAGATGTCTCAGCTATGTTGGTGTCCCCAGGGATCTGGGTAAGGTGAAGCCAAAGCAGATCCTTAGGGCAATGCCCCCAAAAAACTGGGGAAGTTGGTCATTCATTCCGCTCTTCTTGTCCCTGTAAGGAGAACTTGTGCACTGGGTAGTTCCCTCTTAGCACTGAGCAGTGACAGCCTCAGGGGATGAGATGGTGCAGGCAAAATGAAACTGTTGTTCCTATGCCTTTTATGCAATTATTCTTTGTGTTGTTGTTGTTGTTGTTTGTTGTTGTTTTGTTTGTTTGTTTTGCTTTGCTGTGTTGCTGCAGCTTCTCAAATTGATGCCTGAGCTCTCCATAGCTATTTTCACTTGTGGATAGCTGTCTAATTATTATTTTTTTGTGGGCAGATGAAGGCTGGTGTCTCCTACTCTGATATCTTGCTGATGTTATTCCTGAAATCTAGCCTTTAAAAGGAGATAATACCTTGTTTTAAAAAGAGCTAGGAGTTTTAAATCAAATGGTTACTTTCTGGAACTTTTCCGTTCAAAGCACTAAGAAAATAGGATACTGTAATTTTAGTTGAATATATATCATGTTAAGTAATAAGAGACAGGAGTTTGGTGTCCTTAGCTATTGCTTCAGTTGACTGATTTACCAAAAGCCATTTTGATTCAATATCACCGGGAAAAATTAAGAAAACATTAATATTCCCTGCACAGACTAACATATTCAAGACTTGCTATTTTCAGTCAGACAAAGATCATTAGGAAATAAATTTGCGTTCATCAGAGCCAAATATGCTTAATAACTACTTCATTAAAATCTGCTAATGCTGGAACTCTTTTTGAGAAATTGGATTTATAACAATAAGCCATAGATAGCAACGAGATGACTCTGCCCCCACAGAAATGGCCCTTATTTTGTCTAGTTTAAAAATAGTTTGTTTAGTGGTAAGAAAAGCTTTAGTTCTTGGCTTCTGTCTCTTGCACAGTTTCCACATGACAACAGGAGAGGGAGGCAATCAAGAGTACATGATAGGAAAACATACTAGCTTCCCATTGACTGGGGGTAAAACTTCCCAAGAACAAGAAGAAGACTGACCTCATTCAACTCAAACCAACAGAAGCAGCACTAAGATGGTAAATAAAGAACTTTTTTTTTTTTTTTAGACGAAGACTCACTCTCGTTGCCTAGGCTGGAGTGCAATGGTGCGGTCTCAGCTCACTGCAATCTCCGCCTCCCAGGTTCAAGCCATTCTCGTGCCTCAGCCTCCTGAGTAACTGGGATTACAGGTACCTGCCAGCATGCCTGGCTAATTTTTGTATTTTTAGTAGAGACGAGGTTTCACCATGTTGGCCAGGCTGGCCTCAAACTCCTGACCTCAGGTGATCTGCCCACCTCAGCCTCCCAAAGTGCTGGGATTACAGGCATGAATCACTGCACCCGGCAAATGAAGAGTTTTATGTGGACAGCACAACCACGCTGCTTCAGGGCTGAGAACCAAAGTAACAGGCATGGGGAACCTCACAGGCAACACAAAGTTCATCTCTTTTATATTTATAAGGCAACATTTCCTCTATCCATTCTTCAGCACCTTTTCCTTATCTTCCTTCTGGGTCTGCATCTTAACTCTAACCAAGTGATTGTCAACTCAGTGTGAGTGTCAGAATTACCTGTGTAGATATTCAAATATCACACATGATCTATTCATGTGGTAGGGCCACCGTAATCATACCAGAGACTGGATGGCTTAAACAACAGCAATTTATTTTCTCACAGTTCTGGAGGCTAGAAATCCAGAATTAAAGTTTCAACAGATTTTGTTTCTTCTGACGCTTCTTTCCTTGGCTTGTAGGTGGCCACCTTCTTGCTCTGCCCTCACATGCTCATCCCTCTGGGCATGTGCACCCCTGGTGTCTCTCTGTGTGTTCATATTTCCTCTTCTGACAAGGACAACAGTCAGATTGGATTAAGGCACACCCTAACAGTCTCATTTTAACTTAATCACTTCTTTAAAGACCCCCATGTTCACATATAGGCACATTCTGAGGTTCTAGGGTTGAGAGCTTCAACATGTGACTTTGTAGGGGACACAATACACAGTTCAGCCCATTACTTTCCCCAAGTCCCAGTCACAGAGACTCTGATTCAGTAGGTATGGGGAAGTACCTCGGGATCTCTACTTTAAAACTACCACAGGGAGCCTCGAATACACAGGATTGCATTCCAGTGTATTTTCTGACTTCTATGTATAATTCTTGAAGTCAAAGACACCTTGTACATGTATGTAATCTCATTCATTTTTATAGTACCTATCAAAGATGTTTAGGAAACAGTCTATTTTGTTTTAGTTATTACTCTGTTCTCTCTGGGTTTTTCCTACTTATCTATCTATCATCTATCTATCTATCTATCTATCTATCTATCTATCTATCTATCTATCTATCTATCTATCTATCTATCTATCTTTGAGACAGACTCTTGCTCTGTTGCCCAGGCTGGAGTGCAGTGGCACGATCTCAGCTCACTACAACCTCCATCTCCCGGATTCAAGTGATTCTCCTGCCTGAGTCTCCCGAGTAGCTGGGATTACAGGTGTGCTATCACGCCTGGCTAAGTTTTATATTTTTAGTAGAGATGGGTTTTGCCATGTTGGCCAGGCTGGTCTCAAACTCCTGACCTCAGGTGATCTGCCCACCTCAGCCTCCCAAAGTGCTGGAATTACAGGCACGAGTCACCACACCTGGCCTATTTATTCTCTATATTTATTACTGACATGAGTATTTTATGTTTGCATTCTCTTACCCTTCCAGGGGCCATTATCTTCTCATCTCTATAACTTTGATGAGGACCCACCTGCTCCCTGTCCCAGTACTTCTTTATTCTCCAACTCGATTTCCCTGCAGGGCTCTGGAATCTAAACCACTCTGGGGAGAAATCTCAGGACTGATCCATACTTCAGGTAAGTTGGCATGTGGGCAAACTTGCTGCTTTTCTCATTTCAGTCTTGTGTCTCTCTCTTGGTAATTAGGTTTCTATTTTATTTCAGGGTCTGGATCCATGTGACACACACTAGCTCCACACTGGTCTCTTGATTGTTAGCTGATATCTAACTTCCTGCCTTGTTAGCCTGCCCATTCTCCAAGCCTGGGAACCTTTGTGCCTTGTCCTTGCCATCCTCCCAGTGTCATCAGCATAAATAATCTAGATCAAGAAGTGGTAAACTTTTTCTGTTAAGGACCTGAAAGTAAATATTTTAGGCTTTGCCAGTCATGTGGACTCTGTCAAGACTACTCAACTCTAACTCTGTAGAGCAGAAGCAGCCAGAAATGACATGTAAACAAATGAGCATGGCTATGTTCAAATAAAACTTATGTACAAAAACAGCTAGCAGCTGAGGGCTGCTGACTTGAGGGCTGTAGTTGGCAAACTTGATCGCAATGGAGTGTTATCAATTTATTCTGTGGAATTTCATGGGCTCCTTCTATTAGAGAGGAGATTTTAATTAGATACTTTCTCTTTTATCTGTTTTATATTTAGGACTCTAATCATTCCATCCTGTATTCAGTCCATCGAGGCTGCTATAACAAAATTTCATAAATTGGGTGGCTTAAACAACAGAAATTTACTTCTTCTAGAACTAGGGACTGGGAAGGATCTAGGTCATGGCAGATTTTGTGTCTGGTGAGGATCCACTTTCTACTTTACTACATCCTCACATGGTGGAAGAATTATGGTTTCTTCAGCCCTTGTGCACTAATCCCATTTTTGAGGGTCCCACCCTGATGACCAAATCACTTCCCAAGGGTTCCGCCTCCTTACAGTATCACACTGACGATTAGGGTTCAACATAAATCTTGGGGAGACAAAAATATTCAGACCACAGCAGACTCCAAGTAAAAATTTTGATGTAAAGAGGGTTCTACTGCTTTAAAATAAAAGGTTTGAAAACTACTAGTATAGATCAGTTCTAAGAAATACGCAAACTGAGATCTGAAAAAAATTAATTTGCCCTCAGTTGTAGAATTGCAGTTAGAAACTGCAGCTAGAAACCATAATGTTAATGATTAAACAAAATGTGGGGCCTTTCTAAGCATGGGAACCTTCTACAACTACACAAATTACACAGCCATGAAGTCATTTCTAGAGGGAGGATTGCTCTCTGTAAAGTCTGAAGAGGCACTGAGTGATTTGGATTTCTTAATAATTTTTTTAACAAGGGGCTCTGAATTTTCATTTTGCACTGGGCCTTGCAAATTATATAGCTGATCCTGCTCTTTACCTCCACATAAATATGCAATGCATTTGTGCAGTAAATAAGACCCCGTAAATGTCCAGAGAGGTGAGATCCCCCCAACTTAATTATTTTAAGAAACAGCTCATAGTCCTTACCCTCAACTTATAACTGTGCTGTAACTGCCTAGAGCTTTTGGTTTATTTATGAGTGACACAAACATTTGAGTTTGATGGCCCAAGGCAAAATTTGCAGCCAGCCAAGCTGGCCTTTGAAGTTTGCTTTCCTTCCTTTGGGATCAGCTTCATGACCCCTATTTCTGCCTGAATCCCCTCCCAAGCCCCTCTCTACCTGGGGTTCACTGCCCCCATGCTCTCTATATTATTTTTTTGCTACATGATTCTCTCCCTCAGATTGGTACATATCCCTTGTGTGGCAACTCTCCCTCAGTACCAGATTTTTTAGCTTCTAAGGTCAGAGTAAGTAAACTTATTTGTGAAAATGGGGTTTAGCCACCAATATGTCTCCTTAACAATAGTACTTTGATTTTCTTCAGACAGCCACCTCTTCCACATGGCCATATAATTCAGAGGCGGATAGCTCCATCCCTAAGCCCAAGACTAGGTCCTTATTGGTCTAAGCCAATTATGAAGACATTATTCTCCTTTCTGTGACTGCTTTGAGAAGATGTGTGACATAGTCCAAGTCAAAGAATGCAGGTGGTGGAATGGGATAAGCAGAGGTGGAATGGCATCTGGGCAATGTTGCCTTGCTCTTAAAGATATAAGAAAATGATGCCCTCTTGTTTTTCCTCAATATGTGTGTTATTATTCCTCAAAAACCAAAATACCCGAGAATCTCGTATTTATATAGAAAGTGGATTTACCTTAGCCAAAGCCTATTTTCATGTGGATTTGAATGACCTAAATAATAAAAACTTTGGAGACACAAAAAAGTGTCAAATTCTTCAGAACTCTAAGGACTGTATTTGTAAATTTCATAAATTGTTTCAATGCTTTTTAAATGTCTAGATTCACAGGTTGTTTTAAAACTTTACTAGTCTATAACATTAAATCTTGCATTAAAACACAATTTCCCAATTAAAAAATGGGCAAAAGTCCTGAACGGACTTCTCACCAAAGATGATAAAGATGGATGGCAAATAAGCATATGAAAAGATGCTCCACATCATATATCATTAGAGAAATTCAAATTAAAAAAATGAGATACCACTACACAACTATTAGAATGGCCAAAATCCAGAACATTGATAATAACGCTGGAGAAGATGTGGTACAATAGGAACTTTCACTGCTGGTGAGAATGCAAAATTGTACAGTCACTTTGGAAGACAGTTTGGCAGTTTCTTACACATACTCTTACCACATTAATCCAGCAGTCACACTCAATAGTATTTACCCAAAGGAGTTGAAAATTTATGTTCACAAAAATCTTGCACACAGGTGTTTATGGCACTGTCAAAACTTGGAACCAACCAAGATGCCCTTCGATAGATTCTATGGATTGAATTGTTTCTACTCCTCTCTCCAAATTCACATATTAAAGCCCTAATCCCAAATGTATTTGGAGATTGAGCCTTTAGGAGGTAACTAAGGTTAAATGAGGTCCAACACAACTGTTGGCTTTATAAGAAGAAGAGATCTCTCCCTGGCCACTCCACATGAACTCAGAGAAAAGGCCAGTGAGGATGCAGTGAGAAGGTGGCTATCTGCAAGCCAAGAAGAAAGTCCTCATCAGAGGCCGGGCGCGGTGGCTCACGCCTGTAATCCCAGCACTTTGGGAGGCCGAGGCGGGCGGATCATGAGGTCAGGAGATCGAGACTATCCTGGCTGACACGGTGAAACCCCATCTCTACTAAAAATACAAAAAATTAGCCGGCCGTGTTGGCGGGCGCCTGTACTCCCAGCTACTCGGGAGGCTGAGGCTGAAGAATGGTGTGAATCCGGGAGACGGAGTTTGCAGTGAGCCGAGATCGCGCCACTGCAGTCCAGCCTGGGGACACAGCGAGACTCAGTCTCAAAAAAAAAAAAAAAAAAAAAAAAAGACAGTCCTCACCAGAAACAGGACCTGCTGGACCTTGATCTTGAACTTCCAGCCTCCTTAACTTTGAGAAAATAAACTTCTGTTATTTAAGCCATGCAGCTTGTGTTATTTTGTTATGGCAGCCCTAGCCACCTAAGATGGTAGGTGAATAAATAAACTGTGGTATATTCAGATAACAGAATATTATCCAATTATCCAATGCTAAACAAAAGTTAGCTATGAAGCCCTGAAAAGACATGGAGGAAACATAAATGATTGTCACTAAGTAAAAGAAGCCAATCTGAAAAGACTACGTACTACATGATTCCAACTACATGACATTTTGGAAAAGACAAAAGTATGGAGACAGTAAATGACTCATGAATGACTAAGTGCCCTCCCTGTGGTAATGAGTTAACATTAGATCCGGTTGTTTAAAAAGAGCCTGGCACCTCCTCCCTCTCTTTCTTTCTCCCTCTCTCGACATGTCACCCGCTGGCTTCTCCATTGCCTTCTGCCATGATTGTAAGCTTCCTAATGCCTCACCAGAAGCAGATATTGACACTACGCTTCTTGTGTAGCCAACAGAATCATGAGCTAAATAAACCTTTCTTCTTCAGGCTATTCTTTTATAGCAATGCAAAACAGACTAACACAGGAACTCTCTGTTCTTTCTGCTCATTTTTGCTGTGATCCTAAAGCTGCTTTAAAAAATAAATTCTATTTAAAATAAAAATAAATTTTAGTTTCTTTCTGAAAAAAATGATTTAACTATAAAATACCTGAAAATATAATAGAGGAGAAAAGCAACTGAATATTGAAAATGCCTAAGATGGCAAGAATGGAGAAAGAGGTAAACAAAAAATAAATAATTTTTTATAGTAGCAAGATAGTAGAATTAAACTCAACTGTATCAAGTAAAAATGGACTAAACATTCCAGTTAAAAAGCAGTTTATTAGATTTGATAAATAAGCAATACCAAAAAATATAGCAAAGAAACACATTAAAGTTGTAGAATGTGCAAGAAGCTAAAATATGCAAACATTAAGCATAAGAAAGTTATATCAGACCAAGCAGACTTTGAGACAAGAAGTATTACTACAGATAAAGTGGGATATTTGGTAATGATAAAAGGGACAATTATTAAGAAGATATGACAATACTACATATGTAACAGAACCTAAAAATGCATGAATCAAAATTGTCAAAACTAAAGAAATCAACAAATACACAATTGTAGTTGGAAATTTTAATGCCCTTCTCTCACTGCTTAAAGAAGGCAGAGACAAAAATCAACAAACACATAGATTCAAATACTACTACTGGACCTGTCATTTATAAAACATAATACCCAACAACTGCAGAATATCCATTCTGTTTCAGTCCACATGGAACATACACCAAGATACACCATGTGTCAAGCCAGAAAAAAAAAGTCTCAATGAATTTCAAATGATACAGAGTAATTCTCTGACCACACAAGAATGAAATCAGAAATGAGTAACAATACAGTACCCAGAAAATTCCCAAACATTAGGAAATTAATCCACACATTTCTAACTAACACAAGGGCCAAAGACTACAGAACAAGGAAACATAAATGATCAGTTTCACAAATAAAAGAGGATATCACTATGATCTGACAGATATTAGAAGGGTATTAGAAACAATTTTATGCCAATAAAAACCAACAAGCAAAGCGAAAAACACAAGCTGCCAAAGCTCATTCAAGAGAAAGCAAATATCCTTAGTAAACCTATATCCATGAAAGAAATTGAATTTGTAATCAAAACCATTACCACAAAGAAAACTCGAGGTCCAGATGGCTTCACCAATGAATGCCATCAGACATTTAAGGAAGAAAGAATGCCCATCTTAAACTGTTTTATAAAAGAGTATTATTCTTCTATAGAAACACTTTCCAACTTGTTTTATGAAGGAAGGCAGCATAACCTTCATACTAGAAGTAAAAACAGTGCAATAAAAGCACAGACCAATATACCTCCTGAACAAATATTTTAAAACTCCTTAAGAAAAATTAGCAAGCCAAATCCAGCAATTAAAACTGTAACACATCACAAACAAGTGGAGTTTATCCTAGGAATGTAAGATTGGTTTAACAGTTTTAAAAAAAAAAATCAATCAATGTAATTCATCACATTAAAATAGTAAAGAAGAAAAGTCATAAAATCATTTCCATAGATAGAGAAAACAGGAAAATTGATAAAAGACAATACCCATTCATGATTTTAAAAATAAAAACAGCAGACGAGAAACAGAGGGTAACCTTGTCAATCTGATAAACAGCCAACATCATATTTTAATGGTGAAATATTTCAATATTTTCCTTATCCTTGGCAAAAGGGCAAGGGTATGTACCGTCTCCACCATTGTACTGGAAGTCCTAGCTAGAAAGAAAGACAAGACAAGAAAAAGACAAGAAAAAGAAATAAGCAGCATGAAGACAGGAGAGGAAGAAGCTAAATGATCCTTAGTTACAAGTGGCATGATTGCATATAAACTGTGGCATCTAAAAAATGACTACTCAACTAGTAAGTGAAATTAGCAATGTGACAGGATATCAAGAAACAAGTATCTAAAAATAAACATGAGAAATGTGGAAACTGCTACAATATAAAACACAAAACATAGCTGAGAAAAATGAAAACCTAGAGATATAAACCATTCTATGTTGATTGAAAGACTCAAAATTGATGAGTTTTATTTTCTCCAAATTGATCTGTAGAGTTAATGCAATTCTTATCAATATCCCAGCAAGCTTTTATGCAAAAATTTATTTAAAGTAGCCTAAAACTGGAAGATACCAAAATGCCTGTGGAAACAGGCACATGGAAAAACAAAATTTGCTCTAGCCATACAATTGAAAACTTATTAGTAAAGGGAATAAACTATGAATACACTGAACTTAACAGAATGATTTCAAAAACATCGTGAGTGAACAAATCGAAACACAAGAGGTTGCATAGTATATACCATTTACATGAAATTCAAGAACCAGAAAAGCTAATCCGTGGTAGTTGAAATGAGAACAATGACTGCTTCTGGGTGTGAGAAGGAGCCACCTGGAAAGGGACATAACACCTTCTGAGGTGATAGAAATGACTTATGTCTTGTTTTGAATAATGTTTACATAAGTATATGAAATTGTCAAAACTCAGACAAAAAACACAAGATTCATGGACTATGTTTAGGCTAGTTATACCTTGAATTATATTACGTAAGTTATATCTCAAGAATGTGGATTTTAAAAGAATCAACCTGGCCGGGCGCGGTGACTCAGGCCTCTAATCCCAGCACTTTGGGAGGCCAAAGTGGGCAGATCACCTGAGGTCGGAAGCTCAAGACCAGCCTGACCAACATGAAGACACCCCATCTCTACTAAAAATACAAAATAAGCCGGGCGTGGTGGCACATGCCTGTAATCTCAGCTACTCGGGAGGCTGAGGCAGGAGAATCGCTTGAATCCGGGAGGCGGAGGTTGCAGTGACCGAGATCGTGCCATTCCACTCCAGCCTGGGCAACAAGAGTGAAACTCCATCTCAAAAATAAAATTAAAATAAAATAAAATAAAATAGGGCCGGGCGCGGTGGCTCAAGCCTGTAATCCCAGCACTTTGGGAGGCCGAGACAGGCGGATCACGAGGTCAGGATATCGAGACCATCCTGGCTAACACGGTGAAACCCCGTCTCTACTTAAAAATACAAAAAACTAGCCGGGCGAGGTGGCGGGCGCCTGTAGTCCCAGCTACTCGGGAGGCTGAGGCAGGAGAATGGCGTAAACCCGGGAGGCCGAGCTTGCAGTGAGCTGAGATCCGGCCACTGCACTCCAGCCCGGGCGACAGAGCGAGACACCGCCTCAAAAAAAAAAAAAAAATAAAATAAAATAAAATAAAATAAAATAAAATAAAGAATGAACCCATAGGATCTCACAATTCTTTTACTCAGAAATGTATTCTCACTTTGTTCTGGTCTTACCTTTATTTTGAAGATAAGGCATAACTCACTGCTCTCAAAATTCTCTGTTAAACTCTGACCAAAATTATTACAAATCGGACCTAACCCAAAGAAGCAGTAATAACAACGATATGCAAGATAACTGTTTTCACATCTATGTATAGGTGACTGAAATAGGGATCTAGCCTAATGCAAGGAGAATGGAGAAAATGCTTTTATCAACTGTCCATCATGTACATGCACACAATATTTGAACACAAACATGGTTGTGATGCTGCCATTACACAATGTGGTGCCCTGGTTCTTTGATGACTCCCAAAGTTGTCTTTCTATAGTCTCCTCCCCTTGAATTTCACCTGGCCCAGGGACCTCTTTTGACCAGCAGAATAAGGCAGAAGCCCTGGCAGCCTCTGCTTTTGTACTCTTGAAAGTTCTGAACTGCTACATAAGAAGTCTGGTTACCCCATTGGAGACAGCACATACCGAAGCCCTATGGAGACACCATGTGGAGAGGGAGAGGTCATTAGATTGCATGAAGAACTGAGGAACCCAGCCAACAGTTACACCAAAGACCCTAAATATGTGACCTCACCAGAATCACTCCAGCCAACTCCTACCATTAGAGACTAATTAGTGCAGGTACCAGACATGGAAGTGAGGAAACCATTTTGGACATTCTAGTAGACATGATATCTAGATCATCTCTGCTGTTCCCTCTTTGAATTCCTGACTCACAAAATAGTGAGAAATAATAAAAACAGTTGTTGTTTTAAGCCAGTAAATTTTGGGGTACTCCATTATGCAGCACTAGATAGCCAAAAGACACCGAATGGGATAAACTGCCAAGGGAAAGCTGGGCCCAGGAGAAGGGGGTAAGAGGCAATATAAGAATGAACAGAAAATCAAAGAACAATGGAGATAAAGGCAGATACATATAATACTGAAGAAACAGGAGGATCCCAGAAACACAAAATTGTGCTTCAGACAATCCTTTCTACCTATATGATGCCTTTAGCAAAGGCATGCCGCAGCTAATATCAGTAGGTCAAAGGATAGTACTAGGGCAGAAATGCCTAAAAAGCTATTTCTGCCAGCTTGATTATGAAACTTAACCCATACTGACTTCTTTAAAAGTTACTTTTGGTGTACACTTCTGTACTGAGATTCTCCTTATGGTTTTCAGCTGAGCTATAAAATTGAGATTGCCTTAAATAATCCCAAATGATTCTCTAGATGAGGAAGGTGTTCCTTAAAAAAATTATGCATTAAAATAGTGCACTCTTATTATTTTTATATATCTGTAACATATTAAACTACAGATTCATTTGTGAAATTTTGCAGATAGCTTCACTCTACATCTGCTAGGCCAGCTGTACCATCTGTATGTGGTGCTATTTTGAGATCCATACTTAAGCAGCAGATAAAGGATACATGAAGCTTGCAGTGGCTGAGCTGTCTGGACCTGGCTGCACTTAAGAAGGCAGAGTCTTACAGAACTGACTTACTAATAATGATTGAAGTTAAAAGCACTACAGAGTAACAAAGTATCAGCTGCCTTTTATTTTTGATTTTGCAAATGCCCCCATTTCCTTATCTGCAAAATGGGAATTTTAATGGTACGTTCCTCATAAGATTGTTACGAGGATTAAATGTCTAAATGCTTAATGTCTGCCATGAAGTAAAGCTTCAATAAGTTTATCTATTATATAATTTCTTATATATGTCATATTAATAATGCAACAAAAATATATCATTTTATGTTAAGTTTCAATCAGAATTTGTTACCTTTGGTGTTATAATGATGCAAAGACACTAGCTAGCTTGTGACAAAGCTGCTTACAGGTTTCAATTACTTTTTACAATCTGGTATAGCTTGAAAAGATAATCAACACCAGTAAGTTTAAGGCTGTACATGATGTTTCACTTTTACCATCTCTGAGTCAGAAATTCTATTGGATTAATAAACCTTGAACTGCTAAGAAACTATTATGAACTACGATGGATACCAAGAAAAACCATTATAGCTTTTATAAGTCTTTCAACTGAAAGTAACAGAAACCAACACTGGTTCTTTCAAGTAAAAAGGGAATTTGTTGGAAGGATGTTGAGAGCTCACATTATTGATGGGATGCTGGCAAACCAAACTTGGAATATGGGCCAACAAAGGCAGTGCTGAAGAGCAGAAAGAGCTGTCCCTGCCACCATGAATCCTGCCTAACTCCTATGGATATGTTAGTCACGAAAGATGCAAAGTTCTGGCTGGGACTGTTTGATTAACTGAGCCCTGATCCCATGACCAACTCCTGGCTCCAGGAGAGGGAAGAGGAAAAGAAAACCATTTTAGCTGCTATATTTAGTGGTAGTATCCTATCTTCCATGAAGATTATACCAATGGTGGACTATCCCAAACAGGAGGGAATATTTGGAGGGTGGACAACCATCCAAACACTGATTATCCACTACACCTTTGAATTGTTAGACACAGTAACATGAGACTGGCATCCACCTTATGACTAGTTGTTTGAAAAGTAAGTTTTACCACGTGACTGTAGTTCAGTAATATTTGAGGGCAATCCATACCTCATTTATCTCAGAAATCCAATTTGAGCCTCAAAAAGTCTATACAGCACAATAATTTGAATCAATTCAGAGTATGCAGACAAATAGCAACAGTTTGTGAAATTTAAATAATTACATAGTAAAGCATAATGGTTATCTGCAAATTTTTCACACACACACACACACACACACACACACACACACACACACACACACACACTAACCAGTCAGGCTATTTTCTATTACAATAGCATTTTTAATGATCACCTAAGTAGCTGCAGGCTTTTCCATCTGTATTACTTTCCTGTGACTGTTGTAACAAATCATCACAAAATTAGTGGCTTAAAATACAAAAATTTATTCTCTTGAAGTTCTGGAGGCCTGAACTTTGAATCAAGGTGTGAACAGGGCCACATTCTTTCCTAAGACTCTAGGGGAGAATCTGTTTCTTGCTTCTTCCAGCTATGGACGGCATTAGGTATTCTTTGGCTTGTGGCTACGTCACTCCAATCTCTGCCTCATGGTCACACTGCCTCCTCCTTATCCGTGTCCTCTCTTCTGTGTGTGCATGTTATCTCCCTTTGTCTCTTTTAAGACTATTTGTGATGGTGTTTAAGGCCTTCCCAGATAATCCAGAGTAATCTCCTTTCCTCAAGACCCTTAATTAGATCCACAAAGACCCCTTTTCCAATAAGGTAACATTTGCAAATTCTAGGGATTAGGACTTGATGTCTGAATGGCCATTAGTGAACCTACTATACCATCATAATCTATTCCTGTATGTTACTAAAGTACCCAGTAAAATAAGACCGATTTAAAGAGAAATTAGGTTCAAGGAAATGATGAGCATTAATACTTTTCATTATGTTTGAAAACAGAATGGTAGCCAGATATTTCCAGGGTTTTCCAAAGAAACAAAATGAATAGGCTGTGGGGGATGGGGGAGGGAGGGGGACTGATCTATAATAAGCAATTTGTTCATGTGATTATGGAGACTGGTAAGTCTTAAGATCCGCTGTTGGCAAGCTGGAGACAGGAGAACAATGGTGTAAGTTCCAGTCTGAAGGCCTGCAGCCTTAAGACCCAGGAAGGGCCAATGTTTCAGTTCAAGTTCAAAGGCAGAAAAAAAACAATGTTCCAGATCAAGGTAGTCAAGCAGGAGGAGCTCCCTCTTACTCAACTGGAGGATCAGCCTTTTTGCTCTATTCAGACTTTCAGCTGACTGGATGAGACCCAGGAACATTAGGAAGGTCAATCTGCTTTCTCAGTCTGCCCATTCAAATGGTCATCTTCCAAAAACACCCTCACAGACACACTCAGGGTAACATTTGACCAAGTATCTAGGCACCCTGTGGCCCAGTCAAGTTGACATATAAAATTGACAGTCACATCAGGTCATGCCAAATTGCAGAGAATTCATTCTTTCTATGAGATCACAAATTTGATTCCAGCAGACACATTCGAATAGGGATTAAGGTTGCCTCAGGGAGGACATACTGCGGTCATTTATTTACCTAATATTCGTCAAGCATCCACCATAAGCATGTCATTGTTATTATGGGTGTGGGAAGTGGTGCAATAAAAAAGGAAAAAGGAAATGCTAATGAAAATACCAAACACATTTGATGTTTTTTACCTGTCCAAAAAAGTATAAAATCCATATCAAATATTTAAAATTCAAAAAAGTATATAAATTTTATGTAAGTAGAATAAAATATATACCACATGGATGAAACATAGAATCCTGACTTTTTCAATATGAAGTTTGCTCTATTGGTGTTCCTTTACTAAAATACTACAAATTATTGAAAACTTAGGAGGCATAAAACACATAAAGGAAAGAGTATTTTTTTAGTTATCTGTTTTACTTTCAAACATATGAAAAACTGAGTTAAAAATCCATCCATCCCAGACCCCAACTAAAGTTTATTCCTGTCTTATTTCCTATTGTGAATCAGTTTATAGCTTAACAATATATTAAAAATGCTTTACCTGCTGCCATTTGTTGAAAAATTGAAGTACAGTAAAAACTGTGTGTAACAACTTTGTAGAAGCATGTCGTGTAGAGAAAATTATTTGCACTGACATGTTTTTCCCTCAAGGGAAGCAACCTTCATATCCAAACCACTTACTACTTTTTAAAGAGAAGTTGTACTTTTCCATTTTCCCATAGTAACAACATCCAAATTTAAATGACCAAATCAAAATTAACGTTCTCACAACTGACCAGACTGAAATCATGATACAGTTACCTATTGATGGAAACCATATCAAAAATGTAAGGTACTTTATATAAACATACATTGCTTCTGGAATAAAAAATTAACTAACATAATGATGTTTCTGTAATAGAAATAGAAAGTTAATTATTAACTTGCCTGAGTCTAGTTTCCCAGAGAGGGAGTTGGAATTTTCAAAGCTACATAAAAACTGACTATGCCTAGCACTTAAGGCAATCATTCTCAGTTAACCCCAAATCTTGGACTTCAGTGTCTTGGTCATGACAGGAAAGAGGCAGGTGAATCCTACTACCAGATTGCCATATCACTTGGAACCAGCCCCCTGATTACAACGAGGGAGGAAAGCAAAAAACAACCCCCATCCCTTCACACACACACCCTAACCACAAAGCCTGAGCTATTAGGATAGGGCCAGGATCCCCCTGGTCCCTCATCAACCAGCAGGATACCAGTGCCTTCTTAGTCATGCAGATTAGAAGGCCAATAATCTAAGTATTCTTTCTGAATAGAATGCCAATCCCGTTAAAATCTCTATGCATTTTCTAGAGGGGATGGACAATGGCATCCCCTGGATATTACTTGTCTTTGGTAGTTTTCTCCCAGTGAATGCTGTTCTAGCAGACTTGATCAATGTACTGCCTGACCATTTGAGCTTGCTTGTGCAATAAAAGCATAATATTCCTACTCAAAAATGTATTTTCTCTTAAGTAATTTTAAAACTACATTTTTAAAAATATTAACTTGGGGTGGTCATATTCTTTTGATAAAGCTGGCAAATATTTCTTATTTATGAAATTTAAGAAAATGAAGGTTAGACAAGATCATCAGTACTGTAAAATGTGTTTACAAAAGTAAAATATTTAACATTGCTAGAGATTTGTAATAAGTGGTAGCTCTAACATGAATTTGGAAGTCTCAGGCTGACTTTCTCTGCTGCACAGACTCACCAGTAAGTTGTATCAATAAATGCAGACAGGCCTAAACCATTTGCCTTGTTTCCAAAAAAGGCCTTGTTTCCAAAAAAGTAAAGGAATAGGAAAAGTAGAGTAGGCAATTGCAAACAAAAGTAAAGCAAGGTTGTGAGCTGTATATCTAGTAAAGTAGAATTCAGGCCTCAAAGCAGTAAACAAAACAAATAAAGATACTTCATAGTATTATAACCATAAGGAAGATATAAACATAATGAAGATATAATCATAATGAAGATATAATCATTTTGAATATCTACATACCAAATAACAGCAGCCACCTTCATAAAGCAGAAGCTACAGAAGATGCAAGAAGAAATGAACAGAAATATACTAAGAGATCACAATCAGTCCAAGACAGGTCAAGTGAAAAAAGTATACATTAAGTATAAAAAAGGCCTAAAAACAGAACTAATAATGTCAATATTATATATATCCAAAATATACCCTGATGCTACAGAATTTTATCTTTCTGTCAAACAATGTGAAACATTCAAAGAAATGTACTATATGTTATGTCACAAAAATTCAAAAATAGAATACAAACAACATTCTTCAGTCACAATATAGTAAAACTAAAAGTCAGAAATTTTTTAAAACCAAAAATGTCATTTCACCTTGGAAATTTAAGAAAAAGAAAATTCTCCATTAAACAAACAGCTCAGATCAGAGTAAAAAGAAATTGCCAAATTTCTTTTTAAAAAATCATAATTAAAACATAATATATTAGAATGTATAGTATAAAATTAAAGCAGTGATTAGTGGAAAATTTAGAGTCTATACACTTATTATCAATAAAAATTAAAGAATCAGTATACTGAATTCAATACTCATTTCAAAAGCTATAAAAATAGTAACAGCTGAAAGAGGAAATGCAATAAAGAAAAGGTACAAATAATTATTTAGAAATGAAACAACAGAATAAATAATCTGACTCTTAAAACATTCATCAACAAAACAAATGGTCACTAGTTAACCAATCAAAGTGGGGAGGGAAGAGATGACAGGAAGAACACAAATATACAAAACAGGAAATAAAGAGGGAAAAATAACTTTGAAACAAATACTACATTTTTTAAAAATGAGAGACTGCTTAATACACAGCTTTCCAAATAAATTTTAAAACCTAGATGAAACAGATATTTCCTTGAAAATATCTCTTATCAAATTTGACAAGATAGAAAGTAAAAACTGAAATGTAAAAACATCAAAAACTAACCTAACTAGCACCGGCCCTAGATGGATTCAGAGGGGAATTCTACCAAATCTTCAAGAACCAAATACTCCCAAAGCTATTTAAACATTTCTAAAAGAGGAAAACACTTTCCATTAATTTTTATAAAGAAAACATAACATTGATTCCAAACCTGAATTATACTGCAAAGGACAGAAACTTCAGATCTACCTCACTTAAGAACACCAACGCAAAATTTTAATAAAAAAAAAAAATCCTGTTTACAATACTAAAAAAAATAGGAACAAATTTAACCAAAGAGGTGAGACACCTATAAAGTGAAAACTATAAAACACTGATAAAAGCAAAAAATTGAAGATGACACAAATAAACAAAAAGCTATCCCATGTTCATGAATTGGAAGAATATTGTTAAAATGTCCACACTACCCAGTGATCTACAGATTCAATGCAATGACATTTTTCACAGAAATAGAAAAAAAAAATCCTAAAATTCATATGGAGCCACAGACTGTGAAAAGCCAATGCAATTTTGAGCAAAAAGAACAAAGTTGGAGACATAACATTACCCAACTTCAAAATATACTACAAAGTTATAGTGATCAAAACAGTATAGTACTAGCATAAAAACAGACACATAGGCCAATGGAACAGAACAGAGAGCCCAGAAATAAATCCATACACTTATGGTTGGTTAATTTTAGACAAAAGTGTCAAGGACATACAATTAATAAATGGTGCTGGGAAAACTGGATATCGACATGTACAATATTAGACCCTCATCTCTCACCATATACAAAAATCAATTCAAAATAGATTGATGACTTAAACATAAGACCTGAAACTGTAAAACTGTTAAGAGAAAAACATAAGGGAAAAGCTCTTCATGGCATTGGTCTGGGCAATGATTTTTTATATATGATTCCAAAAGCATAGGCAACAAAAGCAAATAAGATTACATCAAACTAAAAAAAACAAATAAGATTACATCAAACTAAAAAGGTTCTGCACAGCCATAGAATCAAGAGTTGAAAAGACAACCTATGAAATGGGAAAAAATATCTGCAAACCATTTATCTAATAAATGGTTAATATCCAGAATATATAAAGAAATAAAATACCTCAATAGCAATAAAACAAATAACTGACTGGATTTTAAGTGGACAAAGGACCTGAATAAGTATTTCTTAAAAGACATACAAATAGCCAACAGGTACATGAAAAAATGGTCAATGTCACTAGTCATCAGGGAAATGCAAATTACAATCACAATGAGATATCACCTCACACCTGTTAGAATGGATCGTATCAAAAAAACAAAAGTGTTGGGTTGGGGGGATGTGGAGAAAACATAATTTTTTTACACAGTTGAGGGAAGGCAAATTAGTATAGAAAACAGTGAGGGTTCCTTAATAAATTAAAAATAGGGCCAGGCATGGTGACTCACACCTGTAATCCCAGCACTTTGGGAGGCTGAGGTCAGGAGTTCAAGACCAGCCTGGCCAACATTTCAAAACCCCATCTCTACAAAAAATTAGCCAGGCATGGTGGCAGATGCCTGTAATCCCAGCTAATTGGAAGGCTGTGGCAGGAGAATTGCTTGAACCCAGGAGGCGGAGGTTGCAGTGAGCTGAGATTGCGCCACTGCACTCCAGCCTGGGCAACAGAGTGAGACTCTTTCTCAAAAAAAAAAAAAAAAAAATTAAAAATATAACTACCATGAACCAGCAATCCCACTGCTGGGTATTTATCCAAACGAAATGAAATCAGTGTGTCAGAGACATATGCATTCCCATGTTCACTGCGGCATTATTCACAATAGCCAAGACATGGAATCAACCTAAGTGTTCAATGGATGAACAGATAAAGAAAATGTGGTATATACACATAATGTCATACCATCCTGCCTTTAAAAAGACAAAAATCCTGGTATTTGGAACAACATGGATGAACCTAAAGGACATCATGTTAAATGAAACCAACCAGGCAAAGAAAGACAAATACCAAATGATCTCACTTATATGTCGAATCTAAAAAAGTTGAACTCACAAGACATAGAGAGTAGAACGGTAATTATCAGGGGCTGGGTATGGGAAGTGGGTGGAGGCAATTAGGGAGCTGTTGGTCAAAGAATACAAAATTTCAGTAAAACAGGACAAATAGGTTTAAGAGATCTAATGTACAACATGGTGACTAAAGTTCATAAGAATGTATTGTCTTGAAAAATCACTGAGAATAGATTGTATCTTCATCACAAAAAAGGTGAATTAATGGACTTTAGTTAGTTCAATTTACCCATTCTACATGTATACATATATCAAAACATCATGTTGTATTCAATACATATACCTAAATTTTATGTGTCAATTAAATCAATTTTAATTCCTGCCCTGACTTTGAGCTCACCATCTAGTAAGAGGCAGGCTATTAACAAATAAGCTTAATAAGCAAATCAAATAATATGTTAGAAAGTGATAAGTAATATGGGAACAGGGTAAGAGGATCAGGAATATTGAGGAAACAAAGAGATAGGTAAAGGCTTTCAAGACATTTTACAGTGGATGGAAAAGGAGAGATGCCATGACTTGAGGAATTAGAAAGGTTAAAAACCTGAAATACTTGTAGCTGAGGGAAAGAATATAGCACAGAGACTGGAAGGAAAAAAAAATCCTGAAAAGAGGAAGAAATGGTATCAGAGGTACAATGTGAGGCTTGCTTGTGATAAGGAGTAAAATTACTTATTACTTGTGATAAGAAGTAAAAGGAATACACTTTTTTTTCTTCACACAGGACAGGGAATTTGGGGATAGGAAAAAATTATGTTGACACCAGCTACAGAAGGCCTCCTTGCAGCATGCTTAACTACCAAGAGCTAAGTTCATCTTTTTGGAATTAGATTTTTTTAAAATAGAGAATTCTTGGACATAATCACCAGTTTATCAGCTAAGGAGTGCTGTTTTATGTGTAATACTCATTTCTCCTTTTAATTGACAAAAATTCACATTCTGAAGCACACAGGCTCATTTTGTTAACTTTGCTTTTTTCTTCCAGTGCTCGTAAGAGTAGACAGTAAGGAAACTGATTATCTCCTTTAAAATAATTAAAGGCATCACTAACTGATATGCTATGAGCATTGTAGCTGGTCTTAACATCTAAGAGGCATCTGATACCTTACAGTACATCTGATAGAGTTTGGATTTGCAACCAATTTGATAGTCTGCATACTCATGTATAGATAGCTTTCAGTTTCCAAGTAACTCATAAATTAATATTTAATGAAATCATTTGCCTGGAGATTTTCTGTACATTCCTATTAATCTCCTGGATTCTTTACATTTGGTGTGCACTGCACACTCCAGTCAATGACAGAGTTATGAGGACTAGTTTCTCATATACATTTACATCTCATATGTATCTGAACAAAAGCAGGTTTATTTTCCTCTTATTATCCCCTAGAAAAGTCATCTTTCTCCAGGGCAAGCAAAATCTCTTTATAAAAAACACTCTTAATTACTTATTTGTGGAAATCACAGAAGGTTGAAACCACCTCAATCAATGTTGTGCTTTCAGAAGGCTAAAAAAAGACCACCAGATGAATTATTTAAAAACAAGAGGCAAATAAATTTAACAGTGATTTAGTCTGTTCTAGGAGATGTAACCTCAAAAACAAGCCATGGTTGTGTTACACACACACACTTTAAAGATCAGTTTTGGCCTGGCACGGTGTCTCATGCCTGTAATCCCAACACTTTGGGAAGCTAAGGCAGGCAGATTGCTTGAGCTCAAGAGTTTCAGACCAGCCTGGGCAACATGGCGAGACCCTGTCTCTTCCCAAACTACAAAAAAAACAAACAAACAAAAACAAACAAAAAAACCCCCAGGCATGGTGATGTGCACCTGTGGTCCCAGCTACTCAGGAGGCTGCTGTGGGAGCCTGGGGGTCAGAGATTGTGCCGCTGTACTTCAGCCTGGGTGACAGAGTGAGACCCTGTCTCATTAAACTGTGGAAATCACAATTACCTACAGAATGAATGGCAGAAACTGCTAATTTAATGTTTATACAATGGGTGATCTGAAGCATGAGATTTCTCATAACTTTGTACACGGATAAAACATTACTGTCAAAGAACACATTTTCTTTCAAATAAACTTAAGACAACAAACCAATAAACTTGGGGGCGGAGCAAGATGGCCGAATAGGAACAGCTCCAGTCTCCAACTCCCAGCGCCAGCGACAGAGAAGACCGGAGATTTCTGCATTTTCCACTGAGGTACTGGGTTCATCTCACTAGGGAGTGCGGGACAATCGGTGCTGGTCCGCTGCTGCAGCCCGACCAGCGAGAGCTGAAGCAGGGCGAGGCATCGCCTCACCTGGGAAGCGCAAGGGGAAAGGGAATCCCTTTTCCTAGCCAGGGGAACTGAGACACACAACACCTGGAAAATCGGGTAACTCCCACCCAAATACTGCGCTTTAAGCAAACAGGCACACCTGGAGATAATATCCCACACCTGGCCAGGAGGGTCCCACGCCCACCGAGCCTCCCTGATTGCTAGCACAGCAGTCTGTGATATCCCGGCAAGGCAGCAGCGAGGCTGGGGGAGGGGCGTCTGCCATTGCTGAGGCTTCAGTAGGTAAACAAAGCCGCTGGGAAGCTCCAACTGGGTGGAGCTCACAGCAGCTCAAGGAAACCTGCCTGTCTCTGTAGACTCCACCTCTGGGGACGGGGCACAGATAACAACAAAAGCAGCAGAAACCTCTGCAGACGCAAACGACTCTGACAGCTTTGAAGAGAGCAGTGGATGTCCCAACACGGAGGTTGAGATCTGAGAAGGGACAGACTGCCTGCTCAAGTGGGTCCCTGACCCCTGAGTAGCCTAACTGGGAGACATCCCCCACTAGGGGCAGTCTGACACCCCACACCTCACAGGGTGGAGTACACCCTGGAGAGGAAGCCTCCAAAGCAAGAATCAGACAGGTACACTCGCTGTTCAGAAATATTCTATCTTCTGCAGCCTCTGCTGCTGACACCCAGGCAAACAGGGTCTGGAGTGGACCTCAAGCAATCTCCAACAGACCTACAGCTGAGGGTCCTGACTGTTAGAAGGAAAACTATCAAACAGGAAGGACACCTACACCAAAACCCCATCAGTACATCACCATCATCAAAGAGCAAGAGGCAGATAAAACCACAAAGATGGGGAAAAAGCAGGGCAGAAAAGCTGGAAATTCAAAAAATAAGAGCGCATCTCCCCCGGCAAAGGAGCGCAGCTCATCGCCAGCAACGGATCAAAGCTTGACAGAATGACTTTGACGAGATGAGAGAAGAAGGCTTCAGTCCATCAAACTTCTCAGAGCTAAAGGAGGAATTACGTACCCAGCGCAAATAAACTAAAAATCTTGAAAAAAAAAGTGGAAGAATTGATGGCTAGAGTAATTAATGCAGAGAAGGTCATAAACGAAATGAAAGAGATGAAAACCATGACACGAGAAATACATGACAAATGCACAAGCTTCAGCAACCGACTCGATCAACTGGAAGAAAGAGTATCAGCGATTGAGGATCAAATGAATGAAATGAAGCGAGAAGAGAAACCAAAAGAAAAAAGAAGAAAAAGAAATGAACAAAGCCTGCAAGAAGTATGGGATTATGTAAAAAGACCAAATCTACGTCTGATTGGGGTGCCTGAAAGTGAGGGGGAAAATGGAACCAAGTTGGAAAACACTCTTCAGGATATCATCCAGGAGAACTTCCCCAACCTAGTAGGGCAGGCCAAACATTCAAATCCAGGAAATACAGAGAACGCCACAAAGATACTCCTCGAGAAGAGCAACTCCAAGACACATAATTGCCAGATTCACCAAAGTTGAAATGAAGGAAAAAATCTTAAGGGCAGCCAGAGAGAAAGGTCGGGTTACCCACAAAGGGAAGCCCATCAGACTCACAGCAGATCTCTCGGCAGAAACTCTACAAGCCAGAAGAGAGTGGGGGCCAATATTCAACATTCTTAAAGAAAAGAATTTTAAACCCAGAATTTCATATCCAGCCAAACTAAGTTTCATAAGTGAAGGAGAAATAAAATCCTTTACAGATAAGCAAATGCTTAGAGATTTTGTCACCACTAGGCCTGCCTTACAAGAGACCCTGAAGGAAGCACTCAACATGGAAAGGAACAACCGGTACCAGCCATTGCAAAAACATGCCAAAATGTAAAGACCATCGAGGCTAGGAAGAAACTGCATCAACTAACGAGCAAAATAACCAGTTAATATCATAATGGCAGGATCACGTTCACACATAACAATATTAACCTTAAATGTAAATGGACTAAATGCTCCAATTAAAAGACATAGACTGGCAAACTGGATAAAGAGTCAAGATCCATCAGTCTGCTGTATTCAGGAGACCCATCTCACATGCAGAGACATACATAGGCTCAAAATAAAGGGATGGAGGAAGATTTACCAAGCAAATGGAGAACAAAAGAAAGCAGGGGTTGCAATACTAGTCTCTGATAAAATAGACTTTAAACCATCAAAGATCAAAAGAGACAAAGAAGGCCATTACATAATGGTAAAGCGATCAATTCAACAGGAAGAACTAACTATCCTAAATATATATGCACCCAATACAGGAGCACCCAGATTCATAAAGCAAGTCCTTAGAGACTTACAAAGAGACTTAGATTCCCATACAATAATAATGGGAGACTTCAACACTCCACTGTCAACATTAGACAGATCAACAAGACAGAAAGTTAACAAGGATATCCAGGAATTGAACTCATCTCTGCACCAAGCAGACCTAATAGACATCTATAGAACTCTCCACCTCAAATCAACAGAATATACATTCTTCTCAGCACCACATCGCACTTATTCCAAAATTGACCACATAATTGGAAGTAAAGCACTCCTCAGCAAATGTCCAAGAACAGAAATTATAACAAACTGTCTCTCAGACCACAGTGCAATCAAACTAGAACTCAAGACTAAGAAACTCAATCAAAACCGCTCAACTACATGGAAACTGAACAACCTGCTCCTGAATGACTACTGGGTACATAACGAAATGAAGGCAGAAATAAAGATGTTCTTTGAAACCAATGAGAACAAAGATACAACATACCAGAATCTCTGGGACACATTTAAAGCAGTGTGTAGAGGGAAATTTATAGCACTAAATGCCCACAAGAGAAAGCAGGAAAGATCTAAAATTGACACTCTAACATCACAATTAAAAGAACTAGAGAAGCAAGAGCAAACACATTCAAAAGCTAGCAGAAGGCAAGAAATAACTAAGATCAGAGCAGAACTGAAGGAGATAGAGACACAAAAAACCCTCCAAAAAATCAATGAATCCAGGAGTTGGTTTTTTGAAAAGATCAACAAAATTGACAGACTGCTAGCAAGACTAATAAAGAAGAAAAGAGAGAAGAATCAAATAGATGCAATAAAAAATGATAAAGGGGATATCACCACCGACCCCACAGAGATACAAACTACCATCAGAGAATACTATAAACACCTCTACACAAATAAACTAGAAAATCTAGAAGAAATGGATAATTTCCTGGACACTTACACTCTTCCAAGACTAAACCAGGAAGAAGTTGAATCCCTGAATAGACCAATAGCAGGCTCTGAAATTGAGGCAATAATTAATAGCCTACCAACCAAAAAAAGTCCAGGACCAGATGGATTCACAGCTGAATTCTAACAGAGGTACAAGGAGGAGCTGGTACCATTCCTTCTGAAACTATTCCAATCAATAGAAAAAGAGGGAATCCTCCCTAACTCATTTTATGAGGCCAACATCATCCTGATACCAAAGCCTGGCAGAGACACAACAAAAAAAGAGAATTTTAGACCAATATCCCTGATGAACATCGATGCAAAAATCCTCAATAAAATACTGGCAAACCGGATTCAGCAGCACATCAAAAAGCTTATCCACCATGATCAAGTGGGCTTCATCCCTGGGATGCAAGGCTGGTTCAACATATGCAAATCAATAAACATAATCCAGCATATAAACAGAACCAAAGACAAGAACCACATGATTATCTCAATAGATGCAGAAAAGGCTTTTGACAAAATTCAACAGCCCTTCATGCTAAAAACGCTCAATAAATTCGGTATTGATGGAACGTACCTCAAAATAATAAGAGCTATTTATGACAAACCCACAGCCAATATCATACTGAATGGGCAAAAACTGGAAAAATTCCCTTTGAAAACTGGCACAAGACAGGGATGCCCTCTCTCACCACTCCTATTCAACATAGTGTTGGAAGTTCTGGCTAGGGCAATCAGGCAAGAGAAAGAAATCAAGGGTATTCAGTTAGGAAAAGAAGAAGTCAAATTGTCCCTCTTTGCAGATGACATGATTGTATATTTAGAAAACCCCATTGTCTCAGCCCAAAATCTCCTTAAGCTGATAAGCAACTTCAGCAAAGTCTCAGGATACAAAATTAATGTGCAAAAATCACAAGCATTCTTATACACCAGTAACAGACAAACAGAGAGCCAAATCATGAATGAACTTCCATTCACAATTGCTTCAAAGAGAATAAAATACCTAGGAATCCAACTTACAAGGGATGTAAAGGACCTCTTCAAGAACTACAAACCACTGCTCAGTGAAATAAAAGAGGACACAAACAAATGGAAGAACATACCATGCTCATGGATAGGAAGAATCAATATCGTGAAAATGGCCATACTGCCCAAGGTTATTTATAGATTCAATGCCATCCCCATCAAGCTACTAATGAGTTTCTTCACAGAATTGGAAAGAACTGCTTTAAAGTTCATATGGAACCAAAAAAGAGCCCGCATCTCCAAGACAATCCTAAGTCAAAAGAACAAAGCTGGAGGCATCACACTACCTG
The DNA here is from genome assembly GCF_003255815.1 of Theropithecus gelada. NCBI lineage: Eukaryota > Metazoa > Chordata > Mammalia > Primates > Cercopithecidae > Theropithecus > Theropithecus gelada. The sequence continues at coordinate 142,325,806 of NC_037671.1, read as the reverse complement.
ACTTCAAACTATACTACAAGGCTACAGTAACCAAAACAGCATGGTACTGGTACCAAAACAGAGATATAGACCAATGGAACAGAACAGAGTCCTCAGAAATAATACCACACATCTACAACCATCTGATCTTTGACAAACCTGAGAGAAACAAAAAATGGGGAAAGGATTCCCTATTTAATAAATGGTGCTGGGAAAATTGGCTAGCCATAAGTAGAAAGCTGAAACTGGATCCTTTCCTTACTCCTTATACGAAAATTAATTCAAGATAGATTAGAGACTTAAATGTTAGACCTAATACCATAAAAACCCTAGAGGAAAACCTAGGTAGTACCATTCAGGACATAGGCATGGGCAAAGACTTCATGTCTAAAACACCAAAAGCAACGGCAGCAAAAGCCAAAATTGACAAATGGGATCTCATTAAACTAAAAAGCTTCTGCACAGCAAAAGAAACTACCATCAGAGTGAACAGGCAACCTACAGAATGGGAGAAAATTTTTGCAGTCTACTCATCTGACAAAGGGCTAATATCCAGAACCTACAAAGAACTCAAACAAATTTACAAGAAAAAAACAAACAACCCCATCAAAAAGTGGGCAAAGGATATGAACAGACATTTCTCAAAAGAAGACATACAGCCAACAGACACATGAAAAAATGCTCATCATCACTGGCCATCAGAGAAATGCAAATCAAAACCACAATGAGATACCATCTCACACCAGTTAGAATGGCGATCATTCAAAAGTCAGGAAACAACAGGTGCTGGAGAGGATGTGGAGAAATAGGAACACTTTTACACTGTTGGTGGGATTGTAAACTAGTTCAACCATTATGGAAAACAGTATGGCGATTCCTCAAGGATCTAGAACTAGATGTACCATATGACCCAGCCATCCTATTACTGAGTATATACCCAAAGGATTATAAATCATGCTGCTATAAAGACACATGCACACGTATGTTCATTGCGGCACTATTCACAATAGCAAAGACTTGGAATCAACCCAAATGTCCATCAGTCACAGACTGGATTAAGAAAATGTGGCACATATACACCATGGAATACTATGCAGCCATAAAAAAGGATGAGTTTGTGTCCTTTGTAGGGACATGGATGCAGCTGGAAACCATCATTCTTAGCAAACGATCACAAGAACAGAAAACCAAACACCGCATGTTCTCACTCATAGGTGGGAACTGAACAATGAGATCACTTGGACTCGGGAAGGGGAACATCACACCCCGGGGCCTATTATGGGGAGGGGGGAGAGGGGAGGGATTGCATTGGGAGTTATACATGATGTAAATGACGAGTAGTTGGGTGCTGACGAGTTGATGGGTGCAGCACAGCAACATGGCACAAGTATACATATGTAACAAACCTGCACATTATGCACATGTACCCTAGAACTTAAAGTATAATAAAAAAAAAAAAACCCTGAAAAAAACAAAAAAAACAAAAACAAACAAACAAACAAAAAAAAACCCAATAAACTTTGGAAAACTGGTAGGTCAAATGTCAAAGATAAATGTGAACATAATGAATATAATGGGTGGGCAAATGTTAATATATCATTTCATACAATTAAAATATGCACATAATTTATCTCTAGGATCTACATTGAATTCTAAATAAATCGGATGTTTTAAAAAATTAACCTATAGGATAAATTTTAGGCAACATCCAGTACCACCCCACCTTCCCACAAATTAAGTGACAAACTATAGAAATCACACTAGACCAAAGATTCTGAGACTTGGCACTACTGACATCTGAGGCTAATTGTTGCAAGGGCTGTCCTGTGTATTGCAGCACGTTTAGCAGCATCCTTGGCCTGGTCCCACTAGATACCACTAATATACCTCCTCTCTGAGTTGTGACATAAAATGTCTCCAGTTGTCAAATGTCCACTGGGGGGCAAAATCACTCCAGGTGAGAACCACTGCACTAGATAAACGAATGCCATGTCAAACATCCCCAGCTAAGTAGCTTCCACATTTTTCTTGATGTCCCATTTTCTAATTGTCTGAAATCTAATTAAAATACTTGGTGACAACAGTTGGCTACTATTATCATTACCTGTATCTACTTCTATTTCATGTAAAATAAAAAATTTGCCTGGCGTGATAGCATACAACCTCTCAGCCCAGCTACTTGTGAAGCTGAAGCGGGATGATCGCTTGAGCCCGAATTCAAGCCTAGCCTGGGCAATATAGTGAGATCTCATCTCTAAAAAAAAAGAAATAAGAAATTTAAGGCAGTTAATTAAGTATAACTGTTACTGATAATTAACACTGAAAAACACACATTAAAATAAAGCACGCATAGAACCACATCCATAATAGCAATTGAAATAAATCTTTATCAGAATGGAAACATTACTGTATACAAGTATAGAACTATGCTGTTAGCATTTATCCATATTCTGAATTTTTTGTTTTTTCCAGGATTGCATTTTCCAAGCCAGATTTTTTTCTTGTCCTCGTAACAGCAACTTAAATTACTAATGAAGGGGGCTATATACAGTCAATAGCAGTTATTGCTGTTTGTCCTCAGAGTACATTTTATTTTATTTGTTGCAATCATCTGGGTATGTCATGCTAAAATTAACAGTCCCTGAATCACCAGATGAGGGAGAGAAGAGATGAGCATAAAATTATTTGAAGAATTTGGACCAACATTAAATATTAATAACTGAATGTGGACTATCATTTTAAAACATTTTATTTTCATGTGCTATTATAATTTATATCCAGACACAATAATCAAATACAAAAGAAAATGTAAGACTCTCAATTTCTAGTTTATAGTTTTTTAAAAAATCTCTTTATTAACTTGTTACAGTAGAATACATTTTTTAAAATATAAGTACAAAAAATTCTCGGTGATCACCAAAAATGTAATCAGTAAGGTTACAATCCTTTGTTTCTCTGAATCCTTTTTCCTATAACGAAAGTGTATCTTTTAAACCTTAAGAAATTATTTTTGCAATACCTTTTCCTACCCATTTTATCATAGTTTATGTCCTACCAGCGAGGATCTTGGAGAACTGCTCACATTAATCTTGTTTCCTGGGTTTTATTTCAAACTGTCCTGAACTTTATAGTAATTTTTGCTAAAGGCAGTTCCTAGTAATCAGTTATTTACCTTTGGTAAACTTAATTTTAGATGAAAACCATGCACAAAAAACCAATTGTCTTATGATTAGACCTTCAAGTTAGGGGGTGAATAGTCTATGCAGCATAAGACAAACCATAACTTTTACCTTTAAATTTCCTCATTTGACAAGAACTATCACATTCCTTTTTAAAAGGGTACACATAATATGTTTTTAATTTGGAAATTTCATATTCTGTGAAAATTCAAATTTTAATTACTGTGGAATTTTGACAACTCTAGCAAAGGCAAAGCTGAATTTATTTCACTATTATCTATCAAAAAGCAAGTAACATTGTAAGATTTCAAATGTTTAACCTGGTAAAAGTGAGAATATATTTCAATCAAGAGCATACCATCTAAAAAAAACAGTATTGCTATCTAGTCATATGCATTTCTTATTACATTTTTGCAGCCCCTAAGTGTTCAGAATAAATGTAGCATTCACATAATACTATAGTCAAAGAAAAGAGTATATTCTTTTATTGGATTTTGTTCATACATGTTAAGTTTCAACTTTCAATAATAAAATTCAATAAATTTGATTCCTTAATCATAAAAACTTGCTTTACACATTATTTACATGTTGTCAAAGTCCATACAAAACATCACAGGATTTGATTGACTCTATGCATGGTACCATCACACAGAAGGAGGAGGGAGCTAATCCAGTAACATACATTCAAAGATTAAATTGTAGATATGCACAGTGTATTTGGCACTGTTCATTAATATTATAACACCTTCCTCTCAAAGACAGGCATTCTTAAGCGTTAGTCACGATATACCAGAATTTGCTATTCACATTAAAACCACCTTTTAAACTTTATAACAGTAACCGATTATTACAGTTTTAAGAAACAAAACACAATGAGAACTGGGAATGGAATTCAAATCCTCCAACTTCTTGCTATGCTCCAAGCTGCCATTCATAAAACAGGTTTAAATTTGGTAATTTTTCCATTGTGGGGAGTGTCAACAAGAAACTATTCAAAGACAGTATTTTCCAATATAAATAAAGACACATACTTCTGTTTAAAATTACCAGTTCTTCTTGGGAGTGCAAAGGGAGGTTTGATGATGTACAACTTGTGATGCTTTTGGCAGGAATTATAGAACAAACAATGCCATTCAAGTTGTGGAGATTGTACTAGCAGGTGAACTCATAAAGAGAAGGTTCTGGAATGACTACATCTGAAAACAGAATCTTAGTAGTTTGTACTTTGCCTCCTCCTAGAACTTCAAGAGACTCAAATCATAGGCTACAAATGTACTTTCAAGTATATACTTAATGAATGGAAGGAGAAAATAAAAGCATGAAAAATGCAAATATTAAACCTTTAGTGGCTTGGGCTATATTCCAGTAGGTAATTTGACTAACTTCACTTTAACAAAGATTAAATCCCTTCATTTTAATCAGGTCCATTAAATTTCATTCATTAAAGCTATACATACTCCAGAATGTTTATAAGACATTTATACCTATCATGTTTACAAAAGGCATAAATTCAGTCTTAAGCTGCATTACAAATGCCTCAATATAACATAATCACAGTATAAGGAATCAGAAATTCTCTGATTAGATATGCTGTAGCTTCACACAAAACTCTCAGTAATAAATTAAAACAAAAAAGTCGTACAATGTATAATGGATTATGCAGTGCAAAGTAACGTCACTGGACCAAAATTTAGTTTAATCATTTTTATTTCAAGTGTATTTAAAAAATCATAAATGGGGTTTCATAATCCAAAGTTAAAACATTTATTCTTCATAGCTTCAGAATTTGACAAGGAACTGTAGACCATCCTTTCCAAATCCAGTCTTCTTTGCTATTTTCCAAACTTCTGAGATCTAGTATTGAACTGCTCCATTCTAAATGTACAGTTTTAGATAAGTATTGTACACTTGTTGATAAGGGTTTTCTGAAAACAGTCTATCAAATATCAAGAATGGTTTCTATCTAAGAATCAGCAGTGAGGGAAGAAATATCAAACACCTATCAAGAAATCAATTATTCATTTTAAAAATAACAGAACCAGTGCTGCTCTCTGTCATAAAAGAGAACATGTAAAATTTATTTTTATAGACTTTGGTAATATTTTATTCCCCACAGAGGCCTTCAATCTTACTTAAAGATATTTTACACACAGTAACCACCAGGATTTACTGAGTAAAAATCTCAGTTATTAACCATGCCCCTAAAATGTGCTATTCCAAAGAGGAACAGGTTACTTTTGAGGAAAAAAGCTGCCTTGGTAACTTCCCTCAAATGTTTACTTTTAAAAAAATAGTTGATGGAAATATTTTTTAAACCAACTTTGGGTATAATATGGCATACTGCCCATCAAACAAAAAAGGAAATCAAAACTTTCTTTCCATTTATAGTTAGTGTTCCACCTTTACTATCAAGATTACAACTTATTGACCTTTTATGCTTGTTTGGTTTTTTTGACTGCCTAATCCAATATTTAAATTTTTAAAAGTCTGCATTTCAATGTGGTAAGAGTTATTTTTCAAATAATCTTCATAACCCAGAATACAGACACCAGAGCAATACTCTCAAGTCATACTTTTGACTACAATTAAGAGATGAAAATGGACGGATATCTGAAGACAGGTATTTCCTCTGCTCTGAAGGTGAGCAAGCTTTTAACATGTGAGCAACACAGAACTCCACTCCTCTGGAGCTCCTTTCAACTCAGAATGCTCCCGTTCAGTAAGTCAATATATTATTCTTAAAAATTAAAGTTTGGTCACTAAGAAGGACTGAACAAAAATTATTCCCCTCCCGCCAAACACAACCAGAACAGTTCTAATCAGGCCTTTTGCTCCCCACAAAAATAGGGAAGTAGCTGGGCTGAAGACTTTAAGTGTGACATTTCAGTTCCTAAAACATTGCTGCTATTTGCTCAAAGTTGTAGGTCTATGTATTTCCTTCTCCAATACGTCCCCATTTGTAAGTTTATTTCCATACATACAAACGTGCACATGTGTGCACGTGCACACGCACACACACACACACACTCACTCTCAAGTAAGACACTTTTTTGTGTTTGTTGATAAATTATGAGGATTATGAACTAGGTGTGTACAGGGTTTCATAGGTGCTTTGTAAACATCAGAGTCGCTTGGGTCCTTTCCTCCATAAGCCTCAAATCAAATTATGCAACCAATGACCACTACTTTCCCAGACGCTGTTCACAGGCTGCATACTGACGAAGGGCAGAGAAAAAGTCCTCATAACTGATGTTTAGGTGGGAAGGCAAAGAGCTGAAAAGAAAATACAGGGGGGAAAAAAGCAATTAGATATACACTGTATGTAATGTAGGGGGGAACCAGAAGATAAGGAATAAAAAGAAGTTAAGAATAGAATACACCAAATTATCCTCCACCAGACAGCACCATGACAAGCACAGAAAATGTCTTAATCATAATATGGAGACTAAAAGGGTGGGACCCTGACAGAACAGACTGGGAAATAGCAGAGAGCCTCTGAGGCACTGAGGGGTAGTGGTCACTGTTTATTGACGAGTGTTCATGGAAGATAGGTATTCCCTCTGCTCTGAGGGTAAATTATAAGCAGAATATGCCAAACAATTTCTACTAAGATTGTTCAGCTCGTTGTGAAAGAGTTCAAGTAAAAAATTAATATGCCATGCTTAATGTTGGGCAGGGCTACACAGCATCCAAACGCGATGAAATATTGTAGCCATGTTGTGAGCAACCTATAAATCAACACTTATCTCCACCATTTCCAATTACTCAAGGAAAATTACAGTGTGAAAATAAGCACTTTAAAGATAGACTGAATACACGATCAGAGGGTTCCCTTATATTAGAAGTAACTATTAATTTTCAATAAGTAACATGAAAAACATCTGTAATTTATGTAGCTTTATAATGTGGGAATTCCAAATATAATCTGGGAATTCCAAATAGTATCAGGGTCAAACACCTGGTCAGAACAGAAGAGTCACAGAGTCCCATAGTCACATGTACCACAAAAAAAGAGTGAACAAACCTACCTTGAAAGGACTCCTGCCTGTCTTTAGCTATACTTTTCTTTATCCTTCCTCTGACTGCCAGAAATTCTGAAACAAGTCACGCACTTCTAACTCCTCATCATCTCTTATTAATCTCTGCTATCAACCTTAAGTCTTATTCACGTCTCTGAAATAATATGCTCAAAGAACAAATGTAATGCATTCTTCTTGCTAAAGCTTGCTTCAAACATCCTTAAACTCTCAACTTTCCTAAGTCTTCCTCATCTTACCCCTTCAATCAACCTCATCTCCTACAACTCTTCAATAAACATAGTGCCACTAGCCCTCAATGCCTCAGAAACTCTGTTGCTATTTCTCAGTCTGTTCTGTCAGAACCCCACCCTTCCCTTCTCTGTATTATGATTAACACATTTTCCCTGCCATCACGGTGCTCAGTCTCGTAAAGGGTACACAAATACAAAGCAAACCTCAGTATAATGTGATATAGCTATCACAGACATGTACATAGGTCAAAGGAAGAGCCTGTTATGTGCTTCATATCTTGTCCATTATCAGATTTAAATTCTCAGCTCCAAATTAACATGCCCTTTGTACAAATATAGAGAAGTTTAAATAACTTTCCAAAGTCACATTATTGAGCTGCATAGTCAAGATTCAAACCAAAATCCTTCTGTTCTTCCCTCCAGACCACTCCCAACTGTCCACGGCATCACTGTTGTCATACTTGGAGACCACCTGAAATGACCTGAAAACCCTTGGAGAAAACCAGGTAAGAGAAACATACTCCCACCATAAAGAAACTCTGAGTCTGGAGACCTGGGTTCTAACTCACTTTGTGACAAGCTTGAACAATGTCTCTTCCCTATTTTCCTTACCTATAAAATGAGAAGGTAGGACCAGATGATTTAGCGTCCTTTCCAACTCTAACATGATGCATGTCCTCTCCTCTTTTTGAAACTCTGTCCCTCCTGCCCGCAAGCTTAAAGGACCCCTTCGTACACTCCGGAGAGATACTCTGTATTCTCATAGGTTCAACTACTTCCTAGGTTATCATGATCCCCAAACATACATCTTTAGCCTTGACTTCTCACTCAAGCATCAATTCTACATCGTTATCTGTCCTACACTAAGCATATCCATCCAAATAGACTCTAGCCTCAAAATCATCTGCATCTTCCCTTCAAAACTGAATATTCCCTTTACTTTCTGGTTTCCTCTCAATAATATCGTAATCACTTAGTCACTTAAGCTTAAAAACTTAGGAGTCATTTCATCTCTTCTCTAATTTTATCACAATTAGTAAAGTGCTAGGCCTGCAATTATACTTGGTAAATACTTGTCATGAGAGAGAGAATTTGTAGTATTCTCCAAGACCCAGCATTTAAATATATTTTAAGGCTGCTATGTCTCTCCTTTATTCTAAATTAGGGGTCAGCAAATACAGCCTAGGAGCCTGATACTTGTTTTTGTAAATAAAGTTTTATCAGAACACGGTCACAACGCTTGTTCACATATCATGCTTGGTTGTTTAGCTATAGCAGCAGAATTGCATAGCTGCAATAGAGAGGAGCAGTTGTAAGTGACTGTACAGCCTGAAAAGCCTAAAATATTTACTATCTGGCCCTTCATAGAAAGTTTGCCTAAACTGTTCTAAATAAGCAATTTCACTCTCTTCAATGTATTTTCCCTTAAATTATAGTTATGGCCTCTTCACTTGTCTTTTTAATCTCATCCTTTCCCAAATCCAATCCACTCTAGTGCATAAGCTACTAAACAAACCTTCCAAAATCACCATTCCCACATAATATACAGGCTCAACAGGTTTCCTATTGCCTGCCTACCACTATAAACATTCCTTATGCTGGCATTTAAAGATTTGTGAACCTTGACACCTCTGAACTATATGATTTCATCTCATGCTACTGCCTAACACTGTCCGCTCTGGTGTGGCTAGTTTCTTATTTCTTTAAAACACGCCCCACGGGAGCGGTGGCTCAAGCCTGTAATCCCAGCACTCTGGGAGGCCGAGACGGGCGGATCACGAGGTCAGGAGATCGAGACCATCCTGGCTAATGCGGTGAAACCCCGTCTCTACTAAAAAATACAAAAAAACTAGCCGGGCGAGGCGGCGGGCGCCTGTAGTCCCAGCTACTCGGGAGGCTGAGGCAGGAGAATGGCGTAAACCCGGGAGGCGGAGCTTGCAGTGAGCTGAGATCCGGCCACTGCACTCTAACCTGGGCGACAGAGCGAGACTCCGCCTCAAAAAAAAAACACGCCCCAAGTTTTCTTTGTTCCCCTCTTCTCGCCTTTCCTCTAAATATGAAAACTGTACCCATTTTATATATCCATGGATCAAGCCACACCCTTTACAATGATGTCTCACTCCCGATCTCCTAAGGTAATTAGTGGCAATACCAAACATCTGCACAACTATACGCTCTCTTGTGTCTAACTCATTTATGTATGACTTTATTTTACCTGTGACACTGTGAAATAACTGACGTAAAAGATCCAGTATTATAATTCTTTGGAAATCCCCACCAGATCTAGTATAGTGCTGAGCTCAAGAAACACTTGCTGAATCTAAACAAAGTCAGTATACTTTTAATTACTTACACAATCTCAGTCAATCTGATGTGCCAGGGAAGAAAGCCTAATGTGCTGTCCACAGGACCAAACTTCAATACTAAATCAGGATCAGGACAACCATTTGAACCTTGGAAATAAAGAAATACACATGAACTTAACATGCACGGCACCCACATGCACACACACAGAAACACACAGATCAACGGCAAAATGTATTAATCAAATTGGTTTCTTAAACTACCTGTTTTCTTCGGGTATGTCTCCATGCCCCACCCCCAACTCTCTAATACATACTTTAATATCTATGCTCATTCCAAATGTGGAAGTTTTCTCAAAAGTCTATTTAACTGGATTGATTACCTGATAAGGGTAACCCAACTCCCACACTACACCCAACAGGTGCCCCCAAAATCACATGTATCTTTTAAGACTCAACGTAGGTGTTTTCTTGGAATCCTGGGAAGGTACTACAGTTCTAAGGGCATGACTGCTTGATTCTGGCCACAGAATCGAATAACTTCAGAGACGAAAAGGAAATTTAAAAAGTATCTATTCTCCTTCCTTCCCTCATGTATCTCATTTTACAGCTATGAACCCAAAAAGACCAACTCCTAGCTATATACTACAAATGTCTACAGTGCTCCCCAGAGCCGGAGCAGCCTCAGAGAGCAAAAGGAGACCAAGCATCTGCCTCAACAAGGGCAGGGTCAATTTTTATCTCTTTCATGAACTGGTTTCCATATGAGACCTGACTTGGGGAAAGAAAGGATAAGGGTATTTCAATAGCTTAAAAATAAAGTTTGAAGAGTATAGAAAAAAGATACTATAATTTTAAGGTTCCAATAGTTAATATCCTCAGTTCTGCCACTAACTTATCTGCTATACAATCTCTCCAGTGCCAAATTCCTTCATTTGTCAAATAAGGAAACTGGATTAGGTGGTCCTGTCCAGAAGCAATATTGAAAAAATTACTTCCATAACAAAGTCCTTTTAAAAGTCCATACTGGTAGAGTGAATGGGCCAAGCAGAAGAACACACATTCCTGTATCACCTAAAAAGCAATAAATTATCTTCCATAAAAAATGACAAGAAGGAACTGCAAACCAATAGTGATGTAAAGAGGGTGGCAAATCTTCTCTATAAAAAACATGTTAAATTGGAAAAAACCATCCATTCAAGAACACTAGATACTGACCAAAGGCAGACAATTATTCTTTAAAAAAACAAAGCAAAACAAAAAGCTAGAGTTTTCAGTAAGAATGGCAAAGGTCTACGGCCTTCTTGCCTGGGACTGCTCCCAATGTCCACCCCAATCAACTGGAGGGAACTTACATTTTACCAGTATATCTCTGACAGAAAAATTAGATGATTTGCTATTTGCTGTCAAAAGATATGGACTTAATTTGGAACTGGAGGGTATAGGCAAGAAGGAAAAGGAACAATGAAAATCCATGGTTTGACAGTTAAAGGTGGGAAATTCAAAAGAGAACAAACAGGAAAACACACAGCTTTACTTGCCTGAGGTTGTAGCCTCAGTTAGTACAATGGAAAGAAATTTAACAGTGAGATCCAGGAAATAAGGGCTCAGATAAACTCTCACATATCCATGGCCGACTGGGAAATAACATACATACAAGGAGGGGAAGCAGGGTAGGGGACAGGGCAGGAAGAAAGTTCAGTGAAAATCAAAAGCCAAGGAAACTTGAAAACTACTGGCAACTTGGCCGGGCGCGGTGGCTCAAGCCTGTAATCCCAGCACTTTGGGAGGCCGAGGCGGGTGGATCACGAGGTCAGGAGATCGAGACCATCCTGGCTAACATGGTGAAACCCCGTCTCTACTAAAAATACAAAAAAAAAAAAAAAACTAGCCGGGCGTGGTGGCGGGCGCCTGTAGTCCCAGCTACTCGGAGGCTGAGGCAGGAGAATGGCGTGAACCTGAGAGGCGGAGCTTGCAGTGAGCCGAGATCGCGCCACTGCACTCCAGCCTGGGTGACACAGCGCGAGACTCTGTCTCAAAAAAAAAAAAAAAAAAAAAAAAGAAAACTACTGGCAACTTTAAATTCAGTTTCCAATACCAGAAATCATGGAAGCCTTACAAATTTAAGGTATCTAAGCATAACCAGTGTGGAAATCACTGGCTAACCACTAAGCTACATAGACATAAGCCGGACTAAAAAATAAAATAAAAAAATAACCTCAGCAGAGACAGCAGGAGTAATCTTTATTTATAGACAACATGATCCTGTATTTAGAAAATCCTAAGTCTCTATGAAAAGAGCTACTAGAACTATTAGGTGAACTTGTATCTTAGCAAGGTTGCAGGATACAAAATCAATATTAAAAAACAAGTGTATTTCTAAGTATTAACAAACAACCTGAAAATTAAGAAAATAATTCCATTAACAACAGCATCAAAAAGAATAAAATACCTAGGAGTAAATTTAACAAAAGAAGTAGAAATTCTATACCCTGAAACTGCAAAATATTATTTAAGAAAATTAGAACCCAGCCAGGTGCGGTGGCTCACGCCTGTAATCCCAGCACTTTGGGAGGCCTAGGCGGGTGGATCACGAGGTCGGAAGATCAAGACCACCCTGGCTAACACGGTGAAACCCCATCTATACTAAAAATACAAAAAATTAGTCGGGCGTGGTGGTCGGCGCCTGTATGTAGTCCCTGCTACTCGGAAGGCCGAGGCAGGAGAATGGCGTGAACCTGGGAGGTGGAGTCTGCAGTGAGCCAAGATCGTGCCACTGCACTCCAGCCTGGGCAACAGAGCAAGACTCTGTCTCCAAAAAAAAAAAAAAAAAAAAGATAATTAGAACCCAAACAAATGGAGAAATACACTATGTTCATGAACTGGAAGACTCAATATTGTTAAGACGGCAACTTTCCCCAAATTGAGCTATAGATTCAACTCAATCCATATCAAAACCCCAGCAGAGTTTTTTTAAATTAAAAAGCCAATCCCAAACTTTGTAGAAAAATGCAAAGGACCCTGAATAGACACAACAACTTTGAAAAAAAAAATCAATTTTTTTTTTTGTACACAGTAGCCAGCCTCACTTCCCTCCGGCTCACTCCCCCATCACCTTTCCCAGCCCCTAGCAACCATCCTTCTACTCTCTATCTCCATGAGTTCAATTGTTTTAATTTTTAGCTCCCACAGGTGAGAACATGTGATGTTTGTCTTTCTGTGACGGGTTTATTTCATTTAACATAATGACCTCCAGTTTCATCTGTGTTGCTGCAAATGACAGGATCTTGTTCTTTTTATGGCTAAATACTACTCTATGATCCACTTGTGCATTTTCTTTATTGATTCATCTGCTGATGGACACTTCAGCTGCTTCCAAATCTTGGCTATTGTGAACAGTGCTGCAATAAACATAGGAGTGCAGATTCTTTTCTTTTTGGTATATACTTAGCAGTGGGATTACTGGATCATATGGTAGCTCAATGTTTAGTTTTTTGAGAAACCTCCAAACTGTTCTCCATACTGGTTGTACCAATTTACATTCCCACCAACAGTGTACAAGGACTCCCTTTCTCCACATTCTCGTTAGCATTTGTTATTATCTGTTGTTAAAAAAAAAAAAAAAAGCCATTTTACGATATGTTATTGTAGGTCTAATTTGCATTTCTCCAATGATCAGTGATATTGAGCATCTTTGCATATACCTATTTGCTATCTGTATGTATTCTTTTGAGAAATATCTATTCAGATCTTTTGCCTATTTAAAAAATCAGATTAGATTTTTTTCCTATAGATTTGCTTAAGCTTCTTATGTATTCTCGTTATTAATCCCTTGTCAGATGGGTAGTTTGCAAATATTTTCTCCCATTCTCTGTGTTGTCTCTTCACTTTGCTGTTTCCTTTGCTGTGCAGCAGCTTTTTAACTTGATGTGATCCCATTTGTTCATTTTTGCTTTGGTTGCCTGTGCTTGTAGGGTTTTGGCCCAGTCCAATGTCCTAGAGAGCTTCCCCCAATGTCTTCTTGTAGTAGTTTCTTAGTTTGAGAGCTTAGATTTAAGTCTTTCATGCATTTTGATTTGATTTTTGTATGTGACAAGAGATAGGGTTCCAGTTTCATTCTTTTGCATACGGATATCCAGTTTTCCCTGCACCATTTATTGAAGATACTGGTTTTCCCCAGAGTATGTTCTGGGCACCTTTGTCAAAAAATGAGTTCACTGGAGATGTATGCATTTGTCTCTAGATTGTCTATTCTCTGCCATTAGTCTGTGTCTGTTTTTATGCCAGTGCCATGCTGTTTTGGTAACTATCAGTATGGCTCTGTAGCATAACTGGAAGTCTGGTAACATGATTCCTCCAGTTTTGTTCTTTTTGCTCAGAACAGCTTTGGCTATTCTGGGTCTTTTTGTGATTCCATACAAATTTTCGGATTGTTTTTTCTAGTTCTGTGAAGAATGTCATTGATGATATTTTGATAGAAGTTGCAATGACTGCAGATTGCTTTGGGGAGTATGGACATTTTAACAATATTGATTCTTCTTCCAATCCATGAACGGAAAATAGGCTTACATTTTTTGGCCGCTGTCCTTAATTTCTCTCATCAATGTTTCACAGTATTCATTGTAGAGATCTTTCACTTCTTCGGTTAATTCCTAGATATTTAATTTTATTTGTACCTATTGTAAATGGGATTACTTTCTTGGTTTCTTTTTCAGATTGTTCACTATTGACATCTAGAAATGCTCCTGATTTCTGTACATTGGTTTTGTATCCTGCAACTTTACTGAATGTGTTTATCTGTTCTAATAGTTGTTTGGTGGAATCTTTAGGTTTTTCCAAATTTGAGATCAGATCATCTGCAAAGAAGGACTTCTTCCTTTCCAATCTGGATACCTTTTCCTTCTTTTTCTGGTCTGATTGCTCTAGCTAGGACCTCCAGTACTATGCTAAATAACAGTGGTGAAAGTGGGCATCCTTGTATTCCAGATTTAGGAGGAAAGGCTTTCAGTTTTTCCCCATTCAGAAAGATAGTAGCTATGGGTCCATCATATATGGCTTTTATTATGTTGTAGTATGTTCCTTCTATAGCCAGATTTTTATGGGTTTTATCATCAAGTGTTTAATGTTATCAAATGCTTCTTCAGTATCAATTGAAATGATCATGATCTTTATCTTTCATACTGTTGATATATCATATTCATTGATTTGTGTATGTTCAACCATCCTTGCATCCCTGGGATAAATCCCACCTGGTCATGATCTTTTTAATATATTGTTGAATTTAGTTTGCCATTATTTTGTGGAGGATTTCTTCATGAACACTTATCAGTGATACTGGCTTGTAGTTTTCTTTTTTTGATGTGTCTCTGTCTGGTTTGGGTAACATGGCAATACTAGCTTCATAGAACGAATTTGAAAGCATTCCCTCCTTTCTATTGTGCAGAACAGTTTGAGTAGAATTGGTATTAGTTCTTCTTTAAATGTCTGGTAGAATCCAGCAATGAAGCCATCAAGTCCTGAGCTTTCCATTGCTCTAAAACTTTTTATTACTTCAGCTTCAATCTCATCACTTATTATTGGTCTCTTTGGGATTTGGATTTCTTCATGGTTCAATCTTGGTGGGTTGTATGTGTCTAGGAATTTATTTATTTCTTCTAGATTTTCCAAGGGGGATTTATTGGCATACAGTTGCTCACAGCAGCCACTAACGATCCTTTGAATTTCTGCAATATCTCCTTTCCATCTCTGATTTTACTTATTTGGGTCTTCTGGTTTTTTTCCTTGGTCTAACTAAAGATTTCTCAATTTTATCTTTTCTAAAACACCACCAATTTTTTGATCTTTTGTATATACTTTTTCATTTCAAATTCATTCATTTCTGCTCTGATCTTTAAACTTTTCTGTTAGTACTGCTTTGCTGCATCCCATACGTTTTGGTATGTTGTATTTTTATTATCACTTGTCTCAATAAATTTTTCAATTTCCTTCTTAATTTCTTCAGTTACCCACTGGTAATCCAGGAGCATATTGATATAGTTTCCATGTGTTTGTAGAGTTTCCAAAATTCCTCGTTATTGATTTCTAGTTTTATTCCATTGTGGTCGGAGAAGATGCTTGATATTATTTCAAATTTTGTGAATGTTTTAGACTTGTTTTGTGGCTTAACATATGGTCTCTCCTTGCGAATGTTTCATGTCCTGACAAGCAGAATGTATATTCTGCAGCCATTGGATAAAATGTTCTGTAAATATCTATTAGATCCATTTGGTCTACAGTGCAGATTAAGTTCAACGTTTCTTTGTTGATTTTCTGTCTTTATCTATCCAGGGTTGAAAGTGCAGTGTTAAAGTCTCCAACTATTATTGTATTGGGGTCTATCTCTCTCTCTTTAGCTCTACTAATATTGGCTTTATATATCTGGGTTCTCAATGTTGGGTGCATATGTATGTACAATTGTTATATCCTCTTGCTAAAATGACCCCTTTATCACTAGACAGTGAACTTCTTTGTCTCTTCTTAGAGTTTTTGTCTTGAAATATCTCTTGTCTGATATAAGTATAATAACTCCTGCTTTTTGGGTTTCCATTGGCATAAAATATCTTTTTCCATCCCTTTATTTTCAGTCTGTATATGTCTTTATAGGTGAAGTATGTTTCTGGTAGGCAACAGATCATTGGGTCTTGTTTTTTATCCATCCGCCCACTGTATGTCTTTTGAAGAGTTTAGTCTACTTACATTCAATGTTATTATTGATAAGGACTTGCTCCTGCCATTTTGTTATTTGTTTTCTAGTTGTTTTGTGGTCTTCTCTTCTTTACTTCCTTCCTGTCCTCCTTTTAGGGAAGGTGATTTTCTCTGGTGGTATGACTTAATTTCTTGCTTTTTATTTTTTGTGTATCTCTTTTAAGTGTTTTGATCGGAGATTACCATGAGGCTTTCAAATACCAGCTTATAACCCATTATTTTAAGCTGATAATAATACTGCTTGTATAAACAAATAAGCAAAAAGAAAACTAATAAAAACCGTACACTTTACATTCATCTCCCCATTTTAAAACTTTCTGTTGTTTTTATTTGTATCTTATTGTACTGTCTATGTCTTGAAAAGTTGTTTTAGTTATTATTATTGACTGGGTCATCAGGGTCTTTTTATTTGACAGTAGTTTTATATACCACAGTTACAGTTCTGTAATATTCTGTGTACTTACTATCACCAGTGAGAGTTGTACCTTCAGATGATTTATTGCTCATTAACATCTTTTCCTCTCTGATTAAAGAATTCCCCTCAGCATTTCTTGCAGGGCAGGTGTGGTGCTGATAAAATCTCTTGGCTTTTGTTTGTCTGGGAAAGTCTATTTCTTCTTCATGTTTGAAGGATATTTTCAGTGGGCATACTATTATTCTAGGGTAAAAGTTTCTTTCCTTCAGCACTTTTTAAAATACGTTATGCCACTCTCTCAGTCTGTAAGGTTTCTACTGAAAAGTCTGCTGCCAGATATATTGAACCTCTATTGTATGTTGTTTCTTTTCTCTTGTTGCTTTTAGAATCCTTTTTTTTTTTAATCCTTGACCTTTGGGAATTTGATTATTAAATGCCTTGAAGTAGTCATCTTTCGGTTAAATCTGCTTGGTGTTCTATAATCTTCTTGTAGTTGAATGCTGAGATTTTTCTCTAGGTTTGGGAAGTTCTCTACGTTTGAATAAACTTTGTACCCCATCTCTCTCTATCTCCTCTTTAAGGCCAATAACTCAGATTTGCCCTCAAGAGGCTTTTTCCTAGATTTTTAAGTGTGCTTCACTCTTTTGTCTCCTCTGTGTATTTGTAAATAGTTTATCTTCAAGCTTATAACTTTCTTCTGCTTGATCAATTCTGCTGTTGAGACTCTGATGCATTCTCAGTATGTCAACTGCATTTTCAACTCCAGAATTTCTGCTTGATTCTTTTTAATTATTTCACTTTCTTTGTTAAATTTATCTGATAGAATTCTGACTTTCTGAATTCTTGAAAACACACAAACATCCACACAAAAACTTGTACACAAACGGTCATACGGCATTATTCAAAAACTGGAAACAAACCAAATATGCATTAACCGATGAATGCATGAGTAAAATGTAGTATATCTAGAAAATACTACTCACCAATAAAAAATAATGAATGACTAATGCATTTTACATAGATGAACTTCAAAAATATTACACTAAGTAAACAAAGCAAGACACAAAAGACTATATATTGTATGACTCCTTTTATATAAAATTCATAGAAAAAGCAACAGCATAGTCAGAAGCCAGACCAGTGGTTGCTGGTTTAGGGGGCAGGAGTGGGGACTAAAAGCAGTCACAAAGGAACTTTGGGGGTGATGGTATTCAGAATGCTTGCTTCTGTCAAATTAATGAGTTAAGAATTGTGTACATTTTCATGTACCCTAAGCCTACAATGCCTGCAGGCAAACACCTGGGCTTAATAAACATTAGCGCTTTCCCATGGACTACCTGAAGGTCATCTTTGGATCTCCATCAACTTTTAGAATGTCCTTATGAAATTACTCTCTTATTAGGACCTCATAGGGTGCAGGAAACAGTCAACATCCCAGTAACATCTGAGCAGAGAGCTCTCATAATGGTGTACTACTCACTGAGCCTGAATATAATTAGGCAATGACAGAGAATACAAAGAGTAGGGTAGGAAACAAGTAGTCAACAAAAGTAGGAAGTTAGCGAAACCAAAAAGTGGGATATGGACTTTGCTCTGTGATAGACACATGTCAAAGTGGAAGAAACAAAGAATGGAGAGTTAAGTAAATAAGTAAGTTAGACAGAAAATGCATTTCTTTTTCTTTTTTTTCTTTTTCTGAGACAGGGTCTCACTCTGTCACCCAGGCTAGAGTGTACTGATGCGATCTTGGCTCACTGCAACTTCTACCTCTTGAACTCAAACTATACTACTGCTTCAGCCTCCTGAGTAGTTGGGACCACAGGCATGAGTCACCATGCCTGGCTAATTTTTTATTTTTTGTAGAGATGGGGTTTTGCTATGTTGCCGAGGTTGGTCTCAAACTCCTGTGCTCAAGCGATGCACCTGCCTCAGCCTCCCAAAGTGCTGGGATTACAAGTGTGAGCCACCCCATCCAGCCTGAAAATGCATGATTAGTAAGTAAATGGATATTCTAAGTAATAAAAAATGAATGAATGTCTAAAACTGTATGTCTATAGAAACTATTAATGAACATGAATTTACTAGAGAGACTGTCTTTCTTCAAAAGGATCAAGGCTAATGCTAGTAAGCAAGAAGGACCATAATGGTAAGGCAAAAAGGTCCTAGAGGGAATTCTCTAGAGAGAATAAGCAAACCAAAGGCTTTTTTAAACAGCTGAAGAAAAAAAGTTATATTTGGTATAACATGACAAATACAGTTGTATATTTGGTATAGCATAAGAGAAAGAATAATTAAAAAGGAATCAGGGTAACAGTAAGATTATAGGTTATATTCCTGGGATCACCTCATAAAAAGATTAAGTTGAAAGTTAAGGGAAAGTTCAAACTAAAAAGAAAGGGGAAGAGGGAGAGGAAGGCTAACAAGCAGAAGTCCTATTTTCAAGAACAGTCATCACTACAAAAAAGATCCTCAAAGGTCATCCCCTTTACCATTAAATCCTCATGCAAGTGCGTGGCTACAAATCTCATTGTCTCGAAACCATTTTCACATAGGTCTTTAAATTTCAAAAATTTAACAGGTATAGCAACAAAAAGAATCAGGCTTTATAGTATGAAAGAAACAAATATTTCCTTTCATACTGTATCCTTCTGTGACAAAACTAAACACACACCACATACATATACACATATATGTATATATATTAAAAACTTACTAAGTAAACTGCCTAACATATCTACATCCAAATCTGTGGGTCTCTTTTGCTTCTGGGCTACTAATTGGCAAAAGTCCTGAGCAGCTCTCACAATATCTGCTTTTCCATCTTCCGGGGACAGCACCTTCACTGCCAAATGGCAATTTAAAACTGGAAGAAAAAACAAACAATGTATTTTAAAAACACTCTCTTACAAGTCTATTTCAAAATCAGTTTTAAGAAATATACGGTTTAGACCAAAATAAACATACAGTTCTTACAGTAAACAAGAATTGTTTAAGCCCTTCAATTTCAATATCAAAACATACTTAGCTATTCTCCTCTGAAAGGATCTATGCACCCCAAATCACGTCCATGTATAAATTTATACACTGCCTTCTTTTCAAAGTGTTCAGAATGACTATGTATTGTGACTACATCCTCTAGAAAACAGAAGCTTTACAGGCTAGCTAACAAATTTTCATGCATCTAAAATTTCCTCTATAATTGCAATACAGTTAGCAGTAACACAGAATAAAAGAAAAAATAAAGACTAAGAAAAAACTGTTACAGTGGAATATGCATTGCCTATAGCATACACACCTTTTATCAATTCTACTTCCATAGGAGCTATCTTACAACTGATAGGGATTCTCAGATAACACTGCAAAATTCTTATCTATAGACATGCAACTTCTTTCTTGTCCAGCAAAGATTCAATTTCTTCCCTCACGCCATAGAACAACCAATTGTACCTCTATTTATATATTCATTTCAATATCCCTACAAATGTGTCCATTTTATGGATTTTCTGTGGAACCAGTTAAAAAATTTGCCTGGTTAAATGAAATCCTCACAATGTGTTCACTTTTTACCAAGATTAAGATGGGAAAGTCTAAATCTGATGATTAAAGATGTTGACAATAAAGACTACGAGAGCAACGTGAATGAATAAATGACAGAGTAACAGAAATTGCCATGAAACATGAAACACACATCTTCCCATGTCACATGTTCAATTATACACTCATGCTTACCTTGATCATCTTTGTCATTACTATTTGCAAATTCTGGTGAGTATTTTGAACAATCTAGGCCCAGAAGTTCTTGCTGTTGTTTTAAAATTTCATCCATCAATCTGGAATTATTTCTTTTGAAAATACCTTTAAAAAAGAAAAAGGCAAGTAAAACACAACTAGGTTAATTTTTCCTCTTCAAGTGAATGCTTGCTGTGAAAACAACACTAGATCCAGTACTGAACAAATGTCAAGCAAAGCTGTAATGACTAGTCCTAAACTAGAATCTAAAAGGAAAATATGACAACAAAACTTTGTTAATACAAGAGTCTGCCTTCCAGGAAAAAAAAGAACAGAAGTAACTACTTAAGTAGTGGCATGTGAATATGACAGAAATTTAGACTTAGAAAGGACTTTTAAGAGATCACTTACTTAAAATCTTTGTGGATTCAGCAACTGAGGCCTTTAAGAACTCTTTAAGGTTCTTCTCCAAGAAATTATAAATTGCAGCAGGGGTCTAGAGCCTGTTGTGTTCCTCACTCACAGTCTAATGTACCTTTTCTACAGATTTACTACTTGTATTAAATACTATTGCTTCAATTTGATTAGTTTTTTAAATCATAAGAAGTAGTAATATGGACTACATAAAAAGTAGAGAACAGAAAAAGTAACAATTTAGTAAATTAAAACAAAGCACAGAAATAAAATACATAAAATATATGGTCCTCTATGCAGGGAAAAGTTAACACTGTTAACTACTGTCATGTTATTGAGAAAGACAAAGGAACTGTGTGACATACATTTAATGTAAAACTAGTAAGAGCTCAAACTAAAAAAAGGAACAAGTCGTTGACAATTTGCAGAGGCAGCTTTCTAGTGGCCATTGCCTTTTTAATCTTTATCAAATGTTCCTACTCTGTACTCTCAGTCAGGCCTCACTTTAAAGTAGTTCAACAAAATAACTGGGAGAGAGAACACAGGTTAATATACACACACACATATATATATATATAAAGCTGCTTAAATCTTTTCCTTCAAACCAGTTCTCTTTGTAGAATTTCCAACTTTTATGTGTGTGTGTGTGTGTGTGTGTATTTATATGGCACAGAACCTGCTGAATATACTGTATACAAATGCCAAGCCAGAAGTATATGTGTAACAGTACTTACAAAAGTAGTCTCCTTTGGTGAGGAAGGCTTTATAAAATAAGATGAGCTGAGATGAACTCAGAAGGTTAAACAGAAGAAACTAGAGAAGATACCAGGTGGGAAAAAATGCTTAAGAAAAAGCATGAGTTTGGAATGTTAAAAAAACAGACCAATGCTGCTGATGCAAAGGATATGAAAAAACTGGTAAGAGGACAGTCCTAGTTTTTATCTCATTCTGCCTGCCAAATGGATAAGCAACAATTTCTGAGCAATATGGAAATACATAAAAATTTATATCTTTACAAGAATTAATCTGGCAACCACATATAGAAGGGCAAGCAGCAGACTACTGTATTAGTCCATACATAATTTGTTGAGGGGATGAGGGGAAAAAGGATTCATCACAAAGGAAGAATTGAGATTCATCACAAAGGAAGAATATGGTACATGACTGACTTAGAAGTGAATGTAGAAAATTCCATGGCTTTTATCCTAGGTAGCAGAAAATGATACCTTTTTTTTTTTTAATGAGACAGAGTCTCACTCTGTCCCCCGGACTGGAGTGCAGTGGCGCAATCTCGGCTCACTGCAACCTCCACCTCCTGGGTTCATGGGATTCTCCTGCCTCAGCCTCCTGAGTAGCTGGGACTACAGGCATGTGCCACCATGCCCGGCTAATTTTTTGTATTTTTTTTTAGGAGAGATGGGATTTCACCGTGTTAGCCAGGATGGTCTTGACCTCCGGACCTCATGATCTGCCCGCCTCGGCCTCCCAAAGTGCTGGGATTACAGGCGTGAGCCACCGCACCTGGCCAATAACATTTTTAAAAGTTGAAAATTCAACAAAGAGAAGTGGTTGGAAAGAAAGGATAAGTTCGGTTTTAGACAGCTGATGATAGAAAATTTAGGGGATTACTATAGAAGTGATTAAGAAGGATCATACAGAAGGAGTTCAAGAGAGGTCATATAAGCACCAATGTGAGTAGGGATCTTATCTGTTTTGCTCACCAGGGCCAACCACAGTGTCTGGCACAGAGCAAACAATAAATAAATGTCTGCTGAAAGAATATGGGAGCTCAGAAACTGAGACACAGATATACACTTGGGAATCATCCTTCTTAATGTGGGAGAGCCAAATACACAAGAATCACGATTAGTAAGATTTCAAATATAAGTAGGTATACATAGAGAAAAGTAGAAGTCTAAGATGGCACTACATATGAATGCCCACAATTATTATGAAAGTCTAAAATCCTAAGACTCTAAGTGTGGAAATATAAAAGTGAGCATTTTGAAACAGCCATATCCAGAACAAGATTAAGCAAAAAAAAAAAAAAAAAAAAATCACTAAATATTAGCAAAACTTTTAAAGGAAGGTGATTAATATCAGGAGCTATTTGAATGGCAATCTTTAGAACAGTAATACTTGTGGAGTAATGCAGAAGTGTAGGATATAATCATGATCCCCAAATCAATCATAAAATTCACATGTATGATAGAAAAAGCACATATTCCAAAACAGCATATAAAATACATGATGCCGGCTTATAAATTTTACAAGATTTCCAACTATCTACACAAGTTAAACCACACTTTGGTCTGTATTGTATGTATAAATTGTGGAAGCCATATGAATTTCAAAAATTTCTTAATTTAACAATGGCCTGGGTGCCAGTGGCTCTCACCTGTAATCCCAGCACTTTGGGAGGCCAAGGCATGAGGAACACTTGAGGCCAGGAATTAGAGGCTAACCTGGGCAACATAGCAAGACTTTGTCTCTACAAAAAAAAAAAGTTTTCAAATTAGCTGGATGTGGTGGCACACGCCCTTAGTCCCAGCTATTCAGGAGGCCTAGGTGGGAGGATTGCTTGAGCCCAGGAGTTCAAGGCTGCAGTGAGCTATGATCATGCCACTGCACTCCAACTTGAGAACAAACAAATGTAAAAATCTCCATAACACTCCAGCCAGGACATGTAAGTTTATTAAAAATAAAATGGTAAATGACTCCCTTTCCCATAAAAACTAAGATTTATTCATTTTAATAGTGTTGGGTAACACTACGAAAGCCTGCTTTGTCTATTCACATCCCACCAATCCCTTCCTTTGATACTCTTTTTAAACACCTAGCCTTCAGTTCTCACAAATTTGTTCATATTTACCTTAGCCTCCAGATTAAAATGGTAAATCTTTTCAGGAACTCTTGCCCTCTTCAAAGCAATGGATGACAATCTTATCACCAGAATATTCACTACCTCTCCTCAATCTTTATTCTTCCCTCCTCAGTTTTTCTGAAGCATTACCATTAATGACCACCATGCTTCCTTCTCAAAATTCTTTCTCCTCAGTTTTTCTGAAGCATTACCATTAATGACCACCATGCTTCCTTCTCAAAATTCTATCTTTATCCCACCTTGTCTCAATGTTCTCTTCCTGATTCAACACGTAACCTGGCTCCTTGAATGGCCCACTCTCACTTTCCACTGAATCCTCTTCTTTTCACCCTAAATAAAGATTATTCCTCAGGTCTCCCGTCTCAGCCCTCTCTTTCTGTCCATGTGCTCCTTCTTTTCTGTTTCTAGTTACTCACAAGACTTGAAAACAAAAAAAGCCCAGACAAAAATAGGTGAGGTAAAATTTGGGGTACAAAAATTTAAGGGGGTGCCGAAAAGAGCTCAGTAATAAAGACAACGAATAACAATGCAGTATCTTTAAAAATTAAAATACCAAAGTATCCACGATGAACAAAACATTAAAATTTTAGGTAGAAACAGGATCATTTGGTTCCTAACATTCCTAGTTCATTCAAACATCTAATTCTACCTTGAAGTTCTGTAGGCACCTGAGAGTGAACAAAGCCAAACCTCGGTGGCTTATCTAATAAAGCTAGCTCTCAGAACACTTACATGACATCAAGGTTAGAAAATAAATTAAAAGGAGCAGGACTTTAAGTGTATAACTTACATGCACTTAAGAACAAGACTGGAAGAGGACAACCAAAATGAGAACAGTAAATGTATAGGGGTACTAGGACAGCAGGTGATTTAAAATCATAACCGCTATAAAGTGGTTTATAATTTAACAACAACAACAAAAAAAAGCTCTCCTTCTTGATACTCTATTTCTAAAAAAGGCATGAGTATCTGCCCAGTCACCCAGGCATCCTCTCTGCTCTCCCATTATCACCCCCGAAAGCCCTACTAATTATGCTAAGCCCATACACTCTTTTACAGCAATGTTTCCTATATCCATATTCCTTTCTGTCCATTGCTCACACGGTTCCCAGCCATTGTCCTGTTCTTTATTATATATATACATACATATTTTTAAGAAACAGGGTCTCACCCTGTTATCCAGGCTGGAGTGCAGTGGGACTATCACAGCTGACTGCAGCCTCCAGCCTCTAGGCTCAAGTGATTCCCTTGCCTCAGCCTTCTGAGTAGCTGGGACTACAGGTGCATACCACTGTGCCCAGCTAAGTTTTTTATTTTTGTAGAGACAGGGTTTTGCTTTGTTGACCAGGCTGATCTCTAACTCCTGGCCCTCAAGTGATCCTTCCTCCTCGGGCCTCAAAAAGTGTTGGGATTACAGGCATGAGCAACCAGCCCAGCCTACTTCCTTATAATATTATCAGCAACTTCTGTGGGTGTTCCTGCCCCCTTCTATTAAGTACTGCTAGCTTCAACACCAGATTTATTCAATCCTGGCACATTCCAACTTCGGTATCTTAAATGGTTCCTAAAATGCCTAGTGTATTAAGAACAAACTGCTCAGTCCAACATTAACATTCCAGCCTATGTTTCCAGACTTGTTGAACACAAATCAAATGAAGTTTTCCATTTCTCAATAATACTTTATCCCCACAAATTAGAATTGCCTATGTTCCTCAAAAACACATAGAGTGACTCCAACCTCCATCCTTTATGCCACTTCCCCAAGCCCAGGCCTATTAAATTCTCCTAATTCTTCATAGGCCAGCTGAAATGTCATTTACCTTCAAGAGGCCTTTCCCAATTCCCCAGCCAGATGTGCTCCATTCCTCCTCTGACTTACCCTCACTCTCAACTCCTCCGTGTACACTCATTTAGAATTGTTAATAAACTAATATTCTGCTTTTTATTATAGCTTAAATCTCTCCACCCTCCCCTCAACTAAACTGTAGTCTTATTTGTGAATGTGTGGCTTACTCATCTCTTTTCCCATATTTTCCATATAGCAGTTCAATGTTTATTTAATCAACTGAATTACCAACGTACAAAGTGCTGCTTAACAACAATGAAACATAAAGGAACATGTCACTGAATGGAATTTTTCTTAGGTTTCCAGGAACATGCCACAAAAAAGCAGACACTTCCTTATTGCACACAGGCAAAAGTTCCATTAAAAGGAAAGAATATTCACTTTGGGAGGCTGAGGTGGGCAGATCACGAGGTCAGGAGATCGAGACCATCCTGGCTAACGCGGTGAAACCCCGTCTCTACTAAAAATACAAAAAAATTAGCCGGGCGTGGTGGCGGGCACCTGTAGTCCTAGCTACTCGGGAGGCTGAGGCAGGAGAAGGGCGTGAACCTGGGAGGTGGAGCTTGCAGTGAGCTGAGATTGTGCCACTTCACTCCAGCCTGGGCGACAGAGCAAGACTCCGTCTCAAAAAAAAAAAAAAAAAAAAAGGAAGAATATTACGGAGAGACACAATTACAAAACGTCTCTTATAAAGACTTTCATACAGTTATTGGAACAGAATCTTTGTCTTGGTTGATTTGGATGCAGAAATGAAATTTAAAGGTATGGTTTCTGAGAATTGCTGTGAGTGTAGATAAGACCCTATGGGCAAGATAATTCCCAATAACTCATAACTTGACCCCCACCCAGAAATCTGATTATACGTAATCACAAGCAATATTAGAAGCTTACAATTTTCTTTAGGATTCAATGTCTACACACACACACACACACACACACACACTTCACATGATACACAAGAAATACAAGATATAAGGTTGGCTTTGACTAAAACAGGCAATTCCCCTAATAATATCATAGTATATGTACAGATTCTTTTTCTCATATTATAATTCATCTAATTCATCCTGTTTCCCTTCTAGAATCTAAACTAAAGCCAAAATAATATACTATTATGAAAGCTATTTTATGTAAAAGGAAGCTAAGGTCATATTCATTCAGAAATAACTGATTAAGGGAAAACACTTGAAAATACTCAAATTTTTAAGAAAACAGTATTTTACAGAATTATATAGTATTGTGCCTCAAGAATCACTTTATCACATCCTTTTACAGGTGAGGAAATAAACCCAGAAAGGTCAAACAATTGTCTTTGGCAAGCACCTACGAATTTGGCCTGAAATCCAGGTATCCCTCTAATTATTCAGTTCAGTTACTATTTCTAACTCTGATAAAGGAACAATACTAAACTCCACCGTACAATTAAATTTTGAACTCCCTTCCAAAAAAGTTGAATTGTATAAAATAAATATAACCTACCTTTTAATAAATGGGCAGTATTTTTCAAAAAAACTAGGACTAGGGCTTATTTTTTTGAGACGGAGTCTCTCTCTCTCACCCAGGCTGGAGTGCAATGGTGCAATCTCGGCTCACTGCCGCCTCCACCTCCTGGGTTCAAGTGATTCTCCTGACTCTACAGCTCTTTTTTAAAAGCCTTTTAAGGAGGTTTCACGGGGCAAACAGATATTTGAATTCTTTAGGAGTGACTTGGGAATCTAAAATAAGTTTTTGCAATAATGACTTAAAGAATTTTACTTTATGTTTTGTTTCTTTAAAATTATATTTCATGTACTCTCAATTTCCCAAATGTAAACTGCATGAAATATAAGAAAAAAGTTAAAGGGGCTGGGCATGGTGGCTCATGCCTGTAATTCCGAACACTTTGGGAGGCTGAGATGGGAGGATCACTTGAGGTCAGGAATTTGAGACCAGCCTGAGAAATGTAGCAAGACACTGTCTTTATAAAAAAAAGATTAGCCAGGCATGGTGGCTTGTGCCTGTAGTACTACCTACTTGGGAGGCTCAGGCAGGAGGATCATTTGAGGCCAGGAGTTCAAGGCTGCAGTTAACTATGATCGCACCACTGCACTCCAGCCTGGGCAAAAAAGTAAGACCCTGTCTCTAAAAAACAAGAAAGAAAAGATATATCAAATAGCCATTTATGACAAAATACACACAAAAAAATCTTCAATTTCCAAGGTAAGGAACCTGCATACATATCCCTTGAATCTACAATAAAAGTTGAGAAACATAAAAGAAAAACCGCAAAATCTTCAACTTCCGTGAAAGAAGAAAATTATTCTAGCAAACTTACACCTCAGAAAGACTACCATGCTTTTATTTCTTAAATACAGCAGGTATGCATTTCGAGGGCCAAATGAAGACTTCCTTTTATATTCTAAGAAACATCTGTTTTAAATTCTAGCCTTAAAAAATAAGATGTTCAATGTTTAGACAATAAGGGAATATTTCCTAACCTTCCCCATAACTGCTGGAATGTCCTAACCTTACCATTGTAACACAACTATTTCTACTTCTCAGTATTTGCTAGTCTTTGTCCACATGCATATGTAATCCTAGTGTATGTGATTATGCAATTTTGTATACTGCTTTTTTTACTTGCATAATGTGTATCCTTCCTTGGTGCTAGTCTGATGATTATTTTAACAATTGTATGAAACAAAAAGTTTTTTGCTGTTTTTTTCCGGTTCTTAAAATACAAAAATCAATACTTCCAGGTGATTGCTATTATAGCAATCACTGTATTGCATATTCTCTCAGCAGTCAGGTTTCTCACCACATTCGAGGAAAGAAGAGTATCATATGGAGACCAGAGATGTCAGCTGTGGTCATAACATGAAGGGGCCTGTGGGCTTTGGTAATGAACTTCCAAAGCATTCCAACTACAACGAAAAGTTGCTAGAGGGTTTTATTCAGTCCAAATGATGCGATCCAAAAAAGATCACCTCACTGGTAGGTGAAGAATGGATTATACAGGGACCAGGATAGAAAACTAGAGATCAATTAGTCGGCTACTACAGTAATCCAGGTGAAAGAACAATGGTAATTTAAACTTGGGTGGCCGCGATGGAAACTAAAACAAGGATTAGGTCTCGAAAGTACTGTTTTAGACATATAAGGCATAGGACTGACCTAATAAAAGTAGATGTTAGGCAAGGAGTTAGATACAGAAGTCTAGAATTATGGGAGATATCAGTACTGTATTTCCAGCCCAAACCTGCGTGTCAGCACACATGACATTTAAAGCCATGGCTTTGGGAAGATCATCTGCAGGACAGGGGTCAGCAAACTACTGCTATGGAAAACAGCCACATTTGCTTATGGCCACTTTTTAGCTACACTAGCAGAGTTGAGTAGTTGCAATAAAGGGAATAACAGAAAGACAGGGGCATACATACAGCTCCAAACTCTAGGACACCACAACATTTGAAAGTACAACAGAGGAGGAGAAGCCAGACATACGGATTAGAAGACAGCAGAGTAGAACGGAATTTGCCCAATCTACCTATTAGGTTACATAGTGTATTCAGTCTTACACATTAACTGAATAATAAAGTCATGACATGCATAACTTTAAATTAAGGGAACCAAGTAACAAGGAGTTCAATTAGACAAGTATTCCATCAGTAAATTTTATCTGCATTCCTCAAATACTGATTATTTTAAAAGGTATGTGAAATGTATAATCAAGTCTATAAAATGAGGCTTTTAAAATACATGTACTGTTTCTTTTAAATCTGAAACTAGAATTTTTACGGTGATTATTCATTCCCTTCTACAGAAAAAGACTTTTTAAGAAATAATAGCAAGTACTTACAAGAACAAACAAGGGAAAAAATAAGATAAGCACTGAAACAATCTCGCCTCATTATTAAGCACTTCACTGGTTATAAATAAATGCCAGTTCCAAAAAATTGGCCTACCTCTTTTTCTTTTTGAACTAGACCCTTAAGTTACCTCTAACAACCCAATTATAAAACGACTAGAGAACAATCTTCAGAGAAGTAAACATATATTTATGGAGCAATAATTTAAAGTGAAAAAAATCTACCATTAAAATTTTACATGACTGAAGTAGTCAAGAGAAAATAAATCATAACAAAATACATAGGCCATTAAGCTATTTTATTTCAGGAGACAGCCCTTCAGGACACCTCACAGAACAACAATTATACTGTAGAAAATTATACTGCAATGCTGTAGTAAGAGAACAGGTATATGTAATCGTGACAAAGTATAACAAAATGAGGGCTGGATTTAAGTCCTAGCTTGTCAGCACAAAAGATATGTAAAATGAACAGGCCATGTGGGTTTTTTCGGCATCTGGTTGCACATTTTTAAAATGAGAATATATTTACCGAATCTGCTCACCTGACAAAGTAACAACTCAACACAAAGCTGGAGCACCATAACATGAAATTTTTAGTTGGTTTTTAAAAAAATGCGTCCTATAACTCAAAGGATGAACACGTATACTGGTGGGATGAAGAAATTTCTATTAGTCTTTAAATATCTTTTACAAATAATTTCTATGACCTGTAGACAAGTGCCTGTTTACCAAGGCTTTAAGATGACCCAAAACAATCAGAAATAGTACTAAAAGTGACTATTGTGGTCACATTCTCTTACCAGTGGAAATCAAACTAATGTAATGGTTAAGCACAAAAGCTCCAGAATAAAAATTTGGTTCAAATTCTAGATCTGCTCCTTACTAGATTTGGAACCTGGCTTTTAAATTCTCAGTTTCTTTATCTGTAAAACTGCTAACGACTTAAGGCACTTTTCTATAGTATCTAGCACAGAGTAAAAGTTCAACAAAGGATAACTATTACTAAGATATAGGTGTGATTGATTGATTGATTGATTGATTGATTGATTGAGGCAGGGTCTCACTTTTTCACCCCGGCTAGTGTACAGTGCTGCAACCATGGTTCACTGCAGCCCCAACTTCCAGGACTCAAGTGATCCTCCCACCTCAGCCTCCTGAGGAGTTGGGACTATAGGCACGCACCATGTCTAGCTAATTTTTTATTTTTATTTTTCAGAGATGGGGTCTCACTATATTCCCCAGGCTGGTCTTAAACTCCTGGGCTCAAGCAATCCTCCCATGTCAGCCTCCTAAAGTGCTTGGATTAAAGGCATGAGCCACCATACTCAGCCAAGGTTTACTTTAATACACAGATCCAGTACCACAGTTAAACAAAAGGGTACCTACAGAATAAAGTCATTTAAGAAGTTAACAAAAGCGGGATAGAATTTTTCAAAGACAGAATAAGACTGGGGATGGAACAGTCAAGAGAGGTTACTTCAGGACGATAGTTCAGATGGACTTATAAGAACCAACAAGCTGGGCACGATGGCTCACACCTGTAATCCCAGCACTTTGGGAGTCTGAGGAAGGTGCATCTTGAGGTCAGGAATTCAAGACCAGCCTGGCCAACATGGTGAAACCCCATCTCTACTAAAAATACGAAAAATTAGGCGGGCATAGTAGCGTATGCCTGTAATCCCAGATACTCAGAAGGCTGAGGCAGGAGAACAGCTTGAACCCTGGAGACAGAGGTCGCAGTGAGCCGAGATTGCGCCACTGCACTCCCGCCTGGGCGACAGAGCCAGACTCTATTGCAAAAAAAAAAAAGAATCAACAGTCTTTTGACAGGTAGCTAGCCCTTTACCAGAAAAAGGTGAAGAGGACATTTCAGGACGTTAAGATAAACGTGAAATTCTGTACAAGACGTGAACCACACAAAGGTAGAGATTAAAAATAGACTGCTCCCTTACATGAGTTTTCACATGAGGGAAGATAAACACTAGGTTGTACTATTCAGTATGTCAAACGTAATCACAATATTTAGACTTCCAATATTTCCGGCACCTCTGTATTTCAACATAAGGAGAATAAATTTAAGAAAATCATACTTCTCAATAGTATCTGCGTCACTGTGCCAACTAAGTAAACTAGGGTAAACTATGTTCATTTTCCTCCATTACTTTAAGGCTTCTGGGTATTATGTTGGGAAACATAAAGTGCAGCTCAGTTCATTATTCTTATCTACAGGAAATGCAGCCCTTCTTTGAATTCAAAGAACACATATTAACTATTCATTACATGCATAACACCAAGATACACTCTGTAAGAAAAGCAAAAATGAGAAGGATGGATAGTATCTGCGGAGTTTATAAGCCAGTAAGAAAGTTTATGTACATATACATATAAATATGACTACACAAAGCAGAGAACAGAAGTACCTTTAGAGATGTTTGAAGTTCTGAGGAGATTCAGAGATACAGTAAGATAGGGAAGGGAGTGAATACTCAAGAAAGGCAAAAATATACAAAGTGATATTTAGGATTGACTCAGAAAAGATTGACAATAGCCTCTTGGTAGGCATATAGCCATTTGCCAGAAAAAAGGAGAAGAGGGAGTTCCAGGAAGACAGAACATTAAATAATCTAAATACAGATGTAGCAAAAGGTATGCAAAGCACTGAGAAACAGGTTGAAAAGGTGGGATACACTGGGCAGACTTTTAAAATGTTACTGTGAGAAACTTGTATGCAAAAACCAATTCAAAGGAAACCTAGCTTCGATTTAAATAAACTAAGGAAATAACACTAGAAAGAGCAGTACAAAAAAAAAATCTGTTGTCTTACTGTTGAATTCTCACACAGAAGGCAATGCCTTATTCTGGTTCATTCCAATTTACAGCAAATAATCCTAAGGCCTATCCCAAATTATCCTCGATCATGAAAAGGAACATGAAATACAAATAATCTAATGTAAGGCAAGTAGCAGACTATCCTTTGATCTGCATTAGGGTTAAACTTCAGAGTGCAGAAGTATCACATAGGTAGCTTGATAAAAACAGAGATGCCCAGGTCCCAGTTCCCTCATTAAGTTTGATTACTAAATGTGTTGAACCTGTATTTTTTATAAGCATCCCCAATGACTAATTCACAGATGGTCCACAGACAGCTTTTGAAAATACTGACCAACAGCAAGGTTCCCAGGAAGGCACAATAAAGCCAGGAAATAAGAACAAGTTCCGTCACTTAAGATAACAATACATATCCAGATAACTTGGAGCCAAGTGTACGTGCATGTGAGACACAGGCAAACAACACTGCTAAGACTAGAACAACAAAATCCATTTACCCCAACCCCTGGTTCTTGTACCATCCCAGTTACGGTCATTTCTTAAATTACAATCATATAGACAGAACAGCAAAACCTTGCTAGAATTCTGAGCTCAAAAAATTCCTGATCATTGTCCTGAGAGAACAACTCGAATTTCTGAAAGATGGAAGAATTACTTGCAGACTCTATTATAATTAAGAAATATTGCAGGTAAATGAAAAACATAAAGATCAGTTTGCTGGCAGAATCAAATCAACGTCAATATAATAGATCTTTTAGTCTAAGGATTAAATATTATTATCTAGATTCAACCATAATTAGAATGAATTTAAATACAAATTTGAGGGCAAAGGGGTGTAGGACAGGAGAAAATGTAAGGTGGTAAGCTTGTCTTCAAAGTGGTTGCCCCTCAATCCCCCTTCAAATCCTCACCCAACCTTTCTACACAAGCCATTTTCTCATTGAGAGGTGAAGTCCATTTCTCCACTTTCTTGATGCAGAACAGACGTGAGACTTCTCTGACCAAGAGAACATAGAAAAAATAACACTGCACGATTTCCTAGGTTAGGTCCTAAGACATCTCTCAGCTTCAGCCTTTGGCTAAGTCTCTGGAAACATTCGTTCTGCGGGAAGTTAGCTAACTGGTTACCCTGAAGCCACTATTAAAAGAAAAAGCCCAAGCTAGCCACAACCTCCAGACCATGTGAAGCCAGATGACAAACCTGCCCCATCTATTTCAGCCATCAAAAACCAGGCACCAGACACAAGGAGGAACCTTTAGGTCCCAGACTCTATCTGAATGAAAGCTTATGAGTGACCCAAAGGAAAAACTGCCCAACTGAACTAAGTCAATACATAAATTGTTGTTTTAAAACACTATGCTATGGGTAGATTTCTACAAAGCAACAGATAACCAGAGTAACTGTCCAAGACTTCATCCTACCTCATTTCCCAACTGTTCATTACATAAATCAACCTACTATATTCACTGCTCCCAACACTCTACTCAATGCTATTACTGAAGCTAGTCTAATGGGAATGCTGCCATTAGTGAAATCCCCATTCACACAGAGAGAACACTGTTCACGCCAATCCCAATTCTATCTTTTTGAGTAGGTCCAGCTCAGGTGTTGCTCCCTTCCTTACCAGACAAATATGGGGGTAACCTGGGAAATTTTCCATTTTTTGCTCCTTAAATAAAGTCTCTGCCATTCACTTAGCATTTCTATATTAGCTTGTGTTATTTTTTAATGGACATCATTACTTGAGTGGAAACTCCTTAAGAAACACCATTTCTTGTACTTCTTGTATCCCAGTGGCATTTATGTCAACAGGATTTTTTACATGTTACATATCTATCTAGAAAGAAGCTTAAATAGACGTGTATTTAGAAACACTGAATATGGCCGGGTGCAGTGACTCACACCTGTAATCCCAGCACTTTGGGAGGCTGAGGCAGGCAGATCACCTGAGGTCAGGAATCTGAGACCAGCCTGGCCAATATGGCAAAACCCTGTCTCTACTAAAAATACAAGAATTAGCAGGGCGTGGTGGTGCACACCTGTAGTCCCAGCTACTCAGGGAGGCTGAGACAGGAGAGCTGCTTGAATCTGGGAGACAGAGGTTGCAGTGAGCCTAGATTACACCACCGCACTCCAGCCTGGGCGACAGAGCAAGACTCCATCTCAAAAAAAAAAAAAAAAAAGAAACACTGAAAAAGAAACACTAAATAAAACTTATGTGTCTATACTCCCTCTGAGTAATTCTTACATATCCACAGGGCCTATATTTTCAAGTCTATATTCAAAGTTACTGAGCCTTTCCTTGGCCTCCCTACGTAAAACTGTACCCCTTCCTACACCACTGACTTTCAACATTCCTATCTTCCCTTCCCTGCTTTATTTTTCCTCATTGCACTTACACTACCACATATTTACCCACGTATATTATTTGTCAGACTCCCACTGAGATCTAAGTTCCATGAGTACACTGCTGCATTCCCATGTCTGGAAGAGTATCTGGTACCTAACAGACCCCGACTGTCACCTGTAAATGAATGCATGAACGAATCAAAACCAAGAATGGACTAATTGAAGGTCTCTTATTTCAGGAATATTATTCCTTATTCCTTTAAAAAGCAAACAAAAAAAAAATATTTTACAGTTAAGACACAAAATTCTGTCAGCCTTTTCACTGAAAATGCTCCTTAAGGTGCCTTTCAGTTCTCAGTCAAAACTTGGCTTAGCTTACTTCTTCCTCTTAATTAGCAATCATTTTTCTTTTAGCAACTATGACACAGGATACTTCTGAATCACATCAGCAATTTAAACACAGGAATTGCCGGAACAAGGAAATGTGGCAACATTATAGTCTGTACTAGTAGGCACAGTCATCAAGTCAAACAATTTAGCTATACATTTTCCCTCCCTACTGGAAGATAAAGATACTTGCTTTAAAAGATACTTGCTTTAAATCACCTGGCTATACATCAATCCACCACATTGCTTAATGTCTTTGATGTCCACTTTTGCTTCACTTATTTTTTTTCGCCAGACAATACTGGTTGTATCGGTTTAGGCATGGATTGTGTCATCTCCTAACAGTCTCATGACTACTATTGGTCTGCTGAGTTCTTTAGCAAGTTCCATAAATGTCAGTCCCTGAATATATCAAACTTTACCCTACAGGGCAAACCATTACTCGGTGATGACAGGCTACTGCGTCATCACGTTCCTTGCGGGCTGCAGTAAAGATGATAGGGCAATCAGAGATCACCCTGTAAGAGTTACTGTCTGGCCTATTCCTACCCTTTCTGACAAAACCCTGCACTTAAATTTACCTATCTGACAAAGATTTATGCTTTTCTAGAGCACACAGGTAATTTATTGAAAATGAATAAAACTTTCATTTTCTTCCGTTCATACCAATACTCCTAAACATTCTTCTCACATCTTTATCTTTAAAGAAACTCCAATGCTTTCAAGATCTGATTGAAACCCAAACCTGACATCCCAAACCTGAGTATTCCTCAACTTATCTCCTACCTATTCTTCCAGGTCCTGCTTAAATCCCACCTCCACTGCATGAACTTCTCAAGTTCCTTCATTCATAATTTCTCTCCTCTCTTCTCACAGTAGTAACTTTACTCTCAACACTTATTGTTATTAACCACATCAAATATGTGAGCATGTGCCTACCTCCTAACAAGCCTGAGAGTCCATGGAATTAAATGCAAGATTCCAAGGAATATGCCTAGCACAGGGCTTTAGGTTTGTAGCTACCCAATAAGTATTGAATTTTTATACTTACAAAAACTCAAAACGTATGAGAGGAGAATTCTATCAAGTACTGTGTTGGGCACTGATGATGAAGGATCACAAACCATCCCAGGCTTCCAAGACAGAAAGGGACCATTTTCTTTTCTGCCTATCCAATCTCTCACATATTTTTCATAAACCCAGTTCAAATACCACCTGACCCCAACCGCTCCCATTTGCAGTACCTATCACACAGCCCATGCCTATGTCCTCTATAGCCTGACTGCGACTTAAGAACAGCGCCTGGAAGCTCTCTTAAAGAAACACTGTGGTGTAACTGAAGGCAAAGATTGTGAAAAAGCACAGAATGGCTAAAATTCCAATATCCCCATTGCCCAAGGCCCCATCTTTGTGGCCTTGGGCAAATCAGTTAATGTTTTTAAACCTTGCTCCCTCTTGGGAGACAAGGGTATACAAATACCATCTACATTACTGAGCTACTATAACGAATAAGGAGTATTTTAATTTTTATTGTTATTATTATTATTATTTTTTTTTGAGATGTTGTTTCGCTCTTGTTGCCCAGGTTGGAGTGCAATGGCGCCATCTCGGCTCACCGCAACCTCTGCCTCCCAGGTTCAAGCGAGTCTCCTGCCTCAGCCTCCCTAGTAGCTGTGACTACAGGCATGTGCCACCACGCCCGGCTAATTTTGTATTTTTAGTAGAGACGAGGGTTCTCCATGTTGGTCAGGCTGGTCTCGAACTCCCAACCTCAGGTGACCCGCCCGCCTCGGCCTCACAGAGTGCTGGGATTACAGGCATGAGCCACCGCGCCCGGCCAAGGGATATTTTTAAAACGTTAAAAACCGACCGAGTCAAATCCAGCGACTTAGTAGGTGTTCAATAAAGCTTGTCTCCCTTCCTCGAAAGCGCTAGCGCTGTGATTTGCAGAGGCCGCGGCAACTCACGCCCTGGGCACCACCCGCCAGACGGTCCAGCGGTCCAAGACACCTCGGCCACCCCCCACCACCGCACTGGGCCTCACCTTGGTGGTCGTAGACGCTGATGTAGGAGATGCCCACGGCCATACACCACACCACGAGGCTCGCGATGTCCGAGAAGCTGGGTTCCTGCTCCACCTCAGTGATCACCAGGCCCATATGCACAGGCAGCTTCTCCAAGGACCGGCCGTCCGCGCGCCAGCGCATCCGGTGGTGGGCGGCGGCCAGGCAAGACCCCCCGCGCGAGTGCCGGTGGTGACGGCGGTTCCTGCCGACTGCCGGGGGCTTGCGGAGCGTGAAGCCGAGCGGCGCTAGGACCGCGGCAGAAGCGGCGCGGCAGCAGCGCCGCCAGATCCAGTTCCAGGTGCCGAACCGAACGCGGAGCCAGGAGGTGAGCGTGCGGTGCAGACAGAGCAGCGCGTGCAGCACCCGCCACACCAGCTCGTACAGCCCCGTCATACTCTTGTGGCCCTCGGGCACCCCCTCTCCCTCCCGCCCACTCCCGCGGCGCGACGGCTTTTTATCCGCCCCTGCGGCCGGCGCGGGCCATCGCTCCGCGTCCCCCCGCCCCCCGAGCCCGAACCCCTTTCCACTGCCAACACCTCACCTCGCCCCCGCCGCCATCTTCCTCCTCCCTTGGCAGCCCCGCCCCCACTAGTACATGGACAGTTCTGATTGGCCAGCGTGGAATTCTGACGCGGCTTCTGGGTCCGAGAATATGGCCCAGCCCGGCGCAGTGAGAGAAGGCGCACGCCTGCGAACTAGCCGGGCGGAGGCCGCGGGCGCCCCCTGGTCGTGTGGAGGGCGATGAGCCAACGACTCTGGATTTTCTGAACGGAACCCTAGCAAGGCACATGCGGTCGTCCATGCGATGGACGCTTCCAGGGGACCTGCGCGTCCCTTGGGTCCAGGACGTCTTACAGTGTCTCCTCTCACGGCCCCCCCCCCGAAACGGTTTCTGAGGAGTAAAAGTGTCCTGAGTGGACCGGAAATTACAAATGCCGGAAAGAACCTAGGGGTGGAAAGCAGCCCTCAGTAAGTGTTGAGGCTGGGAATCCACCAGGGTTCCCAAAAGTGTCCTCAAAGGCTGGAGTGGACCTGCTACTGTCTTTTATTCAGCCTCCCAGCTGAGGCTGGGAACGAAACTCTTTAGCCATGTTCCTGAAACACCCCTCTACCCATATCATTCTCATCTAAGGTATCCTTTCTTGGCTGTACATTGCTTAGTACATAAAAGAAAGGCTCTACAGCTTGGTAGTCCAGTCACTTCATTCTTTTTTTTCACTTACTCGGCAAGACTTTGACCAACCGCTGTGAGTTGGGTTTACAGTGGGGAGAAAAATAGACATTGTGCCTGACTTCAATCACCGCCACTGTTTGAGGTAAACTGCCCATCCAAACCTTATCATCCCCTTTAACACCCTAATGTTTCTGTCCATCTGGACTTCGAAGTGGTCCTCTAGAATGGTTCTGTACTTCCCCGCGGCAAGTCTGTAGTGTCTTTGCCCTTTTTGTTCAAGCTGTTCTCCTGAATTCCTTATTCCCAACTTGATATTGCCCACATTCCAACCCATTTCTCAAGGTTCATCCTACATGCCACATCCTCTATCATCATATATATGTGTGTGTGCAATAATATTTATATTATTTATATTTCTATAAGTACATATGTAAAGATTGGGGAGGTATTACAAAAACGCAGCTGTTTACACATACACATGTATGCACACATACTTACACACGTGTGTGTGCAAACAGTTGCATTTTTGTAATACCTACCTATTCTTCGTTCGCTAGAGCCTCTTTTTCCCCCTGGGAAACATCTGTTCACGTCTTGGCTATGTGACTTAATTTTTCTAACATTGTCCCTTTTTCAACTGTTCTCATTTTGGTTTCTAAGACTCATTTAACTTTACTTTAAAAGTTGAATCTCATGTCCATCTCCCTTTCGCAGTGCAATTTTCCTCCCTTTGGCAGTGCAGCCTGAAGAACTGAGGGCTGGGCACCAGGCATACCCTTCACACACTTGTTTCTCTCCTGGTCTCCTCTGCAGTAGCTCCTCTGATGATGGACAAAGAAGGAGAGGTGAAAGGCCACGATCAGGGAAGCCTACAGTCTTCTTCCTCACTGCCCATTGCTGCAGTTTATGCAGCTACATGATGCTTGTTAAGGAAGCTCCCTAGACACCGGTGTCCCATTGAGATTTGGCCATGTATTCTGCAGACCCCACCCTACCTCCCATGCTGACACCTTGCCACATTTCTGTAAAGTACTCACTTCTTTGCCTCAATGTCTATCGGTTCTGACAAGATTAAAGACATCAATCTCATGTTCCTGTGGCCTGCTCTCAGGTGTGCAGGCGCAGACAGGCTCTATCTTCTGTATTTCTTTTTTCTTTTCTTTTTTTTTTTTTTTTTCCCGAGTCAGAGTTTCACTCTTGTTTCCCGGGCTGGAGTGCAGTGGCGCGATCATGGCTCACTGCAACCTCCACCTCCTGGGTTCAAGCGATTCTCTTGCCTCAGCCTCCCAAGTAGCTGGGATTACAGGTGCCTGCCACCACGCCCAGCTAATTTTTTATATTTTTAGTAGAGACGGGGTTTCACCATGTTGGTCTGTGAACTCCTGACCTCAGGTGATCCGCCGGCCTTGGCCTCCCAAAGTGCTGGGATTATAGGCGTGAGCCACTGCGCCCGGCCCCTGTATTTCTTTGAATTGCAAACTTAAGCAAAAGGATTCTGGCCACATGTCCATCTGACACACCAACATGCAGATCCTGGAATCTCTCCCAAGCCATTTCTTTGCTTGTTTTCCTCCTAGAGTTCCCTCCTAGTAGCAGGTCCCCTAG
Source organism: Theropithecus gelada (assembly GCF_003255815.1). NCBI lineage: Eukaryota > Metazoa > Chordata > Mammalia > Primates > Cercopithecidae > Theropithecus > Theropithecus gelada. The sequence continues at coordinate 142,285,782 of NC_037671.1, read as the reverse complement.
CTCCCGGGATGTTCAACCTCCTAAAGAGTGGTGGGGCGGTGGTACCACTTTTCTTCTTTGTCAGCTGTTAGTAGGCTAGGGTTGGAAGTTTCTCATACAGAATAGTTCTCTGGGTGGCCTTGAACCAACACAGTTTCTTCCCCTTTTCTCACTTGTAGTTCTCGAGAATAACTGTAGAATGTGTTGGAATGCAATATACTGTAGACAAGGAAGAACTGACCAGAACAGCCTAGGCTGTGTTCCAGTCTCTTCTAGAAATAGGATGTCCTTCAACTAGTACTAGCCCAGCACATTCCATTGCCCTGTGGTAAAAAATGAGAGCAAATTGCTTTCTGGGGTCCCTTAGTGGCAGTGCAAGCGGTGCACGAGCCAATGAGACGCCATCCTCCCTAAGCCGTTTTCCTCGGCCTTGAGAGATATGGTCATTATGACTTATGCTTCTCTTGTCCCTTGCTGCCTGTCTGTAATAAACTCACTTCATGTAACTTGTGTGTGAGTGTTCTGTGTCACTGGACACTGGATATAGGAAAAGTGCAGTCCAAAATGCAGTGGGCTGAACCGGTAACCAGTGCACAGAGAACCTGCTTTGCATCTGGTGGTTGCTGTCAACTTCAGGCTTCTTCACTGTACTTAGAAGGAGGTGGACTCAGTGCCTTTTGTTCTCGACTATAATTCTGGAGTAACAGGAAAGTCACACTGGATGTCTTGCTCTGAAGATACTTGGAATCTGAAGTTTATGGAGTCCCCTCTCTTCTAAAGATTTTCTTCTTTTGTCATTTCAAAACAGCGGTAAATGTGGCACATTTAGGAACTTAGGGGTTCTGAATATAATGTTTGGATTTCTTAAATACCATTTAACCTTCCACCCCAAAATTTTACAAAGTACAGAAAAATACAGAAAGAGTTATCCAGCCTCAGACCCTTAAGTCCCAAAACATTATGGGGACGGTATTTCATTTACTTTTCAGTTTACAAAATGCTTTACATTATCTTAATCTTCACAACTACTGCTACTTTTACTGTCTCCAGAGTTTTACCTTTTTCCAGAACGTTACACAGTTGGAGTCACACGGTATATAGCCTTTCCTTACTGCCTTATTCCACTTACTAATATGCATTTAAGCTTGTCCATGTCTTTGCATGATTTCATACCTCATTTCTTTTTAGTGCTGAATAATATTTCACTGCTGGATGTACCACAGAACTTATATGTTCACCTACTGAAGGACAACTTGGTGGCTTCCAAGTTTTAGCAATTATAAATAAAACTGCTATAAATATCAGTGTGCAGGTTTTGTGTAGATACAGGTTTTCAACTTATTTGGATAAGTACCAAGGAGAAGGCCAGGTACAGTGGCTGACTCCTATAATTCCAGCACCTTGGGAGGCCAAAGCAGACTGAGCGCTTGAGCTCAGGAATTTGAGACCAGCCTGGGCAACATGGTGAAAACCTGTCTCTACCAAAAATGCAAAAAATTAGCTGGGCATGGTGGCAGGTGCCTGTGGTCTCAGCTATTTGGGAGGCTGAGGTGGGAGGATCACTTGAGCCCAGGAGGTTGAGGTTGCAGTGAGCTGGGAACGCACCCTTGGACTCCTGCCTCGGTGACAGAGTGAGACCCCATCTCTGGAAAAAAAAGAAAGAAAGAAAATACCAAGGACCACAATTGCTGAATCATACAGCAAGAGTATGTTCAGTTTTGCAAGAAACTGTCAAAATGTCTTCCAAAGAGTCTATACTGTTTTGCATTTCCACCAGCAATGAATGAGTTCATATTGTTCCACATCCTTGCCAGCATTTATATTGTTAGTGTTTTGGATTTCGGTTGTTAGTGTTTTGAATTTTGGCTGTTCTAATAGGTGTATAGCAGTATTTCATTGTTTGAATTTGCAATTCCCTAATGACTTACGATGTTGGCATCTTTCTGTATGCTTATTTGCCATTGTCCATATTCTTTGATGAGGTGTCTGTTCAGTTCTGTTAAGACCCCATTTTAAAATGAGGTTGTTTGTTTTCTTATTGTTGAGTTTTTAGAGTTCTTTGTACATTTTGGATAACAGTCCTTTATCAGATATGTCTTTTGCAAGTATTTTGTCCCAGTCTGTGGCTGGTCTTCTCATTCTCTTGATAGTATCTTTTGCAGAACCAAAGTTTAAATTTTAGTAGGGTCAAACTTATCAATTTTTTTTTCACAGATTGTGCCTTTGGTAGTTGTATATTAGTCTGTTCTCACACTGCTAATAAAGACATGCCTGAGACTGGGTAATTTATAAAGGAAAGAGGTTTAGTTGACTCATGGTTCCACATGGCTGGGGAGGCCTCATAATCATGGCACAAGGTGAATGAGGAGCAAAATCATGTCTTAAATGGTGGCAGGTAAGAGAGCTTGCACCAGGGAACTCGCATTTATAAAACCATAGATCTTGTGAGACTTAATCACTACCGAAAGAACATTATGGGGGAAATCATTCCCATAGTTCAATTACTTCCACCCAGCCCTGCTCTTGACACATGAGGATTATTACAGTTCAAGATGAGATGTGGGTGAGTACACAGCCAAACCATATCGTTCCACACCAGCCCCTCTCAAGTCTCATGTCCTCACGTTTCAAAACCAATCATGCCTTCCCAACAGCCCCCCAAAGTCTTAACTCATTTCAGCATTAACTCAAAAGTCCACAGCCGCAAGTCTCATCTGTGACAAGGCCCCTGAGCCTGTAAGATCAAAAGCAAGTTAATTACTTCCTAGATACAATAGGGGTACAGGTAATGGGTACCTACACCCATTCCAAATGGGAGAAATTGGCCAAAACAAAGGGGCTACAGGCCCCATGCAAGAATGAAATCCAATAGGACAATCGTTAAATCTTAAAGTTCCAAAATGATCTCCTTTGACTCCATGTCTCACATCCAGGCCACACTGATGCAAGAGGTTGGCTCCCATGGCCTTGGGCAGCTCCGCCTGTGTGGCTTTGCAGGGTACAGCCCTGCTCCTGGCTGCTCTCATGGACTGGTGTTGAGTGTCTGCGGCTTTTCCAGGTGCATGGTACAAGCTGTCAGTGGATCTACCATTCTGTGGTCTGGAGGACGATGGCCCTCTTCTCACATGTCCACCAGACAGTGCCCAGTGGGAACTCTGTATGGGGACTCCAACCCCACATTTCCCTTTCACACTGCCCTAGCAAAGGTTCTCCATGAGGGCCCTGCACCTGCAGCACACCTCTGCCTGGACATTCAGACATTTCCATACGTCCTCTAAAATCTAGACTGAGGTCCCCAAACCTCAATTCTTGTTTTCTGCACACTGTAGGACCAACACCATGTGGAAGCTGCCAAGGCTTGGGGCTTGCACCCTCTGAAGTAACAACCTTTTACCTTGGACCCTTTTAGCCGTGGGCTGGAACGGCTGAGACATGGAGCACCAAGTCCAGAGGTTGCCCACAGCAGAGGGGCCCTGGACCTGGACCAGGACTAGGAAACTATTTTTCCCTCCCAAGCCTCCTGGCCTGTGATAGGAAGGGCTGCTGTGAAGCTCTCTGACATGTCCTGGAGACATTTCCGCCCCCCCTTAACCTTGTTTTGGTGATTAGCATTTGGCTCCTAGTTACTTATGCAAATTTCTGCAGCCAGCTTGAATTTCTCCCCAGAAAATGGATTTTTCTCTTCTACTGCATTGTCGGCTGCAAACGTTTCAAACTTTTAGGCTCAGCTTCCTCTTGAACACTTTGCCACTTAGAAATTTCTTCTACCAGATACCCTAAATCATGTGTCTCAAGTTCATAGTTCCACAGATTTGCGGCAGGGGCGAAATGCCGCATGTCACTCTTTGCATAGCAAGAGTGACCTTTATTCCAGCTCCCAACAAACTCCTCATCTCCATCTGAGACCACCTCAGCCTGGACTTTATTATCCATATCACTATCAGCATTTGGGTCAAAGCCATTCAACAGGCCTCTGGGAAGTTCCAAATTTTCCCACATCTTCCTGTCCTCTTCTGAGCCCTCCAAACTGTTCCATCCTCATCTGTTACCAGTTCCAAAGTCGCTTTCACATTTTTTGATATCTTTATAGCAGCACTCCACTCTCAGTGCCAATTTACTCTATTAGTCTGTTCTCACACTGCTAATAAAGTCGTACCTGAGACTGGGTAATTTATAAAGGAAATAAATTTAATTGACTCAGGCCCCAAGGGCTCTTTAGGCAATAGGTAATAAATTCTGCCATCACTGGATCCTTTCCTTCTAGGAAGCAGGTTCCCTCTGGCCCAGGGTATATCTGGAAATGTCATCTGGGAGCTAGGGCCTAGAATGGAGCCTCATGACTCTACCTAGTGCTCTATTCTACTGTGGCTAAGCTGGTGTCCAAGTTGCAAGACAAAGTCCTCTTTGTTCTTCCCTCTCCTCTCCTCAAACAACAAAACAATTCTGCTGTTACGTACATACATAATAAGGATTTTTCTATCTTCTTGAAGAATTGACCTTATAATTATACAGTGCTTCTCTTTATTACTGACAAGTTTCCTTGCTCAGAAGTCTCCTCTGTCTGAAATTAATATAGCTACTCTTGCTTTCTTTGGTTAGTGTTAGCCTGGTATATCTTTATCCATCTTTTTACTTTTAATTTATGTATTTTACATTTAAAGTGGGGGTCTTATGGAAAGCATATCGTTGGATCTTGTTTTTAGATTCACTTTGACAATCTCTGTTTGTTTTTTTTTTAACTGACCCAACTGAGGAACAAATTATCTGATTTTTAATTAGTATATTTAGACCATTCATGTTTAAAGTGATTACTGATATAGCTGAATTAATATTTACTGTATTTGTTCCTTTTGTCTATTTGCTGTACTTGTTTTTTGTTTGTATTTGTGTCTTCCACCTTTTTTCTGTCTCTTATGGTTTAAATTGAGCCTTTTATATGATTCCATATACTCTCTTAGCATACCAGTCATACCTCTTTTTTTTTTTTTTTTTTTTACTGTTTTTAATGGTTGTCCTAGAGTTTGCAATATATATTTATAAATAATCCAGGTCCACTTTCAAATAACACTATACTTCTTCATGGGTAGTACAAGTACCTTGTAATAACAAAATAATCCTAATTCCTTCTTCCTGTTTCCTTTTATAATTCCTATCATTCATTTCACTTATACATATGCATATGTACACATATAATATCTATGCATACATAATCAAATATATATGCTCATATAATTGAATACATTGTTGAAGTTACCATTTTGAACACACTGTTACCTGTTAGATCAATTAAGAATTAGAAAAATAAATTCATTTATTTTACCTTCACTTATTCTTTATTGCTCTTTGTTTCTTTATTTAGATCTGAGCTTCTAACCTATCTCATTTACCTTCTGTCTGAAGAACTTCTTTTTAACATTTCTTATAAAGCAAATCTGCTGACAACAAACACCCTCAATTTTTGTCTGTCTGAGAAAGTTTTTTTTCCTTCACTTTTGAAGCATAATTTTGCAGGGTACAGAGTTCTAGATCAGTGGGATTTTTTCCTTTCAACACTAATATATTTCACTCTACTCTTTTCTTGTTTGCATAGTTTCTGAGAAGCTGGATATAATTCTTATATTTGCTCCTTCATAGGTGTTTTTTCTCTCTGACTTCTTTCAAGACATTTTCCTTATCTTTGACTTTTTGAAGTTTGAATATGATATGCCTAGGTTTAGTTTTGGGGGCATTTATGCCGCTTGGTATTCTATGAGCCTCCTGACCCTGTAGTTTGGTATCTGATATTACTTTGGGGGAAATTCTCAGTTGTTATTGCTTCAAATATTTTTTTTTCTTTTTCTCTTCTTCTTTTTCTGGAATCTCTATTTAACCTAGTTACACAGTTTTTAGTTGTCCCAACAGTTCTTAGATATCCTGTTTATTTTCCTCCTCAATCTTTTCTGTGTTTACTTTTCCGTTTTGGAATCTCTAGTGGTATACCCTCAAGCTCAGAGATATTTTTCCTCAACCATGTGCAGTCTACTAATGAGCCCATCAAAGGCATTCTTCATTTCTGCTACAGTAATTTTGATCTCTAACCTTTCTTTTTTATTCTTTCTTAGAGTTTCCATCTCTGCTTACATTGCCTATCTATTTTTGCATGCTGTCTACTTTATCCATGAGAGTCCTTAGGATATTAATCACAGTTGTTTTAAATTCCTGGTCTGATAATTTCAACATCTGTGCCATATCTGAGTCTGATTCTGAATTCATGCTCTTTTTCAAACTGTATTTTTTGCCTGTTAGTATGCCTTGCAATTTTTTGTTGATAGCCAGACTTGATGTGCTGGGTAAAAGGAACTGCTGTATATATACTATTGGTGATGTGGTTGTAAGGTACCTGTTTTTGTAAAGTTTTATTGGAAAACAGCCACATCCATTCATTTATGAATACGGTGGTTTGTGGCAGAGTTGAGTAGTAACAACAGAGAACTCAAGGCCCACAAAGTCTAAAATATATATATATTGGGTTGTACCCATAAAAAGTTTGCCAACACCTGATTTAGATTATAAAGTGTCTTCAGTAAAAGAACTTTATTCTTATTGGCTTTAGAGGCTAAAAAGTATTATATACATCTAATATTCCTAGAACTCCCAGATAATAAGAAACTATTAATATGTACTAGTTTTTTAGGGGGTGAAATCCCATTTTGACAAAAACTACTAGGTCACAAGCATTTTTATTTAACAATCCAAAGTCCTTAGGTAAATCACACTGGCTTGATAGTTTGGGTTTTTAAAAAAATGTCTAAGTTCATTCCCTGGATTTATCTTCACATAAAGAAACTAGTCAGTATAAACTTCCTGAATTTTTGCACTGAGTTACTGATCAGATACATTTACTCCCATATAATGTTTTAAATTAGGAAAAATATAAAATTATACACTCAACAGTTTAGAGCTATATAAATTCTGAGAAACTTTTTATATCAACATTAATTGTGATCTGTAATGTATCATCTTAAATAGAATTTCCAAAATCTTTAATTAACTTTAAGACCTGGAATAATATGAAATCAGGTTAGTTAATTGAGTAATTGATATAAGTTGCATCAATAACTTCTAAGTAACATAGAATACTGAGGCCGGGCGCGGTGGCTCAAGCCTGTAATCCCAGCACTTTGGGAGGCCGAGACGGGCGGATCACGAGGTCAGGAGATCGAGACCATCCTGGCTAACACGGTGAAACCCCGTCTCTACTAAAAAATACAAAAAACTAGCTGGGCGCAGTGGCGGGCGCCTGTAGTCCCAGCTACTCGGGAGGCTGAGGCAGGAGAATGGCGCGAACCCAGGAGGCGGAGCTTGCAGTGAGCTGAGATCCGGCCACTGCACTCCAGCCTGGGCGGCAGAGCGAGACTCCGTCTCAAAAAAAAAAAAAAAAAAACAAAAAAAGAATACTGAAACATTGGTCATATTCTTATATATACACATTGATACATATGTATATGTATATACATTCAGTGTGTGTATATATATATTCCACCAACCTAGAACTGTGTACCCTGCAAAATTATACTTCAAAAGTGAAGGAAAAAGAAACTTAGACAAAAATTGAGGGTGTTTGTTTTCAGTAGATTTGCCTTACAAGGAATGTTAAAAGAAGTTATTCAGAGAGAAGGCAAATGAGATAGGTTAGAAACTCAGATCTAAATAAACATACATAAATACACACTAAATGTATATACACACACAAATATATATTACTGTATGTATCTGTGTATTTATAGCATATGCTCTATATATAAAAGATTGACTAATTTGATTATCTGAAGGATTAAGGGAGGACACCACCCCTCATATTGTCTTATGCCCAATTTCTGCCTCCAAAGAAAGAAGTAAAAATTAAAAGGCAGAAATGAAATCCACAGGCAGACAGCCTGGTGCCTGTGCCCTGGGCCTGGTAGTTAAAGATCGACCTCTGACCTAACCGGTTATGTTATCTATAGATTCCAGACATTGTATGGAAAAGCATTGTAAAAATCCCTGTCCTATTCTGTTCTGATCTGATTACTGGTGCATGCAGCCCCCAGTCACATACCCTCTGCTTGCTCAATCGATCACGATCACGACCCTCTCACGCGCACCCCCTTAGAGTTGTGAGCCCTTAAAAGGGACAGGAATTGGCCGGGCGCGGTGGCTCAAGCCTGTAATCCCAGCACTTTGGGAGGCCGAGATGGGCGGATCACGAGGTCAGGAGATCGAGGCCATCCTGGCTAACCCGGTGAAACCCCGTCTCTACTAAAAAATACAAAAAACTAGCCGGGCGAGGTGGTGGGCGCCTGTAGTCCCAGCTACTCGGGAGGCTGCGGCAGGAGAATGGCGTAAACCCGGGAGGCGGAGCTTGCAGTGAGCTGAG